>NC_090282.1:30651553-31854553 GCF_037392515.1 Haliotis asinina | reverse complement strand
ACTTTACATAACAATCTGCATCACCCATACCACTTTACTTAATAGTGTACATCACCCATACTGCTTTACATAACGGTGTGCATCGCCCATACCACTTTACATAACAATCTGCATCACCCATATCACTTTACTTAATAGTGTACATCACCCATACTGCTTTACATCACTGCATCACTTATGCTACTTCACGTAACAGCGTGTACATGTTATATGTTTCAGTTTTCTATAACCGCCTATTGCTCCTTTAGGGGTGGTGGGATAGCCTAGTAGTTAAAACTTTCGCTCGTCACGCTGAAGACTCGGGTTCGATTCCCAACATGGGTACGTACAAGTGAAGCCAGTTCCTAGGGTACCCCAGCGTGATATTGCTCTATTATTGCTAACAGCGGCGTAAAACCAAAGTCGCCCACTCAGATATTACGCCTCTGTGTGGATAGTAGTTTATGGAAAGAGTGCTCTGTGTTGGAAAACGTTTGCCAACCCACAAAACTTTTCATGTCAATAAAACTCTTGATATCAATAAACCTCGACACCAGCTTTCTCTTACGCTGAATGATAGAGCTGTTTGGTGGTGACTCAGCTAGTTTTACATCCGTGTACCCAATTCACTGATGATGGCCACCCGTTCAAGCTGGGACATTTCCCTATAGCTACTTGTCAAGAGCACTAATGGCTACTCTCGGGAAAATTCCAACGTTTCCAAGGACCAAGAAGTGACTCATATGGGAGATGAATGGGCGCTTTCGTTTAAAAACAGCTGCTTAATGATAATACACACTGCCCCCGACCTCGTACCCGGATCTTTGGTTCAGATGGCACATACAGTTATCATATATCACAAACCAACGACTAAATCCAGAACAGCCTTCGGGTTTACCCTGTCCACACTTGGTGTTCATTAATCCACACACAATACATGTCCCGTGACGCAACCTTGTCAGATCAAGATTGATATGTGTTCGATTGCAAATAATTCAAAGGGAAGCAGGACTAGGGTGACCTGACCAAGCAAGTTTGATCATGTTATTTCATGATTCACAAATTAGTGTTGAAGTTTACAAACACCCAGTTACACAATGAGCATGTCTGTGTGGCACAGTGCTATAAATACAGCGTGAACCCATGCCCTTGTGAGACAAGCGACTTGCACATGGCGACAGTCTGTAAATAATCGAGCCGGGACCAGATACTCCAGTGATCAAGACCATGAGTATCGATCTGAGCAACTGGGTACCATGGCATCTATCAACCGAGTCAGAAAGCCTGACCACCCGATCCCGTCAGTCGCCTCTCACGACAAGCATGGGTCACTGAAGATCAATTCTACCCCGGATCTTTGCGGGTATTAGTAGATAGAGGGTCTGTCCTGAATGACAAGCCAAACTCCCTGTTTCCCTCTTTGACGCTCGACATTGGAAAGTGAGTGAGTGGTAGCATGACGAGCGAACAGTAGGCTACCCTGACGCTGACGAGATAACAAAAAGTACTGGTTGGCTTGGATAATACTGTGTCTGAAGTGGATATCAGTTGTCTCAGTGAGCAGATGAAAAACATCCGCATTAACTGAGTGGACACACACAAAGCTACCAACACACAATTAGAACACGTTTCCGGACTGTTATCAAGAGATAGTAGTGCAGACGTCAGACCATGAGCAATCCATAAAATGTTTTTGCCATTTATGAAAAATACACGGGCGAAAAACGGATACTGACATGAATAATTCCTGCACCACGTAACCTCAAAACTGTTTTAACCGAGTCTCAGATCACCGAGCATTACATAACCTTACCCGAATCGTAATGTGAGTGAGTTTGGTTTTACGCCGCACTCAGCAATATTACAGCTATATGGCGGCGGTCTGTAAAGAATCGAGCCTGAACAAGACAATCCAATGATCAACAGCATGAGCATCGATCTGCACAACTGGGAACCGATGACATGTGTCAACCAAGTCAGCGAGCCTGACCACCCGATCCCGTTAGTCGCCTTTCATGGCAAGCATGAGTTGCCGAAGGCCTATTCTACCCCGGACCTCCTCGGGTCGAATCGACGTTGTGACTTTCGTTCAACAGAACTGAAACCCTTGCAGCTAACACCCCACATATACTGACTGCATGTGATTATGGTAGGAATACTGATACTAAGGAATTGAACAGTTGGAATGGGTCACTGTATATAAACCCGTGAAGATGCGAGTTATAGTTGGTCTACACCAACCGATGCTTGTAAGAGACTAAAAGGATCGGGTGGTCAGACTCGCTGACTTGATTGACAAGTCATGGTATCCCAATTTCGAATATTGATGTTCATGTCAGTCACTGGATTGTTTGGTCCAGGTTCGATTATTTACAGACCACGACCATTTAGCTAGAACAATGCTGAAAGCGGAGTAAAACAACAAACCAACCCCGCGCATAATGTGCATGGAAATATGCGCCTTATAAATAATCATAACTAAATGTGTTTAAACGCAAACGAACGCTTCCACCTCTACTGGGTAGGCCCCGTGAAGGTCCCGGGGTAGAATAGGCCTTCAGCAACCCATGCTTGCCATAAAAGGCTCACGCTGACTTGGTTGGCACATGTCATCGGTTCCCAATTGCGCAGATCGATGCTCATGTTGCTGATCACTGGATTGTCTGGTCCAGACTCGATTATTTACAGACCACGCCATAAAGCTGGAATATTGCCGAGTGCGGCGTAAAACTATACTCACTCACTCACACTCACTCTACTGGGTAGCGACCAGTTATCGCCATTCTTAAACAGTTTTTAACGATTTGCTCCATTTTTTCTTAACCTAATGAAATAAAATGTATCTAGATGATGGACCAGCTTCACTGATGTTTTTTGCATGCTTACAGTTGCAAATAGTGTTTCTCCGAGACGCAGTCAACAGGAAGCGCGGTAGTGTAGATTGTGCTTTCCTTACAACTAACAAGACCAGTTATCGCCATTTCTGATTTTTTTGTTATTCATCTAATCTGACATAAACTTGGTAATAAAACTATTGTTTCAAACATATTGAAGAAATTTCATAACTGGAATTTGTTTAAACAAAATTAAAAGACCCAAACTCGCTCTCATTGTGGATGTTGACGGATGCTGATATAAGCTGACGGGAAAACGGAGATGTCACCGTGGGGTTGAACTTATCAAACTTGACATTTCGAGTAGTAGTTTGCAATTTTCGCAATGTTTGTTTTCTCAGGGGAAAACGAAAAGATAAAGGCGAAAATTGACAGTTATATTTTGTCAGTATCGTCTGCATGGTATCTGTCGAGTCCGTAAAACGGAGGTTGAAATTTGGGTCAATTCAAAGTTAAGTGATTAACTGTTGGCATTATGGGTATGTTCAGACAAATTACAATCTGCACTTTTTCTGGACTGAATTGTCAAGTCATAGATTCACAACACAGCCTGGATGATTTTCATTCAGTTCTCATCGTTTATGAAATTTCATGTCAAAACACTAATGGTCACGTGACATCATCCCCTGACGTGTTTGGGTCTCGTCTTCCGAGGGATTCATGTAATGTGTACAACGTTGAATACTCACTGTAATTTTAAGTCTTGTAACCTGTCGTGTGTTTTTTTTCTCTCTATGTGTCAATGTGTTAAATACTACGAAAGTACAAGTAAAGCTGTCTGCGCAAGCGCTACAGCCAGGTGTTGGCAATAACTGGTAGCTAGCCAGTAACGTAAATTTATCTACGCCGACAAATGGAAACAGTCGAAAACCCCCGAACGATACCGATAAACATCTGTCTTAAATCTCACACATCGGACTAAGTAACTCCTTTACTCAAAAAGAGTGTTTGTCCGCACCCGATTACAGGATGACGTGCTGGTTTATCGTTGAGCTATCCATGCAAGTCCGGTACAAATCTCAGCCAGTAGGACGTTGTTCAGGTCCCACTCGGTGACACGAGTACTATGTGTCAATATTCTTATCACCACGTCTTCCGCATTCCTGGAACGCCGTTTAACCAGGTTACAAATGGGTAAAATACAATTTGCGCTGAACTCAACAAATCATGGCGGTATGTTAAGATGATTAGCATAGGAATAAGAACGACCATGACGTGCCATTCAGACAGGTAATTGCATCGCACTCATGCACTAAACGGATAAATTATCTAACATGTTCGATACTTTACAATCATAGGTCCTATAAAATGTATTAGACAACATAAATAATGTGTATTTGCTAATATTCTATCTGACGGTGAGCATTTACAAAACATTGGTCATTATGCACATGACGATATTGATTTCATTCCAACAAATGAACACGTAGTGAAATAAACCGTTTCCCAAGTCGCCCCCTAATGGACCCATTAAAAGAAACGAAATTCTGATTCGAAGTGCTGAGCAACACGCACCTTTGTCAGTGTCCAGCGGAACAGAGTCCCCAATACCCAATTCAAACAGGAACAGGTCAAAATGGCCACACGACAAAATGGCCACACTGACCCTAGTCAAAATGGCCACACAAAAAAGTCAAACTGGCCACAACCCCTAGTCAAAATGTCCACACAAAAAGCCAAAATAGCCACACAGAAAAGTCAAAATGGCCATACATTGTTTTATTAGTTTTTAATGCTCATGGCATTTGTATTATTTGATATCAAACAAAAGAAGTTATATCACACAACAAACTTGATGTTTGTTTTTGAGGTACTTTCCTAATTGATACTTCGATACCTATGTCCAAGAGGTACTCTAGCAATGTTTTCTTATCTGACACTTGGAGATGTTTAATTAAAACATTGCAATGTTTTCTTTTTTAATACTCGGAGATGTTTAATTAATCACTCAATTGAATGCGATGGATGTCATGGGTGGACTCACCGCACTTGTGAAACTGGATTGTCAAGAACTGATTATCTACAGCTTGTGGGAAGTGGGGCTGACTTTCCTTTCACATGCTGCAGATGTTCGACTCAGAAACACAGCTCGAAGTTGGAACATTCTCAGTCACTCTTGGAAGCTCTGTTGCTTTGTACATTTAGACATGTGGCCATTTTGACTAGGACCCATTCAAACATCCGAATTCTAATTACATGCATCAAAAGGGGGCTGTTGTCTCCAGACTGGTAGTAGTGAGGTATGGAAAAAACATCTTCTCTGTTGCCTGCAGGTTCCTACCCTGAGCATGGAGACATGACATTACGCTTAAGGGGTTCCACAGCCACAGCGATTCCCTACATGGGCAAATTTGTGACACACCCAACCCCCGCCCACCACCTCCTACTTCATGTGATAAAACCATAACCACTCATTCACTCACAACCACAGCCTTATTGGTAAATACAACAAAAAGTTGCTGTTCCTCTGATTCAGTGTATAATTTTCAATATGATTTGAGAGAACACAACTGTCATGAATAATAATTATGTGATGGATGCAATTGTCACATGCCAAATCACAATATACCACATAAAGTTATTGACAGAGAACACAGATTGTACACATACACATTTTATTGATCATGTTCAAGACACACATTTGCACAGAGTGATTTTAAGAGAGATTCATTCACATAACATAGCCCCTTCTCGTGAAACTCATTTTGCAAAGTAATACTGAGGTAAAACTAAACAATGACAACTGTAAAATGTTAAACAGATATCTGTTTATTATTTGCTAAATGTGCACGAGAAATTCCCTTAGTCCTATATAACTGGTCATGTCTGCAAAACACCATTGTGTAGTGACTGCTCAAACAAACAAAAAAATACCTCAGGTAAATTGTTGACAAAATTAAAAATATGCAGGACCAAGTTTATTCTTCAAAATTTGCACGTAAATGTGTGTCAGTGTTTGACTATACCTTCAGGATGTTGATGGTTTCACTTGTCATTCCATCACAATCTCTCCAGCAAAGCCAGTCTACAATATAGCTAACGTGCCATGTACAACAGTGTGACAACAGTGTGTTATCATCATATGGTGCAAGAGATGACTGTGTGTGACATCGAGATCCTTGTATCAGTGACCTAGGGGCAGTTCATGATTTCTGGCTAGTGGGATGATGATCATTTGTATGGAGAAGCATGTACAATGTGAAGACCCAGCTAAAATTTATGTACAAAGTGAGACCTCCCCATGATGTACAAAATGAGACCTCCCCATGTTGTACAAAATCAATGACACCCTTTCCCCACCTCAACACATGCATCCCCTTAAATATTTTACATGTACAAAAATGTTCACTCCTCCTAGTACATGTGTACAAAATTATTCACCACCACACCCCCACAACAAAATGGGTGCCCCCCTAAAAATCATCATCATCCCCCTAGCCATAAATTATGAATGATACAGAGTTTAGTTTAGCAATATTCCAGTAACTGCACTGCAGGAACACCAGAAATGGCTTTGCACATCATACCCATGTGGGGAATTGAACCCTGGTTATTGGCTGATGAGTGAACACTTAACCCATAAGCTACCTACCCCACCACCCCTCATGGGTTGCAGCATATGGACTCATCAGTTGGTCTAGGAGTGCTGATAGCCATCTGAGAGAGTATGGTTTGATGCTGTATTTAGCATTATTCCAGCGATGTCATGGTGGTGGAGAGCAGAAATGGGCTTCACACCCATAAATTATGAACTGCTCCTTGCTCTATATTTTCTGTTTGTCCTTAAGGGTTGTTGTTTTCCTGGCTCACAGAACTGTCCTCAAACTCAACACAGGATGATAGTTCTGTCACTGTGAACATTCTGACCCTGGGTCTACTTCAGTTGTTTCCATGACAATGCCAGTGATTTGTTGGAGGGCTGTAATAAGGGGTGTGGTCTTCAGTAGCCCCTCCCACTGTGTCAGCATGCTCTCATCAGGTAGAATGTCTGTTGAATCTGGCAACAAAGATCATGAAAGGAAATTGAATGTTATCTGACTACTCAGGATTAGAAGTGTGTTATCCTGGATTCTGTCCTAGTGAGTGAGTGAGTTGGCTTTTACTCTGCTTTTAATGATATTCCAGTAATATCTAGGGATGAAACTGTACACTTTCACTACAGCATGGTATGCATTGCGGTACAATGCCTTTTGTTCCGTCTGTTTCGGTTCAGTATATGACATATTATCATAATGCAGAAAACTGACAAGAGCCAAACTAAACCTTACATTGTTTAATAACATGGAAAAACTTAACCATAATCTTTGCTATTTTGAATGAACAAAACTGTCATAATATAAATTATATTAAATAAATTAAATAAATTAACACAACACATAAGAACTGGATAGCAAATGGCAAGTGATCATTCGTGCAATCATATGCATTGTTCGTAATAGCATGTGTTCCAGATCTTACACGAGATCACTCATGTTAATGACAGTTTTGCTGAATGATCACATCTGTAAATAACACTTAATTTCAGGTCAAGTCGTCACATTCATGTTGAAACATACTGAGGTGTAATATGATGTTTGTTTTGTTATTTTAGTATGAATGAATTGTTGCTGCTGATTAAGATAACATTCAATGCAATTCCGAGCTTACTTCTGGGAAAAATGGCATTGTCCAGGAATGCATAAACTTGGACTACATGATTCGATTTCTAGACATTTTAGAAAAGGTATAAAAGGGTTTTCAAAATGACAATACAAAAACTGAAAATACCAATTTATTTTATTCCATTATGGTACACCGAACCAAAGGCCTAATAACATAGTATATGGTTTCACCCCTAATAATATCACACCTGGGACACCAGAAATGGGCTTCACAGAATGTGCCTATGTGGGGAGTCAAACCTGGGTGTTCTCATGACGAGTGAACTTTTTAACCTCTAGGCTTCCTCACCACCCGATTCAGTACCCATGGAAAAGCTTAAATCAGTCATTGTATCAAAGTCTCCAAATATATAGCTGGCATGACCACTCGAAGATTGATAGAACAAGATATTATTTGTAAATTGACATGACATGTTGTTTTTTTTCACAGTTTAATTCCCCGAAAGGATTGTCTTATAGATCTCGGTTGATATCCCCATCCCCTAGCCCAACCCAACCACCATCTGCGACACCTCGCTGGTTTTGCTTTTGAGATAACCCCACTCCTACCTGTATCTGTTTCTGTTTATAGTGATAGTGAGACTCCATGGTAGCTACATCCTTAATAGTTACAGTATTAAAGTGCTTTTCTTTTACGTGAGCTATCATTATAATGAAGCTAAGATTAATTTCAAAAATGGGCATTTTAAAGTGTCCTTTGTAAAACAATAACATCACACACTAATTTGCATAAAGCCATAGTCTGTTCCACATAAGTCACTATGCTCATTTCTGCACTGATCTCAGTAAAGTAACTTTTCTACGTTTCCTATCTCCCTAAAATCTGAGATTGTAGATAGGGCAAATATATTTCCACAGTTTCATATAAAACCTACATAAACTGTAGATATTAATGCAAAAAAACCCAAACACTTTTTTTACTATTTCCAAAAATACTTTAGACCACTGCCAGATAGATATACCATGACCTTATTTTCTTGAAGTACCTTGCTGAACATTGAGAATGAGATGTTTAATCCAGGTTTGACCACAGCACGGATATTGTGGATTCTGTTAAACATGAATCACCTGTTTGAGTGAGTTTGTGTAGCATTAACGTCTCGCTGGAACCCTTATCTGAGCACATAGACCTTGAGGTGGAGCTGTTGAGGGAAGTGCTACATGTACAAGTACCTTCACACTCAATCCTCTGACGACAGTTTTATTGCTTCATTGCAAATGTCTGTCAATGACAGATTACACTGACAAGTAAGTAAATGATTGTCATGAAATATTCAAAAACCATAAATTCTAATGAATCAAACTAAATTCAAAATACATAAATTGATTTTATTGTTACTTACTGATGTAGAAATATACCACAACGGACTTATGAATACCATGTCATGTACCTCATATGGTTGCACTATCGTTACAGATATCAGTTAACAGGCATTAATTTTCAGTGCAAGTCCAACCTGTTTTTATCACAGTGAACAAAAATTAAATATAAAGAAAAACACACCTAAAACCTAAAATTTTCAAATCCCCAAATTAAATAGCATAGATGACAGATGGAAGGACTAGTTGATGCATGTTTCCTCCAAGTTTTCAAACCTGGGAATACTGGCACATACAAGGCTTGGTTGTATATGCTGTTCACATCCAAAGTCATCCCGACAACAAATCAGGAATACCTGATATTTACTACCATACTCCACATGTACTGTCCAAGAAAATGTACTGTCCATACCTGGTGATCATCTGTAACTGCCAGGGTTGGTCACACCTTTGCCCCAGAATATACACCTGCAGTCTGCATCTCACTATATATTAGGTCATCCCTTGTTTTCCCAGAATCACCGCATTTGAGGTTTTTGTTTTGTAAGTAAGACCTCTTCCCAGGTTTTACTTTTCCTTAGCAAGATCTCTTCCCTGGTTTTACTTTTCCTTAGTAAGACCTCTTCCCAGGTTTTACTTTTTGTAATTATCTTTAACTCTATATTAACATCAATATTCGACAGATATATGAGTGTTTGAAATCAACTGAAAAATATCATTCTAAATTATGTTCAAAGTGCATAGGTATTCCCTAGCAAGGCTGGAAGTGCAGGTTTCAGATTTGTAAGCAGACAATAGCACACGGCCACCAGGCTGACGAAGGAAGTGGGGTTGAATTATCTTCTTATAGTTACTGTCATTAAATTGATTTTACTTGCGCTTCAGTCAGTGTTATGTACCTTCATTAAATGATCATCTACAATGTAATTACCCATCACTGATGGTATATATGTTAGAGAAAACACTTCTCCTCGGTTTTGGTAGACAATGAAAAACCATTAGGATCGGGAAATACCTACCCCTCCGGTTCTACACTGTCTACCAAAATCTCGGAGGCGTGTTCTCTCCTATACATATAGCCTCTGTACTGTCCTCTACAAATTTTGGCTTTACCTTCAATGCTGTCCTAGGCGTTATCTGTTCATATCAGCATTCACATTCCAACTGTCTATTCTTGAGAAGATGCCACATGTGCCATATTTGAGTTGAAGTTACATGAAGCAGCAGCCACAAAGTTTATATTGAATTATTATCACTCTGTTGTGTATGATGAAAGGCACGTTAATAGCTGAAGCGGATAGATGGTGGTATATGGCAAGATTGTTCATCTCACTTTAAGGTGTGATCTTATATTTGACCCACAAAACATCCTAAAGAAAAAAGATTTTGACACTTTCCACTAACCACTTTTGACACTTTCCACTTATTACTTTAGAAAGTATGTTGTTTGGGTCTTAATGTATATTCGGAAACATTTTGATGATTATTCAAGAGGCTTTGAAGAGGTTTGTTCTGCTTCAGCTGTAGAAGTTCCTGGATCTGACAAAGCAGTCTCTGGACCTGGCTTCTGCAGGCACTCCTCTCTACCAGCATCACTGTATTCTTTCTCACATTCAGACACAGTGTCTACACGTTCTGGATTCAGCCTGAATCTGGCAGAATCAGTTGTGAGAGTCATCCCTGTAGTTAAAGCACTGGAGCCCTGCGTAAACTCTGTGTGATTCCTGGGATGGGAAAATCTCATTCTGGTCACAACAGCTTGCTCAGCAATAATGGCATCCATCACAGGATGAACTCGATTCTGGCAGCAACAACAGCAAATCCTCTTGAACGTCATCCAAAATCTTTTGTTGATGGCACAATATAGAAGGAAATTACACGAGAAGTTTAAGGCTATGAGAACAGTTGTTGTGACCTGAAACTTGGTGTAGACATCCGAACCAAACTGGATACTGTAGCCAATTAGTTGCATTACAGAACTTGGAACCATGGTTATCAAAAACAACACAATTATACCTATAAGCAAGAAGATCATACGTGTCTGTTCGAGGTTAAACTTTTGCTGAGCTATCTGGGTTGGGGTTTGAAGATGCTGCTGAATGTGACGATGTTTCCTGAGGTAGACTATCAGAATAATATTGAATAAGAACAACACAATCATTGGAATAAACTGGAAGAGTACAGCATCAAGCCAGCCATAAAAAATGAAAAATGTCGAGCTTGCGAAATCTGTCTGGACAATGGATCCATTAATGTTGATATGATACATCCAGAAGGTTGGAATATTTTCCACAGCACAAAGGAACCCAATGATAGAAACTGTTATTATGGCTGACTTTGCTTTTTTGACCTCGAAATGGAAATGATTGTTGAAGCAAATCATGAGACAGCGCTCAATGGTGAAGACAACTGTTGTGACCACACTTGCCTTGATAAAAATGTCACCAATAGGAATATAGATATATGCTTCATAAACACTCCAGGAGTGCTCTGCTAAAGAGCACACAGGGCAACGAATCACACAAATTGGCAAAATGAATATCAGACTCAGCATGTCGAAGAAAGCCAATCCTTTCAGGTACACGTAAGCAGCTCCAGAGAATGGTCCCTTGTGAAGGATGAGAATATTCACAATGTTACCAATTATGCCAAAAATACAGATACATGGCACAAGAAAGAGATAGCCAACCACCCCGGCACTGTATTCCATACCGTCAACATTCAATGCCACTGGGTCATTCAGACCAAATCGGCCTGCATGTCCTTTAGTCCCCCTTGATCCAGGGTCCTCCAAAATCTCCAGAAGAACCATCATGATCGCACTGAATCAGACTAAAAACTATTCCAACACGCCTGAAAGCACTTGATACTGAAGCATTATCACACTCCTGAAGTCAAAATGTCACAGCTGTCCTGCCTGATCAACTGTTCTCTGCCCATAGTACACTCCTGTTATGGTAGCCTAGAAAAATCGTAAAAGTCTCCTTGGCCATTTAACAGTCCTTGGAAAGGCTGCATTAATGCTTTATCTGTTTATGATATCCTACACGCCCCAAAGCTGCATAAGTGAAAACACAGAGCAAGCAACAAGTTCCATCTATGGAACAAACTGTGTGTCATTATTGAATCTCACCACTACTACTAAAGATGCATATGTCCTGTTTGACTGTGAGCTATCTCCAGATATTAACCCTTGAAAGTCATGACTCCATATACTCTATGTCATCATCATAATCTAAAAGTAATGGACACTTCACTGTAAAACATGAAACAAAAGTGTCCAAACAGCATTGATGGCATAATCACTAGCATATCATATAAAGTTATATTTTTAGGGAAATTTATTTACTGAAATTGAAGTGCATAATAGTGTAATTTTGGTTTTTCGTGACGTTCCAAATTTTTGTCACTGTTATGGCAAGGAAATTGTTCATGTTAAGCTGCAGTCCTGGAAATATTGATCCTCTTGAATACCAAAGAATATTGATAAAGCTACTGGTCAGAAATGTCAGTGTTAACTAAACCACAATCTGTTCATCAAGTCATCTGATTGACTGGTGGCCACTGTATCTTGAGATCAGATGGTATTGAGTTATATCTTTTCAAACTGTCTGGAAAGTGTTGTCTGCTAAACTGTTCCCAAAGTGAGGCTGCTTGGCCATATTTCATGTTTGAAATTGTACATGGGAACCATAGATTGTAGACTGTCTTGTGTATGTGGTTGTGAAACTGAGAAGAATAAAGAAATGCAATGTCTGTGATGGGTTGGTGATTAGAAAATAACTGTTTCACCGTTGTTTGATAATATCTAGTTTCACCACTGTCAGATAATAACTAGTTTGACCACTGTTAGATAATAACTTTTTTCACCATTGTTTGATGATAACTTTTTTCACCAATGTTAGAAAATAACTAGCTTCACTATAGTTACATAATAACTAGTTTTCATCATTGTTAGATAATAACCACTTTTACCATTGTTAGATAATAAGTTTCACCATTGTTTGTCTTGTTTCGCCAAACTTCTCAAAAGAAATACATCTATAAACATTATTTCCCTTTTAAACTAATTGACAAAATAGCCAAATATGACAGTATTTTTTTTCATTTGAAGCAGTTCATCAATCCAGCAAGTGTAGGGTTAACACAAACTTCTAAGAGTCCATAAAAGAACTTAAATGATTTACAACACCTCTTGCCAGTCCAGAATACACACCACTGATATTGATGTGAAGTGTTTTATAGTGCATCATAATAGCTAGCTGAAAACATCGTTTATGGCATCATAAGACCCAAGCACAGTCTGTATTATCAGAAATCTCCTTCAGTAACCATGGAAACAACAAACACTAAACTTCTAGCAGTGGAAACATACTCAGACAGTTTGTTATTGACGTTGTCCATGTCCCTATTCATCTTAATTTCAAGCGCTCAGTCTGCAAGTACAATAAGTTTGGAGATGTTGGATTGCATAAGCTATTGGCTTTCTACGTAAACATTTTGACAATATAAATAAAAGTTAAAAAAAAATATATATAAAAACTACCTCCTGGCAATCTTTCTTATCAAAATGATACATATAAGTAATGTTGAATTAAAAAAGTTTAAACCAGGTTTTCTTCACCGTTGAAAAGCTACCAGATATGTAAGCCTTTTTTTATGACAGTTTCTTTTAATTGGAATGGGTGCTGCCACCTGCAGTCGACAGGCCCTGAATGAAATCTGCAGGCCCATCTTGTTCAACTTAAACCAATAAAAAAACATAGTCTACACTGGATGAAGTTTCACACTGTTTCTACAAAATCAGTTAGCCAAACCTATGGTGCAGAGAGACATTTAATTTGTTAAAGACCTGTGTTGACATTCCTGTGTGCAAAGTGGTGAAATACCACGAAGTGAAACAAGAATCATCAGAAGATGACATATCCCCCAACCCCAACTTATTTGAAAGGACAAATCATCCGACAGTTACTTAATGTTTTTTTAGACTAAGCTTGAATCATTTGGATGGAAATCATGAAAAATATAAATGCCATGTATCTGTAAACAGCAAAAGGCACCACTTCAAGATCTGTCTCATATATCTGTCAAGATCTGTTGGAAGATATGAAATGGTTTTTAAGTTGTGCTCTGGAAACGAAGCCCATCCCTCCATGGTGAGACAAAGTCAGAATCATAGCCATGGAAAATGGGAAACTGATAAATCACAAAAATCTGCAAATAGCAAAATGCACCATGTTAAGGTTTGCCTTACATATCTGGCAAGTTTTGCTGAAATATATTAAGGAGTTTTTGAGTTGTGCTCCATGAATGAAGCTCATTGATCCCTTTTGAGACTAGGTCCGAATAACTTCCATGGAAAATGGGAAAATGATAAATCACAAAAATGTGTAAATAGCAAAAGGCACCACTTTAGGGTCTCAGTCACATATCCGCCAAGTTTTGCAGAAAGATATTAAGAGGTGTTTTAGTTCTGCTCTGGAACGAAGCCCATCCCTCCAATCTGAGACTAAGTCTGAATCGTTTCCATGGAAACCCAGAAAATGATAAATCACGAAAACCTGTAAATAGCAAAAGGCACCACTGTAAGGTATGCCACACATATCTACCAAGTTTTGCTGACATATATTGGGAAGTTTTTGAGCAGAGCTCTGGAAACGAAACACACCTCTCATGTTTGAGACTATGTCCAAAACATTTCCATGGAAACTGAGAAAATCATCAATCACAGTAAATAGCAAAAGGCACCACTTTAGGTTATGACTGGTATATCTACCAAGTTTTACAGAAAAATATTGAACGGTTTTTGAATTATGCTCCAGAAACGAAGCCTATACCTCCATTTTAGCCTAAGTCCAAAACATTTCTATGAAAACCGAGAAAATATTAAATAAAAAAAACCTGTAAATAGCAAAAGGCACCACTTTGAGGTCTGACTGATATATCTACAAAAATCTGCCAAAAATCTGTAAATAGCAAAATTCAAAACCATAGGCCCAGCTTATTACATCTATCAATTTTGGTCTAAAAATATTGAACGGTTTTTGAGTTATGCTCTGGAAACAAAATGATTATGGAAGAACAGACAGACGGACACACGAGGCGTCAACTATGTCCATCCCCGCATTACAGTTGTGAAAAATGACTATAGGCCAAAAGGGCCTGCAGATATTTGAATTTGCTGGCCCGATTTAGTAACAGCAGGCATTGGAACTCTGAGCTGGTGATTATTTTGAACACTGGGTGCTGCTATTGTATTTTTCCTACATTCAGAACCCACTTGTAATTAAATCAGTAAATTCAGATTTACAGCATGAGATCATGACTTTTTAGAGTGTAGTGGTGCAGCAGTAGCTTAGCTGATATCCTCAAAACTATTGCCATATACATGATATACAAACAAAAAATCATTGTCTTGTCTCAAAGCATGTCAAGATCAATGGTTATCACCACAAAGACCTTACGGTTACGCTGAGACCTTAGTGAGAGTGACGAATATCTTATTCAGCAAGACAGACCTTGGTTTAGTGTCATATATACTAACCTTAAAAACATGCATAAGCATACCTGAAGTCATCAGTACTGGAAGTTAAGTCGTATCTTGGTAGAATAACTGAAGTTCAAATCCACAAAGAGTAACAATCAGATACACTTTAAACACAGTCCCATCAAGACTGTCTCTGTTTCATCTCTCTACAAACACAAGGTTGATTTATACACAACATCCGTACATCCTATGCTCACAGAATCACTGCTTGGCTCACCTTTGTTTCATCTTCTTGAGCAGGTAGGAAACCTCAATGCCCCTTGATGAAAGCCCTTCCTGAAGCCTAATAAGGCTGATCATCATCATAGGTCAAGGTCGCATCAACAAACCCTAAACATACCCAAAACCTACTTGGAGTCTATTAAAGGCTGACCATACAAGTTCACAAACTCAGAGGTCAAAAGGTCAAGGTCATATCAACAAACCCTCACCATAACAGTAAAGTACCTGGACTCTCTATAATGCTGACATACAAGAAACTTACTTGGAGTCGTATAACAATGATCATACATTTTCACTGACCTGCATGGTCAAGAGGTCAAGGTCATTTCAAGAAACCCTCACCATAACAGTAACGGTAACCTACCTGGAGTCTCTATAATGCTGACCTCTGCTTTAGTTGGGTGTACAGACCGAAGGTCTGTGTAGCACAGTGTTATCTTGATGGGTACATCGTCAGATGACTGCAGAGAAATGCTGACATAGTCCACTGGCAAACTGGTCTCAATCTCACTTCTTAGAATTTCAGCCAGTTTAGACTGAAAACAAAATGAAGGTTTTGTTATTACATTATGTAACTGGTAAACCGCAGATAACATTTCTTCCCACAATAAACAACAACATTAAGTTATATACACAATGCCTCATACATATTTCAAGTAAATGACAGAGTCTTTTTACATGAAAATTAATTATTTTAGGCTAAATGAATAAAGGTGAAATGGTTCTCAGGCATTGGTGCATCACTTTTATTTGGAAGCATAACAATTTTTTATTGCCATTTAAAACAAATATATTTTTACTTTGCTGCATCCCGATCATCCATTTCTTCACTATAAGAATGAGTGTCTGTAAGAACAAGTGTGACTGAATCTATAACTCATTAGCACGTGCTAAACTTTCCAAGCTGTATTTCACAGAGAAAAAAATAAAAATGCATTCCTCCCTCGTCACTTTGTTTCCATAATTTTTTTTATAAAAAAAAAGTCCTACAACCCTCATCACTTTTCAAAAAAATGTGTCTGAGAAACATTTCATTTTTCTTATGCAGCCTTATATATGCTTTGAAACACCACAGTAATGAATGGCTCACAAATCAACACTGACAGCATGTCTGTGTATCCAAGGGGTGCAATGGTACGCCATGCCATGGGTTGGTTTGTATCATGGTACACAGCTCTCAGATTGGTTCATTAACATTATAACAATAAAATTCAATAGGATAAAGGTTCTTGTGGAAAGGCACTGTCGGTTTGGTTTAAGTTCCAAGAAGAAATCCTCCTGGAAATGGGACCCAAACGAACATATCTGTACACAATCTCCTTCGTCCAATCAAAATAGCATGAGTTGTTGACAATTTAGCAGAACAGGAATGTCAGAAATGGTGCTATATGAAGATGCTATCTAGAATTAAATTACATGAAACTTTTGTGATGACTTTTGGAAAATAATGTGTGTGAGTAAGATGATATTTTCAGTATGATAATAGAACATAATGTACTTTCAAAGTGAATATACTGCAGAATACCATTTCTGCCCTAGTGTATCCACCTACATATTTTCATTACCTTTTATGTAAAGACATGCTCAATGTTTCAAAAAAGTAAACAAAATGTATGACTTTTCATAAACACAAACAGACTTCTGAACTCACCTCCAACATCTTGACTTGACCACGACGGATAACAAAAGCCTGTAGATACTCCCTGATTCTGTCCACAAAGACCTTGAGCTCTGTCTCCAGATGCACCTCCAGCTGGGACATGGGTATGAAAGCTGGTAGTGTGTGGTGGGACACTTGGTAACCATCTTGTTTCTTGCTGCGGGTAAGCTCTATGTAGTGCTCATCAACATATTCATGGTTGTAACTGGTGTCGAATCGTAACATAAGCTTGTTCTCAGTCTTTTCCTGAACTGAAACACCTGTAGACCAAATATTCACTGTAATCTGCTGATCAATGTGACCACATGTAACTCATACAAAAAGGTTTGATAGCACAATTGTTAATCTACTTCATATGGATGAAGAAATGTGAAATGGGGTTTAGTGCCATGCTTAAATTATTTCAAGCATATAGTGATGTGCATGCATGTTGGAGTCTCTGCTTCTTCTGATGTATGGTGCTAGGTAGCCAAAATATGATGCAGCAGTACAGGTTTAATACATAGGCAGGGTAACAACAAGTATCATAACTTAACATTGCAGTCAGGTATTTGTACCAGCATTCTTCAACTCTATCAACTACACCACTATGTTAACCAGTTGATGGCAGCTCACGAAGGGATTCACAAATCAAAGTATATCTGCATGAGCACGTAAACTGATATGTTCACAAATATGAGTTTGATCAGTGTAACAATCATCAAACTTTGCGAACAAATCATTTCATATATAAACAGTTGCTGCGGTCTTCATGCTTTGGGCTAGAAAAACTTTCATAAGGAAATCAATCACCAGTGCACTGGTGGTACATTCCTGTTCATCCAGCCCCGTGGCTGGACATATTGCTGGATATGTTGCAGGGCATATTGCCAGATATGAAGTTGCAGGGCATATTGCTGGACATGCTGCAGGCCACATTGCTGGATATGACGTTGGCCATTTTAATAGATATGTTGCTGGCTATGACGTTGCTAGCCATATTGCTGGATATGGGGCTGAAAATATTACTGGGCATGTTGCAGAGCATATTGCTGGCTATAAAGTTGCTGGACACATTACTGGACATGTTGCAGGGCATATTGCCAGATGTGAAGTTGCAGGGCATGTTGCTGGCTATAAAGTTGTTGGACACATTACTGGACATGTTGCTGGGCATATTGCCAGATGTGAAGTTGCAGGGCATGTTGCTGGCTATAAAGTTGTTGGACACATTACTGGACATGTTGCTGGGCATATTGCCAGATGTGAAGTTGCAGGGCATATTGCTGGCTATAAAGTTGCTGGACATATTACTGGACATGTTGCAGGGCATATTGCCAGATGTGAAGTTGCAGGGCATGTTGCTGGCTATAAAGTTGCTGGACATATTACTGGACATGTTGCAGGGCATATTGCCAGATGTGAAGTTGCAGGGCATGTTGCTGGCTATAAAGTTGCTGGACATATTACTGGACATGTTGCAGGGCATATTGCCAGATGTGAAGTTGCAGGGCATGTTGCTGGCTATAAAGTTGCTGGACATATTACTGGACATGTTGCAGGGCATATTGCCAGATGTGAAGTTGCAGGGCATGTTGCTGGCTATAAAGTTGCTGGACATATTACTGGACATGTTGCAGGGCATATTGCCAGATGTGAAGTTGCAGGGCATGTTGCTGGCTATAAAGTTGCTGGACATATTACTGGACATGTTGCAGGGCATATTGCCAGATGTGAAGTTGCAGGGCATGTTGCTGGCTATAAAGTTGCTGGACATATTACTGGACATGTTGCAGGGCATATTGCCAGATGTGAAGTTGCAGGGCATGTTGCTGGCTATAAAGTTGCTGGACGCATTACTGGACATGCTGCTGGGCATATTGCCAGATGTGAAGTTGCAGGGCATATTGCTGGCTATAAAGTTGCTGGATATGTTGCTGGGCAAAGGCCTGGGCTCACCTGTCAGCCTGTATAGTTTCTGGATTTCTTGCAGCTGCCGGAGTTTCTTCAGGGCATTCATCAGTTTCTTACCCTCTTTAGTGGCAGCTTCCAGGTCAGGAGGCTGCAATAACAACCATAACAACAACTGTCACAACACCACAAATTGGTGTGCACACGACATCAGACATCTGGATAACATCAAGCAACAATAAATAGTCAGTGCTTGCATTGTAAATGTTACGATCTTATTCAACACTGATGATGAAATCCTTATCTGCTTTTTAAGATGTTTTTGGTGCTGGATTAATTAATTGGAGATATAATTAGTTGACACTGCTATATCACACTACATTCTTCACCTGAGATGTAACCTGGGGCAACTGTGTGCGGAGTTCATTCCGCCGAGCTTGTAAATTGAGTATCTTCTGTTGTAGATGACGTGACTTCCTGTCTGCCAGTTCAACCTCTTTCTGACTTCTCTCAGCTTCCCTTGCACTGGCCTCTAACCTATCCAGATCAAAAAGGGCACCTGAAAACATATTGTTTTACAAAATTTAAATTTATTTATGACAATGAAGTTCTAAGCTGAATTTCCAAAGTAAGCACACATTCAAATACTGGGCACTATAAAGGCCATTTGGTTTTATTTATCAGGTTGGGATTTCACATTTAGCATGTTCAGTGTAGAACAACTGAGTGAGTGAGAATGGTTTTATGACACATTTAGCAATATTCCAGCAATATCATGGTGGGGTATGTAGTGGTATCTATTATTAGCGGTCTGCAATGTCACCAAGGGGCGACAACTGTGGTTGTCTTGACTGGTACGGCAATAAAACATGGCTCCGCTCACAACGGCTCGTTAGTGGTAATTACGGCTAATTACGGCCCTACATCCTGATACAACATGGTGTCAGAACTGGGATCTGGTGAGACAACTTATGGACTCTCAATCAAACTCAAATTTTGAACTTTTTGATCGGTCGTCACTCATTGACAAAGCTGTAACTGTGTGTAGCGTGAAATCGTGCTGACTATCGTCCTCTTGCACAGATTATAAGTTGCCGCGCTCTCTGCACACACGTTCTCGCCGTTGAAGAAAAATCGTCCTGACGCACGGTCCTATAGTGATAAACTCGTATCGGCGAATGTTCAGTGTTCATCATGAATAACTTGAAGCCACCGCCTCCACTGGAATTAATTGGCAATATTTCAGAGAATTTCAAGATATGGAAACAGGAATCTGAACTTTACAAAATTGCAAGCGGACTCGAAAACAAAGATGCAAACGTTATTGCTTCTACATTTCTGCATGAGATCGGCAAGGACGCTAGACAGGTTTATAACACGTTTGAGTTTGCAAACGAAGATGATAGGGGAAAATGTGAGGTATTGATGGAAAAATTTGAACAATATTGTAATCCTAGAAAGAATGTGACATTTGAAAGGTAAGTATTTGGAACCAGAAATCAACAAAGTGGAGAAAAGTTTGACTCTTTCTATACTGACATTCGAAATAAAAGTGCCAGCTGTGAATTTGGAGATCTGAGAGACTCACTAGTTAGGGATAGAATTGTAATTGGAATTCAGAGTGAAGAAACTAGATCAAGACTATTGAGAGAGCAAAATCTCACTCTTGAAATGGCATTAAACATATGTAGAACAGCTGAAGCTACAGAAAGTCAAGTAAAAAGCCTCCAGGATGATAAAGCTGCAAGTGTTGGATATGTCAAGAGAAAAACACCATCTGCTAGAAAACAAAGTCATACCAAACCAAAATTGCCGAGTAGAAGTAAACCTCAAGCACAAAATCAAAAACTTCAAAGGGAAAATTGTCCATATTGTGGTAAGGAAAAACATGACAGGAAGTTTTGTCCAGCTAGACATGTTTCGTGCAACAGTTGCAAGAAACGAGGACACTACGCAAGTGTATGCCAGTCTCAGAAAGGATATGTGCGAGCTATAGATGAGGATGGATATGAGGATGACTATGACTGTGGGCAAGACGATTCACAAGAAACAGTATTTCTTGGCTCTATCAGCAGTGATACTCCAAAACAGAGAAGTCGTCGTTACTTCAACTTGCAAGTTGATGGCAAAACTATCACTCTCAAAGCTGATACAGGGGCAGATGTTAGCTTAATATCTCAGGACATTTTCGACAAAGTGTTCCCAGGTAGACAACTTCAGAGTCCCAAACGAATTCTGAGAGGAATTCAGAACCAGCTGAAAGTAGTCGGGTGCTTCCATGCTACTGTGAAATGGAAAGAGAGAACTGTGAAAGAAACATTTTATGTTTTGACAGAAAGTAGTCACTCACTTCTGAGCTGTGATGCCAGTGAGGACCTCGGATTACTCCAGCTCTGTTCAGCAGTCACAAAGGAGGATATGGTTTCAGAGTTCCCAGGTCTGTTTGTGGGTCTAGGTGAAATGGATGGTGAATATGACATCAAGTTGAAGACTGATGCTCAACCGTATGCTGTCACTACACCGAGACGGGTACCCATACCTCTGCTGCCTAAGGTTAAAGAACAGCTTGAGAAACTGGAGTCACTGGGAGTTATTTCGAAGGTTGATGCTCCAACAGAATGGTGTGCACCTATGGTGGTTGTACCTAAAGCCAATGGAGATGTCAGGATCTGTGTTGATCTGAGAAGATTGAATGAGTCAGTACTCAGAGAGAGACACACCCTCCCTACGGTGGATCATACTCTCGGACAATTGAAGGATGCCAGAGTATTCTCAAAGATTGATGCCAATTCAGGGTTTCACCAGGTGAAATTGACAGAACAGTCCTCTTATCTCACAACTTTTATGACTCCATTTGGACGATACTGTTACAAACGGTTGCCATTTGGAATAACTTCAGCGCCTGAGTATTTCCAAAGACAAGTGTCACGGACATTGGAAGGTCATGAAGGAATTACAGGCATCATGGATGACTTTTTGATCTACGGGATTAATGACACAGAGCATGATGAGCGTGTTAGACAGACACTCTCCTCTCTACAGAAGGCAGGGATTACTTTGAATAAGGACAAGTGTGACTTCGGACAGTCAGAGGTCCAATTCTTAGGACAGACAGTGGGAGAGAAAGGTATCAGAGCAAGTGAGGACAAAGTTTCTGCTGTAAAGAACCTCCCAGAACCTCAAAATGTTCCAGACTTACGCCGGTTCCTTGGAATGGTTAACCAGTTGGGCAAGTTTATCACAAACCTTGCAGAGTTGACCAAGCCACTCAGGGACCTCCTCAGTAAGAAGAACTCCTGGTACTGGGGTGAGCAGCAAAGAGAGGCATTCTCAAAGATCAAATCAGCTGTCAGCAGCAGGGCAGTTCTCGCTATATTCAACCCCAACCTACCAACGAAAGTAACAGCTGATGCCTCATCATACGGGCTAGGAGCAGTCTTGTGTCAACGCCACTCTAGAGACTGGAAACCTGTTGCCTATGCGTCTCGTTCTCTCTCTGACACAGAAACTAGATACGCGCAGATTGAAAAGGAAGCACTGGCTCTCACATGGGCTTGCGAGAGATTCCAGGACTACCTCATTGGTCTTCAGTTCACACTGGAGACTGACCACAAACCCCTAGTTCCACTTCTAGGTCTGAAGGATCTTGATACTTTGCCTCCAAGAGTTCAACGCTTTAGGATGAGGTTGATGAGGTTTGCATACACAATCAACCACGTGCCAGGTCGTGAACTCTACACTGCAGATACACTGTCTCGTGCTCCAGAGAGAGGTTCATCACGTTCTGACCTGGTGGAGGAGGTAGAGGCCTTCGTGAACGCAATCAGTTTTCCCGCCTCAGACAAGAAATTGGATGACATAAGACGTCACCAACATGAAGACGACATCTGTAGACAGATTCTTCAATACTGCATGGAGGGCTGGCCGGAGCGACATCAACTTAAGGGCATTGTGTCACACAATTGGCCTTACAAGGCAGATATCACTGTCTGCAATGATCTAATTCTCTGTGGTGGGAGAATTCTCATACCGGAAACGATGCGCCCCGGAATTCTGGAAGCACTCCATGAAGGACATCAGGGCATCACGAAGACACGAGAAACAGCCAAGCAATGTGTATGGTGGCCGAACCTGAGCAAGCAAATCGGTGAATTTGTCTCTAAGTGTCATGTATGCGTTAAGAAGTTTGACAATCACCCTGAACCTCTGCTGCCATCAGAAATGCCAGAACGCCCATGGATGAAGGTTGCTTCAGACTTGTTTGAACTCAACAAACAACCTTATGTGCTAGTTGTGGACTACTACTCTCGTTTCATCGAAATTGCGAAACTCAACAGCACATCATCGAAAGTGGTGATCAATCATTTGAAAAGTATGTTTGCCCGACATGGGGTTCCTGAAATACTTGTATCGGACAATGGTCCTCAGTATTCTTCATTGGAGTTTGCAGAGTTCAGTAACGAATATGGATTTTGTCACGTCACAAGCAGCCCAGGTCATGCATCTGGAAACGGGGAAGCAGAGCGTGCAGTGAGAACGATCAAAACTCTCTTGAAATCAGCAGACGATCCGTATGCTACACTCCTGAGCTATCGATCAACACCCTTAAGTTGTGGATACAGTCCTGCTGAGTTACTCATGTCCAGACGTCTCCGGACGAAGCTGCCCATCCTACCACAGAAACTCACGTGTAGCCCGCCTGATGAAAAGAAGGTCATGGACCACGAATCATCCCGCCGTGAAGATAGCAGACTACACTTCAACAGACGCCATGCAGCACTACCCCTCCGACCACTGTGTAGGGGAGATGAGACATGGATGAGGGACAGAGGTGAGAAAGGGACTGTAGTCGACAAACTGTCACCTCGTTCCTACACGGTGCAGACAGACTCAGGAATGTACCGTCGCAACAGGAAAGACTTGAACTTCCTTCCTAAACAGGAGGTGGTGAAGTCTGAGATGTCCAGCACTCCAGAGACCAGCGCACCAGCTCCAGCGCCTACTGGTGTGTACCACACACGATCTGGCAGGCCATCCAAACCACCTGTCAGATTTGATGACCAGTACCAGTGATGGACACTATTGATCCAGTGTTGAATTTAAAGTGTTAATGAACGTTATAGTTTAAAGTTAATAGTAAGTTTTATCATCTCTGCTTTGGACTGTAATGGTAATGGTAATTATATAATTTACCTTCTCATTTCCAAGTTTGGTTTTTCGTTTAAGTTAATGAGTGAGCATCATTTCCATCCCAAAGGGAGATGTAGTGGTATCTATTATTAGCGGTCTGCAATGTCACCAAGGGGCGACAACTGTGGTTGTCTTGACTGGTACGGCAATAAAACATGGCTCCGCTCACAACGGCTCGTTAGTGGTAATTACGGCTAATTACGGCCCTACATCCTGATACAACAGGGTACACCAGAAATCATCCTCGATATCTCCAAGGTATACGCTGGATGCATTCACAGTAATCTATTACCTCCCTTGACTGGCTTTTTATCCAAACAGGTGTCTACCCTGGGAAATTGAGAGTACCAATCACAACTCACTTTCGCTTTTTAAATAATCTAACTGATTAAACTTGGCAACACAAATGATGCAGGGGTACTCTGAAAGGGGTAGAAGGAGTTCTTGCATATTTTGTAAAAGTTTTGGACTTGTATGATTTCCCCCCAAAATCTCAACTGCACTGCGAACAAACCTTCGCAGCTGAAACTGCTATCTTCTTTGCTGACATCAGCAAACTTGGTTGCTTAGCTGATGTTCTACTGTGAGAATGCAGAGCAAGCAAAGCGAGGTAATAAAATTATCAGTCAGAGCCGTAGATGCATCAGAACGTACACCCTGGAGATATGGAGGATGACAAGAAATGGACTTCACACATCCTACCCATGTGGTGAATCGAACCTGGGTCTTCGGTGCGATGAGTGGGCGTTTTAACCACTAGGCTACCAAATCACTTGACAAGCAGACACTTTAACCATATGCTACCCCACCACCCCAAATGTAGTACAGCAGTATTGTGGGGACAAACAAAATACATTACTTGACTTGATTTCACTATGTTGATGATGGGGTCGGTTCAGTTCATCAGCTGATGGGGTCGGCATGGGCAATTAAGATGGGTAAGCCACGTATGTTTCTGCATACGGAAATGTACCCTAGGACAATTCTATTCCGCACAGAGATGTGCTCTTATCAGAACTGTCATAGTGTTGTATTTTGATTGTGTCCTATAAATAAACGATCGTAAGGAATATTTTATGTGTACAGTGCCACTCACAATGAGCTGAACAGGAAGAACCACATACGGTTTTGGATTTGCGTCGACGTGCAGTCATCAGGCATGTGTATCAACTAAGAATAATTACCAGACATCTTTACTTGACTGTGTGGTCCTTTTTTTCAAAGCAACGCGCCAGAAACGTACTCCGGTGTCATCGGTCTGCCTAAAACCCGGGCAATTGTAAGCCGTACTAAAGGGTAATACTAAAGATGGACAGCAGAATATTAAAACGAAAACTGCACATCTGGGTAGATAAGTGACGCTGTCAGTAACACATGGACATTGCTGTTAGTGATCCCTAAGTGTTTTATCAATCAAGTGATGATACTGATATATGCGCAGTATATTCTGACAATCGTCAGACGAGTATGAAACACAGCACGTAATTGATAACAGGCACTGCAGTAGCACCTAAGTGGTTGAGGCACGATAGAAATAAAGTAGTCTCAAGACAACTAATACCACAAGTCATATAGCCGAAATATAGGAAGGATTAAAAAGTCAACAGAGGATGGAATATTAGTTTGATTAAGCCTTTCGCTTGATTAAGTCATCGGTAGCTGATGGTATGATGTACCATTTACTCCGCTGACCAAAGGTTAGTGGCGGCAGATTTCCATGGCTTTTCGGGAAGGCGTTTAGTTGAGTGCCGAGGACATAAACATGTGATGGCTAAGTCATTTTCGCTAGTGGTCCAAGAGAGTTCATTTACTGTCTGCCTTGGCTGTTGAAGCTTTATGTTCTTTAACGCGGGTATCTACCCTTGCATTTGTAAAACCTCCCGCTTTGTTGGCCACAAAGCTTCGATCAACTTCAAGACTGCCGATCAAACAGTCGGACAGATACTTGGTTTTCTCGGTCCCCAACACATGGGTATCATCAGGCGGCGGTTGGTGTCACCGATGTAGGAGACGAGGAGAGGGGAGTGGTCTTCCAGCGAACTCTTTGTGTGAACTGTACATAATGCAAGACAGGGTCAAATCGCACAGAACATGATGTTCTTCTGTTAGATGGCATATATAGTCGTTGTGATAAATGGTATATAAATATCCCTGAAGCTGGTTTAAGCATACGTGCATTTTCATATTTCGAAGAAATCTGGATGGGTAAAGAAGCAAAGCAAATACTTCCCCAGGTAAAAGGTTGACACAACTGGTTAGTACATGTAAACTAGATGGTGCTAAACATAATATTCAGTTGCACAAAAGGAATATATAAAGTCAGTATGTTGGAGGTAGTAGTGTCTGAGGGAAATTGCGAAAACACAGTTTAAAATTCATTAAATCTTTTGCTTTTAACGAAAAAAGTCCATGAATCTTAGCTGAGTGACTGCATGGAATCATCGATAGTGTACCATGTAATTGTTAGGCTGTATTAGTACTAGAAGTGCTGTTAGTATTCGTGGAAGCACTATGAGCAGAGACAGTCCCTTTCTTTGATGTCAGCTAATTTCACAATAATGTTAGGAAGGATTAGAAATATGCGAGCAGTGTGTGTTATGTGAAATTTATGTAACGCCAGTTTATTGTTTAAGTAAAGTTGGGTAAAAGTACTAGTATATAAAAAAGTGAGAATAACGACGACCTGATAATGTATAGATGACGTGATGCCATGACTGGGTTTTTGAGGTTTGAAGAGCTGACCTAATAAGACTTAGTCTTTGTTGGTTGTTTCATGCTTAATGCTGGGAGTAACGGGACGTCCATTTTCAATGAGATTGTGGATTGATCGAATGACGTAATTCAGGATGGGATATTATTCAAAGACGTAGTCTCCGCCCTTGTAATTCAAGTAAAGGGAGAAACGGAATACTAGTATTTGGGTGATGATTTACCTTCATTCAAGGGAGACAAACCCATCATGATGAATTATCATGCATCGGATCCAGGAATGTCTTCATCGGGGACACCGCCTGTCGGGTCATAACGTATATTGTTGAAATACCTTTTATTTGTGATGGAATTTTTAACGTCGGATCGGAATTATTTCAGGTATATAGAGCGCGGCAAAGAAAGTGTATACTCATGTTTCGTGTGGTTTGAAAACAACCAAACGAGAAAGAGTCATGTATTTGATACAGGGATCAGCTGTGTTTTGCTCAAATCCCATTTCCATGCGTACGTTTTCTTTGAAAGATGATTCATAATTAAATACAGAACATTCCCATTAATCAGTTTGTGACATATGTAGATATAAATACATATTATGCCGTATGAAAACAGGGGGCACATCTGGTTTTGGACAACCGCAAAGGAATTCTGTAAGTAAGGCTGGGATAGGGAATGTATTTTCTTATTAGAAAATTTATTAATTTCACTCCAAAGACTTTTGTTTTAGAAGCATAATATTTTGGAGCATGTTTGTACATATCGGTTCCTACATAGCATTGCGCTGTTGTGTATAATACATATGAATATGACTGTCTCGGCCATCCATTTCCACTTGACACAAGGCGAATTTGCATTTTCAGATCTTTTCTCCCCGTGTATTGAACTTTTATATCACTCCGTTAAGTGAGCTCAAACTCTCTAATTGTCCCAAGACACTTTTTAAAACAATTTTTTATGATATGGCATTGGATGTATTCCCGTCAAAACCAACAGCCAAAGATCTGGATTGTTTGATTTAGCTTTAGACAGAGGCTCCTTTTAAGGACACACCCACTTTGATCTTTCACAAACGTTCAGACATTCAAGCTGGCACTGTTTACAATATATTCGGAGCTGACACTTTGTGACCATTCAGTAATTAGTTTCAACCCTTGGCATCGTGTATGAATGGTGAAAACATTAGAATCAGTTATGGTCTCATAACATGTAGAAATCCACTGAAGAGTCATGTCATAGAACGCAAGGTCGTAAAATCAAAACTCTCATTACACAACTAATGTACACAATGTAAACATGAGAACAAACACGAGAAGGTCTCACCACAACACTATAACCATCGTCTATTGCTGTTCCCCCCTACAAAGATTGAACGTGCGTTGGAGACCAGGTCACCCCATTTGTGGGATGGCTGAATATATTTATTCACATGAGTCGACCCCCATTTAATGCCAGGTGCTGTGTCAACACGTTATAAGTCTTAGGGACACCAGATAACACCGTCTGTTGACACAACAGTCGGCCAATATCGGGTGTTCATTGACGTTGTCATAATATTAGGAAATACAGGTTCAAGTACTATGAGAGTATTTCAGTACCACTCACCAGTCTGTCAGGTACGTATTTGTTTCGGGACGTGTAGGTTTCCACAGTGTTATTACCAAGTAATGTGTGTGATGATGTTAAAGAAAAGCAAGATTTGTGGATGACAATTTCTTCATTGCGAATGACTCGACGCTTCGGTGCATATGCTTGTACCTCCATCAGGTGAGTGGTAGGGAGGATGAGGTTAGAAACGTCGTGTTATTCAAGTTGAAGTTGGCATTAATAAATCTTGCTTTTCTTATGTATTCCACTTCTAAATGTCCTTTAAAAACTTGATGATGTTTTGTTTGTCAGGTTGATCACAGGAGTGTCTGGTCCAGGCTCGATTATTTACAGACCGCCGCCATATAGCTGGAATATTGCGCAAAACTTAACTCACTCACTCACTCACTCACTCAATAAGTTACCGATAACAACTACACTAACAATGATATCAAAATGTGTATATTTTTGTATTAATTCTTGTGTAATTCTGTAATAATAACATTTACATGTTATATGTCTAATGGTTGTGCTGCATTTCACAATTTTGTAACGAAGCTTGATTATGAAATATATTATGGTTATAAAACATGTATAAAGTTGTTTTAACTTGGGTTAAGCAGAGCTGTATGAGTATCAGGTATATGAGTATTACATAATACATTCCTATCGTTTTCATTTCGAAAACCTCTACACGGGTGCTGGAACATTTGAGAATGTATACTTTCTTATCTGATAGTTCTCCATTACCTCTCCACCATTCTGAAAACCGGCAAAGCATAGACAGCAAACTGAACAGACACAACCTATGCCTCCTCTGACTGTGGATGTGATGGATATGGGTGTGCGATCTTTCGAGCGGCATGTGGTTGTGAGATGATTGCAGTATTTGAGATTGAGCTCTTTTAGATAGGCTGTGGGGTTTATTTCTTCCCTTACAGCACTAACCCCCCCCCCCCCCGCCCCCATCCACCCCCAAACACCTCCTCTCAAACAGTTCAGCACTTCCTACCCCCAAACACTACAGCACACCCCCCACCCCCCAAAACACTACAGCACCTCTTCCCCCCAAACACACACGCATGCACGCAGACAGACAGATGATTTAGTATTCTCACCCCATACATGTAAAATATGCTGACATCAGAAAGTAGAAAAATGCGATTCCATAGGAATTACGATAAATTAAACCACGTTTAAAAGAATACAAACGTGTGAAATGTGTAAAAAATGAGTAACACTATTTAAACAAACACCATATACATTTTATACCAGGTTTTGGCACATAAATGAGAAACTCTTTAAGGTTTAATAACGCAGAGAATTCCGCTGCATCTGGTAAAAGATTAAAACGGCAGTGAACATACGCTGCCTCTATAAAAAGAGAAAGAGTTCTTCTAAGATCATCATAAAAAGGGCAATATGAGTTCAATTAACACTCCATTCTGACAGATCAGACATATTCTCGCTTCTACTGGTGGTCCTTCGTATCGGCTAGTCAGCATGCACGCACGCACACACTCCACCTATCCTGGGCTAACAGGCCACAGTCAACTCTCCTGGCCGTCTTGTTTTGGAAAATCTGGATCCGCACGAGAGAGATATCCATCTTTAATACTTACAAATCTACATCGTCACTGGCTTACAAATCACGATAACCCAAATGCTATTGATTTTCCTTATCTATTTCTGTTCTTGTTCACAGATTCACCATCTAGCAACAGCGAGGAAATGACAGATTTATCTCCTGTCTGGGTTAAAAGGGTAGCACCCATTGACGACGGCTTTGTGCCGTATGTGCCAACGAACCAGTATCAGTACAAGCCTAACCTCGTCCCAACGTACCCACAGCCCCAACCCTACCAGTACGACACACCCAGGACCACTAGGAACGTCGCCGTCGGGTTTCAAGGAGCCGAGCGGAAACAGAGCAATCATGACAATACCGCAGGACCATACTATGCCAACAAGCTGCCCATCTCCATGTCCAAGCCAACGGGTCCCGATATCCCGTACAGGGAGTACAAGTATAGAAGCTATGAGGACATGAATAAATCTTCCAAATCAAGAAACAAGTATGACAAGAATAAAAACTTATTTGCTGACAAAATCCCGATCTCCATGGGGTTGCCACTTGGCGCGGACATTAAGACCAGAGAATACAAATACAAACCGTACGACAAGCCGTACGAGGAGGTGAAGTTCAAGCAATACATAACTCCATACAGAGAGTACGTGTACAAGGACTATGGTGCAACAAACCGTCCCAAGCAACGCGTGGCCAAGCCAACAGTTGCTGCTAAGACTTCGAAGAAGGTTCAGATACAGGACAATGAGCCCTCAGAGTACAGCGGCCGTAACAGCGACCGTAACGGCGATGTCGGTGTGATGACCGCAGCGACGGTGGCGACGATGGGGACGAACTACTATGAAGACAGCTTGAGACGGCAATATTCCTACGACTGGAGGAGATCCATGGAGGTACACGTATTTTAGTTAGAGATTATTTCCAAGCATGGTGAGCGAGCTGGGTGAGACGCCGTCTTGAGCATTGTTCCAGCATTACTAGACAAGTGTGAAGCAGGTTTGGTTTTACGAAAACGTGAATCGTAGTCAGGGCGACTGTGTCTTCCAAACCATAGAACATCTGTTTCTCCGCTCTTTGTTTAGGGAAAGTGTCAAGTAATGCACAGCATAGACGTTAATGCTGATATTCAGCAAAGATTACGATGAAATGGACACTCGTGTCTAAATAGTGACCTGTCCAGCAGTGGTATCGATGGTTTTTGATAACTCCAGAAACATACATGTAGTTGCCTTTTTCGCTCTAAGCAGACACAGCCACACTAGCAGTTAACCACACATCATTACACATAGTGCAGCATATTCACCTAGTGTTCACCTAGTGTTAGTAATACTAGTAGATCAAGACGTGTCAGGCTAATACAGGTGGAAGCTGCCGTCGCTGTTTATCGCTTTCTTGAATACAAATGCAGTATCAGTATGGGAGGACTATTTACGATAAGCATATTCTGACTCTCTAGGGGACACGACTTTGAACCAGGAATTGGAGATTCATACACACAAACAATTGGGTCTGTTATTTCAGGTAAAACCGAAACTTTTGAATATTTCTTTCACAAGCAAGGCCCGTTTCATGTGTGAAAGAGCACGCATATTATATAAATATGTGATATAATATTTCAACCAAGGCCATATATACACAAGTCACGAGCGTGAAGTGAGCACGATTTGAATCCAAGGTCAGTTGGCAATTCAAGGGCCAGCCCCTAACAATGAGATAATCAAACATGCACAAGCACCAGTCACACTGGGATCGTGAACTGCAATTTGTGTATCACAGTTTTCTGAATTGATTTCAAAGACAACAGTTCTAAAAATGAGCTTTTCTTGGTATAACAACACGTGGCGTTTCAAAAATACTTGATGGCACCTTATTGCTCTTATGAAGCAGTGATGTTCTGTCACAAGTAGTGAACTGGCTTGCACGGTTACTATTCAAGAAGATGGCCACCGGTGATGTAACAGACCGTCCAAGACCTTGAAGGCCATGGAAGAGCTGGCCAAACACAGAACAATCCCATGTCTTATTCTGTCTCATGACCAAGTGGAGAGTGGGAGTCCGACTCTGAACCAGTACAGTCATGATGAGGTTTTGGGCTGGTTGTCTGAGCATGCTTCGTCCGATCAGACGCTTCTGCCTTACAGAAAAGCACAGACGAGGATGTCTGGCGAAGTGCCGACTCTGAGAAAACCGCAACTTCATGATATGGGTTCTCTGGTCTGATTAGGTTGTTATCTTCCACACGTTACCGAAGGCCGTTGTTATGTATGGAGACGTTGTAATGTTGCAATGAGACATATCACTGGAGATGATCCATGCAGTTGAACCGTTTTGGTGGAGGTGATGGTTCCGTGATGGTGAGGGGTGGCGTATGGTGTGACTGAAAGGATCTGGGGCCTGATATTCTCAGTGGCTGGTCACGTCATAACAAGAACTACTTGATACCGCATTTTGATCACAATCCCTTACACAGTCGTCCGATATTCATTGATTCTAAAGGATCTACTGAACCGCCATTGCCCATTTGCAGAAAAGCGTAATCATGACCTACAATCAGTTCCGATATGAACCCCATCAAACATTTCTGGGACTTTATCTTCTTGGACGCCAAGTTAATTGTTAAGAGATTTATATTTCATTGCTTTTGTTTTCATACAAATGTTACAGTTACCGGTTATATTAAAAAGGGACAACAACAGCATATTGAACAACATGTATTTTCGCATTTAGGTGTGTGTGTGTAACAATGAGAGTTTGGTTTCTGACTTTCTAAATGAAGGACGAGGGCATATACGATGAATCACATGTGGTTTCAGCTGGCTGGCGAGGCCGCCGTGTTGTCATGGATACGCATGTACGAACAGGCTAGACGTAATGGCGGCATTTATCCGACACACTCCTACAACCGTTATGTAATAGAGGTACCGCATCCACATCTGCACTTTATATAGTGACCATAGCAAAGTAGATATGCACTTTAGTATACGCAAAGCCTCAGTGGTAGAATTATGCTTGCAAATCCATCGGCAGACAACTCGTTGATGTGACACAATCGATGTGCTCATTAGCTTTGGTCTCTTCAGCATTTTCTACTACTGCAAATCGCAATGTGTGCATGTGTGTGTACGTGTGTGTGTATACGTGTGTGTGCGCCTTGATACACAATGCCTTTTCTCAGACTGCCGTAATTCACTGTTTGTCATACTGTCCTGGTACCCACATTCCATAATATAATGTAAAAACGTTTACTTTCACAGGAGTATCTTTCTATGGGTATGCTGATGCATTTGCTGCCTTAAGCTGTTTTGTTCTAGTGCACTGATAGAAAGGCTTTGTCAATACAAACATTGTCGTCATTGTCTAATCCGTCACCCTGTCTAATCCGGCATTTTATTTCGACCTGTGGGGCGCTAGTTTATACAGGTTTCACTGTGAATGAAATGCTATCAGTTTTTGTTGTTGTAATTTATAGTTTTGAATCTAGCTGCGTTTTGATAACTTTTATAATATTTATGACAAATCCAAGAACAACAACAACAGCTGGTCAGCATTGAAGGTAATGGTGCCTTTTCTTTTACCAGGAAGCTAAATGTAAACTCTTTATTGCCAGTTTTTACATGTTACCCAATTGTATAATGTAGGAGGGGATTGCTTATGCTGGGCTACAGCTACGTCTGTTCAGAGATAACACTAATAACGCTGGGGCGATGGTACAGGATAACATCAATCATCCTTTCCTTGATTCTGGAAAATATGTAGCTCACGGTTGCATATAGAAAATGTAAGATCAAGTAATCCATTTATACCACGGCGCATACATCAGACGTACGTGATGACATTAGTCTCAGATGTTTACCGCTAATGAGAATCGCGGAGAGGCAGACAGCTGGACTAGTCATGTCGATCTAGTCAAATATGATTGCTAGTACCACAAGTGACACCGCAGCTGCTTATATTTATATGTGAAGCATGACGAAATTGACTTTATTTTTCTTTACAGAATAACCCAAATGGAGCAAGGGAGAGTATCAGGCGAACATACGGGTTCAGTCACGGGGTTGACTTCTGATCAAGTGGGAGAACTCTTGGAGGAGAGTGTAACAGGCTCGTGAAGATACGACGTGGTTCACAGGAAGCAAACGTGATATACGAGGCCCCAAGCCTGGCAGGTGGGCATTACATTTCTGTGACTGCCGGCATGTCTGTGGATTCTGAACTCCCACATATCTGGGCCAAAGGGCAGGGAAAAGAGCATTAACATTTTCATTAACATTAAAGCATTAAAGAAGTACTCTTGAAGCAAGTCTTCATCCTGTTTGATATTTTAGTTTATACCAGTAATATCAACTGGAGAATGTTATTGACGAACTCGCCAGCTGTAATAAATTAAAGAAGTTGATCACAGTATCAGGACATCAGCTGGAGGCGTTCCCCTCATGCATTGTGAAGACAAACGTCTCAGCAGGAATACGGCTAGGGTTTTAAGGGCTGCCTTTTATATTTCAGCGAACGATTAAAATGAGATTGTTGTTAAAAGAAGTGTTTGTTCAAGTGTTTCCTCAAAGATAGTAGAGATGTTAGAACATTGTGTCAAAGGTCCCACAGGGGCGTGTATTGCTGAAAATAAAACTGCGTTGTTAACAGAGAGGCTGTAATGCTTTCATGGATACATCGTCCATGAAGAAAAAAAAAAATAATAAATAAAAATAAAAACAGGACCATGGGGGCAGTACTTCAAGTGCATTATCGTTGGTTCTTTTTAAAGGTGGATGATAGTTATTGAAACCATAACGTCAAATAACATCCATGATTGCTTTACAGGTTTGTTTTTGTTTGTTTGTGGTCAAACGCAGAACTCAGCAATATTCCAGCTATATGGCGGCTGTCCGGAAGTTTATCACTGCTGTCCAGTGATCAACAGAGTAAGTACTGATGTGCCCAAGTTGAATACAATGACATGAGTCAGGAAGTGGATCCTTTGAGTTTGGAAAGTTTGAGATTGCCTCAAATGTAAATAAATATCTGTGAATGTGACTCTTCACCAACAATGTTGTTGAGAGAAGACTTTGTAATGAAACAAGTTTGTTTATGTCACTCATGCAAGGATGGTTGCCACATACATTCACCCAGGTCAAAGGCGGTTTCCATGGGCAATAATGATCGGACTCTCTTGCTCCCTTCATCATACCAAGTAGATCAATGCTCCTGATAACAATCAGTGAACTGTATGGCCCAGACCTGATGGCTTCCACTTTCACAGACCACCGTGATATAGCTGGTTAACTGCTGACAGCAGTGTTAAACCACATGGGAAATACAACAAATACTGCTGGCATGTAAGAACACAAGATCAGTGTAACTTAATATACTTTATAAGGCAACATCTTACACATAAATAACAAAACATAAACCAGTATGGATGAGTGTAGTATAACCCTGTGATGATTGTAGCATATTCATTACTACAATACCAAGAGCAGACTCTTACATTATCTCTGCATAATTTCATTGTCATTCACATATCTTCATGGCCACCATGACATTTCTTTTCAGCCAAAATGTTTCTGCCGTTCACATGTCAACTAAGAAAGAAAGAAAGTGCTATGTTAAATATCATGCAAATGGCGGTAAACTATCTGCATATTTTTTAACATGCTCTTCAAGTATGGTCTCTTCAAGAACAATCTTATTTGAAAAATTCTTACTATGTCTTTGTCTTTAGGTGTTATTATTTGTTCACAAGATTTTACATAATTTTAGTGAAAGAAAATCAAACAGTCTATAGAGAAACACGTGATACAGAACTTATATTTAGTCCATTGATTTTCTTTTCTCTCACACCCTAGGCAACTGGATCCAGTCGCTATTTAAACTGATAAACTCTGGCACTGATGCCATGAACTGAACGGATAATCTAACACTAATACAAAGAAAACATTGGGTAACAATGGGAACACATCTCTAGCTTCCAACACTTGAACAGATTAAAATTACCTCCATGATTTTAAATAACAATAGCCTCCTCATCTTTGTAAATATGACACCAACCAAGTATAACACCAAAATGTTGTCAGTCTGATACTTGCTTGTGAGTAGGGTTCCACAGTCTATTCTGACATAAAAGCCGTTACATTGGCAACCTGTTCATGAGCAGGCTACTTTTAAAATCCTTGGCCTGGCATAGCTGTGTGTAAATTAATATGCACAAGAATACTCCTGTGAACTCACAGTAACAACCATCATGATATCTGCTGTTCAGTTCAAAGAACCCGCTGGATATTCCATGAATCAAGCTGAAGACATTTAGATCATCTAGTGTAACAGAAAATAGTGTAACAGTGAAATTGAATAACATTACAGATACACTGATCCCCCAACCCCCTTCAAAGCCCAAATAAAGATTTGACTGTCAAAATCATATTTGTTTCCGGAAATGCTATGAGGACTATGTGCAACACACAAGGAATTAATACTACTATCTCTGATACAAATTTATTATATCTCCAATGGATATCTCATAGATCTTTCAACATATTTATGTCAGTAGGTTTTACTGCTGTTTGGAACCTTTCGATACTAAACATATAGCATATATCCAAGATTCTAAATAAAGAGTCCCTGGGAGACACATTAGAAAACAGTTTTGTTCAGTCTCTCATACAGATCCTGCAATAAATATAACCAAGAAAGCCCACACAAGTCTAGAAAATGTGGCAAGTCCAGATTTCCACAGGTTCAGGAAATGAAGAAAGTCTCTGGGCTCCTTTTTACTTCATGCTATAACAAACATAATACTGTCTCTTATGTTATATTTTATAGCCCATGTGTGAGGAAAGACCAACATGTACAGAACATAAATGTTCACTACAAGCACCAATGATCACTGTCAGGGAAAACCTGAGATTTGAAATTACAGCAGCAGCTGACGGAACTGAGGGACACAACCACTGGGCCAGCCAGGCCTGGAATATATGTTTAAGTCAGTGTCATCAATAACACTGAAAAGCTAACAGGTGTTTACTTGCTGTGGATTCACAACTTTTCAACAAATTCTGATCAGTGAATGGGGCCATATGCCATAGTTATACTGTTACCTACCATAAAAGTCTGGACTCTGTAAACCAGAAGCAGATAATAGCATTTAGCGTTAACCGCTAAATTGTGTTATTGATGGCGTGGCTATACCACGTGCCTTTGTTTATAAATATTATCTTGGCTCGCGCAGCTGCAAACATTACGTCAAATCATGACGTCATCAGTTGTTACATCATCACAACACGTGACAGATAACGGTGCTTCACTTCTCGCGTCTCCGCCGAACACTACTTACCGTCGCTCACTACCATATTAACCCTCCCTCCCTTCCCGTGCTCACTTATTTCCGTTATTTGATTGGGTGTACATTAAATCTAGAAGTATTAACATTGATATTCATTGTACCTTTATTCACTTTGCTCAATTAAAACGTCATAGTGTGTATGGCCTGCTTGGGGTGAGAAGCTATCAATCGCTATGCTGCTGGTTGTCCGCTTTCACAGCAGAAACCAAAAAATCGTAATTCCAGCCTGCTTCACAGTAGGTGGAACTCATCGCTCGCTACGCTCACCTCGTCTGCTTGTCACAGCGGAAAGGTGATTATGCATTAATACTATGCTCTCGCTCGCTGCTGCTGCTCCTTCTCACCCCCGTAGCCATCCACACATATTGGCCATTACTCCCAAGATAATATCTTCCTTTTCATTTAAAACGCAAGTCCAGCAATAACAATCCATTACATCAAGATCAATACACATGGGCTTGTAACGCTAAAACCTGCCATAAAGGTATGTAGTGTCACAAACAGGGTCTTAGCCTTATATATAGTGCTAAGACCCCCATTTGTGTCAGTACACACCTTGATCATCATTGATGGCAGTTTCCAGCGTTACAAGGTCCTGTGAATCAGTGATCAGACACACAAACAGTTCACTGTCCTAGAGAAATGTATAAATAATTATGAAGTTCTAGGGACCAGATTCAATATGCATCAACCACCAACTCTGTATGACTATTTCACAGTTTCTCACTAATGTGATCTGAATCCATCATGTGCTGGACGAAGGTATGACAGCCAATAAGTCATTATTGTCACTATCCTGGAGTCTAGGGATAGAAGTCACTTGACTGCTCTGAATCCTGAGCTTAGAGACTTTCACCTTCCAGTTGTTATCGTATCTGGGATCCCCGATTAACCCAAACATTTGCTGAAAGACCCCAAGACAATTATTACCCCTGTGAATTGTTCCACACACCATGACTATGACCAGCCCATGAGGATCAGACTTGACTTGAACACCATCGCCAGTTATGTTAGGATTGAACAGGAGCTGCTCTTCCTTCACTAAGGCCAGAAATCTCTTTGACACCAATACACCTCCTTCATATTCCTCACTGTTCTCATTGGGGGTCTGAGTCAACAGATACAACTTCACATCATTCCAGAAGTGATGTGGACCAAAATCTTCAGGAACTTGATTCAATGATGGATTGTGTGAGTTCAGTATCTTAAAGAACCATGATGCAAACGTTTCTCCTAACTTCTGATAATCAGGTCTTGACTGGAGTCTCGATGCTGCAGTTGACTGGATGACCACTGCAGATGATTCATCTCCCTCAAGGTCAAGGACTAAAGGAGCAGGCACTGGAACAGGCTGATGCTGATGCCGCAGCTGAATCTGTGTATCTGAGGCTGTTTCTCCAGCTTGGGTTGCCATGGAATGCTTGGCTTCAGAGATTAAAGGTGGTGACTGGGTCCCAGTGGATGCTCTGATGGCAACATCTGTCTGACATTCAGTTGTGCTGTGCCTGAAGTCTCCACCTGCACTGTTTGCCTGTAAAACAAGCAGACAACAACATAGTTCATCACATATCTTGATTTTTTTAATGATCAGTCATGATCTTGTAAAAACCCATACAAGTCAGTCACCATGGTCAACAAACAGATTTCTCTTGGTTGCAGTCAAGAAGGACAATCGTAACCATATATACTAGTACTGAATCAGCTGCATTTAAGTAAAGTACACCATATGCTATCAGGGCGTGTAAGTTTAATATTTATGCAACATTCAGTAATATTCCAGCAAGTTCATTGTGGACACCAGAAATCAACTTCACAAAATGTGTCCATTTTTGGAACCACGACCGGGTCTTCAGTGTGACAAGGAAACCGGTTAACAGAAATATTTTCAATGTCACAACTAAAATAAGATAAGGAAGGTAATGTTTTGCCAGTAATGATGGTAAGATTTCACAGCAATAATCTACAAACCAGAAAGATGGGGTGCCTAACAGTGAATGAGTGAGTGAGTGAGTGAGTGAGTGAGTGAGTGAGTGAGTGAGTGAGTGAGTGAGTGAGTGAGTGAGTGAGTGAGAGTGAGTTTAGGTTTACACCACACTCACCATTATTCCAGCCATATGGCAGCGGTCTGTAAATAATCGAATTTGGACTAGACAATCCAGTGACAACAACATGACCACCCGATCCTGTAAGTTGCCTCTTACAACAAGCGTAGTCGCCTTTTATGGCAAGCAAGGGTTGCTGAGGACCTATTCTACCCCGGGACCTCCACAGTGAAGGGTGCCTGTTAGGTCATACCATATACATATTCAAGATCTGTTGACTGTCGTATTAACTAAAACTTACCTGTTTCTTTGTTGCACCATTAGTGATCCCGACACCCCAGAACTCCAGTATTTTGAAGACTAACTGGTGTTTTTCAGCACTGACCGAGACTGGTACGTTGTTGTCATCAAGGTACTGGAACAGCAAATCCCTACGGATCTTCTTCCTCTTCAGCAGTTCAGCAGAGGTTTCACTGTATGTTATTATAGCACGGATGGCTTCTGAAAAATATATTTCCATCTGAAAGGTCCATGAAGCATGGTAATGTAGATCATGTTAAAGAAGAAAATGCTATAAAGAGATGACATAATATTCTGAAAATGTCCTTCATAACATTCCTATAAGAGTGCAACCACAGAAATATTTCACAAATCCAAAGCCAAATGTAATATTAACATATAGACAGGGTACTGAGTTACCATAAAGTTTGCATTGTATAAGTGTAAGTCTCTTATCTGACCCTGATGGCTGAGTACACCATCCCTTTCCATCATCGGGATAAGGTTAACCATATCACATTTTGAACCAGCTGATGTAGTGTAGGTAAATCCAGACAGTTCTTGTAAGGTTTTCACATCATCAGTTGGGGACTGAACCACTTACTCGTATCTTTGCGCTACTGTAATGACAGCACTTATTACATATACGACGTGACGTGAAACAAAGCAGGATCAATACCCGCAATGTTTCACAGCCACTTGCAAGACATAAATAAGTTCAATTACATAGTGATAGTATACGATTCTTACGAGTCCGCATTTCCGAGGGAAGTCATTTCGTGCCAACAAACCTGTTTTAGTTTCAGCTGCTATCTGCCGTTTTGTGACAGTATCTTTCAATGACATTACATCCTCTTGATCAAGTTTGCGTAATATCGCTTCACATCCCTTCTTTTCCACTCCTTTCATTATGACTTATTGCTAATATATATTTAAGCTCTTTCAAAACTCGCATCCTGTGTACAACCGGAAATGGTACGAGGTGAAGGCCACTGCCATAAATGACATTTTCCTTGCAAACACGACATTAATCAATTTAACCTAAAGTTTCCTAACAAGAAACTATATCCCCCTTCGATATATATTCAATCATCAAGTAATTAGAAAGGTTTATTTTAAAATAGTGTTGACAATTTTACGAATGGAAGTGAAGAGCCGTAAAAGGATTAAATATTTACTCAAGGTTTGTCTTTCTTTGTCTTAAATTTCTCGATTTTATTTATTATAATCCTGCTTACTTCTTAACATTGTTATTTCGATTATTCTGAAACATTTATGATACGAGTGCCAAAGGAAATTAAAGAGAAAAACATTAATATTACAAAAAACAAAATAAATAAAAAAAACCAAAACAAACCAAACCAAGACTTAGTAAGTTAGGGACAATAATCTGTCATGTTAAAAAATACATATGTGCAATAAAGAAACCTTTCAATTATGTTCCCAAAGTGGAGCCACTAGGTTTTCATGTACAGAAAACATTTTCAAGGGGAAAACATGGTTGAGATGTTCAGGTTACACATTTAGCATTAATTATTGACGTTTTCTAAATTCAACATGCTATTCTTGATGTCAAGAAAATTCACTTGTCAGTCAGGACTTGGTTCATATGCTCTCTCTTATGAATGACAACTGCTTCAAAATTTACTTTTTACAAAATGTTCAGTTGAATAAATATACCTTCCTTCATTACTTTCGAACTTAAGTCACTTTACATTTCTTTAAATACAGTGTTTTGGGGAAATAATTATTAATGTTTAAAATATATTTGTTTTACTGAGCCAGATTATGTTATTACCAAATAAGCAAAATTTGACAGATCACATATAAATGTTTGGAAGCATGTGATTGGGATGTGTAAATTTAATATGTATCACTTTCAAAGTATGCATGTGAACAAAAATAAAATTTATCTCTAAAGGAGATCATAGTAAAAGTAATTCTATTACACATATGTATAACTATTGATAATTATCTTACGTTTTCATGACATAATAACAAGACACTATTTTCTTTCCTTTTTTCTATCAACTTTTATCAACTACAGTATATTGTTTGATTCTCAGATTCAGGATACTTGGCATGAAACTTTCTTTCTTGATCCAAGAAAGGCATGTATCAGCATAACTGGTCAGATAGGCAGCAACTTATGTATATTTGTATTCAGTGACTATCTACATGGCCCTGAACATTTTAATTTTCGTATTTGCAAAACAATATTGTTTTAATGGTTTGTCATATCTTCCATAGATTTAAATAAGAGTGAGTGAGTGGGTGGGTGGGTGGGTGGGTGGGTGGGTGAGTGAGTGAGTGAACAGGTCCTTTTAGCACTGTTCCAGACACCAGAAATGGGCTTCACCCATTGTATCCATGTGGGCAAACGCGTTAACTGCTGAGCTAGCCCACTGACTCATTTTAATCAAGAAAGCTGGTAAGATAATAAATACAGTTTTTGATCAAAATGTAAAAGTCCATTTTTCTTTTGATTGCTGCTAGTGCTGCCCTCAACACTATTGCACATATATGAGCTCCTTCTAAACATTCAAACTTTGGACCTATGAAAAAAGGCTGCTTGGTACCAGCTTTGTTCTGGAATCCATCCGGTGGCAGAAACAAGAGCTTGAGCTCTTTATAAACCTGATGGTAGGGACAATCCTCCTTCCATAATAGTCCTTCATCTTCTGTCTTCTAAATGTGTCTACTCTGTCCAGTCCACTCCATGACAAACGCACCACAGGAGAGAATGTCCTGAATACTTGTTGACTACATATGGTAACAGATCTGCCGCCATCCTCTATATTCTCTTATATGGCATCAAGTTGACATACAGAGTGAAACTGAATTCATGATATTGTAATTTAGAAGGAATAAAAGGAAGTTCTATGGATACTCAACTTCATTCTTGCAATGAATGTGATGTTTCCATGTTGGTACAAACATGATTATCAACCAAAATGTTGCACTCATTGCCATTGAGACGTTGACACTCGATAGGGCTTGGTTTTCCTTCACCTATACAACTTCTAAAATGCCTCTCAAAGACGAGAATTAATATAACAGAAGACATTCTTTCAAAATATTGTGTTTTTATTCCATATATTAATCTTACAGATATCATTTCAACAGTACAAAAATAAATCAACATATTGTAAATATGGTAAACAGTTGTAACATAGTCATACAGTTTTTGATTAGTCTGTACCACATGAATGGTAAGTCATTTGACTTGGACACCTGGGCCTGGATTTACGTAGCTCTCTTAGCTTCTCTTAGCGATAATACTGTCGTAAGTGCCATACATTAACAATTTCATTGAAACCAGATCAGTTACTACAATAATGATTTGGAAAAGGAGTGAAATGGCCACCACATTTGCATCATTACATTACTAAGAATGTGTAATACATTCTCGTTTCTTGGAATCATGGCATTTCAACCAAGATAGTTCCCTAAACGTTCTTTCAGAAAGCTGATATTGATCTCCACAAGAACAGGTCCATGCTTCATTTAGATTGGGGGAGCAAAACAGACTTCATGTTTTGCTCACATGACTTTATGGGCTAGCTTGTTAGATCTTCACTCACAGTAACAATATCACCTCAGGTAAACCGATTTATTGTTTACATCATCAACAGAGCATAACTGATGTCATCTGGATCTTAAGGTCAGGATAGCATCAGACTATAAACAATGTACCTGTGGAAGAATCGTGACGTCAGTTGACAACTGTTGTTTACTGTCATGGTGATCATGATCAATGCATTTTTCTAAAGTGAATCTCGAAGGGATTCAGATAAAAATGGGTAATAATGAAGTGATTACATAATGACATGACTGCTCTGCTGATTTTGCAAAATTCTTGTAAAAACATATGTGAAATCAGTATGGAACACATACTTGTATGATGATTTGTTTAAAGGATCTCATTTTAATGACCTAGAGCAAGCCAAGAGTCAAAGTCTGGTCTGATGAAGAAATCAGGCCATTTCCCTGCTGGAAAAGTAAGCATGTGGCCAGTATGAATTGCACATCTCTATCCCAAGAGAAACTCACATTAACATATGTATCAACTTTCAGTAAAATATAACATTTTGTTCATACAGGACATAAATGTCACAACTGAGAAAGAAATCTTCATTTAGTTAAGATGCAGGCTTGGATGAATGATCTGATAAACTGAGAAGGTAAAGGGAGACCACTGCCGTAGACTTTAAGCAGCATGTACTGGATGGTCTTTATGTCTACTGGATGGTCTTTCATCAGTTAACAGTAACTGCTCCCCGTCCTGAAAATAGTGACATTTATTCATCTGTGACTCTTCCAACCACTCACTAACTGAAAGGATGATCAGCCACCCCATACTTTCCATAGCGTCTATCAAGTCTGTGAAAAGTTGATCAGCATTCTCTGGAACATACTTATTCTTTAAAAACAATCCTCACAACATGACCGATAGTCTGATGTCTGTCAAAGTTTCCAGTTCAGCAGCATGACATGACTAGAGTTCTGTAGACAGGCTGCCAGGACAGTGCCCTCAGGTGGTGTGTCACTGAATCCATTAAGCCATGACTGCCCGCCGAGGGTCAAGGTAGCACCATTTCGGGTAAACCTGAAATAGTCAGTTTCCAAATTCACATTCCGTTAAGTGGAAGAACAAAATAGACTTTCACATAATAAACAAGCTTTCAGAACATATTGACCTTTGACTCCATCATTATACCCAATCATGAGATGCATAAAATACACATAGAACATCTTGGTTCAAAGATATAACCTCACACACACAGTGACAATTAATCTTCTTTTTAGAAAATCATAACATTCTTAACATATTTACAGAATACTGGAGGCTGTCTTTTATTGCTTAAACATCAAAGAATACATTAAATCTCTCTAAATCACTAATCAGTGATCAGCATGGACGTGGTAACTAGGGACTGACTTTATAATATCACATTGCCACTACTCACCGACAGAGAGGAATGTTGATTCTGGCCACACAGCAACACTGACTAAAGCTGAACAGGAACAGCTGGTCTATCTCACTGGAGCCTGTGAGGGCAGCAAACCTGTCCCCTGCCCCCAGCAGCTGACACCTGAGGGGCATGTCCCCACCAAGCGACACCATGGACACCAGTGTGAGACTGTCACTGGTGAACATATATGTTAATATGTCATTACACAGCTCCCTCTCCTTCCATGTACAGAGGTAGAACCGGCCTGGCTTACTGTGGGAGAAGGAGGTAATCTGTACTCCAGTTGTTTTCTTCGTAGAAAACATCTTCTCACAATGCCCTTTAGCATCTGTGCACCAAACATGGCAGACATTCTTATCAATGCTGGCAAACAGTAAATCACTTGACAACTCAGCTGTGTTTAGAAACTGGACTTTTGTGACCCATTCAGAGTGGTAATCTTCTAAGGAAGTAAGAAGGTATGGTTCCTCATGTTGCCGATGCCAGATTTTCACTGTCTTGTCTGAGGACCCACTAATGACTAAACCAGATTCATGAACATCGATGCTGAACACAGCTGATGTATGACCAACCAACCAGTAATGCGATTCACCAGTTGACAGTTCCCAGCATGCCACAGTGCCATCAAAGGAAGCAGTATACACATGTTTTGGGGTCAGTTTAAGATCCGACACTGTGTGGGTGTGTATCTTATGCAGCAGTCTGCCTGTATGAGCATCCCATACTCGCACTGACTGGTCATCCGACCCTGAAAAAATGTGATTGGTTATTTATGAAACAGGGATGGCAAAAAACTGACTTACCACTCTTTCACTGACAGGTCATCTGACCTTCAAACAATGACTGAACAATTTTGAAACAATGACACGTCATACCACTTTCACTGTCTGGGGAGTGAGTGAGTGAGTTTAGTGTTACACTGCACTCAGCAATATTCCAGCTATATGGCGATGTTCTGTAAATAATCAAGGGTCTGTAAATAATCGAGTCTGGATCAGACAATCCATCGATCTGCGCAACTGGCAACCGAAGACGTGTCAACCAAGTCAGCAAGCCTGACCACCCGATCCCGTTAGTCGCCTCTTACGACAAGCATAGTCGCCTTTTATGGCAAGCATGGGTTACTGAATTTCACTGTCTGGTCATCTGACTATGACACAACATGAATGGACAATCATGAACTAATGACATACTGTATGAAGTATACCATACTGAACTTTCTAAGATGCTTCAGTGAAAGAAAGTACTTGATCAGACGATAATATGCTCTGATTGCATAGCATCGCAATGCCTTGTGCCACTGCGCCATTCTAGTCTGCCCTCTTGTAATCGAATACTTTTGCATTATGTCACAATGAAACCGACGTCACAGTGCTCCCCCCATCATAATTGAGTACTTTAGCATAACGTCACAATGAAACCAATGTCACAGAGAATGTCAGTTGCCATCACCTCGTACAGACTGCTACAGTAAACTACTCTGTTGCATTACATTTCTTGCTTTGCAGTTGCGTCACTCAGCTAAAATCACTGGTGGAAACAATATGTTTTCCTACAGAAAAAATGTCTCATAGTTGTACTCACTATTTCCCAGAGAAATGGTAACGTTCACAATGCTTACATTCCCACAATGCATTTGTAGAATGTCGCTTGACTAGTCAGCTTTATCTGTATGTACTGATTTAAACATACAGTGGAAGTAGAATGGCTATGTTCATATTGCCCTATGTGGTTTACATTAATCACAAATGTAATCAAAATAATTTGGAAAAGATATTTAACCTGAACATTAACCATCAAACTGTTTATCATCTGTTTTGTCTGGCAACGTTCATCTTACCATAGGGTGGCAGACACGTCAAAGGAACAGCGTGTCTGTTAGTCCTGTGCGAGGATTTTTAATTTAGGTCACTGACACCAATGTTTGTTTTCTGCTTTAGATTAATCAAACTTATCCTTAGAAAGTATTAAATTTGGTATCTTAGAAAAGATGTAAAGTTCGCTCTACCCTAATGTGTTTTGTAATAAGCTATAGTTTTGCCCTGAACTATTATAAAATCAAAGCACTCAGACTATCGTCCTCATGCCTTGATTATAATAGTTCAGGGCAAAACTATACTTCATTTCCAAACATATTGGGGTAGAGCAAACTTTATTTCCTAAACAAGTCTACATTCACACACCATCAAAAGCTAACAAATATAAGGTCAATGATAATATTACACTTAACTGTACTTTAACATTTACAATAACTGTAAATGTTCCTCACTGCTCCAGGTTCTAAATTCCTCTCAAAGAAGAGATCTGTTTGGTTGCTTTCTAAAGTCATGCTCTGTGACAACAGATTTTTCTTTCTGGACCAGAAAGTCCAGTGTTGGGCATACTGGGCATCAATCTACTTGGTACTCAATCTATTTATAAGACACAATGTACAACAAAGTCATCAAAACTGACCACCCAATGCTTATAGTCATTTCTTTCAGTTCTTGTGAATGTATATTCTGATCTGTAATCCTATGGAGCACATCTTGTGGAAAATGAGTATGCAATATAACTAGCATTATGGTTGGTACCTGTTGCAATCTTTCCATCCCTGTAACACACGGCCATCACTCTGTTGGTATGACCCTCCAGAGACTGGTCCACAAAGCAGCTACCCTGGCAACAGTTGTCAAGCAGCTTCTCCACCTGTTGATACAACATCATGTACTTCCTGGCTGCTCCACCATTGTACACAACATTGCCAGCGCCTCTCTGCATCGCTTTCATCCACCACACACGTGCTGCCCCCTGGATGACGGTGTTCCAGGTTCGGCTGACGGTGCAGCACTCCAGTAGAGTGTTTCCAGGCAGATACTGCAGGATGTGGTATGTCACCTGGTGGGAGAGTTAGCCATATCAACATTTGTTCCAGCATGTTTATGTAGAAATCAGCAGTAACTAGCCATGTCAGTAATATCATAGCATCCTGAAAATAATATTATCATTAGGCCAGACCAATTATATTTCTTGTTTTACAGATTTTTGTCCTCAGAAAACCTTAAGACAGGAGGGGGGAAAAAATATAATAAAACCACCAGTCAAAGTAATATTCCTTTTAAATACTAAAAGTATTTTACTTTTGGCAATTTATGAAGTGTATATCAGGCAAAATATAATCTAAAAAAATATATTTTGTGAGTTACATCTTTGGCTAATAAAAACATTAGAATTTAATTTTTTGAGTGGGTAAGATTTTTTATAATTACTGGTTATAAATTATTGCAATAGTTTTGACACCACATGAAAGCTCATACAAGTCTGTTATCAAGTATGTATAGACAACCAAACACATATGTGAAGTCACTTGCTTGTTAAAGTTCACCCAGTACTTGCTGGGAGTCAACCAGTCTTGTTTATACAGAGCACCTGGCAACTACACTAACATGTGGCATCTGAAAGTAAGATATTTTAGAGAAATACGGGGCCTAATTTCTAATCACAAAACATATTACAAAGAAGTCCAAAGACATTCTTCATTTTCAGAAAATGTGGAAATCTGGGCTTGCCACATATTCTAGACATATTCCAACCTATTGTCTCATTTCTGGCAGTGAGATTATCAAACCTTCTAATTAGTCCAGCCAGTTGTCCCATTTCTGGCAGTACAGTTTCCATGTTTCACATTTATGCTCTTCACACCGCTTAACTGATACGTAATAAATTACTAAGTGGACTTGAGCAGGCTAATCAGATGGATTATCTTAACTGATCTATGATACCTTACCAGGACAGACACAAGCAAATATAAGAAACATGGTTGGCAAGCCTGTATTTCACCTTTCTCTGCCATCATATTGCTTATGTGTGACCAAAATACTGACTATAGTTTGGCATGAAATGCATGTGGACCAAGTTTTTTGTAAATAACTCTTTATCCAATGATCCAGTCGATCTCAAACTTTGCAAGTGGATGTTTTGTCAGACAACCTAATCACATTGTAAATCACCAATTTTATGCATTTGTATGACAGAATCTGTCTATGAAACTGTCAACAAAATAAACAGCAGAATGCAGACTGCTTGCAGAGGGAGGGAGCCGATGACCTGTAACAGCGGCAGTGTTGGGTCAGAAGGGTCAAGGAATATAGGTCAGCTCTGCACGTGACAGGTGGTGAATGTGTGTGTGTGTGTGTGCATGTGCCTGCACATATAGCAATTATCCAACTGTATGATGGCAGCCTGCAAATAATCAAGTCTGGACCAGACAAAAAAAGTGACTGACACTATGTGCAATAATTCACAATGTCAGGGCATGATATATTCCCAGTTTGGCCCATCAAATCCTTGAAGTCAATAGGGACAGGTTCTAACCCAGAATTCCCAGAAGATAACCCACCTCCTCAGGTAGAAGAAGGATGTAGTCTCTATACAGAAGCTGAGGTAACCGAGTTGACAGGTGATTCCGCTGGTGAGATCCACTGCTGTCTATCAGTTTGTCCAGGGTCTCATTTCTTTGGTCATTGGAGAGAAGCAGAAACGTCTTTGATACACCATCCAACCATTTGTGAAAGTCCTCACTTGGCACCCCATTTAAAGACCTTCGCTTTGCCATGACTTCTGCATGCTAGAAACAGAAGAAAAGAAAAAGACTTATTTACATGATTACACAATGCCATTTAGAAAGTGGTCAAATTCAACATATGTCATATTTGGGATTTCACTTTCTTGGCAAAGTACAAATTCTAGTACTTTTTCGGTTGAGTCCCATTCGGGATTTGAACCTGCACCCTCAGAGTCAGGCACCTAATCGCCAGCACACAAAGTCAGCCGCCTAGCCCGCTCAGCCACCGCGACTTCCACAAAAATGAAAGTCGAACAACTGGTAGTGTAAACTGCATACTTTGTGTACTCCGCTAATGAGTGTAAATTGGCACGGCTCCCATGGCCAAAAGCTATGATTACACAATGCCATTTAGAAAGTGATCAAATGCAACACATGTCATATTTACTAAGAAAGTGAAATCCCAAATATGACATATGTTGCATTTGACCACTTTCTAAATGGCATTGTAATACTGTATGCTTGATACAAATTTCCGTCTATTACCCAGGTTGTTTATATCACAACTACACATAAAAAATGATTATTTTAATCATACATGACAAATGTTAATTAACATCTTGAGCTCTGAAAATCTGATAATTCTGAGATTTGATAATGATGCAAGTTAATCTGAGTGTTGTTGAATGAAATTATCAGTGAAACATTTACATATACAAAATAGGCCCGTTGATCTTTGGCTTCATGAACTGTGATCAGGTGAAACCAGTTGTATTAAGAATTTACCAAAGTATGTGTTTGTACTAAATTGTAGAAGTGATTCTCTTCACTAGTTGATTATGTTCACCTTGCTCATAACACAGAATTCGGACTAATTAAATCCAATCATTTCGATACATGACCACAAATCACTGGTTACTCACGACGACCTACTGTAAATATTACCTATTATTTATCTCATTTCCGTTTCACGGAAAGCAAACAAAACAAACAATCGGTATCACTCGGGCACATCCGTATCTTCCCAACTGAACTCCGTACTGCCAGTACGCATAAATTGATGACGTAGTGGACAATGTTTACATGTGCCCTGCTTGTTATGGCGGTGTAGAAAAGAAAGGAAAGAGGGAGTTCTACATTTTCGTAACATAGTCTTTGGTACATCACACCTTGCAGTTAACCATGCCGCCCAAAATGAAGTTTCAAGATGGTAATGTATTCGTGATTTAGATAACATCTAGCGGAATTTACTTTCTCAGATATTGTCATACAGTTTTCGTGCAGGGGTGGTGGGAAATTCGTGAAGAAGGTTTCACATGCATAAAGCATGAAACAATCGTGAAACTGCGTGGTTATTTTGTTAAGAATCATTTCTTTTCCATGCAAGTAAAATTTTTGGCGTCTATTTTTATTTCAAAAAGCATATAAACAAAACGTCAATACAAAATAATATGTAAACCATGCACAATTTTATACATGGTATAGCATATGTGTCATTATCATGATTATGTCCTGTTTAACAGGTTGTTGTGATTACTGTTTTCCCCCACTACATTTAACGTGTCAGTAATAAATACGTAACACCATGTACCATTTGCTAGTATTTAATGTGAAAGCATAGACTTTTGTTCTAGACATATGTAAATTGCTTTGGATGTGTGTGAGACTGCACAAAGTAACCTTTCATGAGTCATTTACTTTCAAACGCTGTCAAGTGTTAGATGTAGCCTTCACAGAAGTAAATTTCAGCTGTTCAGTTTTATTAACAAATAACATATTGTAAGTACAATATTACTACTGTAGCATTATATTGTTAGAAGTTACTTTCCAGCTAATTTCTGCTGTCACTGAATAAAATACACATAGCTTGAAGTTGTATTGTTGGCAATAATGCAGTTTACCAGGCACCAACCAAGGAACAATTTGTGTACTAAACTGAACCTGTTGTCTCGCCATATCACTGCTTGCCTCGTGCACCTGTGCTCTGCTTTAAACAACTGCACTTCTTCATTGGCAAACCACCTTTCACAATCCTTAGTGTTAGGGAATGGCACCCTTTCGATCCCTAGGGTTAGGGTATAGAGACATGGATTATGCTTCCCAGCCCTATATCTTCACCTTTGGTGGTACTCCCCATTTCATGTTTATCCCTTGGAAATTAGCACTCCATTGAAATCAGAAATATACATTTTAGCTCTACCAGGACATCTGAAAAATAAATTTTAGCCTTCCTGGTATGACAGCCCAGAGTTATTCACTAATTAACAAAGTCAATTATCTGGTGAAGTGCATTTTAGCCCCAGCAGCACTAATTATTTTTAAAAAGTGCACCTGATAAAGTGGACTACTCCCTAAATGTTAAAATCCAACTTGTGACGCTCTTCAGTCTCGGTGAAAATATCTTCTAGGTTGTTGTATACTTTCCTCAATACCTTGTCTTATTAAAATACAGTATGTGTGCTTTTTTACCTTTCTGTAACCTTCAAGAAGATTCATTCCCCTGTACATGCTTCATGTGTAGGAAAAGACTCATCCTTCCTGTCGATGCTTTGTATGCGGTGTAGTGGTTGCGATGCTTTGATAAATATTATTCCAACTACTTAAATCGTTTATGGCATTATGTTATTGTTTAAAATAAATCATGAAAAATATATGGTGTCATATTGAAAGTAGTAAGAATGTAGCTAACAGAATTATGCTGTCTAATTCAGAGATTCAAATCCACAAAAGTGTGTTAGTTGGCATGCCTGCTCTCACTGGTCCAACTGAGTGTATTTCTGATGATCTTGCAGGCTTGTTGTGGTGATTGTATGTGTGCTTGCAACAGTTCTAGGAACTCTACGCTTGTCGAAACAATAATGTCATATTTGTATGGAACTAATCAATTTTAATCTTTAACATTGAGCATATATTTCACATCTTTGGGAATGCATGTATCTTAGTTTGCCATTTTGGGGGTCATTTAATACATTTTTCAATGAATTCATTTAAAATTCCACTTTGGGTATGACAGCAAGCTCACAGAAATGTTCATATCAGTCATTTTTGAGTTTCTGCTTTGGGATTTAATGTAGCTGGGTCTTTTTAATAAATTTTATTTGCATACTAGTATTCATTAAAACAAATTCTGTTTGTGATTATTAAACCCTTTTCAGATACTAGTATATTATTGGAAATATCAGGTGAACATCTGGTAATAATTTTGTCAGGATATTACCTTAACAAGTATGTTTTTCTCCATCTTTTAGCTGTTCTAGGGTTCAGAATTTTTTAAAAGTCACTTGCTACGACTTAAGAAAAGTAACTTGTCCTGACCAATTTTCCCTTGTCTTGATTTTATGACTTGATCATGATAATGAAATCATGAAAGAATAAATCAGTGCAGTATTTGATGTTAATGTCTACTGGACTATTTATTGGGCAGAAATAAATAGGAAGGAAAGATATCTCTACTTATATTATCAATTTGAAACCATATGTGGAAATTATCTAGTAGCCCATGGACAAGTAAGATACCATTATCTGATTGCCCGAAATGAAAACTGTTTTGTCTTGGGCATCAGGGGATGGGATTTGTTAACCCCTGTTGTATCAAAGAGGTTCATTTCTTTAAAATAAATAAGCAAAACCAAAACCAGCTATACAGTATTTGATTACTTCGGTGATAGGAAGTACCATTGCAATCAAACAGGAATAGAGTTATCATTCCTGTTATGAACTAAAATTGAAGTAGTTTTCATGGCCCTTTGCCAATATGAAATCCTTTGAGATAAGCAAGAGTCACTATTCACCTTGTCCCGGGATAACATGAGTTGGTCTCAGATGGGTTTTTACTATTTCACAAACAAAAGCCCTTAAATTCTGTGCTGTAATCTTTCACTTCAGACCTGCAAGCTGTTCATCAATACAAATCAATCAAGGGAAATTATCTATGTTTAAACTGCCTGAACTAATTTTAGTTTCAAAATGGAACATGTAAATAGTATTGACTTAACAAACTTGAGGATATCACTGTTATCAGGTGGTTGTCATCACTGTGATAACTAGTTGGACTGTTGGGATGTGCATGAAGTTCTTTATTTTACATTGTTAAAGTGTTAAAGTATTGGTTTCTTTCAGGAGAAAAGGTGTTGTGCTTCCATGGACCTCTCCTGTATGAAGCTAAGGTTTGTATGACAACTGGAATTATAGCTCATGATGACAAGCAAAACAGAAGTTGTCTGATGGGTGTGTGTGACAAAGAGCAGCTAATGTATGTGTAGATGATATTACTTATTAGTCCTCAGTTACATCAACCACTGCTTTGTCTGGTCGATATTCAGATCTTAACTATGATCTCCATCTCATATCTAGAAAATTGCTGAGTGCATCAGTAAACTACAAATACCCTCACTTTCTGATGATGACATGTTACAACAAAATCAGCTCTTTCATTTTAACTGGCATCACCTTCTGACATATCTGTAATACACCTCATGAGAGAAGCGACCCGTGAAGGTCCTGGGGTAGAACAGGCCTTCAGCAACCCATGCTTGCCATAAAAGGCGACTATGCTTGTTGTAAGAGGCGACTAACAAGATCAGGTGGTCAGACTTGCTGACTTAGTTGGCACATGTTCTCGGTTCCCAATTGTGCAGATCGATGCTCATGATCACTGGATTGTTTGGTCCAGACTCGATTATTTACAGACTGCCGCCATATAGCTGGAATATTGCTGAGTGCGATGTAAAACTAAACTCACTCACTCACTCACTTACTCATGAGAGAAGCATGTTGTATTGACATAAATTCCATTCCATTCTTTAGTTGGTGTCATTAAAATAAAATTTAAATTGAGAATGGCTTTCTGTAAGTGTAACAGTTTTGCAATAAAAGAATTGGTTTGTATATGAGAAGAGATAACAATTTCATGTATCTCAAGAAGTAGTACTCCACACAACTTAGTCTCTCAACATCCTCTGTATATTTGTATTGTTTTTTTTCATTCTTAATTGACTTTCACATCATACCATACCAGATTAACCAGATTAATTATAGTTATTTGAAAGATATGGGTGTTGTTCAACCTCATACAGTAGTATTTTTCATAAATTTTTTGGAAGATTTTGCGAAAATGTTATTGAGCTTCAACTCAAGACAGTCATTTCACAGTTCTTGGAAATGCGAAGCAATCTTGGGTTTAGCTGAACTAGTAAACCTATTTATGTGTCTCACAGACTATCTGTGAGCTGTTTTCAAATGATGGTATACTGCATGCTTTGTATTCTTCCAGTGTGTCAAGTACGAAGTGAAGGAAAAGATCACCCGCTATTTCATTCATTACAATGGATGGAACAAAAAGTGAGTACTGGCATTGTGGCAATGGATTGTATGTTGAAGTGTCATGTCATATTCGCAAACAAAAAAATTTTGTGTGGTACACTGGTAGTTGATATTGCATAGATTATGAAATAGATATAGTTTACCTTTACATCTAAATTTGTCGACTTTGTCATGCCGTTTAAGATTATCATTCCAAATTACTAATAAGGAATGCAGAATGTTTATACCAGTTATCTATGTGAAAATACCACAGCTAAAAGTTGTGTGGTATTCTGTCTGATGTAATTGTTTATCTGCTTTGGGGTAGCTGAGTGGTTAGAGCGTACTACTAATAGGCTAGAGCAATCACCTGTCACCCCAAAGACCAAGGTTCTATTCCCCACATGGACACAGTGTGTGAAGCCCATTTCTGGTTTCCCCTGCCATGATGTTCCTGAAGTATTGCTGAAAAGGGCAAAACTAATACTCACTCAGTTTATCCGCGTTGTACATGCTTCATGCTATCCATGCAATTTGACACTTGACATATATCATTGTCATCAGAATGCACGTGTTTAGGGTTTTCAGTCACTTAAGAATATTCACTCTTGTCTTGTTTGTCACATGAACCATCCTAAAACATATCACTCAGTTATAAGCGACTGTGCTTGTTGTAAGAGGCAACTGAGGGCATTTGGTGGTCAGACTCACTGTCTTGGTTGTCACATGTCATCAGTTCCCAATTGTGCAGATCGATGCTTATGTTGTTGGTCACTGGATTGTCTGGTCCAGGCTCGATTATTTATAGACCACCACCAAATAGTTGGAATATTGTTGAGTGTAGCGTAAAACTCACTCACTCACTCACTCACTCATAAAAGACAGCTATGTCCTATACACATAAATGTTTGTGTGATGGAACATCACTTGTTACATTTCAAGTGAGTATGGCATCAGATGACATGATCGTTTTCGTTTTCTTTTCAGCTGGGACGAATGGGTGCCTGAGAGTCGTGTTCTGAAATTCAACGAAGCTAGTTTGCAGAAACAGAAAGAATTATCAAAAGCTCATGGGTACGTAAATGTTTCAACATCAACAAGTTTTAGACAGTCTTGTAAAAGGCAACCAAAATGATATCTTGATTAGACTTTCCAACTTATGCGTGTCATTATGTCTCAGTTGTGGAGATCATGCACATGGTGTCGCTCTCTGGATTGTTAGGTTTGTATGTAACTGTTGTCACATCATTGGAATATTTCTGAGAGCAGGGATAAAAACAACAAATGGAAACTTAAAATCCTTCTTGATGTTTATTTGGTTGAGGCATGTCATATCTCCATTGTGTAGATTAGTGCTCATACTGTTGATCACTGGATTGTCTGGTCTAGTCTTGAATGTGTACAGAGCCAGCTACACCATAAAGTTGGTATATTGCTGAGTGCAGCATTAAACAATCTGTGTCATGTAATTATTACAGAAACTGCTTGTTATATATGTACCACTGCATGCTCAGTATTCTCGTCACTTTCTTCATATCTTTTCATGTTTCAAATTTATCTACTGGGAGAAGACTCCATTATAATATATATATAAAAGTATATGACAGACAGACAGACAGACAGATATTTTACAAGCAGCATAGAAGACCTGTGTTATTTTGCCAGACATGGAAATATTTGGAGACTTTGCTCTAAGATGGTGATCATATTGACAGAGCTGCCAACAAGAAGCTACGAGCGGCAAAACGGATGGAGAAGGAAACAGCCAAAAAACAAGAAAAGGAAAAAGACAAGGAAAGAGAGAGAGAAAAGGAGAGAGCTTCAACACCATCCAGTGAAAAACAGAAGCAGAAGGTCAATAACAGCTCCAACAAGGAAGGGAAAGAACAAACATCAGGTAATTATATATTTATACCCTACCTCTACGTAGGTTGATGTATTGTTGTAATACTGAGATATAGTCAGCTCAGTGTTCTGATGCACTGATTGCATTTGCCTCTGCAGGTACATCCACACCTGTACCACCCCCACCTTCTACAGCGGAACAACCTAAAGCAGAGACACCGACACCCGCTCCAGAACCAAAGAGAAAGAGAGCCAGAACTGATGCCACTGTGGAATCAGTAAGTCAAGACAAATTAGAAGTTGAAATCTCAAGTTGCTTTGTTACATGTTTATCATGTGAACATCAGCATCAAATCAGATATCTCATTACTGATGTTTGCAGCATTAGAAATAACTCTTCTCACTCCTTAGAAATTACTCTCCCTCAGGCTACTAATTTTTTTCAAAAGGCCAAAGTAACATTCTGTACTTTACTGTAATATATAACACATGGCGATTCCTGGGAATTTTTAACCTAAAGATTGGTTGTCTTGCTTGGTTAATTGGTTGATAGCATGTTGTGGTACTCTGATAGCATGGTTTGATGCTCACGATATCAGTCACTTGATTGCCTGGTCTATCTGCATTCAGCTTCATTCAGGATGTATGATGGTAGTATGTTGTTATTTAAGTCCAAACAATCCAGTGACTGGCATATTAGGCTGGTTGGTGGTAGAAATTGTACTTTACAAAGTATGTGTAATCTGAAATATGACATATGTTCCATTTGCAGCACTCACAGTATTATCGTTATGTGTTGGCAGTCTGTAACATCAATAAATACAGTTTGGATGTAATGTCATGCATCAAGTCTGTCACCAAGCCTGGACACCCAGTCCATTTAGCCACCTCTCACAACAAACACAGTTACTGGAACCTATATTCACAGCCAGGATGCTCATTGTTCTCCCTCAATAAGCATATAAGCCCCCATTGAGTGTACAATATGCATTATAATCGACATGTTGAACTGAGTTGTCCAATGTTCCAGGATGAATCATTCACGTCAAAGATTGAGGTAAAGATTCGTGTGCCAGATGAGCTGAAACAGTGGCTAGTTGATGACTGGGACCTTATAACTAGACAGAAAATGGTAAGAACCCAGCTTGTCTGTTTTTTCCCTGGTCAGTGTTCAAGGTGATTTATATAATAGTTGTAATATTGCAGGGTACCTGCACACAACTTGTCTTGCAGAGATGCTGAGCTAAGTTTATTACAAACTGTCCAGTGGGTGTCATGTGACTTTGAAGGATAGCCTAGTGGTTTAAGAACTTATTGGTCAGACATAGGTTTGTGTGCAGGGTACCTGCACACAGTTTGTCTTGCAGAGACAGTTTATTACAAACTGCCCAGTGGGTGTCACATGAGGAACAGTCTAGTGGTTAAGGAACTTATTGGTCTGACATAGGTTTGATCCCCCTCTTGGGAACTGATGTATCTGTACAAGTTTAACAGTTAACATCAGTGCTTCCATCCCTGCACAAAGTAAACATGTACCTCATACTTGATATTTTGGAAAACATTGTACAAACTTAATGAAAGAAAAGCATGTTTGATAATATTTGTTTGGAAATTGTCTATACCTTCTGAGCTGCTTTTTCTAAAAGTATGTAATAGACACTAGAAATATGGACTGTCACATAGATTTTGTGTTTAATTCGGGTGTGCATCTGAACTTACATACAGATTTGCCCACACGTTCAGGGGATGCTTATCGTGGCCCTTACTAAATACAGTATATACAGCAAATACAGTATGCACTGACCTTCCTTGTTCCAGCTGGTCACTCTTCCAGCCAGACAGACTGTGGAAAATATCCTAGACGAATATGTCAAGACGAAAACATCCAAAGCCAATAATCCAAATAAGTAAGTGTTTCTCCCCGTCAGTTGAATTGTGAGGTTTTATTTAAGATACTGTTATTCATTATTTCACCATGTTCTCTAGATTTTTTCTGAAGACATTATGATAGATTTTCTAGTAAGAAAAACCAAGATTTTGCAGGAGCACAAGTTACATTTTATGAGGCTCACCAAACATTATTCCTGAATGAAACCATTAAATTGAACACATACTGAAAGTACCACGAGAAAGTTTTGCACAGGACTTTATATGTTATCAGTACTTATAGTGTATTCTACACTGACTTTGGAATACTTGCTTCTGATTAGACTGTCAGTTATTGGCCACTTGCTTCCTGTGTTGTACAGAGACGCTGTGATTGAAATGTCCCATGGAATCCAGGAGTACTTCAATGTTATGTTGGGCACACAGCTCCTCTACAAGTTTGAGAGACCCCAATATGGAGAGGTATATACCATTGTCATTGTGTTAAATCAGCCTGGTTATCAACACAGTGTAAACAGTCATGCAGCTCTTTAAGATGTGTGGTAGAATTAATCTTCAGTAATTCATGTTTGCTAAAGAGGGATTGGATAGTCAGGTTTGCTGACTTGATCGACATATTATATCCCAATTACATTGATCAATGCTCATGCTGTTCATCACTGGGTTGTCTGGTCCAAACACAATTATTTACAGAGCACAGGACTGTATCTGGAATAAACAACCAGCAAACAAAAACAAACTATGATTGATGCATGTTACACAGTTGACATTAGTCACACCAGTTGCTCAGAGTAGGACTGGGATGGGTAACCCTCATGCCTGGGACAGATAAGTAATGAATATGACCTGTGTATCTGTCCCAAAACACGGACCTGGACTGTTCTTGTGACTAATAGCTTGATTAGTGTAATATGTAATTCTTGCAAGATTAATAGGATGTATTGTCTTTGAAGATTTAGATATAATTGTGCACTCACCTGTTTTGAAATAATACATGGTTAAGATGTTGAAAAACTTGAAACTGTAGCCTCTGAGCTGAAGAAAATATTGCTATTTCTTGCAAACATGAAGACAGGAAGTAACGTAATGGGTATCCAGGACGGGTAGGGTAATAGATGGTGGTCATTCCCACAAGAAAAGTTGGACCCGTCCCAGCCCTCGCTCACACCAGTTATGTATGTTGATCTGTTACGTGTAGATTATACAAACGGAACAGATGTTTGTTGCCAATCCATGTTGTGACTGAATTGTGAAACCTGAGGCAGTTAATGTTAGTGTAATCTGCTGATGGCTTGAATACCACTGATTGTGTCCACAGATATTATCCGAAAAGTCAGATGCCAGTATGTGCAGCATCTATGGTGCGGTGCATCTTCTTCGCTTGTTTGGTAAGTGGAATCATTAATAATGTTGCAATTTAACAACAATTTGTTGAAATGCCTTTTAGTAAACTCTGTTAGTAACAGTGTTTTACATGGGTGACTTGAATTTCCTGACAATGGAAGCAATAAACAGACACTTTATTACTAAGATTTTATAACATTTTTGTATTGAATTTAATATTAACTTACCCAAGAATTTAAGAAAATAAAGACCTTTCAAAAAGTCAAAATTTTTATCAAAATGTATGTATTTTCCTATTAATTTTAGTCTTCTAAGACCAATTAGTTTGAAATTCAAGGTAACTCTCAGCAGTGTACAAGAACTGCAGTTTACAGTGTGTGTCACAACATCTTCTAATGTTACCATATGTTCTATAAAGTCTTACAAAGGGCTATAGGGTTACAATATGTGTTACAATGTGTACTAGTGTGACAATTGGTGCTAGCGTTACAGTGGTACTAGAGTTACAGTGTGTCTTAGTGTTATGTTACAATAGTGTTACAATGTGTACTAGTGTGACAATTGGTGCTAGTTTTACAATGTGTACTAGTGTGACAATTGGTGCTAGTGTTACAATGTGTACTAGTGTGACAATTGGTGCTAGCGTTACAGTGGTACTAGAGTTACAGTGTGTCTTAGTGTTATGTTACAATAGTGTTACAATGTGTACTAGTGTGACAATTGGTGCTAGTTTTACAATGTGTACTAGTGTGACAATTGGTGCTAGTGTTACAATGGTACTAGAGTTACAGTGTGTCTTAGTGTTGTGTTACAATAGTGTTACAATGTGTACTAGTGTGACAATTGGTGCTAGTTTTACAATGTGTACTAGTGTGACAATTGGTGCTAGTGTTACAATGGTACTAGAGTTACAGTGTGTCTTAGTGTTGTGTTACAATAGTGTTACAATGTGTACTAGTGTGACAATTGGTGCTAGTTTTACAATGTGTACTAGTGTGACAATGGATGCTAGTATTACAATGGTACTAGAGTTACAGTGTGTCTTAGTGTTGTGTTACAATAGTGTTACAATGTGTACTAGTGTGACAATTGGTGCTAGTTTTACAATGTGTACTAGTGTGACAATGGATGCTAGTATTACAATGGTACTAGAGTTACAGTGTGTCTTAGTGTTGTGTTACAATAGTGTTACAATGTGTACTAGTGTGACAATTGGTGCTAGTTTTACAATGTGTACTAGTGTGACAATTGGTGCTAGTTTTACAATGTGTACTAGTGTGACAATTGGTGCTAGCGTTACAGTGGTACTAGAGTTACAGTGTGTCTTAGTGTTATGTTACAATAGTGTTACAATGTGTACTAGTGTGACAATTGGTGCTAGTTTTACAATGTGTACTAGTGTGACAATGGATGCTAGTATTACAATGGTACTAGAGTTACAGTGTGTCTTAGTGTTGTGTTACAATAGTGTTACAATGTGTACTAGTGTGACAATTGGTGCTAGTTTTACAATGTGTACTAGTGTGACAATTGGTGCTAGTGTTACAATGGTACTAGTATTACAATGGTGCTAGTGTGACAATGGATGCTAGTGTTACAATGTTACTAGTGTTACAATATGTCTTAGTGTTATGTTACAATAATGTTACAATGTGTACTACTGATGTGACAAAGGATACTAATGTTACAATAGTAATATATAATTATGCCGAAGTGTTTTATTTTGTAGGTATTGTTGCTACCTCATTTTCGAGTTAAAATTAGAGGTCAGCTGGACCTTGCGGACAGCTCCCTGAGGGAGGTTATATAAGCCTGGCCTCGGTCTGGCGCTCTCACTTTTCAAAATTGTTTTTCGTTAGAACTTATTACAGGTGTTACTATGTTACCATGTGTTTTCAGTGAAACTGGGTGGGATGCTGGCCTACACAGCACTAGATGAGAAGAGTGTGCAGCTCCTTCTCACCCACATCCACGACTTCCTCAAGTAAGTGACAGGAGAGTAGTACCTTCAGCTTATTGTGAGGATACAGCTGGAAATAAATGTATCTGTCAACCTTTGATTTAATTAATGTGATTAATGTAAACATACAGGTTATTATTATCAAGGAAGGTAAAAGTGGAGCTGAATTTGATCAGAGTGAATTTGTGATATGAGTTGTAGACTAGAGCTCTCTGACTGTGGAACAGTAGACATTTTACATGTTGACATGTACGAGTTTGTCATATTATTGTGTTTCTCAGGTCAATGCAGTCACCCATACATACTTGCATGCATTCAGATATGATGCATGTTCCTGTTAGAATGAAGTAACATGAAAAGACACCTTACTTTATTAACCACTCATTTTCAATCCTGGAGCTGCCTCTATAGAGTAAGATGATGAAATCGCTTAGTATCGGTTGTATATGTGTGGTTAGAAATGTGTTTCAGTTTGTACATACATGTTCATTTAGTGCATGGCTCTCCAGCAAAGTTTGTTACAAAATTAGTACCAAACGTTTAGAAACATTTCAAAGTAAAGGTGTTGCATTCTTATGAATTTTCTCTTCCAGATACCTACAGAAAAACTCATCAACATTATTTAGTCTGAATGACTTTTACGTGGCTCCTCCAGAGTACCACAGGAAAGCCATATGACAGGTTTGCCTTCCCCGAGAAGGTGACAATCTCCAAGTGTTGATGCAAGGTTACAAAGACGGATTAAGGTGCCAGGAGTGCAACATCAGCTGAAGAATTCCAAACAGTGTCTTTTTATGCTTCATTTCTCAGTGTCTGCCATCTTCAGTAGCAACAAATAAAGACAAAAGATGCCAAATATGTTATTCACGTATACTGAACAAAAAAAGTTATGGATTGTGGATATTTGGCGAATATTTGTTGTTAAAGCATAACAAAGATTTACATGAGATATGAGATATAAGTGATATTGACAGTATTAGTTCAGCAAGATGAGCTAGATATTGGTGTTGCCAATTAGTATCTCCGAGGTTTATGATACTCATCATAACCATCCTCAAGCTGGAGAGTGTTCTGTAAGCGTATTCTGGTATGTATGCACAAGATACAACATGTTTCTTTTGATGGACAATATTAATCATCTGCCAGCAGATCTTGTTACAGATCGTTTATGCTCTTCATTGTGCACATGCTGATGTGAAAGTTTGTATGACGATGTAGAATGATGGAAAATAAAGTCTTGAGTCATTTAACTTTTACCTGATGTATGTTTGCTGAGAATGTCATTGTCCCAGGTGTTGGCATTTTGGTTTGAACATTTGTCAGAAGTTCTAATGTTATCTTTTCATAAAACAAGTAGGGACTGAATAGATCGAGTTGCACAGTAGTCCACTTTGTGTGATGGCTTAATGTTGGAGGAAAGCCATGCAGGTCTTGGACATTCAACATGTGAGGAAACAAACATGAGCATGGTGCTGACGAACTTGTACATAATCAGAATTGGTTTCAGGCACGTCCACGAACTGCTACTCTAAGCAGCAAATTATGCTGACTGACTCAGTGTTGGTGCCCTTACAAATTGACTGGCCAGTTTTGTGACAAATGACATTACAACGACCTTTGACTCCATGTTTGTGCACTTTGAACCTGACGGTGACATAGAGGTTTTAAAGGTCAGCTTAAGAGGTGGTGAGGTAACCTCATAATTAAAGTGCTCAACCACAACACCAAAGTCCAGTGTCAAACAAAAAAAGAGTCATTTACAAGGTGAAAAAAGCTGTTGAGAATTGATCCCAGTCTGATAGCATTGGCCATTGTTTTCTTAGACTGATATTCTAAGCCAGTCAAAGGGACTGTGAAAATGAAGACAGAAATTGGGAATGGAGCACAGATGCAAGCTTTTATTGACATTGTGTACAGCCATTCATACACTTAAAACATCCTTCAAACACCCCATCTTCTCTTCTTAAATAGTAACAGTTGACTTGCTTGATTTGATAACAATTGAACAATGTATCGAGGGTCATGTGATCTGGCAAGACATGACTCAACGATCTCAACTCACTTGGCACTTGGCGTGATGGTTGCTGGCAATGTAATGATGAAAGACTCTTCGTACCACTCTCCCCACATATTGCAGTGGGATATCACTTGGTATTACATGCATGAGATATCAGTTAATAACAGCATGTGATATCCATCAATAATTTACATCTTTAAAAGTGATCCCTTGTGGGTGAGGCCACCATTCTCGATGACAGATGAAACACGGTCTCAGGACCCAAGATCGGGACGTGTGAGAACCTCCTGCATCAACACTGTACCAGATAAGACATTCTTATGTGGAACAAATGTCTTCACCTGATAGATACATGTAAGCATGGAGAATCAAAGTGAGGCCCACCTTTCATCAAGTAAACTTAGCAAAACGGAAGACTGTTTTTCCTGTCAACCCACAGGTTTATCCATAATGACTGTGATTATTTTATTTGGTCAAAGAAAAATTCCAAAATTCTGTCATCTGATTTTGACTTCCAAATGATTTTTATAAAGAACTTTTCTGAACTTCTGAAATAACAGTGAATGCCTAAAAAAGATTCATACTGAATTATGAAGACTGATACCTACATATTTCTTCCCAATGATATTTAATATTCTACAAGCCTCAAGTTATCCCTCTGAGGTAGAATAGTCAGTTTGATGCAGGACCTCCCAGACAAATCACCCTACACATGTGGGATGAACACCTTGACTACAGAACACGTTGGTAGCCCTTTCTAGAGAACATCGCATCTGCTCTTAAACCCGGATCTATACATTGGCAGATTGTTCCCTGTCTAAGCTCTGAAAGACATCGTAAAAACATACCGTATGTACACAAACCAGAGTGGGGCCTCAGAAAGCCTGCAGCCACTCCTCATCACGGTGTTAAAACTAGGTACAGCCCTACTGATGATGCCGCTGCATTTCACACACAAGTGCATGAATATGTAAAGCTTGCGTGTGTTACTTCTGTACACCATGGTGTTACATCAGGACTCGCTCCTAGCTGCAGTTATGTCCCCCGAAAATGACAACCCTGAACATGGCTAGTGTTCTTTGTCAAAGATCTGAACTTGGCTTGTTTATACAACCATTATGGTTCCGTGTTTATTTTTTTTATACAAGCAAGTTTGTCTATTCTCAATCAGAGTGGCTTTATAAAAATGAGACATGAACAGTATGTCTTCAAATACCATGTGAACTGGTACTGCCTCTCAGTGCGCATTGCTGATTCTCTGCTTAATTTATTGCTGAAAAGGCATATAAACAAGAAATCACCTTGACCAAAGATAATTTGGAAATTCAGAAATTTACAGTTGAATCTTTTTATCATAAATGCTTGTCAAAAGCTGTTACCAAAAGCATTAACTGTTTTCACTGATATCAAGTCATAAAAAGTCATGATTCTCAATGTGTCTCAATGCAAAGAATTGACAAACTCTTCTTTGTGTACATTTGTGAATAACTGACTAGATGTTTGTAGTTACATAACCGCAGCTAGAAAATAGGAACTGCAGGTCAAAGGTCCTTTATAATCAAAACATACGTAAATATCTGTGTAACAAGAAAATGTGCACATAATCACTTGACTGAGTATGACCTTCGACCTGGTGACCTTCCATGTGACAGCTGGTGCTCCTTGCGGAAACTAAAACACAAACATGAAAAGTTGAATGTCTAACTACCATAACTACACACCAAGAATACACCACAACACCTGGATATGTCTAAGACAGAAAACATGGCAAATACCAAAACACCTACCAGAGAAAAGACAATGAGTGAGTTAATGAAGCGAGATTTGTTTCATGCTGCTTTTAGCAATATCACTATTTTGGGGACCAACTTGAGAATATGATAACTATTGGGACGATTGTCTTCCCTTTTGCAATTCTTCTGTAGCTTGTTTCAAAACATTCAAGATTGAGAGGATTGTCTCCCCTTCTGTAAGTCGTCTGTAGCTTGTGAAAAAACATTATTCAAGGTTAACTCTCTTTTGTAACCATCACACAGTGTCATAGAAAGCCATCACAGCTTTAGCACTGTCTTTCCCCAGATGATGTCCTGTTAGATCATAATGCCCCTTGAAGCCAATTTTCAATCAAACTGCTTTGAGGCAATTTGTACCATGGTCAAAATGACAAAGGAAAGATAAAAATCTAAAATAACCATCAATTGAAATATGTAAGCAAGGGAGCCCTCAAACATTTCAGCTGACAAACAATCTTACAACTGCCTAACTCACCTCCTCTCCAACAGGACTCTTGAAACAAGCATTTCAATGAAGAGACACCACACTGACATGCAATGTCTAAAAGCTTTGGACTTTGAAGCCAAAACTGAAACGAGCAGTTAATAAATCATACAGACTCACAATGAAAGTGAAAGAGACAATGTCTCTTTGTACTGGGTTTAAAACATTTTATATCAGATCTGAATCCATCTGTGTTTGTTGATCTCACACCAAAATACCCAGAAATATGTGCTTTCAAAGAAGTGTGTTGGTACACACAACTGTCACCCCAAGCATGTATTTGCCATGTTTTCCATGCAACATCATATAAAACAGTTATAAGACATAAGCATGATCTAGCAAAAATGACTTGTAAACTGCACAGCAGAAACCTGCTTAAAGTGTGTACGACATATTATATATACACAGTACACAGACATGATACATTTCTCTGTGTTTAGAACTCTAGAAACTAGACTAGAAATTGCTACATCACTTTGTCCTTCACAAAACCAAAACCTGGAAATATGGACAAGCTTGTTGGAGACATATCTCAAGCAACTGATGTTTCTTCTGACAACAAAGTGCAGCTCTTTGTATAACTTTCAGGAGATTTAGTGTTTCAACTTGCACTATTACAAGTGAACCATTTAGGTCATGTCAAGTGAACCACTTAGGTCCAAATAATTCATTAGAATTAATATAAGTTTAGTAATGTGCAGATTGCAAAAACTTGCAAAACTGTGAATAATCAACAGGAAAAACACTCTGATATTTGTCGATGGCTTTTGAAAGAAATATTTACATGTCCAGTTTTTTTCAAAACTGAAGCACATTACCTAAGTTTGAAATTATTTCTCCGTTCTTTCTTTTCGCCCTTCTCAATAAGAAAATCTGTATTAACAGACTGTACCTTATAAAGTATGCAACATCTGGTTGCTCTACTGAAAGCTTATGTAATATTTGATCATGCTTATCATATGTATATCTAATTGGACTTGTTTATATGTCTCCAACCCAATCTAACTAAAACAGATCTTTTTTCTCCACTATAATGGACCACTGAATTAATATCTTTTGACAACTCTATGGGCTGACTTGTCAGGAGAACCTTCTCATCCATCAATAATCTTCTGGTATAAAAATTCATGGTAAAAGATATTCTTGCTTGCCCAATTATTACAATCTTAAGTTCAAATCATACTACCCGATACTGTTGTGGATATTCTTTATATCCTGTTGCCTGTGTGTGCACATTTGCTTGTTGTAGTAAAACACTGTCATCGCCAACATCCCTGCTATATCTGATGTCTTTTGGTCATTGGTCTAGTCCTCAGCAGACATTAAGAGATGACATTCATTTACTGAGTCACAAAGCCTGACCAACCAATCCCATTTGTTGCCCTTCACAACAATCATGGGTTGCTAGAGATCAGTCTGAACCCACATGTTCATAAGTCTCCGACACTACTCAAGGTTTACCATGAGGGTGCAAATACAGCTCTCTTTGGCAGATCAAAGTTTCCAAATTGGGCCAGTAAACAGGGATGGCAACAGGAAAATCTGCTTTCAGCTGAAACTTAACACTGTTTCATCGAATTGGGGCTTTAGATGTCTCAGTATTTATCAGTTTGAAATATAATCGGTGGAAATCTGTGGATGTGCGGAAAATTGCCATCCATGAGTAAACAAATAGAGTGGAACTGTTTTAGAATGTCCACACAGCACTGGGTGAAATGTTCACACAGCCTTCATCTTAATTCTACAGTCAAGAATGAGCAGGTCTCACTGACTATCTTTTATGCAAGTGTCCTCACATTCTGACTCTTGGTGTTGAATTAAAAGATCTGTTTTAATAAAATCGCTTCAGACCATTAGTCATTTCAGATTCCTCACACTTACTTATCACACTAATACATGCTTGTTTACAAATGCGAATCTGCTGAAAAAAGCCTGAGATAATTTGCTGACGAGACACACATGTAGGTAGCTTAGCAACTCAAATTATGAAAGTTTCAAAAATGTTCCTGAAGCAATATTCCAAAAATCAATGATGTTTGGTATATACTACATAGGTAGGTTGATATGGCCTCTCACTGAAAACAGTGAAGTCAAATTTTCTGTTTGTGTTATTTGTTAAAATGTGATGAGAACTTTGCCTACCTTCAAAACTCAAAAACCAAAAGATCTGAACACTGATTATAGATACATGTATCTTCAAAACACCATTAAACGTGTAATGTCCACTGACATTGAAAAATACCACAGATTTGACATGATATTCACATATACAGACAAATATTTAAGAAAACATCTACACAGGAATTTCAAAATTTCACGTCAACCATTTTCAGGACAAAATACAATATTTTTTTTATTTTCACACATAAAAAAACCTTGATATTTTCTTGTATTTATACTAAAAGATATTAAAAACACTTTGTGTAACTGGAAATTGAGTTACTTATATATGGCCAAAAGACACAAACATACAAATCAGTCATAGTTGAAATGAACACTGACTGAAACGCTTCCAATATGAACTTGTTACGAGATATGTAACACCTTAGGCACACACACTGCCTTTGATTCTGTTGTTGCAGTAGTTGTATATGAAAGCAGGACTTCAAATACCCAATGAACAGAGGTAGTCAGAAAATATACTAAGAATCTTCATTAGCTTACAAGTTTTTCAGGTTTTCTTAAAAACTTATGGAATATCTACAAAAAGTCTGGACATTAAAAGTTTACCTAATGACTCCTGACCTTAAGTTAAAACATTTCTTCAACATAAACAGCCTCTCCTGTTCTTGAACATTCTGTTGAAGTATTGGGTAAAATGTAGTATGTATGAGAAACCTTTCTGAATGGTCTTACTGTCAGTTCAGCCCCAGATCTCAAATGACCATGGTTAAAGATAATAATAGAACATAATAAACAGCCCCCTAGGCAAAACATATACAGCCTTTGTTTAGGGGCAGGCCTCCATCGACAGCCTATACCATGGCATGAAAAACTCCTGTTGCATATGTGTCATGATAATTTCCTGTAAACTCATGAAGATGGTGAAAACAATGGTGGAAATAGCACTCATCCCTTTCTTTCTTTCTTTCTCCCTCTTTCCCCTGGAATAGTTGAGATAAATAATCATAAACAACAACAAAAGATGGCAAACTGTTCATTCGGTGCTGATAAATCTCTCCAATGTCGACGAAATGTGGGTATCACAGCTGGTAAAGGAGTTGTGGGACTTGGATCATGTGACTTCTGGTCCTCAGTATTCATATTCACAATGCTAGAATTAACAAGATTCCTGATCACCCGTATCTGCCGATCGATAGATATCAAACAAAGCATGGCAAGCATGCAACAACTCTCTGAATGGTGTCACATGTTAGTCTTTGTGTGGTTTGGAGGTATATGTATGTCATGAGATTCCAAGTCTTTACATGAACAGGTCACGTATGCCGATGACAACAATACACAAGCACGTATGGCAGTATATCACAGTTAAATCCAACCGATTTTAGTCAGTAAACACCATGCAGCCAGAAACATTCAGTGTGGTCCGGCCAGCGCGAGGTATCTTGATGTATATCACATAATAACTGGAATGGAAAGACCGCTGAATGATTTGAACAACAATGAGTCCTGATTGTCTTGTTGTACTAGAGTCGTGCGGCCAGTTTTCATACTGTGCTGTAGCGAGCGCTCTGCCCTAGTGAAGTCCGATATAAGGCAGTAATGATTCTCTCTTCAAGACACTGGTGTTAACGTTAATACTGGTCTCAAACAAAGCACCACAATCTCAACGACCACCAGGCTAATGCACAGATAGTAACAAAGGATCTGGGGCTTCGTAACATTCATGTGTTAACACATGGGTTGAAACTACCAAATATGATGGAAAATACATCTAAATACATCTTACCAGCAGATGAAAGGTCAAATATGTTCAACAGCAATTACAATTTCAAACACACGAGTTGCAAACTTGGTTCAACTAATAGAAGAAAGAAAAAACACTACAGACCTCTGTCATTATAGCAAACATATCCTCAATAAAAGATCCCAGTCACCTTATTATCTGGTCAGTTATTTAGAATTAATATTCTGACAAAAAATAAACATGTTCAATGAAAATTTCAAATGGAAAAAAAAAATCAAAATCTTTTGGATAAAGATTTCTGCCACCATCTTGACATCTTGGTCTGGTCAACATCTTGTCAAAGGTATTCATGGTTCTTACATTCAAAACATTTTTTCACCTATATATCTCAGGTATTACTTGGTAAATCTAAAACAAAATTACAAGACTGACAAGAATTCCTGCAGCAGAATGTGGAAAACTTTGTAATAACTAGCAATATAGTGCAATGGCTGTTAAATCGACACAACTAAATCATCGTAAGATATTGTCTCAAGAGCACAAAGACACTTCCCAAGGCCCTCTTGCATAAATATTTCTTAATTAGCAGAATGTGTTTCAACGTTCCAGAACAAGGATGTGATAATACAACAGGAATATCTTCGAACAAGTGGACCTTGGGCAGCATACTAATTCCATCAACATTCTATACTATCTTCCCAATACCACTGGGAACAACTGCATCTTCCCTATGAGATCCATTTACAAATTCATCTTTGCTTTCCTAGCAAATGATATGCAAACTTTACAAGAGGACTAATCAATAGTGTTGGCATGATCCTCTGTTAAACAGCCACTGCACAGAGCTACTTGCTCAAGTTGAACATGACGATCACATTGCAGATTGACAAAAGGTTACAAACTTTAAAAATAAAATTCTCGACAGCATATCAATCTCTGAAACTGGTTCAATCTAACAGGTACTTTACCTTTTCAGTTGGTCAACCATTTTGCTGTCTACCCACCACTGATCAAAAAGTGCCAATATCACTATTCAGTGTACAGAAATGATTCTTATAATCATGACAATAGTTCAGTTCAAAGGTTGAACATGTTCAGAACATGCATGTAAACGAAATTCTGAACTGCACAGTGGGTGTGTATATATAGATATAAATATATTGAGGTGGGTCAAAACAAGTCTACGAAACTTGCTCCATAGACACTGCACAACATGTCTCTCTGAAACAATAATTGACTTGATGTTGATTTTAAGTTGTTCCAACTCCGAGATTCACTTATAGTCATATTGCACAATCTGGATATTTATTTTGTTAACATGTAAAATGTACTCGTACTTACGAACTTGCAAGTAAAAAACTGTCTCCTCATGATGTTCAGTTGGTAAAGTAACTAATGATATTAAGAGTTACATGTCTTTCTAGAATAATAACTGATTTTTAACAAACATGCTTTCTAGAATAATAACTGATTTTTAACAAACACGCTTGCTAAAGCAATGAACATGTGTATGCTTGATGCAAGCAATTTGAGCAGTCATACACAAGCATGATTTTACAAAACATTAAAACATATCAAATAATCTTCAGGCAGGGGATGTTTGATTTCCTTAGGTTTCCTCTCTGAATGAATACTGATCGCAAATATACAGAACTATTGAACATGTTGAGAATCAATGTATTGACCATATTCACTATGGTGGAATGTTCAGAGTCCTAAATCAGCATTTTGATTGTTTCAGTATGTAATGCCCAGAATTCAATACACAGACCTGGGCCCACCTGCACAAAGTGATCTTACCGCTACAATGGTTGTAACTCCCATTCTCAATAGACTTAAGATAGTTGTAGTGCTAAGATTGCTTTGTGCAAGTGGACCCTGATCATTGACAATAAATCTACACACATTTATGAATGTTTACATCAGACCATCACAATTCCTGATATTACGTCAGTGAGTATTCGTCTCCATACTGGCCCATCCTTTATCAACATGGAACTCATACCATAATATGATAATGCCGTAATATGAAAGAACCGATTAGTCCTCCCTTAGATAAAAATGATTCCAACCAGTCGGCTATCCTACCAGCAAAATCACAAACTAACCAAATACAATTCTTCTGGACAAAGCACAAGAGCAATTTGGATTAATCATGGGTTTGAAAATCATTGACAAACCTTTGCCTAAATGAATTTCAGTTGTGAGATACATCACAATTTGGTTCCTTCAAAATACGCCTGTAAAGAAATGACCCAATCAGCAGTATGGTCTCATAGTTTCACATGTATAGAAATTGGCATTTAAAGAATCATACTGAAGCTCTACAAAGAACTGGAGTGAAACTCATGCAACGAGTAAGGAATTCTGATAGACAATGCCAGCTTAAGACCATCTATCCAAAGATAGAGAAAAAACCAGGAGTTCAAAGTTGTTACAGTCATCTCAGTCTGGGAAAATACCTTTCAAAAACAGTCGTCATGGCCAATTAATTTAATGCAGTACAGAGCTTCCTGTTTACTAGTCAAAAATAAGAATGCCTGCAAAATCATCAAAAAATGGAAAATTTGATCTTGAAGGATGGGATCCCTGAAACATTACAGCTCCTGGTGACAGCTATCTGCTGACTCAGGTACTTGATCACAGCCATGTCATCTCCTTCCTCTTAAGGTGGTACATGTGTCATCTAATCCCCCTCCCACACCTGGTCAGAGAGGAGGGTGTTCATGTAGGCGGCCTCAGCATCCGCTTCATCTCTCAGGACAGCCATGGGTAAATCATCATCATCTATGGGCAGCCAATCGTAACGCAGGCTCTCAGATACCTGAAGGAAAGGTAAGTCAGACAATACACAAAATGCAGATTAGATATAGGGATTGGCTTGTCTTCAAGACTTTGTTATCTGCCAACAGCAGTAGTAGTGTCATTTAAGGCAATGAAAGCGAAAGTATGAATCATGCCGCCTCAGACAGAGTAACACAGGATATTCGTACAACAGGGTCAGACTGTCTGACTCTTTTATAATGATTAATTCAGTTCAAACATATAAACACATGGACCAGAGGACTTTTCACAGCCTGCTTGAAGTACTGGTTAACTTTATACATAAACTATGCATAAAATTTTCAGAGACTACAAATGAAAACGAAGATACAACTGCAATCGTTGACCTTGAGGAAAACCAGAAAACAGACACCAATGGTGATGTTAGTACTTCTACAGATTCAATTACAAACCAAGTTCCAAAACTGAAATTTCAAAATATGTGGAAAACTAAATTTGGTGAGTGGTTGAAGTAAAATTAAATACATGTGACAATGTCCTTTTGTAGTTTATTCCTTTTCTTGTGTACAATCATGAACAGTTAAATCTCATAAGATTTGAAAAAATCTCATTTTGTTGGTCCCATGTGAGATTTCATCTCATATCTTTTCTGAGCCAGGTTTATCCCTGATGCATGTTATGAAGAATCACAAAGAATATACAAGCCAATTCCAACCACTGATTACTCACTGGCTGCTATCAAAGCTCTACTACATATCTATCATTTATGTCTGACAAAAATATTTAAAGGGACACTAACTCAGTGAGCAATATTGTTACCTTCTTCGCAAAGTCTCGACTAACACAGCCGACTGAGAACCACGAGTTTGACTCCTCCTCATCTTCAGCAGTAGAGATACAACGCGCTGGAATGTTGAGTGTCTTCAGTTGCTGGCCTCGAAGACGAGCTATTGCCACAATGTCATTCTCCCCAATAACATAACCTGAAAAAAATATGCATGTTTATGAAGCAATAAAATAGTAAATGCACTGTTTTGTGCATGTGTTTTTACTTGAGATTTATTTCTGATGATACCACATTGCCATGATTAGATACTACTTAAACATGATCAGGACTTAACAATGTGTGCCAGTGAATAATCAAATAATGACAAAACAGTCCAGCAATATAAGTGTAAGGAACAATATCTCTGCCTTCAGGACAATATATTGAGGTTCAACATGGTTCTGGTAAGTATGAGCAAGAGCAAGAATTCTGAGCAAGAATCCTTGTGATCCTGATCTTAGATTCATGGTGAGCAAAAGGGCCCTAGGTTGTCCATGCTTAAGTGCTACATCGACCACGTGAGAGTCTTATGAGCAAGGCATGTGCAGATACACGCAGAATCACCATGCACTGTGTGTAAACTCGCCTCCATCTCTACCTTTCACAAACCAAATGGGTTCGCTCAATGCAGTGCACCACCTACATCTCGTAAATGCAATCTCTGCTCCAGGCCAACTCATCCTTAATTGCCCTGTAGTTTTACACCATTTTCAAGAATATTCCACTAATTTCCAGCAATATCATGATAAGGGAAACCAGACTTGGGCTTCATAAATCTAACCCTGGTCTTCGAGGTGAAGAGCAAACCATGTCATGTACTTTTTGAAGATGAGTACCATGTATTATTGTATTATTTGTATGTGAAAGGTATGTGCATCTCGGAGCAAAATAATTACATAGTATCATTTTCAAAAGTCTGTCGGTTGTCAGTACAAAAATACTCAAACCATAACTTCTGTTGCAATTTTCATGAAACGTTTTCCTTTTCATGAAGATGTACATATGTTCTTCCTGTCACGTGTTGAGGCTATGTAGTCACTATCAGTTGTACTTTCTGTCACATGGTTTGACTACCAAATAAATAAACTGAACTGAATTGAATCAAATTGGTGCCTCTGTTTTGATTGATTCTTCTTCATCTTCACTGGAAGTTTCTTCTGCATAATGTAATATCAACTGGTATTGGTACGGTCAAACTTCCAGGTAAAACATGACGTCAGGAACATATATTACAGCTTCAGAATCCATGGTCACTGTTTAAGTTGTCAAATATAACCAAAGAGGAAGCCACCGGCAATAGTCACATTTGACGTCATGTCACATGATACCACCTCTGCTCATTAAGTCGAATGTTTCTGTAATAAGTGGAAATCTGAGGTTGTTTTTCACCTTTTCATTGCAATTTTACAAACTTTTTGAGAAATTTTGATATGGAAAGTGATCTTTAGGGTGCATTTTTCCATATATCAAAAAATAATTTTACGCTAATTCTCCTTTAACCTCTTGGCTACCCCACTTCCCCCAAGCAGGTCAGAAGCCACAAAGGGTTTTCTGGATCTGTCATGTATTATTCTATTTGGGAGAGACTCATCATCAGAACTGCTACTTTCATTACAATGAGACACAGAACTGGATTATTTCTAATAACATTTGCTGGAGGTGTCAAGATTTAGATAATCAATGTTTCTCCCTATTCCTTCCCCATGAGCAAAGGACTTTACTTTATGTAACACACTACAATGAGGGATGGTGGTGGGGCACAGACACACAGACACACACACACACACAGTCCTTTAAGTTTATCAAAAAACCCTCGTGAAGGCAAGTGAATATGAACTGTGCAGCCTCTTCTCAAAAAGCTGTACCTCCCTTGGGCTATTGTCTTGCTGTTCATTATTCTTCAGTTCATTAAACACAGCTTGCTAAGGTCAGAGATGATTAATTCAGAGATACGGTCATACAAAAAGTCCATATTATCATGATTATATTTCAGAGGGAGGTTAATCAGATAATCAAACAAAGAGCTTACTCCAATATCAATCAATGGGGTTTCCCAGATCAGAACTAGACACAAGCATGCTGGTGACGCATCTAGTTGGCATCTAGAACTAAAGAAGGATCAGTAATTCTACTGGCTAACACTAGTAACAGTGACTACACAAAGGTCAGTGATGTGCCATAAACTTACCCATGAGTGTAAAGTGCTCCAGCTTCTGACACTGCCATGCTAGCATGACGAAGGGGTCCTCCATATCATGGTTGTCATAGAGACTTGACATATCATCTACCAGACCATCAACAATGTGGAGAGTCTTCAGGCTGTTCCGATAATGTGACGAGATATAACTTATGGAAGCCATGTTAACATGCGAGCAGAAAAACTGTCGAAAATGAATAAGTGGCATGGCTGGCTGAAAGATGTCGAGAAGGGAGGCAACTCCATCATAGGAATGAATCAGATTGAGGGTCACCTCCAGTTTGGGGCTGTAGTTTCTTATCTTCCTCCAGGTATCATTGGTGATGCGTTCATGGTCGGCTTCAATACCATGAACATTAATGCAGAGCTTCTGGAGCTTAGCTCTGTCAGTGTTTGCGAACTGATCCAGCAGTTCATTTGTCAAGTAATCATAGTCCAAACTGAGGCTCTGCAAAAGGTAGAAGTTGTGAAATTTGGCAGGGCTGAGGTCAATGATGCCATAGTTTTCGCTGTCTTCCTTGACACTTGCCAGGTGGAGAGACTGGAGGCTGGAGCCGTGTTTGGAGGACAGCTTCTGCAGGAGAGAGCTGCTGTGCACCAGGAGCTCCTCCACACATCCAAGAGACAAGTGTTTCAGTTTACAAGTGTGCTCAATCAGACATTCAATCAAGTCCAGGTACCTGGAACACAGATAATGCAGTGTTTAGACATTGCCCTGCATAACATAATTGCCCATCTCAGATAATGAAGATAAACAAAAACTTGAGCCAGTCTCCTGGCATAGAAAATAACCAACTATCTTTGATGAAATGTAGTGTTGTAGAAATTATCAAGGATTGATCTAGGTTGCCAAACCAAGTTCCTAAGTTGGCAAACCTGTAAAAAATAATATTGTCCAACATTTGTTTCAATGGTCTTGCTATGGTAATTCATGAGAAGTTTGGTCTTAAGACTGAGGTTTATATTGTCCTTTGCTGCAGATCTGGGGCCAAATAGCCTTGATTAACAATTACAATCTACTGCACATAAAATGTGGCGTTTTAGACAGTGTCCAGTTATGTTTCCACATGTTAAAAAAGAACCATTATATCAGTGGAAAACTGCATCTATTTTACATTTCCATTTCCCTTAAAATGCATTTCAGAATAATGAAACGAGGATGCTAAACAGACCATAATATTAGCAGAAATTTTCAATAAGGCATAAAAAAAACTAGAATGCAATTCATTTTCTTTGAGTTAAGTTTGCACAATTGTTTTACTGTTTTCAATTTCCTGAATTCAAACAACATGTGATACCTACTCCTATAGCACTGGTGTCTTTTTCAAGCGTATTTATGAAATATTTCTGAGATGCAGCCATCCATATTCCCGAATCATTTGCTACCTCTTAGTTAGATTTTATTAACTGTTCAGGTTATCTAAAATGTTCAACATATCAGGATTAGGTCACCGAGTTGACCTTTCAATCGCACAAGAAACGGGTTCTTCCTAATCGTGTTTCGGAAGAGTTTTGACAGCTGTTTGTTTACAAATAGGCCGCTGCCTCGGCGGCCATATGTTACAAAATTATTAAAATAACAAGTACTCTGGTATTAAATATTGAATAAAAGTAGACATTCAGCTGATGTTTTTTGCATGTCGATCTGTGTCACTAGTATAAATGGTCCGAAAAACTGATGCAACTGCGCAATTCGACGAAATTCCACCAGAGCGCCTTGACCCGCTGACGTCACGAGCACAACATAAACAGTGGAATATGCTTACTTGTCAATAATATGGACAGCCTCGGTGTCGGGCCATTCGATGTGGCAACTCGAAGGTTGGAGGGAGAAATGCCTTAGGTTCTTGTTTTCCGAAAGGATAGCGAGTATTCTGCCACATTCTCTCACTTCAGCGACACTGAGCGAGTTGAATTTAACAACCGCCCCACGCACGAAACGGCCACATCTGTCAGCAAGAAATTTTGACTTCGCACTGCCCCTTTCACCAAGTTCAAACACAACACTGTTCCACAGTGATGGGTGGAAAAGGCACGATCTCCATCTCTTGCAGATAGACGCTGCTCTGAGTCTGTCACGAAGCGACAAATAGGAAAGGATTTCAACAATAATTACACCAGGCGAATATGCCCAGTTCGGCCCTGCTGCCATTTTCTACATGTCTGACGTCACATGCCATGTGATTTCTATATTTGGGGTCCAAACAAATCACGTGGTCAACATGACGAAACCGTTCCGTACATTTATCCGCACGCGGTTGCTTACTACGCTGCACGAAATGTTCTAAATTTATTTATTTTGCCACTCAGCTAAAATATCTCCAGTTCATCTTATAATACAAACAAATAATTTTGTTATAACCCAGCAATATAGTTATACGTGTGCTCGCTATATATTCTGAAACGTTGTGACAACGTTCACGACTCGAACCACACATCAAGTCAGTGTAACACACGTCGTTGATCGTACGGTGAACGTATATTGGTGTCCTATTTATACGGGTCGAGACATAGGCTAGTTGCCAGTTTAGTTCAGAACCTTCACGAGGACAAAACACCAACAAATGGACAAGCGTACCAAAATTCAGACTCTTCAGAAGAACAGCGCTGTTGTTAATTTAACTGTGTTCCACGACACTGTGATGGAACAGTTCAAAAGAGTGAGCGAGGAAGGAAGAAACAGACTATCTTCAAAATTTGAGAATGGATTTATGAATGTTCTGCAGCAGTGCTATCAAGACAAGAAAGTAGAAGCCAGCGAAGTTTACATGAAGTACATGCTGAACAAAGGTAATGTTCATATATCCAAAACGAAATGGAACACACTGGACGAGTTTGTTCGATACCAAGGAAAAGTTGGGCGATTCCTCGTGGACTACTCAAGCAAAATCTGGTACATCAAAAGTCTCCAGAAAGTGGAATCGACCCCGAACGCTTTGTCGCCACGACCTAAATCGCGTTACAGTGACAGTAATCTCAAACGACAAAGTTACCGTAATGGACGCACGCCTATTAAGGAAGATATGTGCAAGAACATTGCGCGGTGTGACGAAAACACAAGAGTTCCTCCAGTAATGAACACCGGATCAGAACCACTGGAACGAAACGATCTGAAGTGGACACTAAAACGAGAAAAAGTCGCTTTCAAAATGTCCCCACGACGATCTCCTTACAAGAAGGATCATAGGCCATCAATATCACAAAAACTTCAAAGCAACCATTTGAAACCTCAAGGCAACCGGAAGTCCGTGCTCGCAGAAATAATGGAAGAGGATGAGAAGGAAAAAGAAAGGATGAACCGACGGGACAGTTGGCTGCGCCCAGGCATCGTGGTAACCATCATCACAGACAATTATGGCAGAAATAACTACAGGAAGAACTGCAGGATCATAGGTCTTCTGTCTCCTTGTACTGGCGTCGCGCATGTGCTGTGTAACGACAGTATCTTGATGGTAGACCAGAAGTACCTCATGACTCTTGTGCCTGAGGTTGGGGGTTTAGCGTACATCGTTAATGGCGCGTACAGAGGAGAAAAAGGCGTGGTTGAGAGAATCTGCACGGATCAGAACGCTAAGACAGTGTGTCGTGTCAGATTACACGGGGGGCCATATAGTGGTAGGTTGCTGAAGAAATTGAATTGTGACGATGTGTGTAAACTTTATGAACAATAACTGCACCCTATGTAGACATGAGACGCATTCACGCGGTCCAAATTATTAACTTAATGCAATCCACCATGTCCATCTATAGGACACTTAGTTGTCGTTGATGAAAATAGGTTTGCTTTTCATGTCGTTTTACTTTAATATTGTCTTTCTAGTTGTTTTGAATTCCTTGTTTCAGGTCGTTTGGTGTCTGTAGAGGAGAACGGGCTCTTTACACGGACTGAGTTCAGACAGAGGATGTTATTTCGCATTATATACATTTTGTGTTTTGATGCTATTTGCTGACATTTATTTAATCACAACATTCTGTATTTCAGTCTCGTACTGAATTGTGAGAGACGTCTTTGTACTTTCGGAACTAACAAGGAAAAAATGTGCGCATTTTAATTACGTTATACCAATTTAGATGAAGATGCCGCTTGGAGTTGTTAAACCTGTTAAGAACATTCGAAATGAACGCAATGATTCTGTGTATTAGACATCCATGTGAAAACCCCATTGACTGTGTGGTAAACACTAATCTGTTTGTTGGGACCCTAACTGCACAGAGGATATAGTCCATGAGAGGGTTTAATGATTCGCAGAGAGAAAACACTTTCACGAACTGAAGAATTTTATGGCGCCTGTTACAAAATCAGCTGGCACTGATAAACGGATCCCAAGGAGAACTTCCTGTCAAAGAGCGCTGGTAACGCGATGTTTGTGGACATCAAATATGGTATTTTTGTTCATCATATTAGGACTTGTATGCCCGGGCATACAACATATGTCATCGAGGTCACCATGCACTCCTTACGTACGTATACATACTGAGAATATTAAAGCGAAGATGGGACAGGTTGTTTGCTGATTATTCATTGCATCCTACCAGCAAACTGCGTCATGATATTTTTGCGAGCTCCAGTCATTCGCGATTTTCGCAAAAAATATCATGCTCGCAAAAATTTCATGATTTACAGTCTTCATGTGTTCCTTGAATATGATTACATTTGTGCCTTCCAGGAAAACCTGATTGGTGATACCGATATGTTATTTGTAGGGGTTTTGTTGTTCTGCCCTGTCAGTATTGCTCTTTGTCCGAGTAACAGTGAAGCTGCCTTGTGTTTCATCAGTCACTTGTAATAAAAAGCGTGTAAATGATTGGGCTGTTTTGTATAAAATGTCTTCTCACACCTTTATTTACACCTTTCCAGCACACAGCTGCACACCTCGCCTACAGCGTGGCAGTCTGCATTTGGACGCCGTTACAAGTGCCCCAGTATATAGCAGGATACCTCTATCAACAGTACTGTTGCTGCATACAGCTGGACACCTCGCCTACAGTGTGGCAGTATACAGCTGGACACCGTTACTGGTGCCCCAATACTAGTATATAGCTGACATCTCTACCAACAGTACCTTTGCTGCATACAGCTGGACACCTTTACCTACACCGTTACTGTATGTTTCTGGACCCACTTGCACAAAGTGATCCTTGCTCAACAGCGATAGTAACTCATGATAAGTACGCAAACATAATCGTACTCGTAGCTCTAAGATTGCTTTGTTATGGTGCTCGTGTATACAGCTCGTGTCTGTATGGTGTCCTTCTCGATATGTTAGCAGCAGTTAACGAGCAACCACGAAGAGTACAGGTATGCACGTCGTAAATTATATATGCAAGTTGTGGAACAATTTGGGTGGGTGGGAAGTAAGTGAATTTACCTTAATCACATAATTATACAGAAACAAAACCTCATTAACACTCCGGATTCGACTTTAAAATGTCCAAATACGGACTGGACTGGATCGAACCATACCATACCATACCATACCATACCATACCATACCCAAACGCACATTTATTTGAGTGTCTTTGTTCAACGCCACACTCAGAAATATTCAAGGTATATGGTGACAGTCTGTTAACAAACGAATTCGGACCAGACAATCCAGTGATCAACATGAACATCAGTCTACGCAAATGGTATACAATGACGGGTCAATAAAGTCAGCGAGCCTGACCACCCGATCCCGTTAGTCATATCTTACGACAACCATGAATTGTTGAATCTTCACGAAACCCGGATCTTCACGAATTATTATCGACACAATCATCCGGTAGTGTCCTATTTGTGACAGTGTCTTGGTCCCTGATCCGTAAGGTGTGATGTTTAAAACTGGGACAAACAGAATGACTCACTATGAAAACTGTCGCAACAAGCTGCACCATATTAAGGGTAATGTGTGTGAATGCAATCAGCTGAGAGAAGCACAGAACAAGTAACATTGCTGAACACTAATACCGCTTGGGGATTATGAAACATGGGCATAGATCAATTACAGAAGTGTGTAAATTCAGTCAAATTCGGGACTGAACTCTATCAACTAATTATCAACATTCCGCGAGCAACATATAATATTTGCCAAGGAAGTTATAGCTGTATCTAAAAACAGGTAATGTGGTGTACCTATTCACTCATTTGTATATTTGAAATGGAAGGGATTACATTAACTTGACACCTCAAATGGCCATAACGAAAACATAAGCCGACCACTCAATGTTACTGTATTTTATGAATCAACAATATTAAAAGATACAACCCCAAACTAAAGTACATATTATTTGATGAAATGAAATATCCTTTACAAAAGAAAAATAGCATATATTACAGGGCAACCCAGACCCGTGACAATGGAAGGCTGAAAGCTTGCCCAAGTACTAAACGATTGCAACTGTTACCTCCCTTGTGAGACTCTTCAAATAGGTGCGTCCTAAGTTACAATATGGCTGCCAAATGATACTCGGGGAACAGTGGGTCGTCGCTATTACATTCATATTCTCGGACAAACGGGGACAGAAATGGAGGACGTTGACTTTTCAACTATTACATTAGAACAAATGAATATAGGAATAGAAAAATATCTAGGTGTGCAATTGGTTTACTGTAATGTTATACGATAATGGCGCATTCAATGAGCATATAGATGCCAGTTTCTGACTCTCTTCTTCGAAAGTTCTTGTTGTCAAGCTGTTGACTTCTGGCATGATACCACCATGAAAGAACTGTGTATATGACGTGATAAAAAACGACCAGCCATCTATGTCATTGTTACCAATGATTATTTGATCCGTAATAGTATTTTCATTATTTACCGAAGAGAACCTGACAATGTTTGATTTGTTTCATACAGTTGACTGTCCGTGGTGCAAACCGCGCCAAATTTATATTATGAGAGAGTTCTGATTGCACTAATTATTGGGTTCTCATATTGAAATCAGTGTTCTTTTTTAGTGCCTCTCTGCTGAAACGTCCCTTCTCAATTCAGAGATTTGTAGGCCTACACACATCTCTCATACATAAGGTTACTTGGTAGTTTGAATTAGTTAGTGGTGTTATTTGGAACCTCAAACATTCTTAGTAAAGTGAAGTACCTCCAAGAAAAGTCAAAGTGAAACCATCTTGTTGAACAAAGTGGCCTCCAACTTTCTAGTAAATAAGTCTATTAAAGCTTTTGATAGAAAGGTTATGCCAATTAGGTTTTTCATTTCTGCTGTATAAGAAGCACAAAGGCTTGACAAAGAAATTGAATCAGGTTATGCATGTTTTCAGAGAAGAAAACTGGAGTTTGTAAAATCAATCTTGATGAAAGAGTCCCAGCAGATCGGCATGCAGTGTTGACATGGGAACAGGTACTTTCATATGTTATATCTGACCTGGAAACCAATAGGTCGTGAATCACACCTCACAGTTACAGTCTGTTACAACTACGAATGACCAGGTAAAAAATCAAACTGGCAAACAAGGACAAGTTGAGCACTGACTTTACAACTGACTTGTATTAGCATGAATGAGTGCCTCCCACTGGCACAGCTACGTGTGAATCAATTTCATTTATCATGCACTGCACATGCACTAACCCACATCTACTCTCCCTTTCACAAACCAAATAGGTTCACTCATTGCCGTGCACTGCCTACTTCTCGTAAATGTGTTCTCTGCACCAGTTCAACTTATCCTTGTTTGCCAGTAGACAATAAACATATGAAGACAACTGTCACCTCTGTTACTACTATCCCACAGGAAATATTTGTGACTGGAGTGGATGACTAAAGGCAGCAGGCAACAGTGCAAACAGCACTGTCACAGTTTGTAACAATCAGTTTCAATTAGCATCTTTTCCTTTTCCTTTCCCACCCCTTTATTCAAGCGATAGCTCAAACAGATTGTAGAAAATTATGCATGAAATCATGAAATGAAACCATGTACAGAATGTTATTGTTAGTTAGAACAACAGTGTCGTATTCTGCTTTGAAAATGTCAGACAGTTGGTTTAACAAATTTACTCCCAGTCTGTAAACAGGGGAGTCAGCAGTGCATTTTATTGTTTGGGCTGAGCATTAAAGGCAGTATAAATATACAAAATACAGTTAAACTTCTTGGGTAATGGAAAATCCACAGGGAGAAAGTAAACCTCAACTGCAGTTGTCTTTCACAGGTATCCACATATACATGTAATGGAAACAGTGGAGGAAAATAAGATAATGGTATTAATTCAGTACAATGCTTTCCCTCTATGACATCATACTATAACAAGATTATCATATAAGAATTTGATGGTTCTTAACGCCTTTGTGTATGGAACTGTTTTATTACTATCAATTTTCAGAGAAATTGCTGTCTTTTACCTGAGGATTTAAAAAGTTTCTACTTGACATCAAATGGTTTTCACTTCACATGGTCTGTGAAACTGGACAGTAAGTTCTGCTTTCACTGATATGTGTTATTCGAACTTTTCTTTTCACAAGTATATGTGGCGTTGAACATTTAAAGAGAAATGCCAAATCTGAACTTACAGTGGCTTGTCAGAAGATACAGTAGGACAGTAGGATTCTGGTTGCCAAACATGTAGGATTCTGGTTGCCAAACATGTAGGATTGTTATTTGAGGATGGTGCATGAGATTTAAAGAGTTAGATATGTCATACATGCCTACTGAGAGTGTGAAATATGTCAAGAGTAAGAAATGAATATAATTAGATGTAAAACAGTTGGACATGTGATCAGGGGAATGTCTCACTGTGACACATTGTTGCATTGTAGACCAGACCCTCACTGTTGGAAAGATGCATATCAATGGCGTGGAGCAGCTCAACCGTCTTGATGTCAGTAGTGACAAACTTACACTCATTCAACCCTCCTTGGCTGACTTGGACACAGATTCTGACAACGATGATCCAATCTCAGGTCAGGACCTGTTTCAAACATACACTTATTATGATTATTAGAAAGCAGTTTATGTCCAGTGAAATATGTTTCAATCATCAGACTTTATGTATAAGTCATGAAACAGAAATTTTTGAGTTAGAGAATGAGTGGCATTTTAGTGAGATGCAATATGTGAGATCTGTGGGCTTATAACAACAGAAACTAAAAAATATATTTCAGTTACAGCACAGGTCCAGTATACTTTCAAAACCCAACTGACCAAATATAAATTTCATGTGACGATTTGGTTTCTTTTGCAAATAATCTTTATCAGTTTTACATAACAGAACAGCTGATAAGTTCGGAACAGTTTTTAATCAATAAAACACCAATTAGACAACAAATGTATCAAATTTAGAGAATGTGTTATGAAATGGAACACAGACATTAGCTGGTAGCAATTGCACTTTTGTTTCATCTTCAAAATACATATATGAAAACATTTCAGTAGTTTGGCACTACTGTGCCACAGTAAATTTTACTATGGATGTTTAGAGAATTCCTATCGACTCAGGTGTCAGGCCATGGTGTATTCCTACCTCTGAGTTTGAATGACAATTATTTTTTCATTTGATTAATGGCAAAGAGATCTTTGATTATAAAAATATCTCAAGTGATTTTGATATGACGGAAACTAACTGTTTCTGACAAAGATAATTTTGATTGTCTTGCCAATTCAAGTCCTTCTTGAAATGCCCCCAAACATTTTGTGCCGTCGTTTTTTTATATTATTTAGTTTTCTCCTGCTGATGACATATCTCTTTATAAAAATGTGTCTTTCCTAACCAACAATAACTGATGAGTAGATCCCAACCAGTTTTTATCACCAACCAGCAGAATATGAAACTTCCAAACGTTTCAGCCAGACCACAGGGTTAGTTAGATGTAAAACTTGCCAGCCCTGACCAAAACTTACCTGCCTGCAAATAATGTAGGTTTGGCAAGCACCATCTGGCTGTCCTTGTTGAAAATAACTCGTCGCCAATGGTTGGGCAGGCATGTATTTCAAATGCTGCAAAAATATAGACATCATGTGTTGACCAGTTTCCAGGTGTTGTTGAGTATTTGTGCATGGGAATTTAGTTTGAACCAGTGGAGTCAGCTGGAGGTTTCAAATGAAATATTCCATGCTTCAAATACTCAAAAACACCCATAAGTCGGCCCACATATGATGTTTATCAGCATTGCAAACACAAAAGTAAACTAAAAGGCCCACATGGATTGTACTGTCTGCACACGCTTACATCGAATATCAATACAGCAGTGAAGTGTCATCAGCTGGCCTTTTCAGCTTGTTCCCATGGTAGCATCTGGAATTGCTCATTTGTCATTCCAACTTTATGTCACAATATGATTTGAATGACGTCACCACTACTGACAAAGCAACAATACAAGTGTGTGTGATATTTCTACGCAGCGAATAATCTTGCAATTTCCAGGAATCGAAAACTATTGGAACATGTTTTCCAACCAATCAGGTTACAGAACACGATTACTTTTGGGTTGCAGTTAGTTTTGTTTCTACAGGCATTGAGAAGCCCACCTTCACTGGACGTAATAGGATCTATGAACTCGACTCCTGTGATGGCTACAGCAAAGTGTGTCTTGTGTACAAGGAAGCAAAAGCAGGTAGGAATTTAATAGATAACCTACTTCTACAACACATCAGATGTACTGGTGTCAACAATGTTAGTCATGTTGGTGACCTAACCCAGTCTGAGTGTGACTAGCTGTTGTGTTGATGTGTGTGTTCCTTGCATGTATTGCAAGTATACATGCTCTTGATGGTTTCCTAATCTCAGTTTTCTCTTTGAATGAGCAGATAGCCCAAGTTACATTCATGCAGCCTTTTAGACAGGTCTGAATTGACAGATTGTTTTTATATTAGGAAAGTGAGTGAGTTAATATACTCAGATTAAAAAGTTAAGTGCCACCTAGTAATTTTTGTCACTATAGGCTGTCTGATAGGAAGTCTTTCAGAAAAATAACTAATATCATAATTAGGTTTAGTACTTTTCAGTTTGAAAACAAAACCATTATTGAAATTGTCTTTTACTTTAAACAGGATGTATGTGATTTTGGGAAACAGGCATTGTGTTTTTCTCAATCAAGTTACCTTCTTTTGAAAAGTGAAAATCAGAAATGACAGTTTTTGGAAACATAGTTCTCACTTTTGACAGCTGAAACCTAAGCTTAATGGTATTACACTGGCAGGATGGCAATAGTTATTTAGCTTTAAAAACAGTACCATCATATCTTTAACAACATTTCCTTTAATTTGGAATACAAGTGATTATGATATCCCTAAATCACTTACCAGATGAGTCTTCTATAAATAAGGATTCGTCATCCCAATTATTTTAGCTTTTCCACAGCATCACATCTTAGTTTTGAAATAAGCTGACGCCTAACTTTTTATTCTGTGTATGTGTAAAGTCAAATGAACAGTATTTCCACCATATCATGACTAAATATTAGGAAAGTGGAAATTCTACCAAAACTGTATGTTTATAAAATTGTTTGTTGCAATGCCTCTGTTTTCAAACAAGTTCTTACCTGTTAACATAACCTTCATAACAGTTTCTAAAATGTTATCTCCTTTAGATCAATGTGTTTAAAGATTTTGCACAAGAAGAAACAATATAGGGTTAAAAGAAGATTGACTGGCCTGTAGAATAAAATTGAATCCTTTTTGAGTGTCTGTTGCTCTTCATACTCAGTAGTACAAGATAAACAATAGTTACGATGCAATAATTGTTTTTTGTTTTCTTCGATTACTTCTGTTTTTGTGATTTGGTCTAATTTGATTGTGTTGAAGTGTGTCGTTCTGAAGTCTACCCTTGTTTTCTGCCGGGTAATACATGTACCAAGCAAATCATAGTTTTAGTAATTTTATTTTATTTTGAATTTGTTTGCTTCAGCTTATCTCTAGGTGCCTGTTTTATTCTTACTGCCCAAACCAACTATGTTTGCATGAATATATGCATAAAATACTTTCCTTTGTGATGTAACCAGCCCAGCTAGGTTCTGATGACTCAAGTCCGGATGAATTTGAATTTCCCTTCACTGATTTTGCAAGTATGCCGAGATGCGCACTTCATTGTAATCTCATGCCTTGATAACGACTATAAAAAAATACAAAAATTATATCACAAACTCTTTGCTTTACATTGCACTGCTAATGGAATGATTTTATCTTTACTCCTTTACACAGTTTATACTAACCATAAACAATTTTCTCAGACGTGGAGATTTTAATTTTAGTTCATGAAAGACAAAAGAAGAATTATATGTGTGTATTATGTGATTATGAATGTTCAAAGGCACTAGTGATCATCTTTGTGTAACCATTGCTGTAAGCTTTGCTTGTTAGTTCCTTTTCTAGTTTTCATCATGTATCACAGACGTTGTTGATTTGCTACTTGTCATTTGGCATATGGCAAGCAAAAATTGCAGAAGGCCTGTTATTGAATAAAATCAGTGGTCTGACGAATAACTAGCCAATAGCAGGAAAGCATGGATTTATCTGTATATATACTGCACATATTGCTAAAGTTCTTACTTGGAAGGAAATATGTCTATTTGAAGTTATTAAACTGAATTGTCTCTTAGCTTTAGCAGGTTATTTTCAGAGAAAAATGCCATGTTGTTTCAGTTTTTCATTATTGTGTTGAATGTGACCAAAATAATTGTGTGTAATTGCAATTGTCAGTCACACTATGGCAGAAAGCTCATTACTACTTAATATACCGACAGTTTATGTAGCACTGCACTACACAGCTGATTAATTACTACTATCAGTTGACATTATAACAATATAATAATAACAATAGTACTGTATTTGCTCGCCAAAGTAATTCTCTTTACAACAGTGGGACACGACTGCCTTATACACATAAATAAACAGATGAGGACAACCATTGTATGCTGTAAGAGACCTGTAGACAGATGCATTTAAGATTGTGGCTATGCTGTTGGTTTACTTCAGTTGCATATAGGCCTCTTTTTCTGATAATATTCATAAATATTACCATTCATAGGCATGATGAAATGAAATAGAGTAGTATAGGGAATGGGGGTTTTAAAACACTTTCACAAAATGTCTCTACAAAGCCTTATTTACTAAATAAGGCTTTGGTTGGGCCATTAGCTCTTGCTACTATTACCCCTACTATAAAAAAGTTGGCGGTAATTACTGTGCCTTGGTAGGAGGTAACACTGTGCCGTACGGTATGATCAATAATTCTTCTCTTACAAACCCCCTACCTGGCCTATGTCACGTTTACCTCGATGAAACAGTTTAACGTGAACCGCCTATGATCTCTTTGGTGTTCGTAATAAAGGCTTGTTGGGCTTTTTGTATCCCCTGTTCTATGTACTTTTTTTTCTCATCCTCGCTGATAGCAGACTTACGAGACTTGGACCGAATATCTTGTTTCATTCCGTTATATTTTGTGAGTTCAGAGAGGATTGAACGAAACTCCTCTTCTGAGATCTTACTGTCAGAGAGTGCCGTGGAAATACGCTCACTCACTGTGTTGAGCTTTGCTTCGGCCAGAACCCTGATCTCGTCGTGTTTCAATGCCTTACGATGCAGTCTGCGTGATACTAACTTAAGCGCCAACCCTGCCAACCCTGCCACCCCTGCCGTTATTTCAAAACCTAGCACTATAGGTGCAGCCACGATGGTGGTTAACAACCCAACGCCTGCCGCCCCTAGTCCCATGCTGGTTGTCATAAGGGCAGTGTCAGCCCCGTCAACGATATTGAAAGCTCTATTGTACTTTTTACATAATGCTTTTCGCGTGTCACGGTCTTGTTCTAGTTGACGTTTCACATCACATAACTGCCTCAAGCGGAACCCATCTACGGTTTCCAATGTCTTCGCTACTTCCTCTACGACTGGGTACAGACCCATCCTATAATATATATTTTGAAAGATATTTTAATTGGGGTTCAGTTAAAAATCTATCAATGTATTTGAAGTCTACAAGTTCTAGACTTCTACTCAGGGTAATAGGTGAGAGGCTAATAGACTTTCCTGTTGTAATAAAAACCCCACTGAGGTTTATTAAGCGGTTTATAGGACCCGTGGGGGTATCCTGTTGTATAACAATACGGCAATATTGATCTAAGTGTTCGGTATACCAGTGTATTGACACCCCGGGTAAAAATTGGTGTACTCTTGAGGAGTTTTCCTGGTCAAAATTCGTAAACATGACTTCTATGATGAGTGTGAAAGGGGAGGATATCTCAAGCTGCCTTTCGTGTAAATACATACTGCTAAATGTTAATTTACTTTCTATTCCAGAACCTAATCCAATTTTTCCTTCATAAAAATATACCGTGTCTGTTGCTTCATTCCCCGTAATGAAACCCCCGGGCCAGATACCGTTATTCGTAATCTTAGAGATAAACCTCCACCCCCCTTTTGTTGTGATATAAGGTGAGGTGAATATTAAATTGATCAGCCATTTGGGTTCTTTTAAATCTGATAACGACACCCGTCTGTACACGTTGTCTTTGAAGTGCAGGATGTAAAATTCATCTTCCTCACCAGGCTGATCGAATCCCTCTGTATCTCCCAGGTCGTTAAGTGTAGTGTTGGGATGATGACTGGTCATTATTATACTATTACAATATAATTTCCAACTGGTTTTCTGATAATAATTCAGGGGTTAACTTCATACCCATGAAGTGTATGTTGCCAGACAGGAAGATATTGATTAGTGATATCTTGTTTTCCACGATCACGTTGACCCCCTGCAGACTGGTCTTGGAGTCGACACCCACCCGCACGTAAACGTTGCAAACTTGAAACTGGTGTTGTTTCACCCACCTGAGTTTGATCCCCTTCACGATCTCGACATCATTCACCGATGGTTCCCCTAGGTAGACTTTGATGATCAGTGTTGAGTTTGCCGGCAGACTCTCTAGTATCTTGACCACGCCTTCGAATTCAGACACCAACTGCAATTTCACGTTTTGTATGGTTGGTTTACTCGATAGCATGTGGGCTGCTATAGTGTTGACTGGGCTGACGACTATACTACGTCTCTGAGTTGGTACGTAAGCCACGAGCAGAATTCCATTGTTCACGACTTTGTTTAGGTGGTTGTCTTTGTTATCAGTGAACACGTAGGGGGAGACGAGTCTAATATTGATAAACCAGTCGTTCTCGGGTAACAACACCCACTTGTCATCTTCGGTGAAGACGAGCATATATGGTTTGTTTTTGGCGACGGTAGTGCTCTCAACATCGTCTAAGTCGAACAGTTTACCACCGAACGATGGGTATATTACCCAATTATTATCACCGGTGTTGACAAGGGTGTACTTAGTGTTGACTATTGCTCTTGTGGTATCTATCATATCACTTAGGGCTCCACCGGAGGGGATTTCAACGCGTTTGTAAATGTTGTTTTTCAGTTGCAAGGCGTACGATTTACCATCTACTCCGGGAGCGTCGAAACCGCGCGTGTCTCCAAGGTCGGAGATCCCGATATTGACGCATTTTTTCACTCCGGGCCCTTGTGCGCTGGTCATGTTACATGAAGTGTTAAGCTGAGGTATCCTATATTTACAGGATTATGATTTATATCTAACACCGATATTGTCAGCTCAGGTATGTTGCCCTGGGTTAATCTCTTATACTGCCGTGGTGAAAACGACTCGGTTCTACCGTCGTTGAATTTCTCAGTTTTCACCGGCACTGCTCTCAGTATAGTGGAAGGGTGACCTCCTTGAATGTTGTACGTTGTGCTCACCTGATCGAGATGAATGTACAGCTCTCGGTACGGTACTAGGTCGGGTAACTTCGTGCCTGTGACGGTTGTTGTTGGTTTTATCTCGTCAGGAGACATACCGAGTATCCTCGCTAATGGTCGGCCGAGCCTCAAGGAGGTTCTTCCGTTGTTGATTAACACCACTGTGCCGTTTGAGTCGTTCATCTTGAGTTCTGCTCCCAGGGGTTTGAAGACCTCGTCGTTTAGAGAGCACACGCTGTAGTAACCGTCAGTTATCTGACTGCGAGTTCCACTGACGAACAGCTTATTGTTGCTGATATTAATGTTAGTCCATTGCGGTAGGTAGGTGATATCGCAGAGTGCGACTTCGAGTTGACCTGACGTGTTATCGATCGCGTGCGTCAGCTGAACGGCCTCACCGCTCGTTATTCCTGGAAGTGTTATGTACATATTATAATATATAATTTATATATTATAATATGGATTTAGCACACTTGAAAATCGTGGTGAATGCAGATGGTACGGGGTTTAAAACAACCTTTATTAATATCTTTGAAAAATATATCGTGTCCGTTAATAACGCGCAGGCGGTGGTAAACTGGAATCAAAACCCAATGCAGTTTTGGCAGAACCAACTAAACTTTGCTGTGTGGTGTGCGATGACAGGGTCGGGTGTGACACCAGACTACGGTATAGACGAACTGAGTAAGGCGGTTATTTTGTTTCATATTTATTATCAAATGAGACGAATATTGAAGGAAATAAGTGCTCCTCTTCCCCAAGATAAAGCGTGGAGTATGACGAATAACCCCTATGATAGGCGTGCTTATGAACGTGTTTGTGGGGAGTTTGAGATTCCAACGAATAAAGACTTTCGCCTTCCTGGTGTGAACCATGGTCTCGGTATAGTTCTCGTGTACTTCTACAGGTCCGGAACATATTATGCCGGTTCTAAAGATGGTTCATACAACCCAAACCGGCATACATTTACAGGCCCCACAACGAATGAAAAGATCCATGTCAGCTGTATAAAGCAAACCAATCCTGATGCAGCCACAGCCTGGACTAAAATGATCTCAAAAACATCGAAAGAATTCACTCGTGCTGGTACAATATGCTTGAACGACTCGATTCGAACGTACGTGTGGGCGCTGTTGGGTGCTCAGTCGCAAACGCGTTCCAACATCATCGGTAAGGGAACTGCTTTCGACGCTCAGAAACAGTTCGTTGCCAACGTTGAGGATGCTATTAATTCTCCAGTTGATCTCCCGCGGGCCATCAACCGTTACCAAAAAGCGTTAGAACACGCCAGATCGAAAGTCAACTACGTGTTCGGCGTGGGGTTGTACATGGCTCCGAGTGATATGCAACTGAGAGTAAAAAAAGTGGTGGGTTATAACAACAAAATAGTCATAGCCACGAAGGATCAAAAATTGGGTATCAACCCCGATATTAACACCCCCCCTATCCCACACACCCAACCACGTGAAACGGGTATAGTGGCGCCACCCCCGGAGCCTAAAGTTCATGTGTCCCCCACACACCCCCATATACATGTGGGGGTACCCCCCTATCAGCAGCATATTGATAATAAAACGGCCCTGGTGGTTGGTGGGGTAACTTTGGGACTTATTTGGTTAAAGATTTCTTAGCCGCTACGTACACCAGACCCGCCACGGCGACGATGGCTGCCCACAGGTTTTGACTGAGCCACATGGCAGTTTTAGACAGAGCGCCCAACAACCACGAGACGATGCTACCCAGGATGCCGGGAAGGGCTTCGGCGGCTTTACCAGCCAGTTTAGCTAGGCCTTCCCCGAGTTTTTTAATCCAGTCTTTAACACCCCCACCGCCACTTGGAGTTCCCCCGCCGGCAGGCCCCACAGGGGTTCCTCCCACCAGTGACACCACCAGGGTTGATATGATGAAACCCAATGCAGTCAGAATGCTGGCGATGGTGATCCCTTGCTCCCGGAACAATATCCGAATCCTGTTGGCTAAAGTTGTATCCTCATTCAGTATTCTATCGATTGTTTCCCGAATGCGACTGATCTGGGATCGAAGCTGTTCACGATTCGAGGAAGCGGCTTCCAATCGTGTACGTCTCTCGTCTTCTAAATCACGTAGTCGTTCATTGATACGACGCTTCATATCATCGTTTTCAGTTTCGTTGAGTTTGGTTTTTTCCTTAGCGATGTGCTCGTCGATTTCGTTCAGTTTCCCCATGTTGTTCACGAGTTCTCCACGCACGCGTTTCACGGCTTCGTCTAAGCCGCGCAGTTCCCTTACCGGAAAGTCAAACCCCGGTAACGGTTTGTCCCAGTAGGTGCTCAACAGTTTTTCTATGCTGTCTGAGGCTTCTGTAGCACGCTGTGGTGTCATTTCATCTCTAGTGGTGAGGTGGGATCTGGTAGCTTGCAGATCTTCTTTAACGGTCTTAGGTATTGCACCACCGTAATCATTCATGTTTAGATTTTTACGGACAAATTCGACACCATGGCGGCTGGCTAGAGTTGACAAGGCCAGTGGTTTTTTATTGCGCTTGTTAACGAGGTCAACCCCTGGGTCAGACTTAAGGCGTAGAACACCCTTTGTATCAATAAAAAAATTATCAAGGTATCGGCCCTGTGGTTCAACGTAGTTTTTATCTCTTCTTAAACTTTCGTAATAATCATCTACCGTTGTTGCCAAAAGTTCTTGGTTCAATGATGAACTAGTAAATGAGGTCTCCTGCTCATCATTGAATGCCTGGGCACTAGCGCCCGGCATCTCCGTCATATCTATGTCTTCATCCATTAGTATTTAAATATATTTTATTTATATATAACAATGTACGGCAGAAAATTAGATCCTTTCAGAAGATTGAGAGAGCCATTAGGTGCCAGAGCCGTGCGACAGTCGGTGACCATCACCAACAATCCCAGCAAGATAGACCAGAATCAAACTCTGCTGGTTAGATTTCCAAACCTTGGTGAGAATGACCTCATTGTACCAGGCACTGTTCGACTGGCGTTCAATATCACGTTGACCTCCGACAACGACAAACGCGAGCTAGTGCGGAACGTGGGTCGAGCTATCATCAAGAAAACGACCGTCAAGATCAGCGGTAACGAGGTGCTGAGTATCGACGACAGCGACGTGTTTCACTGCTACAAGGATCTCTGGAAAAGCGAGGGAGAACGAGTCAATGATGTGTACCAGGGTATCAGCAAATCAACCCGGGCGCGCATAGGATACGTCTTCACGACAGACCAGCAAGACAAGCTATCGGACGGTGAAAAGGCCATCGCTCTAGCATACGGGAATCGATTCTGCGTGCCGCTCGACTTCGAGTTGCTCACGGGACACGCGCCGTTTTACCAGGCCGCGCTGGGTGATAGGCTCGAATACGAGCTCACGTTTAACGACTATAGCAAAGTAGTGCGTACGCCGAACGGTGATGAGGCTAGTTATGCCATAGACAACATCTCTCTGGAGTTCGACATGGTCACTAGCCCGGAGCTGGCCAGGCAGGTTCGAAGCCAGTACTCTGGGAAGATGGCTATCCTGTACGATCGCGTACTGAGGCATAGATCAGTCGTGCGAGATAAGAGCGACACTGTGTGGAATATCAACCTGAACGTGCCGGCGCGATCGATGAAAGGTATACTGGTCGTCCCCGTGGAGGATTACGATCCATTCCGGAGGGACAGCGAGAAGTTTTTCAACCCCGAGATTGAAAAGGTGGAAGTGACCATCGAGGGCGTGCCCAACCAGCTGTTCAGTCATGGTATGAGACCACACCAGCAGTGGGATGAGATAAAAAAGCTACCAGTGGGGGATTACATAACAAAGGACCTGGACCTCGGCTCCGTGCAGATCGGTGAATACCTGACCACCAAGTACGCCCTATGGTTGGACATGCGATCCACGGATGATGATAAACTGCACGGCAGCGGGCGCCGTATAGATAACGGCAGCGAAGGGATAACCATCCAGATTACTAAGAAGGCTCAAACCGCTGGTAAGTTGAAATTATATCTGTACGTTATTATGGACGCGCAACTTAATATAGACAATGGGAGATTCGTGCAAGCCATCTACTGATGGGGGGTACCCCCCCACACCCCCCAACAATAAACAAGACCCCCACACCCCCCTGGGGTTACCCACTGACCCACACTGCGCTATAGTGTGCGGGCAGACTGGCTGTGGGAAGACCGTTTTCGTGTTGGATATGTTGGAGGGTTACTACAAGGATGTGTTCGATAACATCGTTATCATGTGCCCTACTCTGAGCATGAATAAAACGTATGCGCGACCTTGGGTGATGACGGACCCGGACGTACACAAAATCGACCCTGGAACACGCCTGCAGGACTGGTTGAAAGCTCTTCACGAGAAATTTAAAGGGGAACCGACGCTGTTCATACTGGACGACTGCAGCGCTAATCGCGAGATAACAAAAAAGAGAGACATGTTATCGTACCTGGCCTTCTCCGGCCGGCATGCAAATCACAGCGTCTGGGTGCTAACGCAGAAGTTCAACTCGGTGTTGAAAGACCTCAGGGTGGCCTTATTTCACTGCAAGGACAGGGATTCGTTCGAGGAGTGTTTGAGAGAGAACGATGTGATGAGTAAATTAGAACGGGAACGGGTGAAGAAACAGCTCGCTGAAACTAAACACGCTAAGCTCGTTCTAAAGACCGACCAACCAGTAGCATATATAGTATGCTAAGCAAAGCTAAGCTAAAGCTAAGCAAAGCTAAGCAAAGCTAAGCAAAGCTAAGCAAAGCTAAGCATATAGCTATGATATTTGAAGTATTTGTCGTGTGCAACTTAACCTTCATTTCTCTGTGTTTTGTCTGCATCGGGTATTATATAGTTAAAACTAAATCTTACTTGCTATATTATAAGATGGAGTGTGAGGAATTGCTCGAACAATTGTCGTTGGAGGGTTCCCCCACTGATGACAAGCGAGAGAAACTGGTGGCGGTGGCTGTTGGCGGTAAAGCCAAACATTACTTTGGAGACTACACTCCGGATAAAATTAACAAAATGTCAGCCGAAGAAATCGATAAGCTGTACGCTAGATACGAGTCCCGGCTCGGAGCAGAAATGACAAAGACAATAGGATCGGCTATGACCCAGATGTACACCGGTATTGTATCATACTTCTTTCCCATTCCACCAGAGCGCCGACTTTACCTGTGGGAAGACCTCGAGAAAGACCCTTTTATCGAACACGCCGTGAGCTCTATCAGCTGCGGGCTGTACCACAAATATGGTATGTTGTTGGCTCCAGTGACGGCGGCGATTATCACGGCAAAACATTGTCAATTTGAGAGAAAGAATAATAATAATAGTATAGATGTCCGAGGTGACGGAACCAGTGAGTCCCGAGGTGACGGTGGAGACCCCAGTGGGGGTACCCCCCACACCCCAAACAGTGAGTTCACAGGAACCAGTGACGGTGGAGACCACTTCAACAGTAACCAGACAGAAGAATCCTAAGAGAGTAGCTGCCGGTAAAAAACGGTGGTGTAACCAACATAAAGTGACCAACCCAACCCGACTGTTGTTGGCTGTAGGTGTAACTGCTGCCTTGGCTATCTCGTGGTTATACGTGGGGGTACCCTCCCACAGTGAGCCACCACCCAACAGTGAGCCCCCCACCCCCACTATTGACCCGCATATCATGTTATAATTTTAATATTTTATATCATATACATAATGTCTGAGGGGAAAACGTTCGTCAACGACGCATACCACGCCACAGTGGTCGCCAGTCTAGCCGTAGGGTACGCTCGGTTGACTAAAATGGTGCTTAAACAACCAACTATCAAGCTAGATTTCAACCTGCAGGATATGGGTATGCTCATAATGAACCTTGGTATGGCGATGGCCACAAAAGACATCCTAGTAAAACAAGGAATAATACCTGATAATATAATGAAATAAATATAGGGATGGCCACGATAGCTATGATGGTCGGTGGGGCGTTAGTGAATGCCCTGGCATTTTCCGGGAGTAATTTCCTCTTCTCGAAACTACGAGATGATCACGCGGCTGAAATACAGGAAGAAAGGAAGCGGCACGATCTAGCTACTGAGAAATTACAAAGAGCACAGGCTGAGTACGCTAAAAAACGTCTCCAGAGGATCGATTTTATTAACGAACAACTACAGCGTGAAAACCATGCCGTTCAAACATTCAACGATGTCGATGAAGCAATGAAAGAATACTATCTACTAACTGGTAAACAATTGGAACCGCTCAATAAACCCACACTCGCTCAGTACTACACACCATCCAAGGGACAAATGAATCGTGAACTGGGCTTCATAGTGTTGGGTATAGCAGCTACTGCGTTGGTTGCGAAGCAATTAAACTAAAATACCCATATAAGTAAACATGAGACCCGCTCCATACCGATGCGAATACATACTTATGGGGAAGACCGAGGCCTGTGGTAGGAAATGCAGGAATCAGGGGTTCTGTTGTTTCCATATGGGAAGTCCTAACTACACGTGTTCTGTGTGTGGTATCACGGAGCGAACGTAGTCAGACATCAACTCATCTACGAGAATAAAAAAGGCTACATAAAAGAACGTAGGCGACTGCTCAAGATAGCCACTTAAGGGTTACCTCCCCTTACTGTGAACCAATTAGACATTAGTTCTCTTAGGTGTAAACACGATGTCTACTGTAAGCGAGCTCAAGAGGGTCGCAAAACAGAGAGGTGTTATCGGGTATTCTCGAATGCGGAAGCCAGCATTGTTGAGATTACTAGGTTTAGAAGCCCCTCCTACGGTAAAACAATTAAAAGCTCAAGCAAAACAGCTTGGACACACGGGTTATTCAAACCTGGGGAGAGCCGGGTTAACCGCATTGTTATCACATGCCCCCGTAGCACGTCCCACTGTAAAACAACTGAAAGCCGAGGCACACGATTTGGGTTTAGGCGGGTATTCCCGTATGAGAAAACCACAGCTTTTAGAATTATTACGACAGAATAGAGCTATTGACCTACAGTTCGTGCGCACTAAGCACGCTGTAGGTAACTATTTGGGAAGTTGGCGCATGGACGTTGATAGAAATATAGACATTACAGATATCAAGCCTCTGATAGCTGATAAGGTCAACCAGGAACTAAATAATCTAGGAAGTATCAAGTTTCAGATCACAGTGAAAATGTCGCTCGATAAGCAGGTTGGGGGCCCCACAGGGGCCACTGAGTATGTTCAGCCTTACTTCCGAGGCCAACAAGAGGTCGTCACACATGCAGAGACCATTGACGCATCAATCGATACAAGTTTTCAGCATATACGAGAATACCTAGAACGCTATACACACTTGGGGTCCGGGTGGGCTGTAGATAAAATCGATAATGTCTATTTAGACATAGCTAACTACGTGCCGTTCAGAGGCGGGTCATACCTAGCCTTGCCTCCCTACTATAGAAACAAACATGCCATAGTAAACGTTAAGAATAGAGGAAACGATTGCCTGAGGTTAGCTATCAGGTCAGCCTTATTTCCAGCTGACACTAATCCGAACAGGCCTTCTAATTATCCTCAGGATGATGGGCTTAATTGGGAGGGTATAGATGAACCAACCCCAATATCCCAGATCACTAAAGTAGAAAAACAGAATAATCTGGCTATAAATGTCTTTGGGCACGAAGGTAACACAACAATAGTACACAGGGTCAGCACGGTGAAGGATTGCCAAGTTATCAATATATTCATGATCCAGCGAGGTGACAAGTATCACTACACATGGATAAAACACTTTAGCAGGCTGTTGTATGACCAATCGGCACACAGAGAAAAGACCCACTTCTGTGAACGATGCCTACATGGCTTCACCCGAGCTGATTTATTAGAATCCCACCGGGATGATTGTCAAGGTGTGGGGCAGACGGCCATACGAGTCGACATGCCTAAGGAAGGTGAAAATATCCTAAAATTCAGTAACCACAAGAACCAAATGTCTGTACCTTATATTATATACGCCGACTTCGAAGCCTTAGTTGTGGGTGGGGATTCCCCCACACACCCTAGTGGGGGTAGCTTCACCCACAAGACACAAGAGCATAAAGCCTGTTCGTTTGGATACATTGTCGTCCGTTGTGACGGGGAAACGAAAGCTCCGGTAGTGTATAGGGGCCCTGACGCGGCTGAAAGGTTTCTAAAGTGTTTGCAGGAGGAAGAAAAAATTATTAGGAATGCATTGTATAGAATCGCTCCCATGCGTATGACCCGAGCCGACAGGCTAGCTCACTCTAGTAGCACTAACTGTCACGTGTGCGACTCACCACTTCATCACTTGACCAACCAGTAGCATATATAGTATGCTAAGCAAAGCTAAGCTAAAGCTAAGCAAAGCTAAGCAAAGCTAAGCAAAGCTAAGCAAAGCTAAGCATATAGCTATGATATTTGAAGTATTTGTCGTGTGCAACTTAACCTTCATTTCTCTGTGTTTTGTCTGCATCGGGTATTATATAGTTAAAACTAAATCTTACTTGCTATATTATAAGATGGAGTGTGAGGAATTGCTCGAACAATTGTCGTTGGAGGGTTCCCCCACTGATGACAAGCGAGAGAAACTGGTGGCGGTGGCTGTTGGCGGTAAAGCCAAACATTACTTTGGAGACTACACTCCGGATAAAATTAACAAAATGTCAGCCGAAGAAATCGATAAGCTGTACGCTAGATACGAGTCCCGGCTCGGAGCAGAAATGACAAAGACAATAGGATCGGCTATGACCCAGATGTACACCGGTATTGTATCATACTTCTTTCCCATTCCACCAGAGCGCCGACTTTACCTGTGGGAAGACCTCGAGAAAGACCCTTTTATCGAACACGCCGTGAGCTCTATCAGCTGCGGGCTGTACCACAAATATGGTATGTTGTTGGCTCCAGTGACGGCGGCGATTATCACGGCAAAACATTGTCAATTTGAGAGAAAGAATAATAATAATAGTATAGATGTCCGAGGTGACGGAACCAGTGAGTCCCGAGGTGACGGTGGAGACCCCAGTGGGGGTACCCCCCACACCCCAAACAGTGAGTTCACAGGAACCAGTGACGGTGGAGACCACTTCAACAGTAACCAGACAGAAGAATCCTAAGAGAGTAGCTGCCGGTAAAAAACGGTGGTGTAACCAACATAAAGTGACCAACCCAACCCGACTGTTGTTGGCTGTAGGTGTAACTGCTGCCTTGGCTATCTCGTGGTTATACGTGGGGGTACCCTCCCACAGTGAGCCACCACCCAACAGTGAGCCCCCCACCCCCACTATTGACCCGCATATCATGTTATAATTTTAATATTTTATATCATATACATAATGTCTGAGGGGAAAACGTTCGTCAACGACGCATACCACGCCACAGTGGTCGCCAGTCTAGCCGTAGGGTACGCTCGGTTGACTAAAATGGTGCTTAAACAACCAACTATCAAGCTAGATTTCAACCTGCAGGATATGGGTATGCTCATAATGAACCTTGGTATGGCGATGGCCACAAAAGACATCCTAGTAAAACAAGGAATAATACCTGATAATATAATGAAATAAATATAGGGATGGCCACGATAGCTATGATGGTCGGTGGGGCGTTAGTGAATGCCCTGGCATTTTCCGGGAGTAATTTCCTCTTCTCGAAACTACGAGATGATCACGCGGCTGAAATACAGGAAGAAAGGAAGCGGCACGATCTAGCTACTGAGAAATTACAAAGAGCACAGGCTGAGTACGCTAAAAAACGTCTCCAGAGGATCGATTTTATTAACGAACAACTACAGCGTGAAAACCATGCCGTTCAAACATTCAACGATGTCGATGAAGCAATGAAAGAATACTATCTACTAACTGGTAAACAATTGGAACCGCTCAATAAACCCACACTCGCTCAGTACTACACACCATCCAAGGGACAAATGAATCGTGAACTGGGCTTCATAGTGTTGGGTATAGCAGCTACTGCGTTGGTTGCGAAGCAATTAAACTAAAATACCCATATAAGTAAACATGAGACCCGCTCCATACCGATGCGAATACATACTTATGGGGAAGACCGAGGCCTGTGGTAGGAAATGCAGGAATCAGGGGTTCTGTTGTTTCCATATGGGAAGTCCTAACTACACGTGTTCTGTGTGTGGTATCACGGAGCGAACGTAGTCAGACATCAACTCATCTACGAGAATAAAAAAGGCTACATAAAAGAACGTAGGCGACTGCTCAAGATAGCCACTTAAGGGTTACCTCCCCTTACTGTGAACCAATTAGACATTAGTTCTCTTAGGTGTAAACACGATGTCTACTGTAAGCGAGCTCAAGAGGGTCGCAAAACAGAGAGGTGTTATCGGGTATTCTCGAATGCGGAAGCCAGCATTGTTGAGATTACTAGGTTTAGAAGCCCCTCCTACGGTAAAACAATTAAAAGCTCAAGCAAAACAGCTTGGACACACGGGTTATTCAAACCTGGGGAGAGCCGGGTTAACCGCATTGTTATCACATGCCCCCGTAGCACGTCCCACTGTAAAACAACTGAAAGCCGAGGCACACGATTTGGGTTTAGGCGGGTATTCCCGTATGAGAAAACCACAGCTTTTAGAATTATTACGACAGAATAGAGCTATTGACCTACAGTTCGTGCGCACTAAGCACGCTGTAGGTAACTATTTGGGAAGTTGGCGCATGGACGTTGATAGAAATATAGACATTACAGATATCAAGCCTCTGATAGCTGATAAGGTCAACCAGGAACTAAATAATCTAGGAAGTATCAAGTTTCAGATCACAGTGAAAATGTCGCTCGATAAGCAGGTTGGGGGCCCCACAGGGGCCACTGAGTATGTTCAGCCTTACTTCCGAGGCCAACAAGAGGTCGTCACACATGCAGAGACCATTGACGCATCAATCGATACAAGTTTTCAGCATATACGAGAATACCTAGAACGCTATACACACTTGGGGTCCGGGTGGGCTGTAGATAAAATCGATAATGTCTATTTAGACATAGCTAACTACGTGCCGTTCAGAGGCGGGTCATACCTAGCCTTGCCTCCCTACTATAGAAACAAACATGCCATAGTAAACGTTAAGAATAGAGGAAACGATTGCCTGAGGTTAGCTATCAGGTCAGCCTTATTTCCAGCTGACACTAATCCGAACAGGCCTTCTAATTATCCTCAGGATGATGGGCTTAATTGGGAGGGTATAGATGAACCAACCCCAATATCCCAGATCACTAAAGTAGAAAAACAGAATAATCTGGCTATAAATGTCTTTGGGCACGAAGGTAACACAACAATAGTACACAGGGTCAGCACGGTGAAGGATTGCCAAGTTATCAATATATTCATGATCCAGCGAGGTGACAAGTATCACTACACATGGATAAAACACTTTAGCAGGCTGTTGTATGACCAATCGGCACACAGAGAAAAGACCCACTTCTGTGAACGATGCCTACATGGCTTCACCCGAGCTGATTTATTAGAATCCCACCGGGATGATTGTCAAGGTGTGGGGCAGACGGCCATACGAGTCGACATGCCTAAGGAAGGTGAAAATATCCTAAAATTCAGTAACCACAAGAACCAAATGTCTGTACCTTATATTATATACGCCGACTTCGAAGCCTTAGTTGTGGGTGGGGATTCCCCCACACACCCTAGTGGGGGTAGCTTCACCCACAAGACACAAGAGCATAAAGCCTGTTCGTTTGGATACATTGTCGTCCGTTGTGACGGGGAAACGAAAGCTCCGGTAGTGTATAGGGGCCCTGACGCGGCTGAAAGGTTTCTAAAGTGTTTGCAGGAGGAAGAAAAAATTATTAGGAATGCATTGTATAGAATCGCTCCCATGCGTATGACCCGAGCCGACAGGCTAGCTCACTCTAGTAGCACTAACTGTCACGTGTGCGACTCACCACTTAACGGTGATTCGGTGAGAGATCACTGCCACATAACTGGTAAGTATAGAGGCGCCGCTCACAACGCATGCAACCTCAAGCTTAAAATCAACCCTAAGACAATAAACATCCCCGTTGTCTTTCACAACTTGAGAGGGTACGACTCACACTTGATCATGCAGGCCATCGCGAAAATCGATGGTAATATAACGTGCATCCCCAACAACATGGAGAGATACATCTCCTTCAGCTTAAACGGACTTAGGTTCATTGACTCGTTTCAGTTCCTCCTGTCGTCACTCGACAGTCTGGTCAAGGCCAACAATACCTTCCCTATCACCGATCGATACACAGACGCCGAGACTAGACCCCTGCTTATGAGGAAGGGTGTGTACCCCTATGAGTACATGGATAGTTGGGCCAAGTTCACCGAGACCAGACTACCCCCTATTGACTGCTTTTATAGCAAGCTGAATGAGGCGCCCGTCTCACGAGATGATTACTCGCACGCGACTAACGTATGGAATAAACTGGGTTGTAAGAACCTGGGTGATTATCACGACCTGTACTTGAGGACAGATGTACTGCTGTTAGCCGACGTGTTTGAAACATTCAGGCGGACCTGTTTAAAGCAGTATAAACTCGACCCCGCATGGTATTACACCAGCCCAGGTCTGTCGTGGGACGCCTTGCTTAAAAAGACCGGAGTTAATTTGGAATTGCTCACAGATTACGACATGCACCTATTCATTGAGAAAGGCTTGCGAGGTGGGATTTCCATGGCATCCAAACGATACGCGAAAGCAAATAATCAATACGTGAAAGGTTACGATCCTAACAAACCAACCAATCACATTCTATACCTCGACGCAAATAACCTGTACGGCTGGGCCATGAGCCAGTATCTACCTACAGGGGGATTCGAATGGGTACCCCACGTTGATGTTATAGAGGTTGCACCAGATTCGAACAAAGGGTATATCCTCGAAGTTGACTTAGAGTATCCCAAGGAATTACACACATCACACAACAGCTACCCCCTGGCCCCCGAACGTATGAGGGTTAACACAGACTGGATGTCTGAGTACCAACATAACTTGTCAGGTGGTCGTGTGACAGACGTTGAAAAACTCGTGCCTAACTTAATGAATAAGACCAAGTACATTGTTCACTATCGCAACCTACAGCTGTACCTGTCGTTGGGTATGAGGCTGACCAAAATACACAGGGTGCTCATGTTCGACCAGAGCCCATGGATGGAGCCCTACATCAGAATGAACACAGACCTACGAAAAAAAGCCACCAGTGATTTTGAGAAAAATCTCTACAAGCTCATGAACAACTCGGTGTTTGGTAAGACTATGGAGAACCTGAGGAAACGCGTGACCGTGAAGCTGGTTCGGTCGAGTGAGGAAGACAAGCTCAGGAAATTGATAGCCAATCCGGCATTCAACCGTAGTAAGATATTCACAGACAACCTGGTTGCCCTACACATGAAGAAAAGCCACATAAAATTCAACCGGCCTGTTTACGTGGGGATGAGCATCCTCGATTTATCCAAACACCTGATGTACGACTTTTACTACAACGAGCTCAAGAAACAGTACGGTGACAGGTGTGAAGTGCTGTACACTGACACGGATTCCCTGCTGATGGAGATTCGAACCGAGGACGTGTACGAGGACATGAAAAAACACCTCGATTTATACGACACCAGCGACTACCCTAAGACCCATACCCTACACAGTACGGTAAATAAAAAGGTCCTAGGTAAGATGAAGGACGAGTGTGCTGGCACGCCCATAGCCGAGTACATAGGTTTGAGACCTAAGATGTACTCCATACTGAAAGCCGACAATAGTGAGATCCGGAAGGCTAAGGGGGTTAAGAAGTATGTGGTGAAACAACACATCAAACACGCCAGATTCAAGGAAGCCCTGTTCAAGACCCGTACCTTTAGACATAAAATGAACACACTTAGAAGTGATGGACATAAGATATACGGACTGACTATAAACAAGACGTCCCTGTCGCCTATGGACACGAAACGTTGGATAGCTATTGATGGAATAAACACATACGCGTATGGACATGAAAAAATTTGAGGCTATTTACTACAGCCCGCGTGGGTACTGGAAAGGAGCTAGCGCAGTAGATAAGCTAGCTAAAATAGCGCGAGTACCCCCGGAGGAAGCCAAAGCGTGGCTTGAAAAACAAGCCCTGTGGCAGATCTATTTGCCGGCACCACGCTACGTGCCTAGAAGGAGGTTCGGTATTAACATACCTAATAGCATTCACCAGGCAGACCTACTGTTCCTACCCCACGACAAGAGGTACAAGTATGCCTTAACCGTAGTGGACGTAGCCAGTCGTTACAAGGAAGCCGAACCCTTGACCACGAAAGATTCGGCCCAGGTAGCCAGAGGATTCGAACGCATATACAAACGCAGCCCGCTGACGTGGCCAACAGAGCTGCAAGTTGACCCCGGACGGGAGTTCATGGGTGCCGTGTCACAACTGCTAACCAAACACGATACAAAGGTCAGGCGTGGCACGGCCGGAGCCCATCGCAGCCAAGCCATAGTTGAGAGATTTAATAGGACTTTGGCTGAGCGCTTGTTCGGCTATCAGTATGCTAGGGAGATGGCCACCCCTGGAAAATGATCGACTGAATGGGTCACGAGGTTACCCAAGGTGGTGTCGGCAATCAACCATGAAGTCACCCGTCTCACCGGTAAGAAACCGGCAGACGCTATCAAACTAAAATCAATAGTTGCAGAGTCGGCCGCTCCATTGCGTGGGAAGGAGAAACAGATACCAGATAGGGCCCTAGTGAGGTATCTATACCAGCCGGGGGAACACGAGGGCGATAGCCGTAAGCGGGCCACCGATCCTATATGGTCAGTCAAAACTTACAACATAGATAAAGTGGATATGAAAGCCGACGAACCTAACTTGTACTACTTGAGGGATGGGCCGGGTAGGGGGTTTGTAAGAGAAGAATTATTGATCATACCGTACGGCATAGTGTTACCTCCTACCAAGGCACAGTAATTACCGCCAACTTTTTTATAGTAGGGGTAATAGTAGCAAGAGCTAATGGCCCAACCAAAGCCTTATTTAGTAAATAAGGCTTTGTAGAGACATTTTGTGAAAGTGTTTTAAAACCCCCATTCCCTATACTACTAATAGTTTCCTGAAATAAACTTTACCTGAAAGGCATATGGGTCTCTTTTCATGTATTATGAATGCATGTCAATAAGTAATAACTCGTATCACCCCAGAATGATGCTGTTATGTAAAATAGTACAAGGTAATCTATACATATATGCAGTAGTACCACACAAGAGTTTAAAAGTCTCCCATATTAATGACCTGTTGAATTTTTAATAGAGGAAGGATTTTCTGAAGTCAGAAAATCCCAGCTGAAGTTTATATACTGCTTGTATTCGGTAGTTTATAGATATGCTTAATATTATTCATATTTAGAAGAATATTAAACAATAAGCCCTGTTGGCCAGGAAATACTTTCATTCTTCACATTACCTGTGGAGACAATTGCTATCGCAATTGTTGTTTCCCACACGAGACTACTGTTATCACAGTTGTTGTTTCGTAGCTTTTTCTGCATTTCCATGGAAATGACGGGCGTTAATTCAGTTACTGGAGGATTTTCTGGATTTTGCCCAGAATATATATACAATGCATGCTTGCCCACACTTCATGATGGTTTGATTTGAATTTGCTCATTACACTGAAAAAAGGAGAATATTTGCAAAAAATGACACTGCACTCTATTTCAACAATCAAATGGTCAAGTAGCAATTCTTATTAATTTATGTCCTATATTTTGGCATTTCTTTGTCACTGTGGCATGTCCAAATATAAGTGAAGAGTTAACATATTTCAGTGTTGTTAATTTTGAATTGCCATGACCTTGGTAAAAGTAGCTACTTTTCAGTGTTCTTCCATGTGTCTGTGGTCTTAGTATGGAACAGGGTAAGATGAACTAGCCAATAGATATTGTTAGGCCTCTTGTAACAAAATGGTTGCCTATTGTATTTCTCTTACTGCTTGTGATTCCGTAATAAATCTTACAGTAGATACTAGTTGCAATGATTTTCATTTCCAGATAATTTATTCTGCATTCTTTCATTAAAAAGCATTGCAATATATTCCAAGGAATTTTGTTGCAATTGTTTTGCTAATGACATTTTTTTGAACAGGTAAATTTGCTTTTGAAACAAATATCAGTTATCATAATACTTGACATCACCTCTTGTAAAACAAGCTTCAGGTCCGAATTTCTCAAAACAAACTTAAGTCTGAGTTTAGACTTTAGTTACAGTTTTTACTCAATTTTGAGAAAACACAAGAAAATGCATTTTCCAGAATGAACTGAAATCAATTTCAAACTCAAGCATAGTGGACAATTTGGGTTTGGTGGATAAAGTATGTCTGGTTTCTGGAAACCAAGTCATTTTTGTAGGGTACTTGAGTTGTTGGGTTTTTTTATTTTTAAAATGCAGTTGAGTTTAAAGTCAGCTGTTTCAAATTTAGTTAGTCTGAGAAATTACAGCCTGATGATCCTGTCAAGATAGCTAAAGTAAGTCTGGATTTTTGACTGGCAGTTACAATTCATGAACACACTTTGGGAAAAGCCTTCCATTGTCATGCAACAATATTGTGACAGCAGCTAACAGACATTTACTTGCTTTGTGTATTTAATATTTTCCTATGTATTATCAGCATTAGCTTATTGCATCTGTGTTATTCTCACCCTGCTGTAGTGACAGTCTTTGAAAAGGAATCAGACTGACTCTAGTTACACCTCAACTTTCAATGCATGATCTATCTCATAACACTCCTATTTTGATATACGCAAATGACAGGCAGCCTTAGTGCTATATATTTCATAATACATACTTTCAATGTTTTGTTATCTTTGTATATTTTCATGGACAACATTGCTCACAGTTCAGTGCTTATTAGTTTAATATTTGTTTGTAATTTAATGATAAATGTTAAAGTGGTCACAGCAGTAGAATATCTGAAGCCCTTGTCTGTTGATAGGCAGGTGAGTGAGTGAGTTTAGCTTGACACTGCACTCAGCAATATTCCAGCTATGCGGTCTGTAAATAATCAAGTCTGGACCAGACAATCCATCGAACAACAGCATGAGTATCGACCTGCACAATTGGGAACTCAGCAAGTCTGATCACTCCTTCTGGTTAGTCGCTTCTTCCAACAAGCATTGTCACCTTTTATGGAAAGCATGGGTTCCTCAAGGCCTATTCTGCCCAGCATCTTCCCAGGTCGGTCACATAGGGATTTAGTACATGTTACATATCTGTATATTTATTTTTTTCACCTGTATGTCTTGATTTGTGCCAGTGTATGAAGAATAAGTTTCTTTCAGGGTTTGATGGTGTTTGAGTCCTTTCTTTGATTGAAGAATGCACTGTATCTTGTAGGCTGATTTGCATTTTGAAAGCAGGTATTAAGATGCTACCATGTCTCCAAGCAAGAGCTATTCACACGCAGACATGCCTCCTAGACATGCCTTTACACAATATAACATGCCTAGACACAAGGACATGTCCAGATACACCTGGACATTTCTTGAAACGCCTGTTCATGGCTAGACACACCTGGACAAGACTAGATACACATGGATATGCCTAGGCACACCTCCTAGGCACTCCTTTGCATGCTTGAACACTCCTGGGAACACCTGGACAAGACTAGATACACATGGATATGCCTAGGCACACCTCCTAGGCACTCCTTTGCATGCTTGAACACTCCTGGGAACACCTGGACAAGACTAGATACACATGGATATGCCCAGGCACACCGCCTAGGCACTCCTTTGCATGCTTGAACACTCCTGGGAACACCTGGACAAGACTAGATACACATGGATATGCCTAGGCACACCTCCTAGGCACTCCTTTGCATGCTTGAACACTCCTGGGAACACCTGGACAAGACTAGATACACATGGATATGCCTAGGCACACCTCCTAGGCACTCCTTTGCATGCTTGAACACTCCTGGGAACACCTGGACAAGACTAGATACACATGGATATGCCTAGGCACACCTCCTAGGCACTCCTTTGCATGCTTGAACACTCCTGGGAACACCTGGACAAGACTAGATACACATGGATATGCCTAGGCACACCTCCTAGGCACTCCTTTACATGCTTGAACGCTCCTGGGAACACCTGGACACACCTACCAACCCATGTAGAGTGTAACAGTGAAAATAGATCAGATGAACCTGTGAGGAACTTTTCAGGAAGTTGTGTATATTACCTTGACACTGTTTTACACAAATCAAAACAACAGTTTTTTTGTCAAGTGTTGATGAAAGTTAATGTATTGCACAGGATTTTTGCCATCTATTCTTTTAATCTTTCATTGTAGGAGTGAGCGAGCCCACCGTGGAGATCTGGTTCCTGGACCGTGCCCTGCGGTGGCACTTCCTGGCCTCGTCATTCCTTGAGTACTACCGTCTCATGCTTATGCACCTTGGGCTACCTCAGTGGCAGTATGCCTTCACAGACATTGGGCTCAGTGCTCAGGCCAGGGTAGGTTCAGTTTCATTCCTCATAGTCATAGGTGTGCTCAGTTACCAGGTACAGACTCGGGCAATCTCATTAAAGTGTCCACAAGGCTATCGTAGTGCCAAGGTGATCATAACTTTTGTGGCTGTTGAATGGGACCCAGATCCTTACTTCAGTGCGATTCTTCTCCAAGGGACCCTTCTGTTGAAAGTTGTGTAAGGTGAACTTTTTTGTTCAGTTTTTTGTTTGTAGAATAATATACAATGACATTATTTTATTGTGAAGTTTTTATACATCTTGTTGTTTTGTGTTCTGTTGTAAAATCACCATTTTAATTGGTCAAAAATGTAAACTTACAAGAAATATTTTTTAGATAGTTTTTGCCCAATATACACTTCACGAATTGTTAACATTAAAATAGTATTAGTATTTAGAAGGAACATTACTCAGATTGGTGATATTTTTATTTACATCAAGATCGATCATTTGCAGCCCACCAAGATAATCTGGAAGTTCACTGAGTGACATTTAAATACATGTACAAACATACACGTTCATTGAGTTCAAGTGGGTTAGGTTGCTGTTCAGGTTTCAGGCTTTTGAGGGGGCAGTATCCACTTGCCATGCTGAACACCAGCGTTCGATTCCCCACATGGGTACAATGTGTATGAAGCTGTGATTCGGCTAAATATGAAAATCCTTTCTTGAATGAGATTGTTATGGAGTGGGTGGGTTGAGAGAATCAGAAGTGATTTTCAGAAGATAATATGTCATGATTACTTGATATTAATGAAAGCTGAAATAGCATCCAAAATTCTGACAATTTTCTTGTTTAAATAGTCCATGTCTGCAGACATTTATACAGTTTAATCTTGGTTCCTTGTGAGTGTAACCACATCTGCCCATACTGTCCCCAGCAATGGTTCAACATGTATGCTCCCATAAGACTGGAAGTGGATGGGGAAATAACAGAGATGCACCCAGAGAAGACAGCCACAGACACAAGTGTAGTGATCAGTACACTGGACATAAGCAAAGTCTTCAAATCGAGGGCTGACAGGAAGTAAGTCTTCAACTGCCATTCGATACACTGTTGCTCCTGTCTCAGACACTGATAATTTAGTCATTATCATAACAGTCCATAGCACAGTATATTTTACACTGGAGTTTCTTGAAAAAATGCTTTTTCCAGGTAAAATAATTATGATAAAAAATATTCTATCACTGATTTTGTATCCTTACAATGAGAAAGGTTACCAAGGGTTTGACCCGCAAAATGTTGATTTAGATGTCTATTATCTTCTACATTACAAGGAAGTCCAGGATTAGACAGTTTATTAGCAAATGATGGTTATTATTTTCAAGAAAACAAGCTGCAGGGGCTCAGAATGCCAGCCAGACTGGTCAGGTTGGTAAGAAGAAACCCCCAGTGTCGTCAGCAAGGTAATCTTCTAGTGATGCGCAAAACTTACATCAAGGTGCATGTTGTCGGCAAAGTTTACAGCCAGTGTTTTGGTGTCCCTCGATTTCATTTGTGCAACTTTAAAGGTTTGTGCCTGAAGGGTAACCATGCCTCAAAGATTGTAACCATGACCTACAAAACACTAAATCCTGATCTTAACTGGTCAGACTATGGCCTAAACCAGTTTTTATTGATAATTGCATTGATATTTTAAGAATGTGTAACCACAGACATTTGCCTTGTTACTTTTCAGAATTTGTGGCCAAAGAATGTTTCTTTAATGGTGCACTGAGCAATATTCCAGCAATATTACAGGGGTCTAACCAAAGAATACCCAAAGGCCATTTAGAAAGTCTTCTGTCAGTCGTTGTCATAGGAGGAAATAGAAAAATAATATGTCTGCTACTAAACATATCTCTTAGAAAACTCTATATGTATTTAATTCCAGATCTCAAGGATCACTTATCAACAGGCCATCACAAGCATCCTCTCTTGCAGGATCAGGGAAAGGCCCCAAGTGATGCTGCATGGACAAATCATGGACACTAACTTCCAGTATCACCATTGCAGGAATTCTGCAAAGCATTAATTGGTATATTGGGAAGCAATGACTACCAATATGCAGGAGGTGATATTTGAATGCAACAGAACTAAGCTAAAATGTATATAGATTGTCTGCAAATCCACGTACATGGGGAACAAAATGTTTGCTCTACAAGGATAAGGGACTGGTGTGTGGGGTATCCATTTTGTACTGGGGAGGTGATGAATTTTGTAGACATTTACTAGGGGTCAGGTGGGGGTTCTGCGTTTTTGTCACTAAAAACATTTTAAATTATGCTTGCCAATTATGGGAGGTGTGTGTGCGTGCATGAAATGCATGGGGAAGGTCACTTAGTACATAATTTTAGGGGAGTGGTCATTCACATTGTACATGCTTCTCCATAGAAATTATCGTCATTCTCTCTCTAAATTATGAACAGTCCCTAAGGTTTGCGACTCATCTTTGCAAATGGAAGGATACATGTTTACTTATTAATAATGTAATAAAACGATTACACTGAAAATAGGAGGCCTGTGATGATTGACTGGATGTTTTCTGTTTGGGCATTAGCCTATTAAGATGGCTGGTAATATGATGGATCAGCTGTCTTTCCATCTGGGGGAACTGACCCCCACCTCGTGATTCATTGTATTACGGGGCAGTGGTAAAAGCGTTTGCTCATCACATTGATGATCCAGGTTTGATTCCCTCTAGTATATTCTGTGAAGCCCATTTCTAGTGTCCCAATCCGTAATATTGCTGGAAGATTGCTAAAAGTGGGAAAACTAGTAATCGCTGCATTAGTATTCATAGTGTGAGGACCAAGCTGTATGAACTGGAGCTTTTTCTACTTGTTTTGTTCACATATCATCTATGGCTTTTCCCAAAGGATCAAAAGGATGGTTACATGACAGTGCGTCTGACACTCATATACACTGCATAACAACTTTCTCCTCCCTTCCAATACTTTGGCACGACTGTGGTTAAGACCTATTAAAAGTTTACTTTGATATGTTATGTACATTCAAGTTATTGCTCTTTATGATAATAACTGAATTTTAAATGTGCCTTTTTCTTGTAAAATACATGTTCAAAGATTTAACAATCTGATTATTATTATTACCCTGGAAAACCCAAACTGCCAGTGAGACACTAGAAAGATTAAAGTCCCACCAGATTTAAATTTCGTTATGAAACCCGTGAGGATCTGCGTTAGACCACAGGCACACTGTAGGGCAAATGGGTTTGCGCAGCATAGAGAATATGACAAGTCTTTTTATGTGCGAGCAAAGGTTGCCAACGTACTTTCCTCGCTTTAGTTCGAAAAATATTTTTCATGTCAATAAAATATCACCACCACCAAAGGTATACACCCATGTCTTCACTGGGTTGTGCTCTCACATTTCCAACTCCATTCTGAATAATTGCTCACGTGAAATATTTTTTATTCAACATTTTAAGTGCAGCTCGTGGTATATCAGGCCGTTCTTCGCCTCCATTCCCCTTCCAGCTTCCGGTTACTTCTTCAGTAACCCATGCTTGTAAGTGGTATTAACATAATGTTCAGTATCCCTGAGTTGGTTGACACATTGTATCCCAGTTGCGTAGATTGATGCTCAGGCATTTGATTACTGGTTTGTCTGACTACACCATATAACTGGAATGAGTATTGCAGAGTTTGACAAAAAATACCCCTAAACTCACTCAAGGGCAGGACTGAAGTTCCAGACACTCACAGGAGTCAAGCTACCAAGGAAGTCACCTATCCAAGGACTCTCAAGGACAACTTATTTGTGGCCTGAGCTCTATGCACAGGAACACAAAACCTCCACCAAACAACCAAAGTAACAACTTTACAACTTACTTATTATATATACAACAAAATCCAACTGTTTCCAAACACCAATTATGCAACAACAGGACAGTTTGTACCTGGTCATGGCCTATTTTTCAGTAAGTGTTATCAAACCAAAGAATGAGTTCTCCCGACCAAGCAGCCAATTATTTCTTTCGTCTTCAACTATGGATTATCTGGAAGTCTCATTGTTTCCATGCATACCCATGTCTCAGACCGCCAGTTAAGGAAAATGCAGTGAACACTCAACTGGCTCTGTGTCACGAAATCCAGGACAATTAACGCCAATGGACTTATTTCAGGATTTATTTCACGTGTTATGGTCACTTCATTGATTAACTGGCCAAATTGTAATCGCCAAAGGTTCGTCAACTGAACTCTGTCACGCCATTACCACCGACTCTCCAGGGTACATGAAGTTTTAAACAGACCTTTCTCATCCAGCGTTATTTATGTCTTGTAATCTCACTACAAGTGACGTTGCTGTAGAGCACTTTGGTAGTATTTGAAACCTGGGAAGAATAAAATTATAAGAAAAGAATTCCTAACCTCGTCACCAGGCCTCGCTCTCTTGAATGAGAGAGTTTAGTTTTACGCCGGACTCCGCAATATTCCAACTATATGGCGGCGGTCTGTAAATAATCGAGTCTGGAACAGACAATCCAGTGATCAACAGCATGAGCATCGATCTGCGCAATTGGGAACCGATGAAATGTGTCAACGAAATCAGCGAGCCTGACCACCCGGATCCTGCTCTTGAAAAACGTGGAACGAGCTACAGATGATCTTCCCATGACGCACCTGCACACTAGTGGAACTATCTCCTTGAAATCATCCACTCGCCTACGAGGGGCAGGAGACGGTGATGCCAAAAAGTAATAGCAGTTGCATATTTTTCTGGAAAAATTTAGTTATTTTCAGACATTTTTGTTTTGATCATATAAGCACGATCAGACTGATAATGGTCACTGTGTGGCAGGTGGAATTGGTTTACTGATGAGGTCTTCTGGCAATACTGCCTGGCTATTTCAGCGGATCCACACAGTTTGACGTGTAAGCTTTTTAAAAATGCTGAGATAGAACCAGCCACGTTTGCAGAGTAAGTTCATAACGTTTTAGTCCCCATACAAATAAGCTCCTTTTCATATTGGCACAGACAATTGTTTAGCCTTTCCTGTAGTTGTGGGTGTAGATTTGCCGCCACACTTGCCAAAACATTCAACGCTGATAACTCCAGCACTACAATTAAGGGAAGCTCGGATGTTGTACTATGTATTCAGCTGCATCCGTACCCACGTACGTACCAATTCTTGTTATCGGGTACAACAGTTCATGTGATGTCGCGTTATCTTCAAATTTACTGATAGCTACAATGTGACATTCTCTCCCCACATAGGAAGATATGACAAGTAACCACTGTGGGGCAGTGTGAATGACGCAGTCGCCAGTTGAATAGGTGATCTTGACTACGTCTCCAACAGTAATGTAGTGAAGTGATTTCATGCATTAATGATTCCGGTCAGTCCACGAGCAGGGCTGAGTTTACCTTGATACCATTCTTGTCCGGTGAGCATATTTCACTATCATACCGAAACATCCCTGACTAGAGATTAACTGAGAACAGGCGTGCCCCTAAAAAGTGAGCGAGTTTAGTTTTACGCTGCACTCGGCTGTTTCGTGGCGGTCTGTAAATAGTCGCGTTGTGGCTATACAATCCAGTGATCAACAGCTTGAGCATCGATCTGCTCAACTGGGATAAGGGGGCATATGAACGAAGTCGGCGACATCGACCCTCCGATCTGTTAGTCGCCTCTTACCACAAGCATGGGTTACCAACGCTAATTCTAACCCGGATTGTCATGGGCGGCCCCCCAAAAATTATGCACAGTTAGAACTATATGGCCACTTACAGTTAAGCAACGTGAACGTGTCACTACCAAATTACAGTCACAACATGTCATCTTCACGAGTCGGAAAGTAAGTATCTTACGCATTTTCACCTGGAAATGAAACGGAGCTAAGATTTAGTATCTTAGCTGGAGTGATCGAGTGAGTTTAGGTTTACGCCGCAGTCGGCAATATTACAGCTATATGGCGGCGTTCTGTAAATATTTGAGTCTGAACCAGACAATCCAGTGATCAACAACATGAGAACCGATGACATGTCCGAGTCTGACCACCCGATCCCGTTAGTCGCCTCTTACGACAAGCATAGTCGCCTTTTATCTTAGCTGGAAGCAGAACCACCTCACCACAAGGCCAAGGTAAGAATCTGGATGTGTGTTACACCTTGTTCAACAGGCTCGGGAATCCAGGCTGCAGCATTCCCAACCATCACAGTGGCGATTTAGAAAAAACAAAATCTAATTCTGGATAAGATTGGTTCTTGATGAAAACAAACCAATATCAGGTGGTCTCGTGATTTAATATGCATCCTTCACATGTGTAAAGTGGGCTTCATGTCTGGTTTCTTAACAACCGATCTTGTTGAAATAGATCTGACAACGAGAATGACGACGAGGAACGTGATTGTTAGTGATAAGGACAGCATCACATACTCCCAGTGTATGGCCACTAGAATCTTCCACAGACCACTACTCCTGCGAGGGGAGCGTCCATCAGTGTCCAATATCCCCATATGTTCATCGTCATCCACGCTGACAGTGTTTGAGGCGATTCCGGTGATACGTTCTTCTGTAATAGAGGTTATGAGTAGTGGACAGTGTTACTAAAAGTGTGAGTTTAATTTTACGCCGTACTCAGAACTATTCCAGCTATATGGCGGCGGTCTGTAAATAATCGAGTCTGGACCAGACAATCCAGTGATCAGCAGCATGAGCAACGATCTGTGCAATTGGGAACCGAAGACACGTCAACAAAGTCGGCAAGCTTGACTTCCCGATCCCGTTCGTCGCCCTTTTAGTAGCAAGCATGGGTTACTGATGACCTATTCTAGCACGACCTTCACGAACCATCATCGTTACTTAAGATGTGTGCTGATAATGAAATGTTGGAATAAGCGAGTGCATGTTAAAGCTGCACATGTCACAGGATGTATAAGAAGTTTTCAGGAAAGCAAGGGTTGATCATATGAGCAACGGTTGCCATAAGTCACCATATTTGGACAGGTAAAATGTCACAGCCGCACAATACACGTTTATTTTGGCGATAAGCAATGGGGCCACAGGATCCGTTGTGAATCTCCATGTGGCAACGCTGTCAGATAAAGCAATATGATATTTCCTGAAGATATACGAACTTGTCTAGTCTTTAGGTGAAGTATTCCAGGGTCATGCAATGTATAAGTGAGTAAGTGAGTTTAGTTTTACGCCACACTCAGCTATATTCCAGCTACAACATATGTCATATTTGGGATTTCACTTTCTCAGTAAAGTACATTTTCTAGTTCTTTCTTGGTTGAGAACCCGCACCCGCAGAGTCGGGCACCTAATCGCCAGCACACAAAGTCAACCGCCTAACTCGCTCAGCCACCGCGACTTCCACAGAAATGAAAGTCGGACAACTGGTAGTAGTCTAGACTGCGTACTTTGTGTACCCCTCTGATAAGTGTAAATTGGCACGGCTCCTACGGCCGAAAGCCATGATTACACAATGCCGTTTAGAAAGTGGACTAACGCTACAAATCAAAGATGGGGGGCATGGTTCTTTTTACAGTTCTGACCTGGAACATGTTAGAGAAGGAGCAAGCACACGGCTATGCGAAGTTCAAATGTTATATTTCTAAGCGTTGTTGTTTTTGTTTTTTGTTTGTTTTTGTTTTTTTGGGAGGGGGGGGGCGATCTAAAGAAATCAACCCTAGCCTTATTGTTTGGCGGTGTTAATTTTATCAATGAGAACAATCACGTTTCTGGAACATCATGCATTTTTCATATTCCAGACAATCCTATATCCTGCAAATATAGGTATTATTTGTTTTTGTTAAAACATTTAACGAAATTCTAAAATTAATGTTGTATTATGATTAACTTAATATTTTGAATATTTTCTTTCCTTTCAAGAACAAACTGTGGATGTTTTCGGGATACTCGCACGCAAATACCAAAACGTTTCAGTGGCCTTGCAATACAGGAAGGGTGTTTGGGTGCTGACCATTATGATCATGAATAAGAAGGTTCGTAAACTGAAATACCTACCAGACAGATCACTGTCAATTGATCTCTTCCGGCGAACCGTAGCACAGGAACTCTGAGAAGAGTAAGACTTTTGATTACATTTTCCTAAAAACAGTTCACATACTTTGTGATTATAAAAGAGGCAACAAACCGTAGCGTTTATTAATATGAAAACAACTATGTTGTCTTATTTAAAACAAGAGACCTAGCATGACATACAGTTACAGGTCTCACCCCATCGCAAGCCTTTCTGCAGAGAGTGAAGTTGCAGTCGAAGAACACTTCTTCGTCTTGAAAGAGGTTGAAGGTGGCAAAGTATGGGCTGATGGACGTCAGGCCCTTGGTGGTGAACCCAGCACTCTTGTTGAAGATCATACCGTCACCGCACCTGCAACCCGATATCACATACAAGCATCCTTTCCTCTTTCATGGCCACCAAGCAGGGCCCAGTGTGCAGCCCTGGCAAGTTTTAATAGAAGCTAATTATTGAAACTGTTTCCAAACTATAAGAGAAGGCAGTATTATTCCTGCATGCGATTTATAGTCCAAATTCGGGCTAGAACTGATCTTCAGTAACGCATGCTTTTAAGATGCTACTAGCGGATCGAATGGTCAGGCTAGGTGACTGTTGCCAACGGTCTCTAATTGAGATCTATGCTCATGTTGTTGATCACTGGATTGTCTGGTCCACACAGTAGCCAAATAGCTGATACATTGCTGAGTGCGGCGTAAAAATGAACTCACGTCATAGTCCAATGACATATGATGTTCCAGGTTTGCAGAAGTCACAGGTTTGAAACAAGATTCAGCCGTCATAAAGTGAACATGAATTAATGTGCTACTGGCAAACGCTGCAGACAGTGATGCGGTACAGATTCGACCGTCTGTAAACCACCATAATGGTATAATGGTATACAGACAGGTCGCATCGATATGAGCATCGATAGGGTATGATGAAATGCACCAAGGAAGTCAGCGAACCCAATCACGTCAGCCGTATCTTTCGATAAGCATGGGCTGTCCCAAACCTTCAAGAACGGTGATATGATGACAAACGCTACAATATGCGCTATATACGGATATATCGGGGAACTAATGTCTCACATTTGTGGACTTATCGTGAATACCCAATTTTGGACGCGGTGCCTGACAAAGAGAAAAAAACACGTTCGTTTTGAAATCAGGCTTCGGATGTTGTTTATTGCACAAGGTTAATTGTGACACAATTGGGCATAAAATATAACCGAATGAATTTCCTTTTAGGTGAACATCAGGTTATATTATAGTGAGTGAGTTTAGTTTTACGCCGCACTCAGCAATATTCCAACTATATGGCGGCGGTCTGTAAATAATCGAGTCTGAACCAGACAATCCAGTGATCAACAACATGAGCATCGATCTGAGCAATTGGGAACCGATGTCAACCATGTCAGCGAGCCTGACCACCCGATCCCGTAACTCGCCTCTTACGACAAGCTGAGTCGCCTTTTATGGCAAGCATGGGTTGCTGAAGGCCTATTCTACCCCGGGACCTTCACGGGTCAGGTTATATTATAAGACTAAACGCATTTTAAAAAAAACAACGGCCAAGCGTCATATTTCATTTATGTGTCGTTTTGACTGCTCAAAGTTTAAAAGCGAGCGTTCAAAGCTTCTGGTTAACGAACTCGATTATATTTTCATCAGTATTCCTGACTTTACTTTGCAGGTTTGCCGAGTTGTGGTGCTTACACCGTAGCATTTGTCTCCTCCAAGGAGATTTGGCTTGTCCCGGAATAACACGAGCTGGTAACCAAAGACTTCCGTAGCTTACCCGGCTCTAAGGATGGCGTATCTCTTGGTAGTCTTGACTCCAACGACATCACATGACAGCGCTCTGAGTCCAGACTCTCCACTCCGCCCTATGGCAGAAAGAAACTGCCGTCACGCACAGGTAAAAAGTAAGCGAATTTAATTTAAGACCGCTTTTAAGAATATTCCAGCAATAGCAAGGCGGGGTAACACCAGAAATGCGTTAACACATTGTACCCATATGGGATTCGAACCCGTGTCTTCGGCGTGACGAGCAATCGCATTAACGACTTGGATACACCACCACCCCTAATACGCCAGGCTATTACATTTATTTATGTATCATTGAGGCAACGTACCAGTTACATGACATCCCGTCAGAGCTCCAGTTGCCTGATACAAGACATAAATCGTAGTATACAAATTCTGACTTGCTTGCTGACATACTCAGTTTCTTAATCTATAACCTATATCCACCTTTGTTCTTTTTTTAACTTGTGTAATTCGTCAATTACATATTGATTTGCAACAATATTTTCTTATGAGAATTATGCATCAAAGATACCGTGTTTTGAAATCTAAGCTAAACATAAGGTATTAAAATAGGTTTGAATAAGCGTAGGAAGGAAGTTTATAGACTTATTTAATTAAATGAAATCTTTTTAACATTTCACATAAAGTTAAGCATTTTTTAAAAGTACTCTTAATTCTATTTCTCATTCAAATCCAATAGCTCACTTCAGCAATGCAAGTCCATGTTTGCCAGGAAGCAATATATATATAATATGGACGTTTTAATGTCAACCATCGATATTTGACGAAACCTTGTACAAGACAAATGCCTTACCATCTGACTTAGCCGTCAGCTTCACCATCCTCCCGATGTCTACTGTGCTGGGCAGAGCGTTCCCCAGCACGTTCGTCATGTCTAGAGTATATCCAGATTTGGCCAAGGGCCCAAGGTTTGTCTGGATCTCCCGAGGGGCGAGAAGGCTGAAAGGGTAACGGACTGCATATTAACAAATCACGGTTGTAGAACTATCCTACCTGGATATAGCTTTTGGTTCCAGATGAAATTTACTCGCTATCAATTCGGTCAAAAAACACGCCTCTGATTTTCGAACACACTATGTTTATCTCCTATACAGAAGAGTTTCCTCCAGCTTACATTGGTGCCACCTACCCTGAATTGGTGCCCCCTACCTTGAAATAATGGAAAGAAACTGCGAGCAGACAACCGGTCAGCGAACAATGTACATGTACATGATGCGATCTGAAAAGTCGGTCATTTTGAAAACTGCTTCCCCTTTGTCACAAATTTTACCCCGTCATTTAACACATCAAAAATTGAAATAAATTTTATATCTAACCGACATCAATTCCGAAGGTGACAAAACGAGACAATACGATGTAAACAAGACATGATAACCACCTGACTTGACAGGGCTTAGTGAGTCCAGCTTAACTCCGCACTCAGCAATATTCCAGCTATAAGGCGGCGGTCTAAGTAATCGGACCTGGAACAGACAATCCAGTGATCAACCGTATGAACATCGATGGAGTCAATGACGTGTCACGTCAGTGATCCTGACCACCCGATCCCGTTAATCGCCTCTTACGACAAGCATAGTCGCCTTTTGTGGCAAGCATGGATTGATGAAGATCTATTCTACCCCGGATCTTTGCGATCTGGCAGGCCTGAAGGTACACCTGCACAACATATGCCTATAAGACAATACAAATTAAGACTATACTCACGCGTCTGTAATGATCTTAAAATCACTTTTACTTTCCCCATTCTTGTCAAAGGTACACGTGACTTGGTACTGTTCCTCACTTGTCTGCAGTGGACTGGCGGGCGACCCCCATTGAATGAAAATGGGGACGGTATACACGTGAGACGAGTCCATTTTCTGTTCCAAATGAACAAAACAAATCATTGTAATTCAACTTACAAGTTACTGCAACACAAATAGAATCGGTCAAAAAGGTTTCAGTTATCGATGGAAATCCTTTAGCAAAGTTCGAAGAACGTAAGAAGGTGTTTTTTTCTAATTCATGCTTCCACTCACAAAGAAAACACAACCAGATCCCGCATAAGAGACTTCCAGAATGTGGTTCACTTTGTTGCTGGAACGGAATTCGTATTTCTTCCCATCTTTGCACCTGGCAAAGCCTGTTATATACAGATCGGTGATGATGTTGATCTTCGCCACACTATTCACGGATGGACCACACTCCGGGGCGACTGGCAAAACAAGGAATCTGATTGGATGCAAATCCTGCTCAATATTGGGGGTTACAAAACCCGATTTGCTGGTTACAATGAGCGAATGTGAGCGGTTTTACGCCGATTTTAGCATTATTCCAGCAATATCGCGGCGGGGTACATCAGAAATAAACGTCGCACATTTTACCAAGTGCGGAATCGAACCCTGGCCTTCGGAGTGACAGGCGAACGCTTGTACCAGTAGGCTAGCCAACTGCCACCGCGGACCGAATGAAGACCTACGATGCAGTTCGTATTAGTCGATCCTAAACACAGTGAGCGAGTTTAGTTTCACGCCGCACTCAGCAATATTACAGCTATATGGCGATGGTCTAAATAATCGAGTCTGGACTAGACAATCCAGTGACCAACAACATGAGCATCGATCTGTGCAATTGGGAACCGATGACGTGTCAACCAAGTCAGTGAGCCTGACCACCCGATCCCGTTAGTCGCCTCTAACAAGCACACTCGCCTTTTATGGCAAGTATGGGTTCCTGAAGGCCTATTCTAGCCCGGGACCTTCAAGGGTCTTCTGAACACAGAGGTTACTCACCCTTCAATATGAACTTGTGAGGAATAGCCACCAAGTGACACTGAAACAGGAGCATGTCTTCCACATAAACTGTATCACTACCTCTGTAGCGTCTGAAGGAAGTGTGATTTTGCGGTTTAATTAAACACATGGGAAATGTAAAAGAAAATACATTTTATCCCCGTTTAACCACAGAAACAGAATTATCTGTTCATTTCTCAAAGAAAGTGATTCATGTCTGTCTTTCCCTGAAAAACCTCGTAAAACAGCTTTGAGCAGTACGCAGAAATACATCAGTCACAGTGTGTCAGACTACAGAAAGAGTAAGGTGGTACGAGTCCTATGTTCATATAGATCTGCCAGTAATTGGAGTCGTCAGTCCGAGAACCCAACAAGCCCGCCCGACCCCACCCACATCCGAGCTCCCGTGAAGTCATACCGGTAATAGGAACATCAGGAGGACGGTGATGGCGGCTGAAGTCGGTGCCATTGCTGCAATAGTCAAGTGGGACACAAATGTTATAAACAACCTAGTGAGCGAGTTTAGTTTTACGCCGCAATCAGCAATATTCCAGCTATATGGCGGCGGTCTGTAAATAATGAAGTCGGGACCAGATAATCCAGTGATCAACAACATGAGCATCGATCTGCACAATTGGGAACCGATAAGGTGTCAACCAAGTCAGCGAGCCTGACCACCCGATCCCGTTAGTCGCCTCTTACGACAGGCATAGTAGCCTTTTATAGCAAGCATGGGTTGCTGAAGGCCTATTCTACCCAGGGGCCTTCACGGGTAAATATAAACAACCTAGCCTAGTGGAGACATTACTGACACTTTAGAGTGAGTTTAGTTTCACGCCGCATTCAGCAACATTCCAGCCACATGGCGACGGTCTATAAATAATCTAGTCTGGACAATCCAGTGGTCAACAGTTTGAGCATCGATTTGCGCAACTAGGAACCAATGACAGGTATCAACCAAGTCAGCGAGTCTGACCACCCGGCCCCATTAGTCGACTAGCGTGATCGGGTGGTCAGACTTGGTTGACACATGCAATTGTATCGAAATCGCGTAGATTGGTGTTCATGTTGTTGATCACTGGAATATCAGCTCCAGACCATCATTTACATACCACCACTTAGCTGGACAACTGCCGTGTGTGGCGTAAACATGCGAAACCAAACAAAACCCTAATCGGTACATTCCTGGCGATAATTCCAGTATGTATCAACACATAAATGTTATTTGGGATGGGGGAACGGGGGGGGGGGGGGGGGGGCTCTTACCACAAGGATTTCACCTAGGTAATTTATGAAACATTCAGTCTTATGTCGTACAGATTGTCGTGTAATCAACATACGATGGTGCACTAGGTTTATTGTACATTTCAATGTAATACACAACCATGGACATATGCACGGGCACTTCACACATGTTCAGTTAAATTCCTTGAGGGTAGAAACAAAGATACGGGTAAATATCATTATTTTCATTTCGTAAATAATCCAAAGACGTTATCCAAAAATGGCTGTAAAGAATTGTTACCTGAATATGTTCAATTCTGCCTAGCACGCGATGGACAGTGAATGCCTGAAAAATCCATGCTGTGCCTCATGCTTTTATGTCTTCGCGCTTCTTTAGAACGGTGTTAGTGATAGGTTAAGAAAACGAGATTATTTGTGACAGCCAATTTGATTGGATGGTAATGCACGAATTTTGCCTGCGAGTGACACTGGTGTTTCTGTTCCTGGCTCCATAACCCCGCGGACTTGCTCAGAGCGTGTCTGCACTTGATGTCGGTAAGAATGTGTCTCCATCCGAGTTAAATTATCACTACTGGTGAAATTGTGATATTGTTCGTAAACACTTGTTCTGTTCCTGTTTTGTATCTGCAATAGAACAGATAAACTGTGTTCATACATAGCTCGTTCCTCAGACACTAATGGACTCCGAATTCAATGTGTTGTCAATAAATATTCAGTAAGTTTGTAAGTTACAAATGGTTAAATTAACCAACCCAAACTTAACATTTCATTTAAGCATGTACAAACGGTTCGGTATTCGGTAAAATGATTTGTCATAATATAACGTAATAACACATTACATTTGGTTATTCTAAGTCAAAGCATGCCAGACATTTTCTTCGACTCAGTTCAGGTTCGGCCACATTTTTGGACATACAACTTCATGTTGAGATTAATATTCCAGTTTCAACTGCTCGCCCATATCCTGTGCAGTTTGTTACAGAGATTGTAATGTATGTCATCGGCGTCTTCTACAGGTATGGCTGTGTGGGTTGCAGGGTTACTTCTGACAATATCAGTGAGTAGCGCGTTTATTCTCTGGTTCAGATTTACCTTTGGAAATGTTACCTCTTGTCTCATGTTGTTAAAGAGTAAATTAGATGCGAAATTCTTGTCTTTTGCACCCCGTATGCTATTCGCTACAGCATCTGAGGCAGTAACCTGACGGCATGCTTATACTCGAACCGTGTAAGCTTAAGTCTTTCAAAGATGTATATTCACAGTAGGGCAAACCTACCGATTTACCTATAATGGTTCGAACGGGATGTTGTAGGCAGTTCTGCCAAACTTGCTTTTGGCCAAACGTACTTTAGTTGGACTTGTTTCTACTTATTTCACAAACTATCAATTTCCGCACAAAATGGTGTTATTTGATCATAGAGATGAAAAGTTATGGACTTCTCAGCTTAAGAAAAGAATGTTTCCGTACAAGATCTAAATTTATATAATGTTCAGGAAACAACATGTCAACAAGAATGCAGTCTTCCATAGATTTTCTTTCTGACAATTATAACTGAATACCTGTCATTAATTTTCCGTGAAATTTCTCAGAAATATTGTATTTCTTGTATTTAATTAGCAAGTTCCAAACGCCATTGTTATGTGATGAAAATTCTCAAAAACTGTTCGAATGAAAACCGTATGACATCAAAACTTGAATGATATTAATGTCCTCGGGCGGATATGCACCACTTCAAATGTATTTGATAAATATCATAATTATAGGCCAATAACAAAATATCCGGAACGGCTATAATAAGAACCCATATGGTCTATTATAGGTTGCAGGATCGGTAGGTTTCCCCAACCTGTTAACCAGTATCCTACACGGTAAGAGTTCCACCCGTACCCCCACCTCCATCAAAAACCAAAATTAAACTGACATGCATACCCCACCCTAAATATACATTCAATGAAACAGAACGTGCATAAAAACAATCGAACTTATTTCAGTGTTGGAATATTAGACGGGGAAAAGACTCCCCTAGTGCATACTTGATATGTAAAAAGGGTGGGGTACGAGCTGAACTCACACCATACTAACATTCTTTGTCTAAACGTGTGCTTGGATTTTTTTTCAGATCCCCGTGTATGCAACGGACCTGCCTTCTAACTTTATCATTAAAGGTGAGTAACACTAGTATATCATGTCTTTACCTTTTTTTTTTAAAATCCAGGTTTTAATATTGATGAATACAGTGAATTAAAATTGTGGCCCAGCCATCGGGAGTAAAATGACCCAGTAAGCAGGAGGTTTAACTGTTAACTGTTTGGCTATGCTTGCGCTGACATGCCCTTGTAGTAATACAGGGACGCTGTGGTGACCTAAATACGCCTTTGCTTGTCACGTCGAAGGCATGTGTTCGATTCCACGCATGTGCAATGTGAAATCCATTTCTGGTGTCCCCGCTGTGATGTTTGCTGGAATATTGAATGAGGCGGTGTTAAAGCATATTCACTCACTCCTCGACCTATCAACCAATGAATCAGTCTGCTCTATATACATGTGAGGGGGCCTAAATGTTGCTTGTGTCATCCACAGATATTGATTTCCGGTTTTCGATAATTGTGATATTAGGGGAATATGCTTGCATTATGATAATCAGGAAACCGAATTCTTTCCTTTTGCAGAGTTGTACCCCTTAGACTTGCCGCAAAACAGGCGACTATGCTTGTTGTAAGCATCGACTTGTAAGGGATCGAGTGGTCAGACTCCCTGACTTGGTTGATACTGTGATCGGTTCCCCATCGCACAGATCGATGCTCATGCTGATCACTGGACTGTCTGGTCCAAACTAGATTATTTAGTCCACCTCCACATAGCTGGAGTATTGCTGGAATAGTGCGGCGTAACTAAACTCGCTCACTCCTAAAATGTCAAAGTTAGGATTTTAAAAATACACAATGGAGCCAAATGTGAGAATTGTGTAAAATCTGATGATGGGACTCGAGTTTCTACTTTCAGTCGTTGCCCATTGTGGAGATGGCAAGTCAAATGGCAACATTGAGGTAATATCTGACTTGAGTGTTCGTGTAACAGCCAAGTGCAAGAATGGTCTACAACTTTTCAATGCAACCGATGCTGCACATTGCATCTTGCCAATAACGTTCAGTGACAATGGAGGCGCTCGTTGCGTAATGGAGGTACGTTATATAATTAGCTGAACTTTCACTGAAGGTGTGATTGCAGACTGGCAATGTATGATTGATTAACGTTGAAGTATCACTGGTTCTGTTCGTTTGTGTGCATTGAAGAGATAACGCTATGGTTTTGAATAAAGTGGATAAAAATATGGACAAAGTATTAATTGCTATAGAACTGTCGGAAATAGACATTTGTGTGTAAAACGCGTGTGACCGGTGAAGGTCCCGGGGTAGAATAGGCCATCAGCAACCCATGCTTGCCATGAAAGGCGACTGTGACTTGTGTGAAATTGCGCAGATCGAGGCTCATGTTGTTGATCACTGGATTGTCTGGTCCAGACTCGATTATTTACAGACCGCCGCCATATAGCTGGAATATTGCTGAGTGCGGCGAATAACTAAACTCATTATCTTATTGTACTATATTCAGCCATTGGTACTGGTGTTCCTGTCATTTTAGGAGGTATAATTTGCCAGATTGTTGAACATCATTACACGAAACCACTGTATACATATATAGTAAATGAAATGGTAATAAATGTTTTCACAGAAATAGGTAACATTTTGCAGAAACGGGAAGGGGCCACAGTGTACACAACCACTGTGTACGTAGCATGGGGCGAAAAGGGAAGTCCTATCATTACGAATGCCGAGCAGTACGTAGTTTCCTGTTCATTCGGCGACTACGGTGTGAAGTCCACCGCCACAAAGCAGGCGCTACACGGGTAGGTTGCCGCAGCTCAACATCAGGTCCAAACATCATAATCGGATCCCGTCTGTGGTATGCATGGCAGGTCCAGCACGTTTTATTCATCACCCCGAGACAAGGCATTTTACTAAGACTGGTTTTAACCTTTCCAAACTTGTAATGGACTTGTAATTTCGCTGACGAGACTGATCCTAATCAAAATCGCGTGGAGAAATAAATATCCGGATCATTAATTCCAAGACTGCCAAGGAGGTTTGTTGATGCAGTATTTGAGGACCAGGCGTGAAAACTATGTTAGTCAGTCAGCTCCCATGCTTCGGGAACATGTTTATATACTGGAAACATCCCATGTGATTTGCCAAAAGCAACATATTTCAATCAATTTCCCTCGTCACTGGATTGGAAAAGGAATTATGACACTAATTCACTGAAAACATAACCACTGAATCAGTCTGTTGTATTATATTCAATGCAATATACCTTGAAAATACCACAATACCTTGAAATGTGGAAAACGTGAACCAAATCAAATACAGATTGCTAAAATGTCCAAATTGCCCGACACAATACTGAAGTAATCCCACACTGACTCGTATGTTCATGTTTAGACTTATCGCCCCGTCAGAACTGCAGTTCAATAAGGGCCCGCAACTCTCGTCGTCAATTCACCTTGGTCTTGTTGATGTGAAAGGCGCCAGTATTGGACCAAATATTCCAGCCCAGAGGAAGATCCAGATCAAGGCAACTACAGATGGTATGAAAAACCGCCTCCCAAAATGGCTGAACATACACTTCCGGTCAGTCGCTCCAATGACTGAAACATTTACGAAGATAAACTATCAAGGAGTAGGGAATTTATCTGTGTAACTATGTTTGAGCACAGTGAAGTAAGGTTATTTTTACTGGGCTGTGTACTTGTCAGTACAGATGACATATTGCTAGGAATGTTCGTCTGGTCCGGACACTGTAATCACAGTTGATCCACAAAACGTTAAGGCTAAATAAAAAAAGTGAAATGCTTCTCGGGAATCGGCGCGTCACTTTTATTGTGCGCGTAACAATTTTTTTTATTGCCTTTTGAAAAAAACATTGAATTGGCCGCGCCCCGATCACACATTTGTCCACTAAAAAAGAACGGATTTAACCAATCAGACAACAGCTGCTGTTGAGGGCTTAGCGGGACTTACAAAATTCCCCAGTCACTAACACTGATCTTTAAACACATGAAATCCGCACACACCAGATATTTGACGTGCTATACGCTTGTGGCTTTCTGATGACATGGTTCCCATTAGCCAACATTTCCACAAGATGACATCCTTAAATATTGACAAAAAACGCCATTTTCAGCGACTGTTTACTCGCTGTTGACATGTGCAACGCCCGAAAGCGATCGTTCGGGAACAAAAGCATTAGCAATCGTTCGAGTACAAACGTTTTCGAGGCCAAAGTTCAGAAAATATGTGCGAATGTCCACTTAAGCGATTTGGCAACCTGTGTACTGATTGGTCAATCACATATTACCTTACGCGACCTCCTCGGGCTTGTTAGACTCTAATGAGGAGTGTAACGATTAATACTAAGTTTACTTAGATTGCGAAAATATAATCGCTAACCAAAGGTTTAGAGTAACCAATTGATCTAAACTTGATAAATATCCAAAACAAATTCGTAATGTGGAAAAGATTGTCACGAGTCCCAAAAAAGATAACTCTGTGGAGGAAAAGATTCTTATCAAATCTTTACACTGAAACGTAGCTGTATACATGTACGATGTTTGCACATGCTTTTTGGCAATTTGATGCGTGATTTTTGTGCAGTTCATCAGTATAAAGTTTGCAGTTGGTTCCCCTACGTTCGTGGAGAAATTTATCTTCGATGTAACCATACATACATAGTGTGTGCGTGCGCGTGTGCGTGCATAGTGAGCATTTAATTTTTTACGTACTAGTATTGTGACATTTAAAATACATGTACTTGAAAAGACAGTTGCCCCTTTTTTGCTGTTCATTATGTTTATATTAGTGTCACACGGGGGTTCACAAGGGAGGTCCACACATTGTGGGGTTGTGGGATTGCCAAGTGAATAAGGGCTTGGCACGAGGAAGGTACGGGTTCGATTCTCCACATGGGTACAATGTGCGAAGACCAGTTCTGATGTCCCCTGCAGTCAATTGCTGGAATCTTGTGAAAGATGGCGTGAAACAATCATGTCAACGCAAGGATGCTTACATCCGTAGTGAGTGCAGTATACAAATGTCTCGTGAATTCTCATTGTTTCCTGTAGGAAAGGATGGTGAGGTGGGCTTGAGGGTGTCTTCCTGTGACGTGGTAGGGGTCAACTCGAAGGAGAGATATGCTGTTCTTCGTGCTGGGTATGTACATAGTGACCTTGACCCGTGAAGATCATGTTAGAATTTGTCTTCAGCAACCCATGCGTAAGAGATGGCAAACCAAATCAGGGCGGTCAGGCTGGCTGACTTGGTAGACACGTCATCGTATCCCAGTTGCGCAGATCGATGCGCATGCTTTTGATCACTGGATTGTCAGGTCCAGACTCGATTATTTACTGAACATTTAACTGGAATTTGCTATAATGTAGACAAGAGACGGCGAAAACTTCCGTATAGGAAAGGGTATGATTGAGACCGTCCACTGAATCAGTTTGCTGAGCAGGTGGTCATCTGGAACGTATCATGATTGATTGAGGGTGGGGTAGCCTAGTGGTTAATGTGTTTGCTCCTCACACCGAAGACCCGGGTTCGATCAGCTTCGTAGGTACAAAGTGAGAACCACATTTCTGATGTCCCCCGCAGTGGTATTGCTTGGATATTGCTGCAAGTGGCATGAAACCGTAACCAATCACTCGCGTCACTGGTGGATTCTGCAGTGAGGAATTGTCAGTCCTTGTTTTAGGTTGATCCATGTCACCAGGTACCAACTGATAGATCAATGATGTTAATCACGGGATAGTGTGACCCAGACTGGATCAACTGCAGTTTCCTAATTGCGGCTTTAAACAAAGAACAAACTTTGCTCTCAACTTCCGACAACGTAATATCCCAACCGCAACCTGCCATGACTTCTGGGTCTAAGCAACTTTGACTGTATTTTTCTTACAGCTGCGGCGACGGAATAATTTTTCGGAAGGATGAAGGATTTACAACTGTTGGCAGAAGTTCATTCAGCCCTTACTTCGTTTCGTTTCACCTTGGCGATGATAAGAGTATCAAATTTGACTGCAATTTCACATCCTGCAATACAAGTTGTGATGGGGTGAGTTTTTTGTTTTATATATATTTTCATTTTGTTTTGCATTGGTTGATGGGTTGACGTGGCACTGTTTGGACCAGTGAATTGTCAATAGCTTATCACAATCTCGTGTCACTGCAAGGTACCATTGAGCGTGAGCAAAACTAAAATGGAATTATACTGGATGCAATTTTTAAGTTTTATTTTCGGTCTAATCCATCTTATGTTTCCACATAGATTATGCAGTAATGCAGTAAGTGGTTCTATAGCGGTATTTCTAGTTGGCCTGATCTCGGTTAAATACTACGTCACCATGGTTTTACTTTACAGATGGAAAATATTCGTTACATCTTTTGGATAAGTTTTAGTATTTCGTGTTCTTCAAAATGATCTGACCCGTGAAGGTCCCGGGGTAGAATAGGCCTTCAGCAACCCATCCTTGCCATCAAAGGCGACTATGCTTGTCGTAAGAGGCGACTAACGGGATCGGGTGGTCAGGCTCGCTGACTTGGTTGACGCATGTCATCGGTTCCCAATTGCGCACATCGATGCTCATGTTGTTGATCACTGGATTGTCTGGTCCAGACTTGATTATTTACAGACCGCCGCCATATAGCTGGAATATTGCTGAGTGCGGCGTTAAACTAAACTCGCTCGCTCACTCAAAATGATCTTTTCATATCCGCATGAACTTCAACTCGTTGCTTCAAAAAGCATGCTTATTGCCCGAAACCAAACTATGACCTCCCATTGATTAATCCTTAAAAGCCGGCATCTTAATTATATTTATTAATGATACTCCTGAGGAGAAACACCGAATTCAGATTTTTTTTCTCAGGTAGGTATCGGTAGTTTCAGGGTAGTCGTGAGGGTAAATCTTTCGCAGGTCCATACCAGGCACAATCTGAACCCCATTCCCTCTCCTCCGCCGATATTGCTGAAAACGGTGTAAAACTATCTAGCCACGTCAATATTTAGGTTTTTTTCTGTATGCAAAACGCATAGACTTTCAACATATTCGTGCGAGCCAAATTTAGAGGCATGTTACCATTATTGATATCAGCCCATACCTCGACGTGATAGGTTGATGAGGTTCTGTATTTGTTACAGAGCTCATGTCGCACTGAACGCCGAAGAAGGTTTGCTCTTGCATCTAGAGAACGTACGTACATGATCATCCGCGATACCTAAATTTTACATAGGCTGAACCTTGACCTTTACATTCAGGGTTAATATCGTTAGCTGTTTAACCTTTACAATATTTTGGAATCCTTTGTTATGTTACTCCTCCAAAGCTATCGACTGGACTGACCTTTACTTCGGTTAGCACTAATTTTAACAATGTGCAACAAAGATATTATGGACAGAAAAGCGAATCATAACTAAGGATGCAGTCATGGTTGTTTGGACGTCGAAAACCGGAATCAAGTGGCGTCTACTTTCAATGGTCTTTTCCTCAAATGTACACAGAATGGTCGTTTTCCAAGTTGATTTAACTAGTGATTCCCGGTTAAATTCACTCAACGGGCTCAATGACCCGTGAAGGTCCCGGGGTAGAATAGGCCTACAGCAAACCATGCTTGCCATAAAAGGCGACTGCTTGTCGAAAATGCGACTAACGGGATCGGGTGGTCAAGCTTGCTGACTTGGTTGACACATGTCATCGGTTCCCAATTACGCAGATCGATGCTCATGTTGTTGATCACTGGATTGTCTGGTCCAGACTCAATTATTTTACAGACCACTGCCATATAGCTGGAATATTGCTGAGTGCGGCGCAAATCTACACTCACTGAACAGACTCAACAGTCATCGTTCCCCACGGTGTGAATGGTTTCACCTAATCGGTCCAGGAATTGCCTTGTCCGAATTCAATGATTACAGGCATCTGTCATACCTGGAATGTCGATTTGGGTGTATCTTGTTTTATCCACGTTCATAGATTACTGGCTTTGAGCCCTTTACCTACTTCAGCTACAACTGAACCAATGGCATTAATCGACTGTCCACCTTCATGGCGCAGTGAGTGCTCTGAACAAAGCGCGCGAGTTCGGTTGGACCTATTGTCCAGTCTGCTTATCTCATTAAGGACGCTATACACCTTGAGTATTCCGGACTGGCGTAAAACTGACCTCGCTCGCATTAAGTTTTACACCAGTCGGCAATATCCTTGCTCTATGAAGGCCTCTGCAAGTATTAGTCAGGGCCAGACAATCCAGCGATTTCCATCCTGGGACTACTTCAAGAGTTTTCAAAAAAATATACGTCGATACCCAACTGACGCAACGTAACATACCATTTGGAACGGTGGGGTAGTCGTTCAAGTGTTCGCTCGTCACGCCGATGACCCGGGTCCCCCACATGGACACAATGTGTGAATCCCATTATCTGGTGTCCCCCGCCGTGATATTGCTAAAAGCGGCGTAAAACTAAACTCACTCCAGTTGGAACGTTTAGTTCACGTGAATGGTTCATCAGGAAATAAGAGTCAGTTTTCACTCTATTTGCACCTGTATTGAAAATATCCGTATAATTACGGTTGTTCTTTCGTGGGAACACTGTCCCCAGAACATTGTGATCAAGGTAGAAATTCACTGTCCAAAGAGCAATGTGATCAAGGTAGGAATACTGTCCCCAGAACATTGTGATCAAGGTAGAAATTCACTGTCCAAAGAGCAATGTGATCAAGGTAGGAATACACTGTCACACAAAACACAATGATCAAGGTAGTTATGCACTGTCCCCGAATGGTACTGGCGTTTAGGTTTAGTGTTAATGAACGTACCTGGTTGTGTACGAATGGATGAAGACCAACCAAGACAACTAGTCGGTGGTAAATACATAATATGAAGTTGTATAAAGAACATCACAAATGCACTCTGCAGATTATGCGTAATGCGAAATGCGAAATGCGCCGTCATAATCAATCTCTTGTTCCAGATGGATACATACAAATTCAGTCCGATTCGTACAGCCTTGCGGACACAGAAACAGGCACGGCCAGGCACATGTCCGATGCCATAAGAATATCACCCAAAGATGACCAAATGGCCAATGAGAAGGATCTTCGTCCACTATATGCTCATGACAAAGATCCTTCCGGACAACGGGCCAATAACGACGATGGATCTGCTGACGAGGTCGAGCTGCCCCCACCACAGGCAGAAGAGGACCACCTTTCTTCCGATTGGGACGAGTTGTCACCGCACTTGTCCCAAGAGGCCGTTCTATCTCCGCACAACGCTCATCTACCCCCACACAACGCTGACGAGAATGATAGACGAGGGCAACCATTTTTGAGATTAGACGATGCCCACCAACCTTTTGCAAACCAGAACAATGAAGATGTGCTTCGTGACACATCGGATTGGCCTGTCTTTCCCTGGCCGGCAGTGGTGGCGCTGACCCTCTTGTGCTTGATGTCGCTGGGTCTGTCTCTTTACAGCTTTGTACTTTCCAACAGGAGAGAATCCGTACAATCATAGTGACTCAATAAACGATATCAGTCACCAAGAGCTGTTCTTTATTTATAGGGAAAGTTTTTTTGTAGCTTAGTGGTTGAAGCGTTAGCCGCTCACACGAAGACCCGTTTCAGATTCCCTACGTGTGTACAAAGCGTGAAGTTTTGTGGTCTCCTTAAGGTCCGGGGTAGAATCACAGGAACCCGATATCACACTGTAGGTTAAACATAGACCATAGATCTACTCACGTCATATTAATAGAGTAAAGGAGCAGCAGTTGCCATATTGGATTGTCGTCCAGACATCGACTCGTTCCGATTTCAAGCTGAAATGTACGCTAAGAATTCGGTGACTTTCAAAACTATGCACACATTCCTCTCAATTATACATGTCTCCACATATCCTGCCTCATTTCCACGACATAACACCCATTTTATTAATTTTAATACGTCCTCAAACTCGAAAATCAAACCAAAACACTTCTCGGGTGAACGTTATCCCGCACTCGCACCCTTTCGAGCAATCTCATTGGTCCGCTGAACGTAAGTAATTTTTCCAGAACGAATTCATTATATTAGCGGGAAATATGAAAATCGGGGTTTTTTCGGGTTTTTTTTTGTCACTGTTGAAACCTGATCGGGTGTCAAATTCATAGCTCATCCAAAACTTTTCTCTCTCAAACCATGCCATCTTGTTTACCAATACTATAAATACTTCGGTCCAGCGATCAAGCGAGAGGCTGCGAGTGCGGGATAAGTTCACCCCAGAGGTGTTTTGGTTTGATTTGGATTACTGCACGACAATCCAATATGGCAGCTGCTGCTCCTTTACCCTATTAATATATACGACGTGAGTGTAGGTCTATGGCCTATGTTTAACCTACAGTGCGATATCGGGCTCCTCTGGGTAGAATAGGCCTTCAGCAACCCACGCTTGCCATAAAAGGCGACTTTGCTTGTAGGAAGGCGACTAACGGAATCGGGTTATCAGACTCGCTGACTTGGTTGACATCGGTTCCCAATTGTGTTGTTGATCACTGGATTGTCTCGATTATTTACAGACCGCCGCCATAGAGCTGGAATAATGCCTCATTTTCAGTATAGTTCACTTCACCTGTGTTTTCTTGAAACTGGTTCATGTTGACGTACATAAGTTTCACCCAATGTAGTGGATGAGCATTTCCGCCGACATGCCTGTATTTGTGGATGTGGGAGATAACGAAGCTATTTGCACTGGTTGTGGGTTCGTTAGGAAATGTTTCTTCTGAACTGCATAAAGATGTGGCAAAGAACATAAGGGTGAAGGGTTTCAACCTCAATTCCTGTCCTCTTGCTTCATTCAACACCGCACGTAGCAATAATAATATTCCAATAGTCTATATGGCGGCGGTTTGTAAACAATCGGACGGTGTGGGGTAGCTTAGTGGTTACTAGAGCGTTCGCACGTTCGCCGAAGACCCGGATTCGATTCTCCCACATGGTACAATGTGAACCCGATCCTGTAAGTCGCCTGTTTACGACAAGCATAGTTTACAGGAAACCGCTTTTACCACGTTCGTGTCTCATTGTGAAACCTGACCAACACTCATCATTATAAACAGTCTTGAACAGGATCTTTTGTGTTCTAGGTTTTTTTGACACATAGCCTCCAGTGACTGTCAATTGTATTTATCAGTTAACATTGTAAACATCACCCGAACACAACCCTCATCAGAAGCATGCAAAATGTATGGCAAATATGTGTGTTCCACTCTTCACATGCACACTGATCGGTGTAAACCTGCCTATAATTCCTCTGGAATTGGAATGTGGAAGTGGATATGACTGATTTTTATTATTATGCCTGAGAAAGAGTCGTTAATGATTAGATCTACATCACCTCACACAGGTCACGTGATCCTGTCATATTGAACATGTTTGGGGCATTATTGGAAGTCGTGTTTACGGTATCCATGCTCACCACTTAACTCGGAGCCCCGTGAAGGTCCCGGGGTAGAATAGGCCTTCACCAACCCATGCTTGCCATAAAAGGCGACTAATGGGATCGGGTGGTCAGACTCGCTGACTTGGTTGACACGACATCGGTTCCCATTTGCGCAGATCGAGGCTCATGTTGTTGGTCACTGGATTGTCTGGTGCATACTCGATTATTTACAGACCGCCGCCATGTAGCTGGAATATTGCTGATTGCAAAACTAAACTCGCACACTCATTTTGTTAATCGCGTGTACGTCTTATCTTTCCATTGCATCATTCCATGATTTGCAATTTCAGTATAATAATGTAAAGGAGACTAAAGGTTTGTTAATTGTTTTGTGAGAAGTATATCTACACGTGCGTATCATATTCATATTTCTCACTTGGAAGCTTTGTCACAGCAAAACTTATCCTAGATTGACAGACGTATCGGGGGACGAGATTCATGTGGCCACATCTTGTCAAGTCCGCAACCAGTAAGAAACGATCCCTTTCTTACCATAGTATTTAACCTGACATTTTTTTTCACATCTCCAATACATTTTAACAGTGGAAGCATAAAATGTCATTCACATTTAGTACAGTTCTTTCCTTGGTCCCTCAAACGTAGAGGAACGTGTAACATGTCTGGAAAGTTTTACTCCTTGCTCCATTCCATTCAAGCTGTCCTCGCTGAATTGGTCTATACACTTTGAACTATATAGAAATGAGACTTGGTGCTTACCGCTATTCACGCAAACACTATACTTCCATATATATTGCGAATACGCTAAAAGCACGAAACTGCTATGCGGGTTAAGGAGCTGTAAGAAAAGGTAAATGGCAAGTCAAAACTACACCTTAGCCAATGTCAGAAATACTAAACTTATTGGGGTGTATTAAGATGTGTACTCTGTATGACTATTTTTAACACATTTTCTAAGATGTCCATTCAGTGTATCTCCTTTAAACGATTAGTTAAATATTATTCCTTCGCAGTACAGTTTAGTCAGTATGTCTCGCACCTGCTCTCTGCACTCTGAAACACGTGTTGTATATGCCGTAGATACCAAACAATATACTGGTAACTATGACAACAATCCACGTTGTGTTGTGATCAGGGGAAACAAGCGGGTCAAAGGTCGCTAGAATTCGGGCAGGTCCGCCACTTCCGTCGAACAACTTAATTGCACCCACAAATATTGTGCCTCCTGCGACTGGGATCTGGTCAGTGTTAGCCACATTTTCTAGTCCGATAATTCCGTTCTCTCCAACCAGTACGTGAACTCTGAAGTCCGTCGACTGCCCGTAGTCCAAGGAGGGAGTGTCCACCCCAACCATACTGACGTTTCTACTAGTCAACAGCCAGAAAATGGCATCCTCGTGATAACCCGGGAAATGGAAAGTGGAGGGGTCGTCAAACTTCTCGCTGTTGAAAACAAGGTTCTTGTCTTGAAAACGGGAGCCCCAACCCGAGTTCATGAGTACAATGGCACCATATGGGATTCGACCGTGTTCTCGTTCGTACCTGTCGAAGTCAGACTTTGTCACTCTGTAATCGTGATCCCTTTCCGCTTGTGACGTCACGTCGATAACCACCGCAGGACCAATCAGACGTTCGGGGGGAATCTCATGTGCCCTCCATTTCCCTTTGGCAAAGTGGGAGGGGGCATCGAAATGCGTTCCTGCGTGTTCGGGAGTAACAAACCAGTTGAATTCTTGCCTGTTGAAGAGAAAATTAGAATGGCATGACGAGATCACCAGTTTTCAGGTATATCCCATCTTTTAGTGATCTATCTATATCTAAGACGTCTACTCCTTACCACAAAGCACGGACGACGGCACAATCACGCCTGGAGACGAAAGCAGAGGGAATCGACCTCACACTGACTGGCTTTTACGCCGCTTTTAGCAATATTCCAGCAATATCAGCGCAGGGGACACCAAACATACACTCCACACATGGTGCCCACGTCGGGAATCGAACATAAGTCTCCGGCGTGACGAGTGAACGCGTTAACCACCAAGCTAACCCTTAGCCCTCGACCTCGCAAGGTTTTCAGCATGCAACTCTGCTAGTCTGCCTGTACTCCCTCGTGTGGATATGCGTGTCATGGTTCACTTACAGTCTTGCCAGATTGTCTCTTCTCAAATTTTCTAAAAAACTGTTGAAACAATGAATAGGACAAAGTGACTCCTCGGCTACAATTCAAGAGTATATAGTTTTAGGAATCTTGGTTTCCCAACAAAATTGCCTGGATTTGATAGTTATTTCTGAAACAGAAAACGTCCAAAAATTTGGGTTGATCTGCATAAGGCTTAAACAGCCTTTTTTAAAAAAATGAAGATTCTGAAAGAGACTTAAGCCAGCTAAGCTATAGAACAGCCGCGTGGAAATCCAGGTTAGAAGTTTAACTCATGCTTGTATTGAGAGGCGACTAACATGACCGGGTCGTCAGGTTAGCCGGGTGGTTAAAGCGTTCGCTCATCACGCCGAAAACCCGGGTTCGATTCCCCACGTAGGTACAAAGTTTGAAGCCAATGTGTAGTGTCACCGACGTTATATTGCTAGGAGTGGCGTAAAACTAAACTACACTCACTCACTCGACGTCTTTGGCAGAAAGGATTTTATCCCGGTGATTCGACTGTGGCCAGAATTTCATTACACACTTACCAGAGCTTAGCGAGGAGACCACGATTTCCAATGGTAAAGTTGAATTTTGGAATTCCCTTGTCTGGCCACTGGGGCATGCCTTTCTTGTGGGCCCAGGAAAGATCTACCACTTTGATCTCACCATGGATTAAAGGTAGCAAAACGCTGATGCAGATGACAGAGCTGTCATACTTCATGTTGATGTCTACAAACGTAAAACGGTTGCTATATGCAGGCTGACGCAACTTGGGCAAATTAAGATTATAAACAAAGGAAAACTTTGAATGTCAGTTTAATTTTATACACATAGTTTATGGATGTCCATTTTTATGTTCTTACACAACGTGTACAAGTAATTTTCTTCACCATTCATGAAATGATCGAGGAGTAAGCACATGTCCCGAATCGTAAGCAAACACTTAATGCGTTTATCAGCCACGCGCACAAACAAACAGGTCAACACATTGTATCTGCAATAGAAGGTGCACGTCCTCTGAGGTTCCATACCACTGTTTAACATGAATTCTCAGTCACAGTGCACTGGATCCGAGTCGACCAGTCTCCGTGTTATCCCTCTATCGTCGAGACTGGGTAACAAACCATATTTTAACGTCTTTTGGAAAGACGTGCCAGGGAATCAAGCCCAAGACCTTCCTTTCACGGGAAGAAGCTTATCAGAGATCGCTTCTACCAAAAGGCCCGTTGCTCTGAAGAGGGGTTGCTACATCTCGCTATACCTTCCGAACGGATCACCAAAAATATTGAGACAAATAAGAACATGAATGCTCATTCCAACATCATTAGAAACACATTCAACGACATTTAAACATGCGCCCTCGTAGTAGTTTTGGGGGTGGTGGGATAGCCTTGTGGTTGAAGCGTTCGCCCGTCACGCCTAAAATCCGGGTTCGATTCCCCACATGGGGACAATGTGTGACGCCCATTTCTGGTGTTCCCAGCCATGGTATTGTTGGAACATTGCTGAATGCGACATGGGCGTATAACTGTACTCAATTACTCTCGCAGTTTGAGCATCGTTCTTTTAACGATAAAGATAACGATAATGTCAGTTTGAAAGGCAAGGCCGACAAATAACGTTCGGGTAAAATACAAGAAAATGTAAGGAAGACACATATACATACACTTGTACAGGATCGGAGATCGGAGAGCGGCTCCTGCTTCTGGGAATGGAGATAAGCCTACTGCGTGAAAATGACAATTGTCACATGGGATAGTATATGGTGGCATGCGTTAGTATACATCATGTGTGTAAGCACTAAGGGATGTCTGTAATGTTATATGCCTTGATATGGTATGGTTCATTGTTCTTGTTGTACATCAGAACAGTAATTTTTATATTCATATCATAAGGGTTGTTGAACAAATATGACATGAAAGTAAAAGAGAAGATACATTGCAAACAGAATGGGAAGAGATACAGGAACGAGGCCAGGCCTGTTGTAACTAGCCACGTGGGCGGACCACTTGCTGGCAACTCGCACAACTAGCCACGAGGGCGGACCACTTGCTGGCAACTCGCACACCTCGCTGTTCTACTAGCAAGTACCTCCAAACAACTGTATAATGTTCAATTCACAGACTCGCACTGGGGTCAGAAAACCGATAAACTGGGGACTGGTTTACTATTAGCATCGCAATCAAATTGGTTGATAAATCTGACAACAAATGCACGCACGAAAATGAGAGGGTGATTCAAACGTCTTTGATCCATGACGTCACGGTCTGTTGTATCTTGGTAAGAATAATTTGAATAACGAGTGAAAATATTTTTTGAAAGAAACACATAAAAAACATTCATTCAGTGAAATGTGTTAGCCAATCAGATCGCTGGAGTTAGTGAAATCAAGCGCTGACGACCTAATTGTGTATACTTCCGGCACAGCAACTCGGTCTTTGGCTTTTTTGTGAAAACAACAACAACAACAACAAATGCATGCCCTCGGAAAGCTGTATATATGCCCCCAACACACATCGGAAATATGGACAAAAACTGTTGATACTTGTGGGGCTTTTAAATCCGCCATATTAACTGATTGAATGTGTAATTGTTCGGTTTTCGATCATGTCGCCGTATTTCTGTGATGCACATTTACATGTCATATACTGAGGAGGGGTAGGGTGATGTGGGGCTATGGTTCAGTTATATATTAAATAAGAAATAAACAGGTTACAGGAATAGTAGTACAGATTCCTATTTGATCACAAATCTAAAATATTTACTCACCGTCTTGACATTTCCTGTGAATAGATTTGAACGTTCACAACGTCTGAAAGTTCAATATGAACGAGGCCACTTGAGTTGAAGTTGAGGTTGAGTAGTCGGTCTTAAAACGTCAGTGTTGGGAGACAGGTGACCGTAAATCCAAAGTTGGCCTTACATACATCTCACCATGCTTTCCTTATACCAGCTATACTGTAGTAGAACTTTCTCACACAAAAACATGCCACACTACCACTTTCCATAACCCCTCCAAAACCGGAGGCAAAACAAAGGGAGGTAACTCCTCGGAAATATGGGTGGCTGGATCGCAATCTATCGCAATGCAGTTTATTTGCCAATACACAGCCCTACAGAATACTGTGTTCGGATTTTCACATGATTAAACTCAATTTGCTTCAACACTCTACTGAGCGGCCTCCATTTTCACATTATTTTGTTTGTTTGATGGCCTCATCAGATGTAATTCGTTGGTCATTTGTACCACTCTGACCAGAAATGTGTAAAGCCTCACAAGTCATACAAGTATGTTTCTCCCATGCACTCAAATGGAGGCTCTACCTTTCAAACAGTAGTTTCTTTGTTTGGTTTACCAAGGTGACATGGTATTGGATTTCTCTTCGCAACACTCTTTGCTTCATTACATGTGCTCAATGTGAAGATCCGGGCTAGAATTAATCATCAGTAGCCCATGGTTCCCTGGGTCTGTTGCTCCCGCGACAAGCACAGGCAGCGACGGAGCGTAGCGAAGGCGCAACAGACCCAGGGAACCAGGCTGCCCATGTTTGTCGTACACCAACGAGGCGACCAAAGGGGTCCGTTTCCCTGACATGGTTGACACGTCATCGTACCCCAGATTGGTGCTCATGCGATTGTTCACTGGATTGTCCTATTTCACAAATCGACGCCATATAGCTGTACTATTGCTGAGTGCGGCGTAAAACTAAACTCACTAATACGTCATACATTGGCTTCGATGGTCATGGTCGTGGTGGAAAATTTCACATGTTGCACCTCGTCCAAACTTGAATGGCTAAATACTAATGTTTCATTTTTCATGGGATAAGGGACCGTGTCCCTCTTCATCTATAGGGTCTTGCATAAATTAGCTCATTTACTATCTTGCAAAGATACATGTGGGTTGATTTCCAGCCAGCATGAATCGGTGACCTCTGTCGCGAGGGCGAGAACCAGCAGATCATGTTTTGTTTGTTTGGGTTTTTTGTTGTTGTTGTTGCACTCTGCACTATTCCAGATACATGGAAAGGATCTTTTGTCCCAGGAAGTATTCTCCCTGTCAAAAGTTTAGACTCACTAATGTGAATATAGATACATACGTGAGGCAACTATTCTAAACTAAACATTGCTAAATATTCAATACTGTTTAATGATACTGTTCACACATGAACTGATGTATTGCAAAACAAATTCTTAACGTTGAAAAGATTGTTGTCATGAGTTCATGAAGCAAGGCTAGATTTCCTTAGCTTCTGAATCTCCGGTCTCCCTTGGGCTCCTTTTCAATTGCAATGGGTTTGTTTGTTATTATCAAAGTTATATATAAAACCTTAGTCTAACACCGTTCCTATTTCTTGAAGTGAGTGAGTGAATTTAGTTCCATGCCACGTTTAGCACTATTCCAGCAATAACACCGCAGGGCACACCAGAAATAGGCTTCACACATTATATTATACCCCTGAGGGGAATCGAACCCGGGTCTTCAGCGTGACGTTCGAACGCTTTAACCACTATGCTACCATACCGCCCTCCGTTTCCCGGAGAACAAAACCCGCACATGGCTAAACAAGTGCTGGCACAGTCTGTAACAATAATCACTCTGTCATTCTTTTGAAGGTGTGATGAATGTATACTGTACAAATACTAAATGTGTTAAATATAATTCTATGTCATGTTTTGGCAGTACATCTGTGGTCTGTAACAATAGGCACTCTGTCTTTCCTTTGAAGGTGTGATGAATTTATACAATGCAAATACTGAATGTGTTAAATATAATTCTATGTCATGTTTTGGCAGTATATCTGTGGTGCAACATGTGTTTTAGACATCACGGTGCGTTGAGTATAGCTATATATATTGTCTTATGATCATTTGTAATCTGAGCTCAAAACACTGGCATTGAAAGTAATTGCATTGACATATTCATGGTAACATGTGTTCGCGGAACGGAACACTCATCTAAGTCAACAACAAAAAAACACGTGTGAATTCATAGTTCAAGTACAAATAGGTCACTTCTTTCAAAAGTGCAAGTTGTATATTGGGGCTAACAACAGTTGTCAAATATGGAAGAAATTCAGAAATATAGCAAGATATGGTCTTTACAAACCAGTAGACCAAACCGGAGACCAACAATTATAGGGTTGTGGCACTTTAGACTGATGCTGTGTATCTGAAAATAGGTAATTTTAATATAAAACATAATGTCGGCATTTAAACTGAAAATGAGCCGATTTACCTCGGGGATTTAGAACCATGAGATTTCTAGATTTCAATAACATTCAAGCATTTTAGAAAGGTAAAATGTTGGTTGGTTGGTTGGTTGGCTGGTTGGTTAACGCCGCAGTATTCCACTTGCATGGTGGCAGGCTGTAAATAATCGTGTCTGGACCATCAACAACCCGAGCATTGATCTACCCTTTTGGGATACGATGACATGTGTCAACCAAGTTTGCAAGCCTGTCCTACCGATTCCGTTAGTCGCCTCTTACGGCTAGCATGAGTAACAAAAGTAATATTACGTTCAGAAGTCAGGAGACAGATTACTGGAACTCATAACGGTTCAACGTTGCAGAGAGCGAAGTTGGCTCGTACAAAAAGGGAAAATGCATCACAAAGCTTAAATCTCCTAGTAATAACAGTATTCTTAATGTAGCTGTTAAGTCAGTTTAGTCCATAAGCTGACACGTATTTAGAAGAAAGGTTTCCTTTAGACTTATGATCTTGTTGTCTCCTGCCTTTCCTCTATCATAGGTCACATTTGTTTGAACCCAATACACTCCTCGACGGGCTTTTTTTCACCCTATTTTTCACTTGGTCTCACGCGTCCAATAAGATTGAGTCACGAATAATAGTCACAGCTATCAGACATGTTACTCATGAAGAGTGTTGAAGCAGCGCACTCTCAAAAATGTTTGTTTATGTACAACTTAAGTGTCCTTTTGAATGATATATATTTTTATATACATTTCCCCAATCCTGTTCTGAATCATCCGTGTCAGTTTGGCTGCTATATTTAAGAAAGTAACTACGATTCACTCTATATTAATATTGCATTTTTATATCACAGTGAGCCAAATAATTCACATCGCGTTAATTTCAGCAACAGTCACCAGAGTATTATTATAATTTATTATAGGATATTTATGTGGCAACAGTCACCAGAGTATTATTTTTTACATACTTATCAGGTAAGAAAGCCAACAATGCCCACGTGAGTGGCGCTTACTCAATTTCTCTCATAACACAGTCTACAAAAAGTAGAGACGCGAGGTCAACATACGGGCGGTAGGTCACCCAGGTCACGAGATGACCTGGACACGTCATTCCCTTACTAGAGACGAGCGAGTCAAGACGTGTTGCTTGGCCGCTCTACTGGATTCTAGTTAAGTGTGTGCTTTGTTTATTGCATTTTTCTATATTTCTCTCTCTCTCTCTCTCTCTCTCTCTCTCTACTATCATCATTCTAGTCGCTTTTAGGTGTTTTTCGTTATCTGCGACTGGCTGATTTTTTTTTTCTTGCCAGCAGTTTGTGGGTCGTCGGCCGTCGTCCCACTTGCACGTGCTGCACGGGTGTCCCGATTGTGTCTCGGTTCACGCTTGTGTGGCTCGTGCACTCGGACCCTTGTCGGGCTTCCGCGTTACTCGCTGGCGGATAGGCGGATTGGCGGATAGGCGAACCCTTCGCCCGAGCGGACCTTTCGTTAGGGGTTCCTTAACTATCGTTCACCTGCGCCTTTGTGCGCAGTAGCGGAGGTCAGGCGGACCCTCCGCCTAGTCGGACCCTTCGCTAGGAGATTCTTCTGTCGTTCCCCTCAACCCCTGTGTGGTGTAGAGGAGCATTGGCGGACCTTTCGCCTTGACGGAGAGGCGGAGGACAGGCGAACCTTCCGCCTGGTCGGACCTTTCGCTTGTGACGTGCCTATCCTCCTCGGATAGGAGTTTACTCTGCCGTCACCCCTCGGCAGCGCACCCTGTCGTGCGTTCCACCATGGTATTCGCCTCCTTCTGCACTCAGTGCGGCACTAGGAAGTCGGCTAAGTGGGATCCTCACACATTGTGTAGGCTTTGCAAGAGTCCCTGCGCTGCGGATAACACTTGTGCAGAGTGTGAGGTCCTCTCTGAGCGGGACTTTCGTCAGTACCTGGCAGTACTTAGGAAGAGCGAGAGGGAGTCTCATCGGAAGAAGGCAGCGCCTTCCGCAGGTTCGCCAGTGTCTTCGGCGTCATCTAGACGATCGGTGCCTCGCTCTCCCATCCGCCCTCCTTCTCCCTCCGCATCAGAGGAGTTAGTTATTCACGAGGAGGCGGAGGAGTGCGACTCTCAGTCAGGAATGGAGTCGGACCCCATCAGGACTATGCCAGAGGGGAGCGATACTCGCTCCCGTTCCGTCTCTCCCTCTCGGCCCCTCCTGAGGGAGGACGTAGCCGTATCACCGGAGGGGAGGAAGGAGAAGAAGAGAAGGAAGGAGAAAAAAGCGAAGAAGTCTCGTAACAGGGAGCAGGTTCGCTCAGAGAGGCTACTCCTTTCCGTTAAAGGGTTAGTGGAGTCCATCCTTGATCAACGCCTTGATCCGTCCACATCGGCTCGTTCCGCGGAACCCTCCTCTCCGCTCCGCCTCCGGAGGCGGACGCCTGTTCACTCCCCGAGGCGCTCTCCTTCTCCCAGGTCCTCCCCCTCTAGGGAGTTCATTAACACAAGAGACCCTCCACTTATTCCTATCCTCCCGGAGGAGGTGGGGGATGACAGCGACCCTGTCCTCCCAGAGCCTAACCCTCCAGTCTCTGACTCTGCGTCTAGACTGGAGGCAATTGCGGAATACACCGGTGTGGTGTTGGCGGAGGTGGACGATCAACCTTCTGCCGCTTCTAGGGCGAGAGGCGAGTCTTTCTGCCCTGAAGACTGTGTTCTCTCCCCTCGGAAAGTCCTCCCTCCGCACCGCTTCCTTGAAGCAGCCGCTAAGGAACTGAAGGAGGCTGTTGCCACCGCCGGACCACGTCGCCTTACCCCTCGGCTCCTCCTCTCAGACAAACAGAGGATCAGGCTTCCAGTGGCGAACTCGCCCATTCCTTTAGATCCTCCCTCCTTGGATCCCGATATCTCTCGTGTTGCTTCTGCTGGGGTACCCCACAAGGTGTCGGACAATCACCTTATCCATTTGGACAAGGAGGCCAGATCCATTGTGGGGCTGAGCAACTATGTTGCTCATGCCTGCCAAGCTACCACGCCTGGCCACTTTCGCCAAGGAGGCAGGGATGGAACAGGGTGAGGAACCTCTGTATAGGGCATTTGGAGCGGTAGCTGGCGGAGTGGCACAAGTCACCCTGTCGGCTGCTAGGATTTCAGCTGCCATTACCAACCTCAGACGGGAAGGCTTCATGGGGCGCACTAATCTCCCACCGGAGATTAGGGACTCCCTCCGTCACGCCTCAGTGTCGGCAGACACCTTGTTCGCGGGGGAAATCCCAGAAGCTCTCCGCACTCGCCATGAGATCCAGCAGCAAGACCTAACCAATCGGATCATGACGGGTGGCGGACCCTCAGCAGGCTCCACCCCCCGCAAGCGTCAGGGAGGTCCTCCAGCAGACCAATCCACTCCTAGGAAGCGGACAGGGAAGGTGGACTTTCGGTTCGGAGGTCGTGGCCGAGGACCCACGAACCAGTCCAACCAGCCCAGCCAGGCTAACCAGGGATTCCAAACCCCCAGCAAGGGCACTCCGCGGAAGCGGAACAAGGGCAAGTGGACGTCCAAGAAGAAGTGACTCTTGGTGCCCGCCAATCCTTCCGCCACCTATCATTCCTCCATTCGACGGACCCGTTGGCGGCCGCTTGAGCCTCTTTGTCCCAAACTGGCGTCAGCTAGGACTAGACCCATTCGTGTGTCGGATCCTGGAGCGTGGCTTCCGCATCCCGATCTCCTCTCCGCCCCCTCTAACCTGCTCTCCGGTGGAACGTCCGATGGACTCGGTCAGGTTCCAACTCACCTTAGAGCAGGTGGAGTCTCTAGTCTCCAAGGGGGCAGTTCAGGAAATCCCCCTCCAGGATCTGACTCCCGGGTTCTATTCCCCCGTTTTTGTCAGGCCCAAACGCAACTCGGGGAAATGGCGGCTGATTCACGACTTGAAGGAGTTCAACTCCTCCTACCTCGAACAGCCGCCATATTTTCGACTCTTGACTGTTCCATCAGCCATGCGGTTACTGGAGCCCTCGGACTACATGGTGTCCCTCGACCTCCAGGATGCGTACCTGCACATCCCCATTCACTTGGCGGATCACAGGTACCTCCGTTTCGTCCTGGGGGGCAGGCACTTTCAGTGGAATGTCCTCCCGTTCGGGATTTCCTCTGCCCCATGGCTGTTCACTCGTGTGACCCAACCCATCGTCCAGTTCCTCCACGAACTCCAGGTCCAATTCCTTATGTACCTGGACGATGGGTTCGCTCACAACCCTTCGCCCTCCATTCTCGAGGCGCAACGGGACCTCGTCATCCACCTCCTTCGACGCCTAGGGTGGCTAGTGAACCTGGAGAAGTCGGACCTGGTACCAACCACCTCTCTCCAATACCTAGGTGCCATACTGGATACAGTAGCCTTCAAGGCTTTTGTACCCAAGGAGCGGATGACCAGGCTAGCGCCCCTGATGACTCGGGCACTATCAGAGCCCCTGTCCCTCAGGCAGTGGCAGCGGATATTGGGCCTCCTGACGTCAGCCCAGGACCTAACCATAAGGGGGAGGCTGATGCTCCGACCTCTTCAGGTGTTCCTCAACGAGCACGTCAGGGAGACCCACTGTCTTCACCCAATAAGTCTCCCACCTCACCTCAGACACTTCCTCACCTGGTGGCAAGTGGACGACAACGTCCTCAAAGGAGTTCCCCTAAGGACACCTCTCCCGACCAGTCACCTTTTCGTGGACGCCTCCACCCAAGGATGGGGCGCTCACTTGGGGTCGGACCAGACGGCAGGTACCTGGTCGGCAGCCCAGCAGGACCGGCACATCAATGTGCTGGAGTTGGACGCCGTACGACTTGCCATCCTCCATTGGTCCGTTCCCCTCAGGCACCAGACCTTACTGGTCCACACGGACAGCTCAGTCGCAGCCTGGACGATCAACCGTCAAGGCTCCACCAGAGCCACTCCTCTCCTAGACCTGACCCTCCGCCTGTTCGAACTGGTAGACAGGCTCTGCCTGAGCATCCATGCAGTTCACATTCCAGGAGCCAAGAACGTCCTGGCAGATGTTCTCTCCCGGCCGGACGCGCCTCCTTCGACAGAGTGGCAACTGAACCCGCGGACGTTTCAGTCCCTCTGTCTCCAGTTCGGCAGGCCCATGTTGGATCTGTTTGCCACCAGGCTGAACTGCCAGCTCCCGATCTATGTATCCCCCGTGCCGGACCCAGCGGCCTGGGCCGTCGATGCACTGTCGTTAGAGTGGGAAGGGATGGACGCTTATGCCTTCCCTCCCCCAGCGGTTCTAGCACAGGTAGTGGCCAAGCTTCAGACCACCAAGTCCATCAGACTGCTTCTGGTGGCTCCCATGTGACCTGCCCGGCCCTGGTTCGTTCCCCTTCGCAGACTCTGTCTGCAGGATCCCGTTCAGATCCCTCACCGGAGGGACCTTCTCATAAGCAAGCCAAGCGGCCGTGTTCACGAAAACCCTCAGGTATTCGATCTGCACGTTTGGCTTGTATTCAAAGGGGGCTCAGGAACAGTGGATACTCCAAGCGAGTAGCCTCGGCCTTGGCTTCCTCACAGAGGAAAACCACGCAGAAGCTCTACGACTTCCAGTGGGGTTCCTTTTCCTCCTTCTGTGAAGACAACGGCGTGGAGGCCGGTTCTGCCACTCTTCCCCAGATAGCTGATTATCTGGTTCACTTGCGCAACGTTCGAGGGCTCAAGGCCTCCTCCATTAACACCAATCTGGCGGCCATCATGTCCGTTATAAGGAAGAGGTCGCCGGGACTGGACATTTCTGTACTGAGGGAGCTCATCAAGTCTTTCCGACAGGCGGAGGGTCGGCGCAAGCCGAGGGCTCCTGAGTGGGATCTGGCAGTGGTCCTTGACCACCTCAAGTCAGATTTTTATGACCCTCTGGAAGAGGCTCCCCTCCTCCGCGTCACGGTGAAGACCACCTTTCTAGTGGCCATGGCCTCGGCGGCCCGAATATCGGAGCTTCACGCTCTTCAGGCGGATCTCCTGAGATGTGAGGCCACGGATGGAGGATCTGCGTCCTTGAGCCTCGCCCCCGACTTCGTTTGCAAGAACCAACAGGCAGACGAACTGGGACGTACCTTCCACATCCCTTCCTTAGGGCCGTTGGTAGACCCGACGGAGGAGGGAGCACTCTCTCTCTGCCCTGTCAGGGCTCTCCGAGTGTATACCGACCGTACCCGCTCCCTTAGGCAGGGGCGGCGGAGGCTCTTCCTCCCTCACTCCCAGAGGAGCAAAAGGGAGATTGATCGGAGAGCTCTTGGGGTATACCTTCGGTCGGCCATCATAGAGGCCTACAAAGGCCAGGACAGACCTCTTCCGACTCGAACCAACCCACACAAGATCAGGGCCGTCTCGGCCACCATGGCTTATCACCGCAACATTGCGGTGGCGGACATCATGGCGGGCTGCTTCTGGAAGTCTGGCTTGGTGTTCGCCAACCACTATTTACGAACCCTCTCCAACGAGGATCTGGCGGGCATTTCAAGGCTAGGACCCCAGGTCTTTGCCCAGCAAAGAACGGGGGGTCCTTACCCTTTAATTCGGCGCGGGGCTGCTCCTCTTTAGGTGGCCTACACTCCCCCGCCTCTCGTATGGTGCCAAGCTGGGGACCTCAGCTACACACCCTTTTTGCCTCAAATAAACTTTTCTGTTGCTTCTCTCCACTCCTTCAGTGTTGAGCTGTCTTTTCTCGTGTTGGGTTTCCCTTCCGGGGTTGTCGGCCGATCCCTCCTCCTTATCGGAGATGTCCGGACAGCGGTTGGTGTCCTACCCGCCCTATAGTGCGGAGGCGGATGCCGGTGGATCGCTCTCCTCAGGGTTTCTTGGTTCCTCTTTACGTAGAGACGCACGGGCGAAGTCTCGCGTCCACGCTCTCAGCCCTCCGCCTCTGTGCCATTCTGGGCATTGTTGGCTTTCTTACCTGATAAGTATGTAAAAAATATAACATTTTTGATTAAATGTCATTTTTTATACTTACCTGGTAGAAAGCCAACAGTCGGGAGTTCCCGCCCAGCCTCCCCTCCTGAGGGTTTTGTTGTCTGCCTCGCTGGGTAAGGGAATGACGTGTCCAGGTCATCTCGTGACCTGGGTGACCTACCGCCCGTATGTTGACCTCGCGTCTCTACTTTTTGTAGACTGTGTTATGAGAGAAATTGAGTAAGCGCCACTCACGTGGGCATTGTTGGCTTTCTACCAGGTAAGTATAAAAAATGACATTTAATCAAAAATGTTATATTATAATTTATTATAGGATATTTATGTGGCGCACATATCGACGCACTAATGTGTGCTGAAGTCGCTGGTGTTTTCTTTACCATCGATCGTTAGATGTTAGTCTCAACGGTGCATCTCAACTCCCTGGGGAACATACAACTCTTGTAGCCACTAGGTGCACCGAGGTATTACGGCTTTCCCGTCCATACGACACCGCATTCAGCCTTAGGGAACAAAATTCTCACCATGTTTACCACAGGTGCTCTGTATTGGAAAATGAATAATGGATAGTACTACACCAGTAAATGTACCTTTTGTTACCAGTATACTATACAGTGTATGTAATAGCGTCTGCCCGGCGGCCCGCTGCTTGCTAGTTACATGGCGGGCTGTGCGCTAATACATTTCCCAAGGGTAGATATATTAGACCGTTTCTTTGTCTACAGAAATATTTCGAAAATAATTTACAATCGTGGTAACTAGATGATGTCTGTATAGTTCATGATCAGTCAAACTGGAACTTCCACTGATCAACCTGCCCATTTATCTAACACTAAATGTGAGTGGTCTAAGGAATGCTTTCTGTCAATGAATAATGTCGTTCTTTTCTGATGGCAGTGACTAAATGAATTAACAGTGACCACCAAGTCATGATTTTATTAAATTTGCTTTTGCACATGTTTAAGTTTGCCTCACTACAAGTAATTCATTAATTACTTTCTTTTAACACCTTGTGTCAATTTCCTATATATAATACAGGGCTGGTTACATGTTAACAGGGCCAGCAACATTTTTTAGTTATCAGCCCTGCTGTCTTTTCGCAGGAGTTTCATTCTCTGAGTATACCATAACTCCAGTACAGGAGCTGGTGTAAGTGCTATGAAGGATGAGTGAGTTTAGTTTTACGCCGCACTCAGCAATATTCCAGCTATATAGCGGCGGTCGGTAAATAATTGAGTCTGGACCAGACAATCCAGTGACCAACAACATGAGCTTCGATCTGCGCAATGGGGAACCGATGACATGTGTCAACCAGGTCAGCGATCCTGATCCTGTTAGTCGCCTCTTAAGACAAGCATAGTCACCTTCACGGGTCAAGTGCTATGAAGAAATACCTTTGCAAAATACAAATATATCACTTCAGACGATTCTCGCTTCAAGCTCACAACAGCCGTCTGATCAGTGCACTACTTCAGTTATTCTGCGCACATTAAAGCTCGAACGTGTTACAAATATACTAGGCACATAAAGAAACCGCGCATGATATAGAAATCAAAATCTAAATTTATCAAACCTGTGTAGACACGTAAGGATTTAAACTTACGTCAGTGTTCATTGTGTCGTTATTCACTCTCATTCACTGGGAAGAATCACGATCAGTCACCCATGTTAACTAATTTCTATGAGTAAAAACACCGATTAACTAAGTAGGTCGTGTCTCTTGTACGCCTTGAAGTACACCGATATCGACAGAGATTTAAATTGGTGTTAGTGAAGGTCCATTCTTCCTCCACCAAAGATTCAAGGAACATTGAATATGTGGTTGCTTGTATTTGCAGCATTATTTTAATGAAAACGATCACGATGTAGTTTGAAAACCTAATAGTGAAATACACGAAATGTAATAAAAACAGTGCACATACTTTGATATTTGCCTGTTGGACACTCTCTCTGATAAGACAAAAGACGGAAACGTGGAAACCCAGATAAGACCTCCTGTGCACAATTCCTGACAGACGTGCTCCGGTTAGGAACTGTAATGACACAATGGCTAGTGTTAAAAAGCCAATTTAATACTGCGTTTGAAAACACAGAACCACCGACCAGGACGTAACTTGTTGAGCTGCCACGATACTGTTAGTCACCTCTTGCAACATGCATGGGTTGCTGAAGGTGAGTATTCTGACCCTGATCTTCACGGGTAGTATCGTCTAGGATGGCAACAAGGTGCGGGGTCAGCTCTCTCGCCCATGATATAAACCGAAACATGAATCTCATCAACCAGTTCAGACAATGACCCACTTTTCAGCCGATTCGAATTACAGGTAGGTATTTAAGTTCACACAGATATGCACCTACAATAAGCGAATATATTTTATCTTTTTACCATATATCTATAGTAGACAAAACATTTTCAGATTATACGTTCACAGCAAATCATCTAGGAAAAAGTGCAACAAGCTAATTCAAATGAAATCATAATCCCTGGCTGTACAAGTTTGTTGGATAAAAGAGTTAAAAATATAATGGGACTTTGAAGTTAGGTTGTAGAACCCGTTTAAGACAGCCTAAATACAAATACAAACACCAAGTGATTCCTCCCAGCGCTTCATCAGAATCTGATTATCCATATAAATCTGTCTGTTAGTTGCCTGTTAGGCGATAAAAGGTAAAAGTCACATGACTTTTTACAACCGGGTACCAGTTTCCGGCACGGTGAACAGTGACAATTTTGAACAAAAACACTTGCTTAAGGTGAGATATATTTCTCCACGTGTATCACATGCGCTTCAAATGCAAGAACTGGGAAATCACCTGTGGGAATGTTGTGGGTAAACCGACTGATGATCATTAAGGAATTTATTGCATAGGAAAGTCGATGTTAAGAAAGGAGTGTGCCTTTAATGCTGGGTAATCTTCTCCAACTAAGTTTCAGCAACAGCTCTGCCTATGTCTCAGACAGGCAGATAGTGATCCTATTGAACAAGGTGTAGGGCAAGGACGGGTGCAATCCTCGTGGCTCTTTCTTGTCTATATCAATGATCTAATCCCTGAACTCAGGAGAAAAGACTCTGGTCTTTTTGTATATGGACTCAACATTCCAGTATCATGCTCACAGTACTAGTCAGCGCCACACCAAAGGGGCTAGAAGTTGCTCTGGACTCTGTTACAGAATATGCACAAGATTGGAGATTAACGTACGATGTCATCAAAGGTCATCAAAGGTCACGTTCTGATAGTGAGTAAGCTGATTTCCAGACAAAACACCGCTAAGTTCAAGTTGGGCAAGGTCCCATGGCACCAAATGATTCTCTCTACTAGCTTCTACGTATGTGAGATGCTCAGTGGCAGCTAAGATACCATTCAAAGATACCATTCAGTCAGAGAATACACAAAGACACTTTTACAGGGTCATACAATAGCGGACCTAGCAATGTGGTCACTAACAGGACTAATACTCCTCGGAAGGCCTTGCTGAAACTCATGCATTTAGTATGTTCGTACTTGGCGTCAGTCAAAGTTCCCAATACCAAACCTTTGGGGTAGAAATAACCCATTGCCCGACTTCTGTCCGTGGTTGAGTTGTTTTTTTTGTCGGGCAAAGAAATGTGTATATGACCTCTACCGGTGGCCAGTTGACTTTCCAATCTTACCATGGTACTTATTTAAAATATCAACAGGAAAATCGGCCGGTAGAGTTGAAAAATATCAGGGCAAGTGATTTTACATGTGCCAGTATATCTGAGTACACTAGCAATTTGAAAGTTATTACCACCCCTGAAACTAGGCCGACTATGTGTGATATAATAACACCACCTGCTTGTCAATACAACCTTAATACTGTCATCTCCATCTTTGTCAGTACTGGGACATTCCCTTGCAAAGCCGAATGGAGAAGAATGGTGTGTGGTGCAATATCCCTGTGTGATGAAAATAGAAGGAAACGCACATTTTTACTGAGAAAAGACTTGGTCAGATACAGGCCTTAGATATGTCATCCAGTTCTCTCTTAAGATAGCTTGCAGACAAAATGCTTTGTGTTATAACAAGGTATATATACAAGCAAGTGTACTGTTGTATTCACAATTACATATATATGGTCTGAAAAGCTTTTGGCATCTCCATTTATGTCAAACCACACACACAGAGAGAGAGAGAGAGAGACGCAATAAGAGAAATTGTATTGAGGAAAGCTCCTCGTCAACGAGAGCACCTCGGTGATCGGTCTAAATTGTTAGGAAAAAGTTCGAAGTTAACTGTCGACACAACTTCAGTTGATTCCACTTGCTTATTAATGGAAACACGCAATCTCATTAACATTAGATTCTTCATTCTAATTTTCTACATAACCTCATCGATAAAGGTGGCATTGTGAGGATATTATGAGGAATGCTATGGATAGTGAAGTCAATAGTTCATATAGTCACAAGTGAATGACCATCCTTTTCCTTACAGTTTAGTCACAGAGGGAGGGAGTGAGCTTTGATTTACGCCGCACTCAGCAATATTCCGCCATATGGCGGCGGTCGGTAAATAATCGGGTCTGGACCAGACAATCCAATGATCAACAGCATGAACATCTATCTGCGCAATTGGGAACCGATGACCTGTGTCAACCAAGTCAGCGAGCCTGATCCCGTTAGTCGCCTCTTAAGACAAGCACAGTCACTTTTTATGGCAAATATGGGTTGTTGAAGGGCTATTCTACCTCGGACCTTCACTTGTCACAATTTAGTCAGAAGATCACTGGCGTGCTCTACGTATCTTAAAACACGTGCTGTATACACCGTAGATGCCCAACAATAAACTGGTAACTATGACAACAATCCATGTTGTCTTGAACTCATGGGAAACTTGCGGGTCAAAGGTCGCTAGAATTCGGGCAGGTCCGCCACTTCCGTCGAACAACTTAATTGCACCCACAAATATTGTGGCTCCTGTGACTGGGATCTGGTCAGTGTTAGCCACATTTTCTAGTCCGATAATTCCGTTCTCTCCCAAAAGCATGTGAACTTTGAAGGTCGTCGACTGCCCGTAGTCCACGGAGGGAGTGTCCACCCCAACCATACTGACGTTTCTGTTGGTCAAGAGCCAGGAAATGGCGTCCTCGTGATAACCCGGGAAATGGAAAGTGGAGGGGTCGTCAACCTTCTCGCTGTTGAAAACAAGGTTCTTGTCTTGAAAACGGGAGCCCCAACCCGAGTTCATGAGTACAATGGCACCATATGGGATTCGACCGTGTTCTCGTTCGTACCTGTCAAAGTCAGACTTTGTCACTCTGTAATCGTGATCCCTTTCCGCTTGTGACGTCACGTCGATAACCACCGCAGGACCAATCAGACGCTCGGGAGGAATCTCGTGTGCCCTCCATTTACCTTTGGAAAAGTGGGCGGGGGAATCGAAGTGCGTCCCTGCGTGTTCGGGAGTAACAAACGAGTTTATTTCGTACCTGTTGATAAAAAAAACAGAACAAGACTGACACGAAGTCACCACTATCTACAGGGCCTCCCTGTACTTCCCGGTGAATTACAGTAGACATTTGCATATTCACAGGGGGTAAGCTTTATCCATCTTCAACCGTAAGCTGGTCGTCATCAACTACCATTTTCCCCTCTTAAGATTTTGATATTTCCAATTTGTAGATGTTTATGAAATCAACTTTTCTTGTAACCTAAATGGTCATGATTTATAACCCCGATATCATTTGGTCATGACACGTCCTATTTTATTTACATTTGAAGCACTTTTGCACACATCCTTCAGCGCAAATCTATAAAACCGTGAAATCGACCGCTTTCGGCGTCTTTGCAACATAATCATTTGAATTCATTTAAATGAGGTTATGTAGCCACTGTGTAAAGATTCTAGCTCCTGTCGAAATGAAAATGTTCCTGCAAATAGAAATAAAATAGATACGCATCGAGTTTAGTTACTTCATCTTTATACGGGCTGTTGGTTTCTTCTTACACAAAGCTGCCATGGTAGCTGCAGCTATCGAATCTTCATTAGTTCCCTTTTCAAGAGAAATCAGAATTTTGTAACATTATTAAACAATTGTGTTGACACCATCCACATAGCGTCATCAAGGTTTGCCAAAGAATTACTGACAGTCAAAAATCCCTTCAAACCAAACCATTTGAAAATATAATTCCCTTACAATTCCAAAAATGTGGCAAGTCGTGTACACCAGGCTCATTTACATTGACCTTGATGGTTGAAGATATAGGACCCTCGTTAAAAAAGAAAGAGATGGTTGTTGAAATAACAACAACCAAGACGTTGCCTGCAGCAGTATCGGCAGTCGCTGTGACACTGTTCTCGATACAGATGAGGATGCCACGTCCGTGGTCACGGAATTTCTTCCAGGTGTCATTTCAGTATTGAAAGAATCAGGGCACCTTCCCAAGTAGTGGATTGGTGTAACGTCACGACACAACGTCGTCACAATGTTAGTATTCCGTCATTTCATAACGTTATGTCACAACGTAGTAACGACGTTGCAGATTTACTTTGAGGAAACGTTTTCCTTCAGGTTCCTCACAACGTTATAACAACGTTTCTTGCAACTTGGTGCCCAAGAGCTTTCCCCAGAGTTTCCTGTCTCCAGTTTCAGAAAACACGACCAAATCCACATGGAAAATGACGAATAAACATTGAAATCAATTTCTGTTTTGTTTCTTACTGTTCACTGCAGGGATAACTATTCAACTATTAACGTCAGTTAACTTTAACCTTGTTGTGACGTAAAGGGCAGGCCACAACGCTGTCACAACGAGTGCCTAGAACAACGTTGTAACAAGGATAGCGCTGACACTGTGACACCGCTGTGACAACGCAAACCTGTTAATTGGGTTGACACGTGGATGAAGTTCAACCGTTTGCTACACAATGAAAAACTCCCCTTGGATAACGCTGCTGTCCTGTTGTTTGAAGACGCAATACAATGGTATTCACTTGAAACAACAACTAAAATGAGATACAGAGATGTGATTAAACAATTCCTGAGAATCCGTCAAAAATCATTTCATAAGAACATTTACGTTTGATACTAGTGGGATTAAAAACAAAGGTCATTTAGGAGAATTGGCTTACAGCCTAGGGATTTTGAAGTTAACATTGCTGTACGGATTTGAAGTTTAACTGTGCGATCAAGACACATTTTGACACAGGTTGAAAACACATTTAAGTGCACAGATGGCCAAGGTATGTTAATGAGGTTCTTGCTAACATTTCAGAATATTTCAGTGGTGTTGCTTTGAAAGTAGATGGTAAAAGAGAAACGTCGGACCAAATATGTCATTCAATACACAGCTGCAAGCTTCAAACAGGGAGACTTTATATAGAGTGTAGATCATCCCTGCTTCAAACGAAGGAGCTATCTCCTGTTGATAATTAACATGAAGCCAACATACCCGTACAGTACCTTTTCAAAAACCTGTACAGTTGATTGGTTTACATGAGCTACTACAATTAGCGCATACAGTTATTCTTTTTGTTAATATCCAAGTTTGATGTATTGACAGAAGCTAAAATCATGACACAGTGGCTACATAAAATGCACAATACCTGAAATGAATTCAATTGACTATGTTGTAAAGACGTCGAAAGTGATCGACTATTCTGATTCGCGCTGAAAGAGGTGTTAGGAAATACTGCAAATGTAAAACAAAATATAATGTGTCACTTCCGGTTGAGCATCGACAGGGTTCATTTCCTGTGTAATCAATAGGTCAGGGTGGCTGTGTCGTCTCACGTGCAAACAAATGTCAACTAAATTGATGTCTCTAAGTGACAATCCTATATAACATTTGTATATAGAACCACACTCTATTTCACAACTTGAAAAACCATCAGTCAGACTTCAGTCAGTCGATGACATTTTGAAAACTACTTTCTTGAATATTTTACAACTATTACCAGAACTTGGCGAGGAAGCCGCGGTTGATGATGTTTAAGTTGAATTTCGGAATTCCCTCGCCTGGCCACTGGGGCATGTCCTTTCTGTGGGCCCAGGTGAGGTCAATCACTTTCATCTCGCCGCTGATTAAAGGTAGCAGAACGGTGATGAAAATGACAGAGCTTCCATGATACTTCATGTTGATGTCTGTAAAGGTAAAACGTAAGAATTAGGTTTCTGAGTACATGGTTGGAATCCTTGCCATGGTGGGTCACTAGGCTGCCTTAATTCAGTGAGTGAGTTTTCATGGTTTATGCCTCTTTTAATAATACTCCACTACTATCACGGTGGGGGACAGCGTGATGTGTGATCCGGGTCTTCAACGTGATGAGCGGACGCTTTAACCATAAGGCTACAACACCGTTCCTGCACGTTCATTTAAAGGACAGGCACAAACAAGGGGCAAATACATTGTAAGGAAACAAACACTTTAAATGGCAGTTAGAAAATGATACTCTTTTAAGGATGGCATTTTCTCTATTCGTGAAAGCCCAGCTTTTCAGAATAAATGCTCCAAAACAATATATTTTTCTTGAAAGCACGTACATTCAGAAGATATTTTTCTCAAAAGCTTGTTGCATTTCTGTAAACAATAACGCAATGACGAACAACTGATACATAAACCCTCAGCTGACATCAGGGTTACAATTGACCTTCAATAACCCCTGGTGGTTGCTGACTGGGTTGACTCGTGTCATTGTATCCCAGTAACCTACATCGATGTCCATGCTCTTGATTCCTGGGTTGTTTGGACCAGAACTGACCACAGACCACTGCCATATAGCTGGAAAATTACTGACTGCCACAGAAAACTAAACGTACTCATTCACTCAGCTGACATCCCATACCTCATGTTGATGTTCTAGTCTTACAAAACTTGTGAAAGTGTCACTTTTATGGGATGTACTTTTAGGCAGATTTCAGCAATATTCCATCACTTTATTAGAAACTGGTGCCCGATCTCGTTCCTTTCAATCTTTTATAAAATTGCCATTGCAAAAAGAATTAGGACTGTATTAGCTCCACTTACAAATGAGAATCAAAAAGGGTTTATGTCTAGGAGATATATCGGTGAAATAACTCGTTAAATTTATGATCTTATGGAATACACAGAAAAAATAGCACGTTTGTTGTTACAGATTGTGTGTTTTTAAAGCCTTAGATTCGATTAATTGGGGCTCTATACAACAAATCATGGCCTTTTTTGGTTTGGGAAATTCCATTAAAACTGGATTAAGACCTTCTAAAATGGAGTATTATCTTGTGTGATAGTAAATTGATCTGGACCAAAATGTTTTCACATAGCCATAGGGTGTCGCCACGGCGAAATCCTGTCACCTTTTATACTCCTCCTATGTGCCAAAATTCCTGTTAGACTCAATATATATGATGAAAACATAAAGGGAGTAACAACAGGGAATACAGAACATTTACTTTCTCAATTTGCAGATGATACTACTTCGGCTCTAGATTGCTCAGAAAGATGTTTATTTGCCACCCTGCAGTTATTGACATTCTTTGCTCGGTTCTCTGGGTTAAAAGTTAATATCGAGAAAACAAGGTGTGGATTGGCTCAGAGAAAAGAACAAGGATGACACTATGCTCCAAAATAAAATTGAATTGGAGCCAGCAAGCCTTTTTAATCTTCTAAGTATAACCTTTGATACTGACATAACCCAAAGGATTGAATTAAATTTCAAAGATAAGTTACGAACATATGAAAATATCTTCGTCTATAAGGTCAGTAAGGAACACGACACCCTTTGGAGGAAATATTATCCTCAAATCAATCGTATTATCGAAGTTAAATCATCTGTTTTCGGCATTACCAGACCCACCAAATTCGATGTTAGAACCTGTCCAAAAGAAACTATTTAAATTCTTTAAGGAGCAACAAGCCTAACAAAATCAAGTGAACACAAATTATTTGCAAAAGTGGTGGCATGAACTGACCCAAATTAAGTAACTCACACAAGCTCAAACGATGTATATGTTACTGAGACAGTACCTCTACTTCTGCTACTACTTCTATAAAATCAAAGCAATTGTTTGAATTAAACATACTAAAGAATATTCGAAATTATATCTGGACGACAAAAATATACGACCCAAGAACGCGGATGCAAGAAAATGTCGCTAGTTTTTACTATTGCCATTCGCTTTTTGCTTGGTTCCAGTTTGTTAAAGACCTCAGCCAGGTAGCCAACTCTGAAATCAATAGGTTATAGAAATACATTTGGTTGAACGACGACATTACAATTGGTAAAAGACATGTCATACCGAAACATAAGTCTCATTAACCCATTCAGACACTGACCTACTTTTCAGCTGCTCCGAAATTTCTCGTGTGAAGGTGTAAATAGACACCACAAACAGCTCTCATCAAAGGTATGGCAAATCGTTAATCATCTGTTTTGGTATTGAAGACACGTGAGTTCCATCTAGACGCATTTTGTAACATGGATCAACCAGAAATTTACCCATTCAACTTAACAGGAAAGACAGACTTCTTGGCTCTGTACTTCCCAATTTTGGGCAAATAAATCTTTCAGTGATAGCATGCAAATAATATATATTTTTAAAAAAACACACTTAAAAAACAAAACACTAAATTTTGAAATGATTCAGGGGGAACTCGCATGATTTTATGACTTACGAAATACACAGGAAAAACGTACGAACATCTTAACTAATTTAATAATTTCTGGCCATCTTATTACCGTTTGTTTACATGGACAATGATATACATGCACACATGCAACAAAAATAAATGAACTACAAAAAATTAGCGCAATACCTCGGATTCTTTCGTCAAAATGGTGAACGTCTGTTGTTACCTTAAAGCTAGAATAGTCTTAAGTCTAGAACAGTCTTGAATATTCATCAGTAGGCGGAGATTATGTGACCATACGTGTTTCCTACGCACTACTTCTCACTTGAACACGTAAGCGCCCCTGCCTCAGCTGGGCCTTGTAAAGCTGTAGAGTCGTGTATAGTTACTTTCTTGTTTCCTCTACACCATAACATAAGCAGCCTTTCCATTTTTATTGTCATTTAAATATTAGGGAAAATGTATCGATGTCCAAATCTGTGTTATATTAATTTGTGCAAGCAATTGTGACATGCAGGTCTAAGGGAATCAAATTCTCATCATCTTTACCATAGGTGGTCTGTCCTGGAAAATGAATAATGGTGAACCATAACAGTAAACGTACCCTTTTGTTACCAGTATGCCAAACTCCAAGTGCTACGAAAGAAATACCTTTGCAAAACGCACGCATGTCAGTTCAGACGATTCTAGCTTATAGTGTCTTATCAGCGCACTTCCTCGGTTGTTCTGCACACATAAAAGCTCGAACGTGTTACAACTAGATCAGTGTTCATTGTGGCGTTATCCACGCTCATTCATTGGGAAGAATGCGTATAACTAAATAATTATCTAAGAGAACAAACACCGCGTAACAAAGTAGGTCATGTTTATAAGTACACCGTTCCCGATAGAGATTAAATTGGTGTAAGTGAAGACAGGTTAGGATTTAATCTTACGTCAGTGTTCATTGTGTCGTCATTCATGCTCATTCACTGGGAAGAATCACGATCAGTCATGCATGTTAACTAATTTCTAAGAGTACAAACACCGATAAACAAAGTAGGTCGTGTCTCTTGTACGCCTTGAAGTACACCGATATCGACAGAGATTAAAATTGGTGTTAGTGAAGGTTCATTCTTCCTCCACCAAATATTCAAGGAACATTGAATATGTGGTTGCTTGTATTTGCAGCATTAATTTAATGAAAACGAACACGATGTAGTTTGAAAACCTAATAGTGAAATACACGAAATATAATAAAAACAGTGCACATACTTTGATATTTGCCTGTTGGACACTCTCTCAGATAAGACAAGATACGGAAACGTGGCAGCTCAGATAAGACCTTCGTGTGCACAATCCCTGACAGAAGTGTTCCGGTTAGGAACTGTAATGACACAATGGCTGGTGTTAAAAAGCCAATTGAATGCTGCGTTTGAAAACACAATACTACCGACCAGGACGAAACTTGCTGAGCTGCCACCAGCGCATGTATCGTCCGATACTGTTAGTAGCCTCTTACAACAAACATGGGTTACCGGGGGTCACTATTCTGACCCGTATCATCATTGGTTGGATGGCAACAAGGTGCGGGGTCAGCTCGCCCATGATACAAACCGAAACATGAGTGTCATTAACCAATTCAAACTATGACCTTAGCTACTTTTCAGCCGATTCCACTTTTTTGTGTAAAAGTGAAGAAAAAAACCCCAAAGAAACACACTTCAAACAAAAACACTAAACTCCAACTCCTTGCTTCAAAAGAAAATGGCATTTACAAATTAATATTACTTCGCGTCTAAAGTTTCAAGAAATCGTATTTCTGTATTTTATGTCAAGGGAGTTTTAAGACGTCACAGACTGTACCTGTTTGAAGAGGTCGTCCAATGATTAACAATTCATCTGTCTCACTGGGTACAAGAAGACGTTGCCTTCTATGTGTTCTTTGCGCTTATTAAGTGTATTTCTGTACTCACGCACAGTGTGAGTGATATAATATCAAGTCCGCACCAGGTCGACAAGTTTTTCTAGCCTCGTCGAGCGTCGTTTCCCATGATTTCTAGATTTCCGTTTGTCAGGGCACGCTACACGATGTGTTTACAGGGATTAGAAAGAGCGTAGTGTTGCAATATACATGTGGTTATAGTATCAAATAATGCTGATTAAAATATATATATTTCCAGTTAAATGGCTTTGTTTCCAAATTCTGGAGTGGTCACTGTACTATGTTGTGCAAATAGGGAGGAACCCAGTCAGCAGGAAACGAGACTGTTGTGTAATCAATGTCTTGACTTACAGAATATTGCTACACTGTGACGTATATTACCAAGCACCCGTTTACTCTGTTTATGTGTGCAGACTAAACAGTAACCTCTGGATGATTTAGCCATTACAATGTAAACATTGTATATCTCACCGAAATAAACTCTTCTTTAATATTCCATTTTTTCCTACTCTACTACATACATGTACATGTAATAATCATAAATGGGAAGGTTTATAAATGGGAAGGTGTGGTAAATATACAATACAGGTAGATATATAAAGCTGATATATATGTACATGTAGCACAGTCATGTATGTAGAGATGTACATGTTGAATCGGATTACATATTGCAAACCACTATATGAGTGGTAAACGTCAAATTGATCAATATTTAGCGATGTCACGACGGGAACACAAGAGACGTGTTTTACAAATTGTTCATCACGTACAGAAATACGGCGACTTGACGAGTGGACGCGTACATCACTGGACTGCACCAGAGTCTCAGGTATTGTTTAAAGTGATTCTTAATGGTGACTTCAATGCAAGAACTGGAAAATCGCCTGACATGGTGGACTGCCGTGAATATAGCGACTGGTGATCATTAAGGGAACTCAGGGAGAATTTATTGCAAAAAATGTCGAGGTTAAGAAAGGGGTGTGCTTTTAATGCTGTCTTCGCGGCTGATTGGGTAATCTTCTCCATCAACGTTGCAGCAACAACTCTGCGTATGTCACATACTGTTGTGACATGTCAAACAGTTATCCTATTGAACAAGGTGTAGGGCAAGGACGGGTGCTATTCTCGCGGCTCTTTCTTGTCTATATCAATGATGTGGTCTTGTTGTATATGGACTCAAAATTCCAGTTATCATGCCCGAGGATGATACTGCACTAGTCAGCGCCACACCGAAAGGGCTGCAGGTTGTTCTTGACACTGTTACACAAAATGCATAAGACTGGAGATTAACGTACAATGTCATCAAAGTTCATCAAAGGTCACGCTCTGGTATTGAGTAGGCTGATTTCTCGACAAAACACAGCAAAGTTCCAGTTGGGCAATCAGTTTAAGTAAACTTAGTCTCAGTGTTATTCGTTACTCTCAGTAGTTCCAATGACCCCGAATAATACTCTCTACCAGCTTTTATACGTACACAAGTACTTCAGAACGTTACTGCGCATAACCGGACGTCGGGGAATGTTTCAAAATGAGGGTAAAAGAAAGTTGGCAAATTCGTTGTGACATGTACGTGATGAAATCTTATATACAATATTGCTCCAATTTTCCACCAATGACATTCATTCAGATAAAATGTGTATCCCGTTAAGATCTTCAGTATTCCATGCTTATTGTAAGAGGCGAGAAACGGGATCGGGTGGTCATTCTCGTTGACTTGCTTGACACGCATCTCAGCAGCGATGCTCATCCTGTTGATCACTGGATTGTCTGGTCCAGACTAGATCACATACAGACCGCCGCCATGTAGCTGGAATATTACGGCGTAAACCCAAGCTCACTCACTCAAACTACACATCAGTTTGTTCATGAAATGTGTTTATTAGAGTCATGTGAAACCAACAACAGACACTGTGTCTTAAATGCTACTCGTGTCAAGTGCAAAAATATGAAACTCACCATCATTCCTGTTACTATACCTATCTCTGTGTCAATACTGTCTCTCATAGTACATTTTTTCCACCAATGGCATTCATTTATTGGTTAAAACGTTAAAATCCATTGTTATGAATTTAAATTGTAGTTGACTTCCGTAATGTCACGACAGAATGTGTTTATTAACAAACATTTGTTTTGATACATTCCCGTTGACCGGTCATGCGCAGTAACAATTTGCTACGTATGTGTCCTGCCTCCGGTCCAAGCTGGGTACATATTTCCAGCGTTTCAAGGGTGTACTTTAGTAGTGGGTGAATTTCGTCTGTATTTTCACATGTATTACGTGTCAGTTATCGGTAATGTGGAGGCGATTGGGTTTTCGTGCACTGTTCATTATTGCGACACTACGGATGTCGGTCGCGCCTGATTCCTTCCCATTGTGGTAAGACTTCAGCCCATATCTTCCCCACCCCATCCCTCCACACCCACACCCACACTCTAAGTTATAACTAAGAGGAAAAAGTCATAAAATAAGGGTTGGGATTACGTTAGGGCCTTACAACATGAAATTCAAGGGGATACGGGCGGAAGCTTTTCCGCTCCTTTCACCTGGGCTTGTTGGAATACTCTGTTGTGAAAGGGGACAGCCCGTATCTACAAGTGGCATAAAGGTGATCAAACACAGCATAATCAAGACTTCAGCCATGATTATTATGAGTTTGACTTAATATGTGATGATGATATACGAAAAATACACGTCTATCTCAATCTACTGACCTTAAATAACCGCAAGGCGATGACACAGTTTGAAATTGTTTGCTGCTTTCAAAGGTACATTCACGTCTTCATGCAGTAGTTCACTGAACTCAACAGTAGGCCGAGAAAACAGCGAGAAGATCGTGCATGGTTCGCTGCGCTTGAGAAGTATTTTGCGAGCAAGAAGTGACTTCCGTGAAACAAAATCAAGAGCAAACAAAATTTCACTTTTAGCAGCAAGTTTAATAAGCAAGCAAGTAAAGTATTGTTATAAAGTACCCCGATTTCCAAGACACTGACTGCCTTTGAATGATTCAGCAATTAAACTCACATTCTTAAATCTGTACATGAACACAACTCAGGGCGTATATAGTTACAAATGCTTGACCTGTGTTATTTTTTAAAATACTTCGTGCAAAAGTGATGATAACGTACTCTCGTCAGTTTCAAAAGTACTCCCTTTGGTGGTGGGGTTCAAACGTTCGCTCGTCACGCCGAAGACCCGGGTTCGATTCCCTTGACATGGATACAAAGTCTGAAGCCTACCTTTCCCGGCGTGATATTGCTTGAATATTGTTATTGATAGAATGTAATGGCGGAAATGGATTCGAACCCGTATGATTAACAACGATCGTCAGTGTTTCTCCGTTGAGAAGTTTTTGTCGTGATGGCATATAAACTAACGTTCGTAAGAAACGTGGCAGCCGATTTGAAGCGCCATCGCGAAATAAACCATACATGACCATGATACACAGCAATGTAAATATCAATATATGCTGAAACACTGTGCAAATAGTCCTAACAATAATCATACAATGAATAATGGAGGAAATGATTTCCCAGTGGGTTACATCAAAGAGTTTTTTCAATACATGTTTCAAATGGCCAGCACGGCAACACATGAACATGGACTGTACATTCATGGTCTTAGTATCGTGTGTGATCCCCATTGGCTTGGACGCAGTCAAACACGCAACATTGCACCGAATTCTTCAGTGTAATGACGTCACATGGGATGTGTCGCCAATCTTCGTAAAGAGGCACAATGCGTTCATCGTGGGTATTGAGAGGATACTGTCGCTGTCGAATTAGCTAGCCTGTCCATGGCATTCCAGTAGTGTGCGATGGGAATACGGTCTGGAGAGCGAGGTGGCCTTTTTCACGTGAAGGACGTTCTGTACGACGTTAGCAGTGTCATAGACTTTGTCTATGTAAAATATTCAGCAAACATTCGGTGTATCCCCTCTTATCATAGCACACACACACACACACACACACACACACACACACACACACACACACACCAATCAGTTAACACCTCCGGCAAATCGGCAAATCTTACGTATGTACGTGTGCATGGGCACGTGATAATGGCCAATGACAATGTGGCGTAATGGTCCTGTGTATAAAAACCTGACTAATATGGTCAGTCGGGGAGACCAACCGGCAACACTAACCAAGGAGACCAGTCAGGAGGCTAGTCGGAGTGTCAGCCACTGCTGGCTGCTGCTGTCTTCATCTATACCGTCGACTCTTGTCTTCCCTGTCTCTTGCCCACCATCCTGAACTACCACCAGAGAGCAACCACAATGGACGCTCTTGGACAGAAGTATGGGGCCTCTTGTCACCACAAATGTCTCCGTACAGCACCTCACCTCAAAGGGCACGCCCACTTGTACGTAGCAACGGGGAGTACGTTCTCCTCTTCGACGTCACACACACACACACACACACACACCCAAAAAAAAAAAAAAAAAAAAAAAAAACCAACAAAAACAAACAAACAAAAACATGTGCAAAAGCTTACAAAACGGTTCTTGTGCACACTGATTGGTTTGTCGTATTTTAGCACGTAACAAGCATCGAGTAAGGGACAAGTCTTCTTTGAGGTTACGGAACGGGGCGAGTGGTGACGAATGACGATGCTTGTCATGTGCGAAAATACGACAAACTAATCATAACGCGCGTAGTGGATGCGGTGCTTTGATAAAAATAATCCCGGCGACCTAAATCTTTCATGGCATTATTTTATTGTTTAAAATCCATAGAAAACTATATATCGTCATATTGGAATTACTTAGAATGTAGCTAACAAAATTGTGCAGTCAAATATGTGAAGATTATAAAAGAATCATGCGATTGACAGTAAGAGATTGAATTACACGCACGTGCGTTTGTTGACATAACGGCTCTCACTGGTAGAATTGCATGTATGTTCTGACGATAGTGAGGACTTGTGGTGATTGTACGTGCACTTCCACCAATTTTTGGAAATGTTTTTGTGAGTCGGCCATTTTGGTCATTCATATATCAACGAATTCATTTAAAATTCCTCTTGGGGTATAATAGCAAGATTACAGGAATGTTCAGTTTGAGAAATATTTCTAAGGTCAGTTCTTTTGTATGATTTAATGGAGCTAGGAGTCGTCCCGTACTCGATGCTTGTTATTGATGCGCATTTCAATTCATTAAAAAATATAAGCAAAAACAGAAACAACAATGTATGAGTGTGAGTGCCAGGAACGGAGTTATCGTTCCTGTTTGAAGTTCTAATGTTCCTACGCCCATATGAAATCATTCTAGAGGGCCACGAGTAGCTAGTCGGCTTGTTCCGGAATAACACGAGTTAGTACCGGAGTAACACGAGTTAGTCACGAATGAGTAGAAATGTAACTGCACCCTTTATCAGTCATGTGAAAAGGGTGATAATTAAGTGTTATGACATTACAAAATATGTCAAATGAAAAATCCTTTCTTATAGGTCATCTCTACATGCACTCTTTCGGCACCATAAGGAGAGGGATTGATAACTCAGAGTTATCCTTATTTCATATGTATACAATGCTACACACATTACTCTGTGACTTCAACCTCTAAGAGCTTTTACAAACGTACAAATAACTTCTTGACCAAAAAATAAAATTGGGCATATCTTTGTAGAAAATATGTACATGTATGTGACATTGTTCTAGAACACTGTTTGTTATCATTACCCTCCAAATATTCAAGACTATCATAAAATCAACACAATCTGTTTTGGGGCTAGTTCTTGTATCTCTAGCAATACATAAACATATTCAATCTAATAGTATATCAAATGGGTGCATTTTCTAACATTATAATGTCATTATCACTATGTACATGAGGATCACTGTGTCAAGCTGACCATTTACGATGAACATACAATAGCTATGCCAACCTTTGAAGAGCCATGTTTGTTTGGTTTGGTTTAGTCACCATCACAGATTAGTATATACGCCTTTTTGTCAAATGGTTTAGTAATGAGTAAGTGTCCATTAGACATTATAGTAGTGTCTTATCCTTTTTGTGTCTATATATTTGTGTACAATGTCTACTGCTCTACTGCTGGTATTGTATTCAAAGCAGTTACACTGAGTAACTTCCACTTAAACAAAGAATAAAGTAAGCAATATACTCAGCATGATATCACCGACAAACCTTTCAATCTTAGAACCAATGGATACACAATCGCAAGGTTTTTCATACGGGTCAAAGGTCGCCAGAATTCTGGCAGGACCGCCACTTCCATCGAATAACTTGATGGACCCAACAAATATAGTGGCCCCTTTCTGGGGAATAAGTTCTAAGCGCGCAACATTTTCTAATCCTGGAATGTTTTTACTTCCCAGAATCACGTGAACTTTGAAATCTGTTGACTGCCCGTAGTCCACGGAGGGAGTGTCCACCCCAACCATACTGACGTTTCTATTGGTCAACAGCCAGGAAATGGCGTCCTCGTGATAACCCGGGAAATGGAAAGTGGAAGGAGTTCCTGGCTGGTCAGTGTTGAAGGAAAGTGTTTTGCTTGGATAACGAGATCCCCATCCAGAATTCATGATTACGATGGCACCGTGGGGGATTCGACCGTGTTTTCTTTCATACGCCTCAAAATCGGATTGGGTGACTCTGTAATCGGGATCCGCTTCCGCTTGTGACGTCACATCTAGGACAACAGCTGGGCCAATTAGACGTTCTGCTGGAATTTCTTGCGCTCTCCACCCACCCTCGAAGAAATGAGCTGGGGCGTCCAAATGTGTGCCGCCGTGCTCGGGGGAAGCAAACCAGTTACTTTCATACCTAAAAATACAAACAAACAGCGTTATTGAACAGTACATTTTGTAGGTAAAGACGTTCAGCTATCTATGCATCGAAAAAACATATACAAATAGGATAATGAATCAAGTGTACGAAGATTTCAAGGATGATGTATGAACTATGCAGCACGTGTAGTGTCAGAGTAGGGTCAATTTTGTGGAGGACGTGTTAAAAAAGTCTTGTTCGGGTCATCGGGTCACTTTTCAGATCTTGATGAAGATGTTGATGACTTGTCTGAAGACTAGTTTTGTAATGCTGTAACCAGATGATTCCACTAAGAGAGATTTAACAATACAAGCTGTGTTTGCACATTAAATGATATCTTAAGATTAAACAAATGGTGTTATTTATATTTTGGACAGGCTAGATCTTGGCAGGACCAGCCAGTCCTGTGGACAGGCTAGATTGTCTACATCCTTCCTACACTGGTAGAGTATGGTAAGCGTGACGTATTGAACTTAACCTGTAGAGATCCGGGTTAGAAGTGGTCAGAAGTTTATTTCGTCTGTATGCCATCGATCGTCCCATGTACAAAAAGCAATACAATTTTGCAATATTGTGCATAATGGCAATAGGCAAGCATTTGTGCTGTTGATGTACACATTTATCATATTTCCATAAAAGTATCAGACCATTATACGTTATTTACGTTATTCATTTACAAGCATGTGTTAAATTGTTAAATTATTCCATGAAGGTAAATCCCTTTTCACAGTGTTACTTGCTTTCACATTCAAACAGGAAGTGGGCTTCATCTTCATTTTTATTACTATTAAACATCTTACAAATTACAAATCATAGTTTCCTTCTATTACTATTAAACATCTTACAAATTACAAATCATAGTTTCCTTCTATTACTATTAAACATCTTACAAATTACAAATCATAGTTTCCTTCTACTACTATTAAACATCTTACAAATTACAAATCATAGTTTCCTTCTACTACTATTAAACATCTTACAAATTACAAATCATAGTTTCCTTCTATTACTATTAAACATCTTACAAATTACAAATCATAGTTTCCTTCTACTACTATTAAACATCTTACAAATTACAAATCATAGTTTCCTTCTACTACTATTAAACATCTTACAAATTACAAATCATAGTTTCCTTCTATTACTATTAAACATCTTACAAATTACAAATCATAGTTTCCTTCTATTACTACTAAACATCTTACAAATTTCAAATCATAGTTTCCTTCTATTACTACTAAACATCTTACAAATTACAAATCATAGTTTCCTTCTATTACTATTAAACATCTTACAAATTACAAATCATAGTTTCCTTCTATTACTATTAAACATCTTACAAATTACAAATCATAGTTTCCTTCTATTACTATTAAACATCTTACAAATTTCAAATCATAGTTTCCTTCTATTACTATTAAACATCTTACAAAATACAAATCATAGTTTCCTTCTACTACTATTAAACATCTTACAAATTACAAATCATAGTTTCCTTCTATTACTATTAAACATCTTACAAATTACAAATCATAGTTTCCTTCCATCTAATATTACATCGTAGTGGTATTTTATCTTGACTCTTAACAAACATAAACATCCTCTCAGGTCTCTTACATTAAATCTTAAAATGTGACTAGCAAGCGGCAAAGATGATATGATATTTGACTGTACAAAACTGGATAAATCCATGATATTGCTACTGATATTTTCTTTTGAACAATCAACTAACCTCTGCTTAAATGATGATAACAATAATGACACATTGCCGATGTCTGGGAGAGCTGAACATGATCAAATCCATACTCATGTAAAAACTTACGTATTTTCTATTAACCGTCATGAAAACCCGTTTGAAATCCACATACAAGCAAAAAATCTACTTCCACTTTTAGGCAGATATTTGTGCACAAGACATTGTAAAGTAAACCAGTGTATGAAATAGCGTCTGCCCGTCTGCCCGCTGCGTGCTAGTTACATGGCGGACTCACAACTTTATATTATAGTCGGTCCTCTGAGCCAATACATGTTCCATGGGAATATATTTTACCATGTCATTGACTACGGGTGATATTTTGAAAATAGTTTACAATTGTGGTAGTTAGACGACGTCTGTATGTATAGTTCATGATCAATCAAACCGTAACTTAAAACAGATCAGCCTATCTTTTAACTCTACATTAAACGTGATTGGTCTAAAGAATGTTTTCAGTGACCAAGTTGTTTCTGTTACATTTGCTGTTGCGCAAGTTTACCTTTCTCAAGGAGAGTTACAAATCATCACCTGTGCTCACTGCACGTATAACATGCAGAGACCATCCTTGTCAAAGATACTGACCACTCTGACTTTGCCTGTTTGTCTCATTCACATGACAGTGACACTAAATGAATCAACAGGGACCACCAGGTTATGCTTTGTAAAATTTGCTTTTGCATATGTTTAAGTTTACCTCAATATGTGTAATTCTTTGATAACAGTATTTTAACACCTTACCTCAGTTTCCTGTTTTTAATACAGGGCTGGTTACACGTTCACAGGGCCAGCAACATTTTTCAGTTATCTAATCCTGGAATGGGTTTGAAAGTAGATTGGGGTTTACTTTCCTGAATTTAACGACTTCGGTAATACACAGAATAATATATTCGTGTCCATAGCACGACTCTCGTGCCCATAGCACGACTCTCGTGCCCATATATCGGTATATCCTCCTCTCTCGCAGTCGTGTCGTAAACAGAGTATGATATGAGCACTAGAATAATATCTTCCATATAAGACTAGAACCATAAATAGACGAGAAGATTGCCACAGTCCTGAATCGTCTCGGCTAAGGCACAACCTGGACCTGCCAGTTTACCCAATCTTTTGTGGCAGTTTCGATATCTCCCTGTGTACTATCAGAATTTAGAGGTCCAAACACCATTTATGACTTTTGTAAGTTTGGTATCGTTTCTTTTGCCCCTGAGTGTATGTCCTTAGGATTTCATAATTAAACCAAGTTCCTACATGCTGCACGAAGATGTGCCCCAAGTGGATACCCGGAGAGAGGTTACACCTCCAGCCACATTACACTAAAATGATGATGATGATGATGATGATGATGATGATGAACTGCCTGGCGCAAGCATTTAAGGGAATAAAACAAGGAGTGGTCAACGAGAATGCTATTTGTGACTGAGTGTCCAGATGTAACCATGGCATCACAAGGCATCAGTGGACTCCTACAGGAGTGTGTGGGTTGATAATATTCCAGCAATATCGCTGCGGGGGCGGACACCAAAGAGGTGCTTTACACATTGTATCCATGATGGGAATCGTACCCTGGTCTTCATTGTACCGAGCGGACGCTTTATCTATGTTCCTTCCCTATCTATGTTCTTTCCCAACAAACATCTCCTGTACAGAATGCGTGCACGCACGCACTCACAATCACGTGGTATATGCGTGCAACACTTTTTGGATCCGTGAATAGGTGTTCAGCCCAGCCGACTTGCTGACCCATGGCTTCATATATTAAAAACTAAGATCGAAGCTCATATTATCAACCATTGGGTGTTTTCTACTCAATATTTACAGCTATTTTGCTGAGTGTGGCGTCAAACATCAGACGGCAAACAAACATATAGTATGACCAGAAAATATTGAGCATTTTGGGAATATGTTTAAGTGGATTTCAAGTACATACCACCGTGACCAGATATCAAGTGCTTAGTTTCATTCAAGAAAGACAACTCCGTTCATCCTTTTTCATTTATGAAGAGTTTGTTTACTTGCCTGCAGACGACAGTTTCAGTGATCCTCAGTATGGATGATTTTGAGAAGAGGATGTTGATTTTAGAGTGATTAGTCATTTCAGGTAGAACAGGCATCCCTTTGTCCGCTGTTATGTTTTGAAAAATATTGCAAATGGATATGGCACTGAGCACCAGGGAGGCGCAGGTAGACCTAGAAAATTGACTGTCGGTGACAGGGGGCGGCTTGGTATTATTGTTTACTAAAAACAAACGAAGGTGTTTAGAAAACTTAAGGCTGGATACTTCTGATAGAGGAACTGTGGCTGTCTGTAAGGAGACAATTAGAACTAAGCTGCATGCAACGGGTTGGCAGGAAAGCCGAGGAAGTCCATCACCGATAATGAAGCCTGAACGAAATGTTGACCTGTGCTAACAGCATAGAAATTTTACCTGAGACAATGTGATTTTCTCTGATGAAAGTTCTGCGTGGCTGCCTCCTCTTACACTGAAATTCTGGACCAAACAAACTAAAAATCTTTGTATCAGCGCCCAAAGTACAGTAAGAAATTTAACGTGTGGGGTGGCATAGCTGTGTTAGTGGCAACGCCCCTCTGTGTATTTGAATTGAATATGAACTGTGAGCGGTACACAGACATTTACTTCCATCTGCTCACGTGTTCTGTGGAAAGATTTGGATTTTCCAACAGGACGACGACCCAAAACATCGTTCAAAACATTCATGGACCTGGTTTCCGACCTAAGATATGACATTATTAGATTGGTAAAGCTATAGCTCTGACCTAAATCCTAAAGAAAATGTTTTGGGACAGTGGAAAGGAAGATGTGTTTATATGACAATATGAAAAATCTGACAAATATAGCTGAAATGAACGAAGAGGTGGTCCGATATTGCGGCAGAACTGACCATGACTTTGTAACTTCTTTAATCAGTCGTATGCCCCGCATCATTGAAGGATGCATTGCTGCCCATTGTGACAATACTAACTGTTCACCTATCTTTGAATTTGGAGTTCTGCTAATATTCACATTTGATACGTGAGCAACGAGTAAAAAACAAAATATTTCTCGTCATACTGTATAGTATGTTTGCAGTGGAAACGTGCCTATGAATTTCACTTTAAACAAAAAAGTAAATGGAATAAAGTGAAATTAGATTGCGAATCCTCATAATTTTACCTTGCCAAGTGAACATTTACATCTCAGAAGTTTTGTTCAACTTCGAATAAAGGTTGTTTAACAAAGGATCATAGTATCAGATCGCTGTATTTGTTTTGTATCAGACCCGTGAAGGTCCCGGGGTAGAATAGGCCTTCAGCAACCCATGCTTGCCATAAAAGGTGACTATGCTTGTCGTAAGAGGCGACTAACGGGATCGGGTGGTCAGACTAGCTGACTTGATTGACACATGTCATCGGTTCCCCATTGCGCAGATCGATGCTCATGTTGTTGATCACTGGATTGTCTGGTCCAGACTCGATTATTGACAGACCGTCGCCATATAGCTGGAATATTGCTAAGTGCGACGTAAAACTAAACTCACTCACTCACTCACATTGTTTTGTATCACATGGGGGTATGCACATTAAATGAAACACCGGGAACAAATAGGGTTGACTTGTGTTAATGCGCATCACGTACCGCACGTGCATTTGTTTCATTGTTCCAACTACTGCGCTTACCCCCTTGTAATACAAACCACTAATAGCGTTTTAGATCACCAGTCTGGAATCTTTCATTTCAGGTGAATCAAGCCAATTATTGTCTCCGCTAGATCCCAAAACATATTTTGTGGTTTCAACTTAATTCGTTTAATAGTTGGTTACTGATTTCAGTATCTGGACGCCATTTTCTCCGTACGTCTACAACACTATAATCATATTGTTTTACAGGTTACTTTGACATCACAAACGTAGTCGCTAGTGTTGTAACGATGCATCGAACTATCGATGGATTCAAATTTTCTCCAGTTCTATGGTTTTGACCAGATTAGTTCGCTTTGATTTAGAGTTATCTGCCTCCTTTGCCTATAAAACAAACATGGCGGTAAACATTCGTCACCAGTCGCCCCTTACCGTAACCTCCAAGATGACTCTTCTCCCATTCGATGCTTGTTATGTGCGAAAACCAATCAGAACGCGTGTAATGGATACTGTGCTTTGATAAATATAATCCGGACTATTTAAATCGTTTGTGACATTGTGTTATTGTTTAAACATCATGAAAACGTACATATCGTCATATTGAAAGTACTAAGAACGTAGCCATAGGGAAGTGTGCTGTCTAATGTGAAGGTTTTGATAAGAATCATTCGACTGACGGTGATTCAATTACATATACGTGCGTTTATTAACAAAATAGCTCTCACTGCTCCAACTGAGCGTATGTTCTGACGACCTGATTACTTGTGGTGATTGTACGTGCGCTTCCGTAATTCCGAACCGTAATTCTAAATCGCTTTGAGTTTCAAAACATACTATCATGTCTGTATGCAATTAATAAACTGAAATCTTTAACACTGGGCATATATTTCACATCTCTAGGAATATGTTAGTCTTCCACTTGGGGTGTGACAGCAAGGTTACACGTATGTACAGTATGAGAAACATTTTCAAGTCATTTTGGAGCTTCTGCTTTGGTATTTATTAAAGTAGGTGGGGTTTTACATAATATTTCATTTCGATATTCAATAAAACAATTCCCATTTGTGATTATTAAACCCTATTTAGAAATATAATTGGAAATATTCGTGGTATTAATTATGGCAGAATATATCTTTAATAAATATGTTTCTCTCCTTTTTTAGTTACAAAAAGGTTTATTCTTTAAAATAAATAAGCAGAAATGAAAAAAAAAAACACACGAAAAAACAGCAATACAATATGCGAGTAATCCGGTCATAGAGTTATCGTTCCTGTTTGAAGCAGTTCTGATGTTGATCCGCCAATATGAAATCCTTCTAGAGGGACACGAGTCGCTAGTCGGCTTCGCCCGGAATAACACAAGTTGGTCATTAATGTGCGGCAAATACGGCATGCGACGTGTTTGAATAACAATAACTGTACGTTTCAACTGTTTACTTGATCTGGGATTCAAGATACTTGTCAGATATTAAAAGAGACTGAGACTACCTCAACTTGTTTTTATTTCATATGAGCTACACATTCGTTTTGGAAATGACTTAAAATGGGACAATTCAAGGAGAAAAACTATCGCGTTGGTTTTTACAGTATAACGAAGTCAGAAAGCAATGAAAAGCTGCGGCAAATGGTACTTCGATCAGTGTCTTTCTTTGGACAGACAGACAGACGTACGCACGCAACATCCACGAGCATGCAATACGTACGCAAACATTGTTTAAGTATTCAGCTAAAGTTATATTTACCAGTAGTTGGTTAAGTTCGCTCTTTGCAAGATGGTGAAGTTGAAGGCTGGATTCCCGGGCCAGTAGATCGTGGACGAACTGTGTTCCCAGGTAAGATCCACCACTTTCATGGTACAGCTTCCTACCAGCAGCAGTATAAAGAGAAACACAGCAACCATACATTTCTCCATGTCTGTTCTCCAGTGACAACCTGGCCTTTGTCAACATGTCCATAAACTGGGGGGGTTCAACGGAAGCTCACATGAATAACAATTATGCTAAATATAGCCGCGCGGGTCGCCGATCTAGTGTCGTAAAGTTACTGTGACCGTAACTCCAAAACCATAACATAGGCTAAGTTAGTCTTAACGCTGAGGTTATTTTGTTTTACGTACGTTACAGTGAATGAGAGGATCAGACCGGTTTGTCAAGTTGCTGCAGAAAGGTCAACTCCAGTGCAACTCATTCAAGCATAACGAAACACTGTTGTTTTACCTTCATGCTGGAATGTCCAGTACGGTATCAGTTTCATGTGACCACGATAAATTCCAATGTATCAACCACGGGCCGTGGCTTGTGATATGCAGCAATGTGAGCGCCACACATAGCCAGATATGATCCCCGTGTATATTAATGTTAAACGTTAACATGCGTTACTTTGAGGCAATCAAATGGAATGCGGTTCGATTATACCGCATTAGGAACATGGAACTTCCCTACATGCCACATAAAATCCAGTTTACAAACGACGGATTCCCAAATACGACATGCAAAATGTAATTTAGGTTCGCCGTAGAACTGGTCAGTAGTTGTCTCCCCTAACGTCTTTTTGCGCTGGCCAGTTGAATCCAAATTGGCACCAGCTGCAGCCAGCGCGGTACGTGTGTGTGTGTGTGTGCGAGCGCGTGCGCGCGCGTGCGCTCCTGCGTGTGTTTGGGCTGAACATTTACACCCGTATATCAGGTCACACCTTGAGTTGGCACCTTAAGCCTGTATTAAATAGTGTTCTAGTCTCTCTCCATCAGTACTAAAAGTTTAGGGTGTCTGTCTCATCTGTGTTGTATCGGTTTTTGTGTATTTTATTTCCGCCGTTTTGTATTGTCTGAGAATCTCCTACTCGGTACTGTGTCGGGTTTCAGTTTCAGTTTGGTTCCACCGGTGTTGCAACGGGTCTACCACACAGTCACGATATCACTTTGTCATATATTGCCCTATCACACACTCACGATATCGATCACTTTGTCATATTGCCCTATTGCGCCCTTACGATATTATTTAGTTTTGTTAAAATATATTTTGTTCACAATGTGAAAAGGATTGGGGACAAGTTCTTTCAACTTATAAAACCCCTCTCCAAAGATATTTACAATCACTTATTACATCACAAGAAATTATTAGAATCAGAGAAAGATTGAAGGATAACAGAGGGAAATGTTATAACACAAAAGATGTATAGAGGGAAGACAACTGGAATCATTCAGATTTTGCAAATGTATTGATGTACATTTTTAAATATAATTTCATTTTTATGTTCTCTCCGATCTGCAATGCCGTTTAAAATAACAGATAACGTAATCACATTCGCATTCGCACAATCATTTTCGCACTGGTTTCCACATGCGCAGGATGGATCAGTGATTAGTCCTACTCTGTACAGATCGTAACTTAATCTACTAGCTTCATGGTGTAAGTGAGTAAGTAAAATGTTCAATTTTCTTATGCCGTAGGAAAAGTACGGTGGCTAATATTTTATCATATAGTCCTAATACTCTCACAATATCACTTTGTCATATTACCCTAACACACTAGCGATACCATTCTGTTATATTGCCCTATCATAAATAAAAACCATTTTGTCCTATTTCCCTATTACATTCTCTAGATAACACTCTGCCATTCCCTATCAAACTCACGATGTCACTTTGTCATATTGCCCTCTCACGTATATTGCTCTGTGTTGATCTATATATATCCAGTCTGCAAATCATGTAAGCACTGAAACATTTAAAATAAATATCATGTATTATATATTTCGGTGAGATTAGCTGTACGCCGCGTTTACCACTATTCCAGCAACATCACGACTGGGGACACCAGAAATGGGTTAGCACTTAGTACCCATGTGTGGCATCGAACCCGGTCTTCGGCGTGACAAGCGAACGCTTTAGCCATTAGGTTAACCCACCGCCAGAGTAGATGTACATTAAATCACAGACACGTAATCGGGATCCTCTTCCGCTTGTGACGTCACATCTAGGACAACAGCTGGGCCAATCAGACGTTGAGGAGGAGAATCTCATCTGCCCTCCACCCACCTTCGAAGAAATGGGGCGTCTGTTGGCGTCTACATGCATGGCGCCGTGCTCGTAGGCAGGAAACCAGTTACTCTGATAGCTGAAAGGAGAAGTGGGATGCAAATACATGTAATCATATTGTTTCAAACAGGTACGTCATTGTCTTGCGGATAGAACATATACTGGGATAAGTGAATGGTGATGGCATTATTCCAGCCATATAGTGACGGGTGTGAGCACACGATCCCGTAGGTTATTACAAGTCTGGTTTTTCTAACCCGAATCATAGCCCGGTATATACACGTATCAATCTAGATTTGATAAACGAGTGAGTAAGTATAGCTTTATGCCGCTTTTAGCAATATTCCAGCGATATCAGTTCGAGGGACACCAGAAATGGGCTCACACATTGTAGTCATGTAAAGTATCGAACTCAGGTCTTTGGCGTGACAAGCGCACGCTTTAACCTCTTGGCTAACCCACACACGTATTTGCAACAACAATAAAAAAATAAGTTTTATGCATAAAAAAAAAACATTCTCGCGCCTGTTTGCAGGAAGTTAGATACAGCGTCGAATATTTATGGGCAACTGGCTTTCTAGATTTATGGGATGTAGACCTTAACTGTGTATACAGGCGTTTTAGCCTTCAGTTTTGGTGTAAATTAACAAAATGTCCAGATTCGTGGCATATGAATGCATGAAATATGGATAGGTGATATGAGTAAAAGCAACTGGATTTCTTCTATTAATGTTATTTTGAATATGGTGATAAGTATATTCAGATATTGTAGTGCAGTCTTGCTGTAACTCGCATGAGAAAGGTATGAATTATACACATATCAAGAAAACAAGAAGAGCGCAATGCTTGCTGGGGATGAAGTCGGTTATGTTTGCTAATCCAATACAATCACCCTAATGTGATACGTCTATATACAAACAATATTTTTAAAAATGAAAGTGTTTAGAAACATACCCTGTGCGGTGAATATATAGCCACGCAAGCCTAGCATGGCGCAGTGACCTTCTTACTACACGACGCTTTTGGATATGAAAATTCAAATTGTTTGAAACAAACTGGTCGTTCCTGAGCCATATCGTTTTCTCTCTTAGTTTGAGCGATACCCGTGCACGAAAACTAGACTTGCACAAGTTTCTTAGGTAATAGTTTAAAAAATAATTTCTAAACGAGGAGGAGGGGATTTAAGCTCTAAAATTAGGGAGTGTGTCCTCCCTGTATGTCACGTGCAAAATCAAAGACGTCTCTCTCCCTTTCATTCAAAACTTCTAAGCATAATTTCAAAGTATTTTTATGTACAAGACGACAATGTAATCACACGGGTGAAGGAGATCTGGATATTACCTTAAAGCAATTATCATTAAATGCCAAAACAAAATACAACCGCAGAGAGTAACAGAAGGTGTTTTATCAGAGTCACGTGGACCAATCAAAACTCGACATTCTTACATGAGGCTAGATAAAAGATATATTCTTTGACGGATTATTTTTATTGTTATTTGAATTATCACTTCGTGATGATCACATTCAGTTGTTAATACAAATTAGATTTTAGCATTACAGCGGCAGCTTTTGCAGCGTGTCATTACCTGGCTATTTATCGACATGCCCCTGAAAAATAGTCATACTCGGATATTTTATTGATGCCGAACACGTTTCGCTGGCCTGTCCATTGTTGAGGGAGTGAGAGAGTTCAGTTTTGCGCACCTTTCAACAATAATCCAGCAATTTCACGGCGAGGGACATACTGTACCCACCTGGGTAATCGAACCTGAGTCTGCGGGGTGACGAGCGAACACTTTAACCATTAGGCTATCTATCTGCCCCTCGTCAGTTGGTACTCCACCTTTTAGTGAGGTTTATGTGTCACCCGTGTTTCGTTTTGGGCAGGACCGATCTCCTGACAACTTACAGGAGTCAAACTGCCAAACACGTACGGTCACCCATCCAAGAACTCTCCGCGCCTGTCCAACTGACTTTAGACCTCTGTACACGGGAGCACACACCACCACAATTGATTCTTGCTGTGTAATATTTAGACATGGGTGTTAGGTTAGTAGTTAGTAACTCACTGGTGGTCAGGCCTAGAGACTTGGTTAATGCATCACTGTCTGGGCAGTGATGTTCCTAATATCAGCCTGGACTGTCTGATCTACGCTTATCAAGTCACACACTCTAAGATTAATCGTCATTACAGGGAAGCGAGCACCCCAAAAGGAAAGTTAGCAAGGCGTGACAAGTTTGACACCGTATGACCTTACTGTAACGTAATGCCACTCAATGTGAAATACGGAGTACAATTTCAAGTTTTATAACATTCAGTCTCAGCCCAAACAGCAGCCCAGATGATGCAGGTCGTTCTGACAAACACAGGAACACAATCAGAACGAATCGAAAGGATTCGAACCTGGAATCACTTAATCCTGAAGCGCATAAAGGATTAACTCAGCACGATGCATCCTTACATCATGGGGGTAAGGAGGTTCAGTGTAGAGTGAGTGTCAGAAGTGTTTGAGTCTTAATAGTTAGCTTCAAATACTTTCACGCTTCAATACTTTCATTGTATGTTTTAGTGCGCAGTGTAGACATTATTTATAGTTGGAGTAATAGAAAAGGAGATAAAGACAGATGCAGATAACATAATGCACACATGTTTGGACCTTCACCAATCATACTATAAAAACACCACATGTTAAGACGCGTGAAGTTCCAGGTTAGAACTGATCTTCAGGGGCCCACACTGGTCGTAAGAGGTGAAGAACCGGATCGGGAACTACATGGAATCTTAGTGAGTGTGAGTGAGTTTACTATTACCCATCATTCGTACAACATCAGCACTCAAAATATATAGCCTTTATTGAATATAAAAATATACATTTGGGTTGTGCGTCAATATATTATCGTATTGTGAAAACATATGAATAATATATTTTTGAAAAATGAACTACGACTATATATATAAATTACTTAGATTGAATAGGTATTGCCAAGTGGAACAAATTCTTCAAATTACTTTTCCATACGCCATTATACACACGATCTAGAAAGTGGGAGTTGTCATGCAGTCGTGAATATATACTGAGCAGTAAAGAAACGAAAAAATGAAATCTCATCAAAGTAAGCGTTCACGTTCATGTTTTCTATTTTTTAAAAAAATGACAAAAAGCTAGAGTTGCGTTTCTTTTGCTAGCAGTACACATCACACACACATTCACATCCATCAATCTTATTGTTTGCCATCAATAAATATTTGCGGATTATTACATCACGTGGGGAGGGATTGGAGGAGTTGGGGAGAGAATGAGGAGGAGAGGGTTTGGGGATACAGGTACATGGAACTGGACACTAAGAAGGTTCAGTATGAAAGTTTCGGGAATGTTCATCAGAATATAATAAAAATCATACTTTGACAAAATATATCACTAGGACACCGACAATCCAAATGTACGTTAAAGCCTGGTTCGTGGATGTTCCTGACCGAATAGGCCGTGGTCTTCTTTCTTGTCTTGTCAGTGTCTGTTCAGTTCTGGGACAAGAACATGGCGTCTTCTGTTCATTCATCAAGGCTAACACTCGGGCAGGCCCGCCGCTGCCGTCCAAAATTTTGGCCACCCCAACAAATACGGTCATGCCACGAGGTGGCAGTCGGTCTAGATTCGCAATGTTTTCCAATCCTGAAACATTATGCCGACCAAGCGTTTGGTGGACAGCAAAATTTGGTGTTTGCCCAAAATCTGTTGACGGCGTGTCCACCCCAATGACAATCACCTGTCTGTTGGTGGCTAGCCAGTTGACCGTGTCCACGTGCCAACCAGGGTAACGGAATGTTGAAGGATCCTCGGTGGTGTTGGTGTTGAAGACCAGGGACCTGTTGGGATATCGATGGCCCCAGTTGGAATTCATCATGACAACTGATCTTAGAGGGATACGACCATGAGCCAGTTCCCAGGCTGTGACGTCGCTCAGTTGGACTTGGTAGTCAGGGTTGGCTGCGGCTTTGCTTGAGACGTCGATTACCACACCTGGGCCGACCAGACGCTCGGGGGGAATTTGATGGACTCGGGGATGACCCTGGTAGAAATGGGAAGGCGCGTCCAAATGGGTCCCGCCATGTTCGGATGTGCTGAACCAGTTGCTCTCCAACCTACATGGACAAATATACAAAGACATGCAAGATAAAGCCGTTGTACATAATATATTGTAAAATTCGAAGCATAAGGCTAATTGAGACAAAAGGTAACTTGAGGGCGATGTCTCAACTGAAACGTCTGCTTCAGATGATCCACCGCTTACTGACTGGTGAACGTGCTGACGAACCGGAGAACCTACAGACGTATCTCATTTCTACAGTTTGAAGCCTGGTAGTATTCTGAAGGTGTTCATTCCGTTAGTGACATCACATACCGAATCTGATCACATATCCTGCATTAAAACCGGAGTAGACAGCTTACGTTACTCTGGATGATGAAGAATCAAGACTAATGGCTGATAAGCACAATGAACCAAACATTCATATTGCAAGCACATTCTCACGGGTACCCATTTACAGCTGGGTGAACTGAGACGATGTGGGATCTAAGTATCTTCTCTAAGGATACTGCGCAAATGTTCTCACCTGGGGACCCGAACATAGAAGCCTCCACCGAGGATCGAACCCGGACCTTCAATGTCACGGGAAGACGCCTTGTCACTGCGCTATTACGCTCCACGCGTTATTTACAATAACCTGAGATATGAGTGACTATTTCAACAAAGCTTCTACACACTAACCAATGGTTGTCCACTTCGCGTCGCTCCAGGATGGTGAAGTTGAATCTGGGAACCCCCGGCCAGTAGAGGGTGTTGACACTGCAGGCATGGGTCAAGTCGACCACCTGGCGCTGACCTTTCACCAGGGACGTCAGTAACGGCACGATATACCACAATGTCAACGACGACGTCATAGCGCTTCGTCACTGCTGATGTAGTAAACAACTGCCATATGAAACTAATAAAAGTTGCAACTTGAGTGTTTATACTATGCTAAATGGCCATATTGACAATTTCCTCCGAATGCAAGAAGCCTACCTATGTTCTAAATGTAAGATAATAAAACGCTCTATATTCATGGTGATCGTGAGCACTCCGCGGAATTCTAACAGGCACTGATTGAAAGTTGAAGCTAATTGAAGAATTCGTGCCGCTTGCTAAAATCCGAGAAACATCAGGTGGTCTTGTGAGTGAGTGAGTTTAGTTTTACGCCGCACTCAGCAATATTCCAGCCATATGGCGGCGGTCTGTGAATAATCGAGTCTGGACCAGACAATCCAGTGACCAACAACATGAGCATCGATCTGTGCAATTGGGAACCGATGACATGTGCCAACCAAGTCAGCAAGCCTGACCACCTGATCCCGTTAGTCGCCTCTTACGACAAGCATAGTCACCTATTATGGCAAGCATGGGTTGCTGAAGGCCTATTCTACCACGGGACCTTCACGGGTAGTTATGTATGAATTCCAATGGCCTATATTCATATAACATATATGTATACCATGAAAATACATTGAAAACATTACACATATGTATACAAAAATTAAGAATTTAACAAAGTCAGTCTCTGTCTATAAGCAGTATATATGCAGTTACATAAATTTAAAAATGATTCACTTGGAGTGAATGTTAAGAAACTATTGAATATAAATATATTTGGAAATCGGTTATAAACATGTGGAAAATAACGTACGTAACCCTTCTTCAAAATAACATTTGCATGCTAAAAGAAAATGGAATTCATCCTCTATACTGAATTTACAAACAAGACGTGCGTAGAGATACATCAATATTTAAACATCTTCCTTCATTTATTTTATGTCGTAATGAGCCTGCTCGGTATTTCATGAGAATATTATGATATTTAATTTACTGTATAACACTTAATTATTGTTCAAATAAAATCTAAAATTAAAAACTTAATTTTAAAAAATGAAGCTCATCTGGTTTTTTACATAGTATAAAATAACATATATTCCAGTGTCCAGACAGTAATCAGATGGATGTACGTATGTCTTAATAGTAAAACTGACCTGTCCAGCACAAGAGTGGTGTTATACAGGCTGTTCGTCCAACTCTTACTCCACGTTTATCGTGGACACAGCGGATCACGCCGTTTTATTTCCTCGTGATTTGTGTAAAACATTACATTACGATAAGGAAGCATCATCAAAGCAGTTATTTACAGTCAGCGTGGTTATGAATTATCAAGGAAAGCAGGGCGGAAGAAGAGCGGGGCGTTGGATGTTTCCGCTCACTAACCTTAACATACCTTTAGGTGAACTTCACACAGCACGGTTACTGCTCTGAATGAAACAAATGATTTGCTCCACCTTTATAAAGGTTAAAGTGGTAAATGTGGTTTACTCTCGTGATGAAAGATTGTTTTAACTCTGAGATGAATGTCCTTATTTTTTCAGTGAATTACCCGACGCTGAATGTGTGTACTGAACGTGTTGCTGTTGATGAAACAGACGGACTTCAAAGGGACGTTGTTGAGTATAGATGTGTCCTGAATTTTCAAATCTTATTTTAATTAATTATATTTTTTATGAGTGAAAAGCATATTTATGTAATTTTCAATTCAGGGCCAAGTTTGATATGTACCATGATGTACCGTGTGTGTATGTTTGAGAGTGAGTGAGTATGGTGTCAGGCGGCTTTAAGCATTGCTCTACTGGTTCGGGGACGTTAGGAGTGTGCTTCACACTCTCGAGGGGAGTCGAACTGGGTCGTTGATAATTGTAAACGTTTTAACCATTTCAGCGTAATAAAGTAAAGTACTAAAATGCAATTTAGGCAGGACGAGCGAACGCGTTCTAACACGTTAGGAATTGCTTATAGTATGTTCACACTGATCATAAACGACAAACAAAGCTCCATCCTTTTCACAGATATCACCGTGTTCCTGAGTGTAATATATTTAACATCGCATTAAGCTATGTTCCAACAATATTGTGGAAGTATGTCAAGCGGGTCTGGGCTAGGTAATCCATTGATCAACAGCATGAGCATCAATCTATGCAAATTGAAATGCGATGACATGCGTTAACAAAATATAAATTGTATTCTTTCCACACAATCTTCTACAGATTGACAGAATAATATATATTTTCAGATAAAGCATTGCCTTCTTTAAAAAATACTCTCAAAGTGAACACCTACATTGTACTTGTTTTACATGAATGTTTGACGTATGGCAACATCGAGCACCTACCTGTGTGTGACCCGTTACAAGTGGCTGCACTTCCTACAGATGAAAGACTGACGAAAAGAGTCTTTAATAGGCTGCGGTTTGAAGGTCAACCGGGTCGGAAGATGAACTCGCGTAATACCTAAACGAACATGACTTCCGTATGTTAATCTCATATGAGGTCTTTGTCCACCGAAGCCGGCAAATGTCACCCTCGCTGTCAAGTCAAAGGGGAATGGAGTGATTTAAAAATATGGACATTTCTGTCATGTAATTTCAAAAGTTCCTCATCTGAACCTGTGTGTGTTCGGTGTTAAAGAAAAGCTGTGTATGCAGTATTTCTGCCGTGTAATTTCAAAAGTGCCTCATCTGAACCTGTATGTGTTTGTTCGGTGTTAAAGAAAAGCTGTGTATGCAGTATTTCTGCCGTGTAATTTCAAAAGTGCCTCATCTGAACCTGTATGTGTTTGTTCGGTGTTAAAAAAAACCCTGTGTATACTGAACGGAAAAAGAAACGCCAGTTTAGAAAATATGAAATGTCATGAAAGTAAGCGTTGATAGTTATGTCTTCTATGTAAAAACATGACCAAAAAAAAAGAGTTGTTTCTTTTGCTGTTCAGCATACTAGTACTTAAAGGTCACATGCAACCAAAAAAATCAAACATAATTAAAACACATTTATCACTTATTCATGACATATAATATACATTGCTGCTTTTAAAAAAAACAAATAAACAAAATTATAAGCGTACAATCGAGATTCAAAAGTGCAATATTTTGTACTTGGGCTTACTTCCCCCGAAACGAAGCCCTCGGGAGACCGAACCCAGTCATAGCGGGTGGATATGCACTCAAGTGTAACGACGGCTCCCGATTGGCTGTTTCATTTGCTGATATGCTGTGGGTTCATTGTGTGTACAGAAAGATGATCTGTTTGATGGGCATTTTAGAAGTATAGCCAGTTACAAGAAAGTAAGATTCTTTATGGATAACAACTTCTTTTTGTGTACTTGATGCGTTGTTTCAGTATGGATCCATATACTGTTGTCAAACGAAATCATATACACGAAAAGAAGTCGGTATCCATGAAGAATGTATACAGAGATGTTGGGTTTGGAAAATACATGTTCTCTGAATCTGGGCTCGATCCAATAAAAAATCACGTCAGTAGAGATGCTTGGCTGGAATCTGTCATTCGTCCAAGTACAAACCAGGACTTGAAACTGACAAGAGTTTGCACCAGTTTCCGTCAGATCCAGTCATCCGAAAAAAAATGAATGTAGTTTGTTTGCAACCCACAGACATAAAAACATGTCATGTGTATCACACGTGCCTAATTACAAAATGTGGCAGACACGGGACTAGGGTGCACGAGTCATAAATCAACTTATTTTCTTTATGTCGTATAGTCTGATGGGTGTTAAGTTCAAATTGCACGTGGTCAATGATTGAAGCTAAGTATTGCATGTTGTCTTTAGTAGACAGGCAGACAGACATATAGGTGTGAATAAACCAGACACTGAGCTTTCTCTGTGACAGTGACTGCTTATCTCAGTAAACAAGTTGTTTTACGTAACTAGTAGATAACTTACTTGTTTGTGTACACAACCAAGATTAGACTACTGCTCATGACCTCAGACGCTGGGCATGCATACTGTTTCAAGCTCTGCGAACCTATTCACTGCGCATGCGTTATGGACGCAGCGCAGCACAGCTGTTGAAACCAGTTTCCCCCCCAGCGCTGGGGGAATTTAGTGAAACGTTTGAACTCCGATTTCGCGGGCTTTTTTTCATCGCGTTTTTTTCAACTTTATAGGTTGAATTGGCATTTTTTATGATTTGTTTCGGTAAGTGCATACCGGAAGGTACCAGAATCTGCAAAGTTGTGTTTTACGTTGCATGTGACCTTTAAAGATCTTCGTTTTAAGGTTTGTATGTCTGTAAATTAGAATATGGCTTCATGGTATGAATGGTCACCTTATGAATGTTTCCGTGTTTAGTTCAAGTATAAACGTAGATCTATCCATTTTCTCATGTCATCAGACATATTAAAACAGTGAAATTGAAGCTGATCAGCTAGGAAACATGATTTGGTTTGATATCTAGCCGCAATATTCCAGCTATGTCGTGACAGTCTGTATATAATCAAGTCTAGACCAGACTCCTCCGTGATTAACAGCATGAACATCGATCTACGCAATCGAGCTATGATATGTGTCAAGTCAGTGAGCTTGTATTTTTGCAATACTCACTCTTTGATTGTCAATCTGTGTTCTAGTTGAGATATAGCTAACTGTGGCAATATAATTATACCTATCAAACAAATCAGTGGCGTGTATACACAGTCTGGATAGACTGTTTTCGATCATTGGAACAAAGACGATGTCATTTGCACCGGCGTAATATCAAAGATAGACATAACGAAGGATTTCACCAAGATATGTTTACAAGCTTTCATCCCTGCAATGGCACTTAACTACGTGGATGTAATCGGTCCTGCGACAATTTAAACAAGCATTGTCACTAAGGCGACATAATCCCCCGCCACAAATTATCAAATTAAACTTAAAAAGTAATGAAAATGAAGGTACTAGTTTTAGATAAAGTTAAATGCGCCTTCCCAAGGTGAAGCTTGGTGATGAATAAGAAGATCCAGTGACCAGCTCTTGAGATATCGTGTTGTCAAGCTTAACATGCAGGTGAACATGCAGAAATCAAAGTGTCTCTGTGACCTTGAACATTAATTGAAAGTCGCCAATTTCTACTCGGCCATGTCCCTGCACTAGATGAAGCTTCATGTCGATTGTGAAGAAAATCCAGAGAACGGTTCTTGAGGTATCTCGCTGACAAGTTAACATGCTGAAATGAAAATTAAGTGAAGGCCACCAAAATTGACTGGGCCCTGCCTCTACCCTAGAATAAGCTTGGAGATGAATATGAAGAAAATTCTGGGAACGATTCTTGAGATATCTCGCGGACAAGGGTAAAAGGTTAAATTCCCTTTGTGACCTTAAAATGAAAGTAAAGGTCGCCAAACCTGACCGAAACCCGTCTTTTACTATGACGAACCTTGGTACCAAATTTGAAAAGAATCTAGAGAATGGTTCTTAAGATATACCAATTAGTACGTATGGAAGAACGGAGCGTAATAATACGGTTTCTCTCATGTAACAGATGTTATCCTTGGGACAACTCTTTCCTAGTAAATGGCACTAAAGCATGGTGTGAGGACTTTAGTACCAGAGGACCTCTTCAGATACCCACTGAGACTGGTAGATCTAAGTCTGGACAGCGTTGTAGTTCAAATTCCTCCCTACCGACATGCCTAACATAGTTTCATGGAAATGCTGCTACAGTATCGGTCTGAGCAACCGACACATTATGCAAGTAATTAAGTGACGTTAACCTCTGGACTGAAATGCACCATAACCTTATCGTAAATAAGTACATTTATGTGACTACGGACAATTGTAAGAAAATGTGTTTTAATTGTATTCAGTCCAGCGATCAAACCATTTGATTACAGTAATTATGCTGAAGATGATGTTGCAGCTGCAATGATGATGCAATGAAAATGACCAAAGCAATCCCTTTACTCAGCGCCTTGGATTTACATTACTCTGTAGTGTCCAATTACCACATCAGGGTTGGTTCAAGGCCTGTTTCATACTGGAGAACAATGTAGAGAGACACTTAAAACAAGTTTCCAGGGAGCTGTTTCACTGATCATGACCTACAAAAACAAAAGCAGGCCATCCAACCTCATCACCTAAATTGTTTGATAACAAAACCCCCAAACTTACAGTAGTAGCCTACCCCACCCCACACTTACCCCACCCACCCACCCACACGCTCTCTCTCTCTCTCTCACTCTCTGTAATTGATGCGATATTTTAAGACACTCTTATATCTCATGTCATCATAGCTAATCTGTCAATCAATAAAAGACTACCAATTGTAACATTAGAGGATTCATGCATTCCTCAACTTCCTTACTGAGGTAGGTATATACTGGACAAAAATAGTAAGGGATATATGTAAATTTTGAAATAATGAATAATTCTGTATGTATTCACTGACATTCTGATAAAATATCAGTCAAAACAACACCAACATCCCTAACTTATCTTGACCAGTATATATTACAATAATCAAAGCCACTTCTTCTTATTGCAGAGATCTGGTGTCTACAATGTCTACAGGAAGTGTCACCTAATACAAACAATAACACATCTTAAGGATGTTTGCATAATTTATTTATAAGTTAATTCTCTGAAGGATAAAACAGTACATAAACATCTGACACCTTTAAAACAATTGAGTTAGTAAAAACACAAGCATGCTCATTAGGTATAGTATGATATTTGTAGATGGACTCCTGTGAATATGGAAACGGTTTTTAACTTTTATTAAAACTCCAGGTCAGAAACAAACAAATCAGTGCAACAAATAGCTGGTGGAATGGATTTGGATGTTTTTTAACTACAATGCCAATGAAAAAAATAGAACACTCTGGGTTTAGAATGTTGAATGTCTTGTAATGTTATTAACAGAACATCAACACCACTGTATGAGGATATGCCTGTGAGAGTAATAGCACTGACACTTCAAGTCTCTAGTGACTTCTGCTTATATACTGAACAGCAAAAGAAACTTTTTCTAAAATGAAATCTTTTCAAAGTAGCAATTCATGTTCATGTCTTCCATTTAAAAAGCAAATGTCAGTGTTGCATTTCCTTGACTGTTCAGAGTTAGTTGTTTCTTGCTTAGAATGAATCTGGACAGGACAGTCAAGTGACTAGTATTACATGTATCAGTTTACTCAACTGGATCTCATGACATGCATTGACGTCCCAGAGCCAGACTTCCTTATTCCATAGATTCCATCTTACAACAACAAGGGTATCTGCAGAGTTTAAAACCAGATTTTCCTGGGGCAGTTCACTTGTGAGGCTGTACAGCACTGAAGGAGAGTGGACACAATTCAGGTATACCAAATTTATCTGTGCCAACAATGAGAGACAGACTCTGACTGATAAACTTCACAAACAGGAAACATGAATGCAGGATGGTGCAATATATGATAACATTATCATAGAACATGTAACTACTTCAGTCATTACAGAGTTTAAAAGTCCTTCACCAAAAGTGATCTCTGAAACCAACACATTTTGTAAACAATGAAATCCTGAAGTATCTCTTAGCATATTATCATTTATGACGATGGGGTCAGTTGAATGTTCCTGATACTGAGTACTTATGAAAATTGCTAAACAGTCACATGCACTCATGTTACTTTTTAGAGTGAGTTTAGTTTTACACCGCACTCAGCAATATTCCAGCTATATGGCGGCGGTCTGTAAATAATCGAGTCTGGACCAGACAATCCAGTGATCAACAACATGAGCATCAATCTATGCAATTGGGAACGGATGATATGTGTCAACCAAGTCAGCGAGTCTGACCACCCAATCGCCTTTCATAGTCGCCTTTTATGGCAAGCATGGGTTGCTGAAGACCTATTCTACCCTGGGACCTTCACGGGTATTACTTTTTAGAACCAGGAACATTATTGTATGGTGCAACCATAATTTTACCTGTAACCAGGCCATAGATTTTTAACCTGCCTTAGCTCTAAGACAGTTCTAAGTGCCATACATTAACTTTCAAATATCTTAGCACTAAGAGAGCTTTGAAAATCTAGGTCCAGATTGCATTCAGTACAGGTACTGAAAAAGCATTATGAAAACACACCCCGAGTCATGCACTAGTAACATGTTTAATCTCACTCTTAAAATAGCTTACTCATAAGTGATTAAAATTCCAACTGTATGGTGACAGAATGTAAATAATCAAGTCTGGAGCAGACAATCCAGAGATCAACATCATGAACAGTAGAACCCATGCAATTGTGATGACATGTATCAAGCTAGTCTGCAAGTTTGACCACCTGATCCCGTTAGTCGCCACTAACAACAAGCATGGGTTAAGATCAATTTTCACCTGGATCTTCATGGTTCATAAGTTCCATAAACACAACTTGACTTACATGTAAGTGAGAAAAGAATTCCGCAAGGCTTCCAGCACTTACTGGACTGTCATCCCTAACAAAGATTCAGCAGTATATTAGTACAGCAGTATTAGCAAACAAAGTAACACCCTCTGTGTCTTATATTAAGGATCACTTAATACTTCATTTTAAGAGAGGATTTGGGAATTCAAAGCCCCCCACTTACCATAGTAAACAACAAACATAAAAAATAGCATTCTGTATATTTCAATAAAAATTACTAATAATAATAAACCGTAAAACTACAGTAAAAACACAAGTATATGAATGTTTGAGTGAATTTGGGGCTTTACGCCACTTTTAGTAATATTTCAGCAATATTGGGGCTGTGGACAGTCAAAAATAGTAACTATGTATGGAATTGAATCAGTCTTGGTGAGCGAACACTTGAACCATTAGGCTACTCTAATGAACCTACCAGTAAATGATATAGTAGTGATACCTAAGTGATCTAACAGTCAGCCTGTATGATATTCATAACAATGTATATTTGCAAGAATAGGTAAGCTAATATGTTTTATATCTATCATCTCTAAGACCTGATGACGAAGTCATGCTTATCACTTCTCAACAACTGCTTCAAGAATAGGAAATTCAATAGTTTGATGTTCAGTGATCACATGCCATGTTAAAACTCCTCAAAATTAAGACAAGATGTTCAAACTGATGGACATAAAATCTTAGGTCATGTCAATTTAGGCATCTGAGTACATTGCCGCAACAACGATCATTAAGTTCTATGCTAATTTTAACTCTTCAGTTATGTAGTTTCACATGAGTATTATTTTATGCCCTATTTCAACAGAACACAAGAAACAGGATGAACACATTGCAAGGGATACACACATGATGAATCACACCCCATTGTTCAAAACACCTGCCTGCCTACCTGGGACAGGTTATTCTAAACATAGACTGCCATTCTCAAGTTAACCTGCCCAAGGGATGGGTTAAAATTTCAACTTGTACGTAAACATATTCATCCCATTTCAGGACTGCAAATCATTATTAATTCAGTCACAAATCTGAAGTAACAGTTAACTCTTTTCCTGAATTAGAATGAGTTTTTTTTAAATGTTTTATAAGTTTTAATTTAAATACACTAAGTAAATTTACATTTCTTGTGGACAGGAAAGTTTTGATCAGAGCTAGTAAGTTTTACATCTCCAGCCCCGTGCTCTGGCTGAAACTTGTGGGAGTCTCATGAGCAAACTTTAAAAACTTGCCTAACTACCACCCGTGTTTCACATAAAGCAGCTACAGCGAATAAAGTCTTAAGTTTTCTGCTATTGTTCCCTGTAGCCTACACATTTCCCATCCACAATACCTACTAAGAGAGTAGTTATCATTGTTTTTCACAATAAATATATGAGAAAAAGATCACTCAAACTGAGACAATACAAATTGTTATGTCACACTTCCTATCAGTTGTCTTCAGGACCAACTGCATTGTGCCATTAACAAACCCATACATTATGTAACATAGAGTGACTTAAGTGATAACTCACAAAACATTTCTCTCTATAAAGTACTATGTCAGGCTAAATGAAAAAAAGTAAAATGCTTCTCGGGCAATTTTTCATTACATTAAAATAAATAATTTTGACTTTACTATGTCCTGATCATCCATTTGCCCACTCTAAGAATGAGTGTCTGTAAGAACGGGTATCACTGAATCTACAACTCATTAACATGTGCTAGACTTTCCAAGCTGTATTTCTGAGAAAGAAAAATAAAAATGTGTTCCTCCCTCATCACATTTTTTTCTATAAAATTTTTTTAAAATGTTGTACTCCCTCATCACTTCTGAAAAAAGGTGCCCGAGAAACATTTAACTTTTGTATGCAGCCTTATCTAAACTAGATATAAACATGTTAAATATACAGTAATATCAAAATGTTATTGTTTATGACAGCTGTTTCTGTTGCAACCATAGGACACTGTTTCTCAGATGCATATACTACTATATTATGCTGTTCATTTGTGAACATGTTTATTGAGAAATTTCAAAAAGGAAACATTACCAGACCAGGCCAGACCAATTTTATTTCTTGTTTTTTTTATTTTTGTCCTCAGAAAACCTGAAGGCAGTGGGGAAAGAAAATAAAATAAAAAATAAAATTCACCAGTCAAAGAACTACTCCTTTTAAATTCTGAAAGTATTTTATTTTTGGCAATTTATGAAGAGTAAAACAATCCAACATTTTCGTTTTTGTAAGGTTGCATTTTTGGCCAATACAAACATGAGGATTTAATTTTCTGTGTTTTGAAAATTAAGTTTTACGGTTTTTCTTATTCTTGAAAAATATGATCGCTGATTCGTTAAACAAGAAATACAAAAAAATTATGAAAAATTACTGGATAACAATTTCCTGTTTTTCACTATGTTTCAGGAAAACATCTTGCCCCTTCACCTGGTACATCCTAGAAAGATTGTCCATAGAGTTCATGTCTTCATGACATTCCAATATAAGTTTTTTTTTACAGCTTTCTAATATACCAGTGTACCAAACACTGAAACAATTTCTCAGGTATAAAGATGACTTTCCTTTCACTACTGGTGACCATTCTCTAAAAATATATAAAAATACAGAAAAACATGTAAAAGTCTTCATTGTCAACTGACAATAAACTGAACACCATTTCCTGGTTGTGTCTCAAACTACATTTTTGTCCAGTGAAAAACGAGTGCAAAGAACAATGTGGCACAGTTTTGTTTACGAACTGATGAAGATCGTCCTTGAGGTGGGAGTGTACAGCTGTAGCTGCAGTTCCCAATATGATGATACACAACAACAAACCCACGCTCTTCTAGGTTGCTCTTAAGAGCCCGTATGTATTCTTCAGCACTGACTTCTGCAAACTGTTTCCATGGTTTTAATTTCACATTTGCCTCTTTTGTGGATTTTGCACAAACACAGACGTGATTAACATCAAACAAATCACTTTTAGGTTTGTGTTCTGACTCCAAAGCTGACACCACAACTGTTGTGGAAGGGTAACTTTTATGCATTATTTCTGGATTTCCTGCTTGGTGTAAAATTTCATTCAAAGCACTTGGAAATCCATCCAAACGGGAGTAAAATTTGTCTCTCATTAACTTGGCCATTATTGACGGTTGTAGTTCAAGTTCATGAATGAGATCACCGAGTCCGAAATAAACAGCATCCTTATACACCTTTTCCATCAAATGCACAGGAGGTAGTTCATTGAGACGTAGGTATCGCAATATATGTTCAAAGGAATCGCCGTCTGCATCGATGAAGTAGCGACCATCTTTGTCATGCATGCATGGGAACTTGCCACTAAACATGGTTCCGAGCATGGTGTCTTGGTGTTTGGTCAACGTCAAGTGGGTGGTGCTGAAATGACGCCCGCCTACATTCAGCTCTATAATGTCCGGGAAGCCCTGAAAGTAGATGTTGGTCATTACGTGATACTCACAAATCCAGTGTTCAGGCATGGGCATAGATTTTCAAAGCTCTCTTAGTGCTGAAACAGTCTTAGGTTTATGTTAACGTAGGGCACTTATGACTATCTTAGTGCTAAGAGAACCTCGAAAAACTAGGCCTTGGGCTGTTGACAATGCTATAGCACAATCTATAATATTTATATCTGACAGCATACCTTAATGTATGCTGTATAACTCCTCCTAGTTGTACTGGCTAGCGACCAGTTATCACCATTTTTAAGCATGTTTTAACAATTTGCTCCATTATTTCTTAACAGAATGATAAAAAAATTGTCTTGATGATAGATCAGCTATTCATCGATGTTTTCTGCTTGTTTACAGTTGCTGATCGTGTTTCTCCAAAACGCGGTCAACAGGAAGCGCGGTAGTGTAGATTGTGCTTTCCCAACAAATAACAAGACCAATTATCGCCATTTCTGATTTTTTTATGTTATTCACCTAATCTGACATAAACATGGTAATAAAACTATTGTGTTTCAAACCTTGACATATTGAAGAAATTTCACAATTAGAATTTGTTCGTAAAAAAGAAATTGAAAAGACCAAAACTCGCTCTCATTATGAATGTTGACGGATGCTGACATAAGCTGATGGGAGTATGTATATGTCACCGTATGGTTGAACATATCACAGTTGATATTTCGAGTAGTCGTTTGCAATTTTCGGAATGATTGTTTTCTCTGGGAAAAAGGAAAAGATATAGGTGAAAATTGACAGTTATATTTTGTTCGTATTATCTGCATGGTATCACAAGTCCAGAAAACAGATGGAAATTTGGCATGGGTGATTTTCATTCAATTCTCATCATTTATGAAATTTCATGTCAACACACCAATGGTCAGATGACATACCCCTGACATGTTTGGGTCTTGTCTTCCCGAGGGATTCATATTTGTAACGTCTACAACGTAAAATACTCACAGTAATTTTAACTCTTGTAACCTATCATGAGTGAGTGAGTTAATATTTAATGTCACATTGGCAATATTGCAGCCATATCGTGACAAGAACATGCATGTCAAAAAAGAATATATATGCATATTATGAAGACCCTGTCTACGAAGTACAGTAAAGTATAACCTATCATTTCAGGGAATTAAGTCTTTGAAGGGCATTTAGAAGTGAAATGCATAAGAATGAAGATTTTATGGATGTCAACTTCTTTATATGAGAACACAACGTTTCGGAGTTAATGCTTACTCCTTCATCAGGTGATTGAGAATGGGGTACAGAGCTATATTGTCAATATGTGAAATACCACAGAAGTGCAAGTAAAGCTGTCTGCGCAAGTGCTACAGCCAGGTGCTGGTGATAATTGGTACACAGGGTTAACTGGTCGCTAGCCAGTACCTTTTTATGCATTTGGCTGGATGTGACTTACAGTAATCAATAGATAACTTATATAGATCTACAGGAATACATGAACATATTTTTATTAGACTTGCACCTTTGTATTAATAATTGTTTCAAACGTAAAACATATAGCTTCCATGTATAGAAGGGGTTATACAGATTAGCTACCCATTACATTAACATCAGAAAGGGGGTATTGCATATTGTCTTCTTGCGCATAATACAGCGAAAGGATTAAAAAACTTGAAGATCAGCAAACTTCCACTCAATGAAAAGACTCAAGACTCATCAATCTCACTTGACTTCTTGCAGTCCTGAATTGAAGTTTTAAGTTAAAAAGCTAAAAGGATAACCTGAGGAACAAATTCACAGACATTCAGGCATACAACTTCTCACAAAATGTGTGTATATCAGTTATTTTAATTTACTGTGTAATCACAATCGTTTGCTTCGAGCGAAAATAGGCTGTGCGTTGAAACGCCCATTCCCGAATTTAGAAGTGATGTGCGTGAGAGTCGTACACTTAAACAATCAACCTTGCCCATTCGTGATCTGTATCACCCACCTACGGCCAAGATATTCTCGCAAAAGTGTCGTAATTGCAAGCTATTAGCCTGTCCAAAGTGTGAAAGTATCCATGTCACATGTCACTTACAGTGACCTTCGATAGGCAGACATTTCCGTGCGGACGTGTGGTGATATTGTTACTCAAGTGTTTATACAAAACTTCAAAACACTATACAAATATATGATGTAATACATGTCATAGTAAATTGACACTTACGTGCGATTTCCCTGCCATTTCGCCTTCCACGTTGACAGCCATTTTCCGTGTTTACAAACATTACCGAAGGGACGTAACTCTGTCGACACCCTACAAACACCGTACTTGCATGTTAACAAAGGTTCGGTTCCGGTAGTCATCTTATGCAAAGCTATTTTTCCGGTTTTCATAATAATATTTAATACAGCATTTAAAAACATTAGCCAACATTTGTACGCGAAGCATTATTTTCTTTATCCTCCGGGTGATATCATTTGGTGGCCAAGCTGGAAAAAAATAGCAAATATTTGCATAGCGCCGATATCCAGTTCAGCTGCTTCAGCTGCCCTCGAACATTGAACGTCCATCACAACAGCACATCATATTTTTCCATCTCAGTTCAACTCTCTGGGGATAATACAACTCTTTCAAACTACAAGGTGCACTGAGTTAATGTGGTTTTCCCATCCTTACAAGGTACCCATTCACAGATGGTTGAGCTGGGAGACATATTCTCAGTACTTCGTCCCAGTTCATTGCACGTTGCTGTACCCGCAACTAGGTGTTTGCACGTTTTCACGTGGCCACCATCTGGTCATCTATCAATGGATTCGTGGGCTTTTTCTATGTACACAGGGCTGTATACTGTACACCAGGGGTTGTCAAAACACTGAAACTAGTGAAAGAGTCTGCACACAAAGTTGACTCCCAAGTTTTTACACTTGGTCACAGGTGGGCTCGATCCCAGCAACGTCAAGTTCGCTGGATTGCTAGCTTGGTGCCTTTAAACAGCTTGCCCATCATGCCCCAACATTAACATCTTAAGAAAATGGTGTGTTTGTGTAGAAGACATGTTTGTACAATGTACTGCAATGTTTACTAATGTATTATTGTCAAAACAGAGACGTTCACTTCTGTCTCATTTCTAATATGGAGATAAACATCATGTGTTGGCCAATTTCTGGGTGTTATTGAGTACTGTAAACCAAAAGTCACTGTGTTCTGTAATCTGATTGGTTGAAAAACATGATATTTGGTATTTGATTCCCGGAAACTGCAACACTGTTCGCTGCATATTGACATGTATAGCCATCGCAAACAATTGTTTTGTGTAATCAACGGTGTTGACGTCATTCAAATCATATTGTGATGTAAAGTCAGAATGAAGTGAGCAGCTGCAGATGCTACCATGGGAACCAGCTGAAACGAACAGGTTATGACAAATCAGTGCCGTGCCCCTCCTTGATGTAAACAAGTACAGACAGTAAAACCCTTTGGTTTACTTTTTTCTTTACAATGTTGATAAACATCATGTGTTGCCCAATTTGCGAGTGTTATTGAGTATTTGAAGCATGGGAATATTCCATTTGAAACCTCCGGCTGACGCCATCGGTTCCAAATGTATTCCCGAAAATTGGCCAACACATGATGTTTATCTCATAATTCGATCATGTTTTTCAACCAATCAGATTACACACCACAGTGACTTTTGGTTTACAATGGATGGAAACATAGACAAAATTTGAATTTGGTCAGGTATACCATAACGTCCAGTTCAGACAGACCCACATTGTGAAGGTAAAGCAGAAGAGCTTATGAAGCAAAAACTTCCTTTATTCAACCCTGACACTCTCACACAGCTGGAGGCAGGACAACAACATATATAAACAAATAATATTTACAATTGTCTTGACAGATGTTAACAAATGAACAACAAGAACATTCGATTCTTTCATGCCTGCTACAGATGCATAAGGTCAATTCTTCTGGTCAGCTCACTTTCCAAGGCACTCTGTGGGAGAGAAAAGGCATGTCAGCAGGTTTAAAACTATTGGTTATGTCAAACTAGTCAGCAAGATCCAAACTATTGGTCATACCCATCTTGTAAGTTAGGATTGTACCTTTGGCCGTACCCATCGAGTCAGCAGGATTGAGAGTATTGGTCATACCCACCTAGTCAGCAGGACTGAAATTATTCGTCACACTCATCTTGTCACCAGGATTGAAAGTATTGATCATACACATCTAGTCAGCAGGATTGAAAGCATTGGTCATACCCAACTAGTCGGGAGGACTGAGAGTATTGGTCATACCCACCTAGTCAGGACTGAAATTATTCGTCATACTCATCTTGTCACCAGGATTGAAAGTATTGATCATACACATCTAGTCAGCAGGATTGAAAGCATTGGTCATATCCAACTAGTCGGGAGGACTGAGAGTATTGGTCATATCCATCTTGTGAGTAGGATCAAAACTACTGTTCATATGCTAGTTAGCAGGATGGAAAGTATTGGTCATATCCATCTTGTGAGTAGGATCAAAACTACTGTTCATATGCTAGTTAGCAGGATGGAAAGTATTGGTCATATCCATCTTGTGAGTAGGATCAAAACTACTGTTCATATGCTAGTTAGCAGGATGGAAAGTATTGGTCATATCCATCTTGTGAGTAGGATCAAAACTACTGTTCATATGCTAGTTAGCAGGATGGAAAGTATTGGTCATATCCATCTTGTGAGTAGGATCAAAACTACTGTTCATATGCTAGTTAGCAGGATGGAAAGTATTGGTCATATCCATCTAGTCAGTAGGGATTGTAAGCTTTGGTTAAACCCATTGGTCACGAGGAAATGGGTTTATGACTCCTGTGTTTAATGTTTCATCTTTGCAACTATTCTGATAAAATAACAGAAAAGGATATTTAAACAATATATCATTCATGATCTCGTCTTGGTTGCCAGAACCATGTTGAACAAACGATATTCATGAATAACTGAAATTTACACCTTAAATGGGTGACTATCAAAAAGCATCCAAGGGCTCTGAAAACATAACGCCTTACATCATTTTTGGAAGAAATATCTGCTGTTAAATAAAATGTGTTGAACAATGTCATTGGAGGTAAGGTGGTCATAACAGCACTTGAATGAACTGAGGACAAAACAAAAAATTTATTTTAATCTCACCTGTATGAAATTAATAAATAACATGCTACAGCTTACCACTTGCAATCTGAGTTCTTCTATCTTAACTTTGGTCTGAGATAAATCCTGTAAAACAAATAATAGGAAACATTCAGAGGAAATATTCAGCTACAAATTTCAGAAACAGTTAAAACATTTAACAAACACAATAAAAAGTGTGGGATGTCTGATCTTGTACACATGGTATGTATATTTGTCGCTTATCTGGATCATGTTCTTGATGTATCTGTGCATCATGTTAGTGGCTTCTGTGCATCATGTTAGTGGCTTGTGTGCATCATGTTTGTGGCATGCGTGCATCATGTTACTGGCTTGTGTGCATCACATTAGTAGCTTGTGTGCATCATGTTAGTGGCTTGTGTGCATGTCAGACGCTTGTGTGCATCATGTTTGTAGTTTGTGTGCATCATGTTTGTAGCTTGTGTGCATCATGTCAGTGGCTTGTGTGCATCATGTTTGTAGCTTGTGTGCACCATGTTTATAGCTTGTGTGCACCATGTTTGTAGCTTGTGTGCACCTATTTGTAGCTTGTGTGCATCATGTTAGTGACTTGTGTGAATGTCAGACGCTTGTGTGCATCATGTTTGTAGCTTGTGTGCATCATGTTAGAGGCTTGTGTGCATCATGTTTGTAGTTTGTGTGCATCATGTTTGTAGCTTGTGTGCATCATGTCAGAGGCTTGTGTGCACCATGTTTGTAGCTTGTGTGCATAGTGCTTTATGTATCCGAGTACAATGCTTGTGGCTTGTGTGCATCATGTTTGTTTTTGTGTGTATTTTGTTTGTAGTTGCGGCTTGTGTTCAGAAATGGTATGGAATTTCATTGCAAAAGTTAAAATTTGATTCAGTTTATTAACGCAAACCCACTCTAAAACAATGATATATTTACACTTTACTTCTGAGGAGCTGTTTCATACTCACGGGTGGTAGGTCATAGTACATCTGCAACTTTGTTTTTAGCGGGGCTATTTTCTGCTTCAGAGCCTGGAGCTCCTAAAACATTATGAATTGCCAGCTTGTAAAGGTGACACAAGTCAATGCCATACTTATAGTAAATCAGTTTTGTCTTAGCTTTTTAAAAGTATTTGTAAAATGTTCATTGCAGGATTAAGCACATTGATAAGACAGCAATAATAAATTTCATCTTTAGCAGTTTGGTTCATGTTCTCTTTACTCCTGATTTCCACACCAGTGTCTGGCGGTAGTCAGGGGTCAAAGATTGTTGTGATGAAGGGACATTACCTCTGATTTCCACACCAGTGTCTGGCGGTACAGTCAGGGGGCAAAGATTGTTGTGATGAAGGGACATTACCTCTGATTTCCACACCGGTGTCTGGCGGTACAGTCAGGGGTCAAAGATTGTTGTGATGAAGGGACATTACCTCTGATTTCCACACCAGTGTCTGGCGGTACAGTCAGGGGGCAAAGATTGTTGTGATGAAGGGACATTACCTCTGATTTCCACACCGGTGTCTGGCGGTACAGTCAGGGGTCAAAGATTGTTGTGATGAAGGGACATTACCTCTGATTTCTTCACCAGTGTCTGGCGGTACAGTCTGGGGTCAAAGATTGTTGTGATGAAGGGACATTACCTCTGATTTCCACACCAGTGTCTGGCGGTACAGTCAGGGGTCAAAGATTGTTGTGATGAAGGGACATTACCTCTGATTTCCACACCAGTGTCTGGCGGTACAGTCAGGGGTCAAAGATTGTTGTGATGAAGGGACATTACCTCTGATTTCTTCACCAGTGTTTGGTGGTACAGTGAGGGGTCAGCTCCCGCCCTGGCTAGTTCCACCTGCAGGTTTTAACAGTGGAAAATGTTAGGATTATACAAAACATTGCTCATCCCATTACATGTTTTCGATTTAAACATGAAACAAAGGGCAACTGAAAATGGAATATGACAAACACGAATCCAATTTGACAGAAAAAATGTGAAATCCTTGCCTTGATAAATTTCACAGACTGAATGGAAATTATCTGTATGTAGCTGAGATGATTTCACAATCTGGCAGACAGGCCTGCATTACACATCAGTTGGTCAAAACTGTTGTTAGTCGGCACCATTACCGATATGACTGAGAAACAACTGGAGATATCTGCTTGTCTTGTCTTGACTTGATTATCAGCTCATCATCAGCTCAGGGCCCTCGCCCCTCCACACGCAGCCCAGACAGGGAATGGTACTTCTGGAAACAGTGCCTAGTCAAAGCCGCCAAGAACTTCCTGGAGACTATGTAAACTCCAGCACACTGCAGTCTTCTGCATTAACCAGATTGTCAGAAGGGCTGTGCTCCTGGTGAAGAACCTGGGCACTCTCCTGATCAGGAGGTGCCAAACCAACAGCACTGAGAACAATGGGGAGCCTGACAACAGTGTACTTAGGATGCAAGCGAGACATTTCAAAGGCAAGGTGTGCATACTTAGCATGCTTTTCCTGAATCTTGCCAATCATGTTGCTGTCAAAAGGGACATCAATCGATATTATCATTATTATTATGATTATTATTGGAAAAATAAGAAAACACAGTGTGGACTACCTGAAGCTTCTGCATGGAACCCTTGTACTGCTTGGCCTTGTCAATGAGGAAGCTCACTTTCTTTCGTTTCTTCTCAGTCTCTGGACGTTGAGTGACACTTTTCTCCTCCAGGTGATGAAGAGTTCTAGAAAATTAGACAACTGTCATAGATGTACTCTCTTCATTGTTGTGTGCAGAGTGTTTTTAGGCCAAATATATTACTACTTCATTCAAACAGAAAACAAAAGTGGATTTAATTTGCATGTAACACTGGAAAACATTCAGGGGCCTTGAGGTCTTCTAATACAAACGTTGCATCCATGCCACCTTCTCCAATGCTAATAACCAGCTTCACTTGAATCACCCAAGAATCTCATTTGAAAGTGCTATTGGAGCTCTCATTCTGTTAATAGCCTCTTATGACAAGCATGGGTTACTGAAGATCAAATCTAACCCAGATCTTCACAGGTCTTACATGTAATGCGAAAAATGCCTCATAGCATAGTGTCAAAACATATGGAGTCCCCTGGCTTAAATTATATATAGGTAATACTTTCAGTACATCTGTCCTTCAAGACAGAAAGAATATACTGCACACAGGCTGTAGAAGTGGCTAAAAAAGTAGCAGATGGTTTGTGCTGCCTCAACCAATTCCGAAGTCCTATCACAAAGGGCGGTTTCAAATGAAAAAGGAGACCACATTTAAAGGTCACATGCAACGTAAAACAACTTTGCAGATTCTGATACCTTTCGGTATGCACTTACCGAAACAAATCATAAAAAATGCCAATTCAACCTATAACGTTGAAAAAAAAATGCGATGAAAAAAAAGCCCGCGAAATCGGAGTTCAAACGTTTCACTAAATTCCCCCCAGCGCTGGGGGGAAAACTGGTTTCAATAGCTGTGCTGCGCTGTGCTGCGCTGCGTCCATAACGCATGCGCAGTGAATATGTTCGCGGAGCTTGAAACAGTATGCATGTCCAGCGTCTGAGGTCGTGAGCAGTAGTCTAATCTTCGTTGTGTACACAAAAAAGTACATAATCTACTCGTTACGTCAAAAACCTTGATGATTGTGGTAAGCAGTCTCTGTCACAGAGAAAGCTCAGTGTCTGGTTTATTCACACCTATATGTCTGTCTGGCTGTCTGCTAAAGACAACATGCAATACTTAGCTTCAATCATTGACCACATGCAATTGGAACTTAACACCCATCAGACTATACGACATAAAGAAAATAAGATGATTTATGACTCGTGCACCCGAGTCCCGTCTCTGCCACATTATGTAACGAGGCACGTGTGATACACATGACATGTTTTTATGTCTGTGGGTTGCAAACAAACTACATTTATTTTTTTCGGATGACTGGATCTGACGGAAACTGGTGCAAACTCTTGTCAGCTTCAAATCCTGCTTTATACTTGGACGAACGACAGTTTCCAGTTCACCATCTCTGCTGAGATAATTTTTGACTGGATCAAATGAAAATTCAGAGAACATGTATTTCCCAAACCCAACATCTCTATATACATTCTTCATGGATAAAGGCTTCTTTTAGTGTATATGATTTTGTTTGACAACAGTATATGAATCCATACTGAAACAACGCATCAAGTACACAAAAAGAAGTTGTTATCCATAAAGAATCTTACTTTCTTGTGACTGGCTATACTTCTAAAATGCCCATCAAACAGATCATCTTTCTGTACACACAATGAACCCTCAGCATATCAGCAAATGAAACAGCCAATCGGAAGCCGTCGTTACACTTGAGTGCATATCCACCCACTATGACTGGGTTCGGTCTCCCGAGGGCTTCATTTTGGGGGAAGTACAAAATATTGCACTTTTGAATCGCGATTGTATGCTTACAATTTTGTTTATTTGTTTTTTTTAAAAGCAGCAATGTATATTATATGTCATGAATAAGTGATAAATGTGTTTTAATTATGTTTGATTTTTTGGTTGCATGTGACCTTTAAACCAGTTCCCACATCAAGGATCTCAATTACGTTGATGCCAATCCACATTCAATGGAGACTTGAAACAAAAGTACATCTGTCTACACAGGAGGGGAACTGGATTTGGCAATCAGACTATGGATTATCTAGACCATTAATTGAACCAAGAAACCACATACTTGAGCAAGGAGTTGTACTTGTGCAGGGCAGACTTTGACTTTTGTGTGAACTCGGCAAGACATCTTTCCTCCTGTGTCTTGGTCTCAGCTGTCTGTGTCAGCTCACTGGACAGGTTCTGGAGAGCCAGTAGGTAGCTACAATACACACACAAACAGGCACATGACCAAGGAAGCTCTGCTCACTGGTGAGTGAGTGAGTGAGTGAGTGAGTGAGTGAGTGAGTGAGTGAGTGAGTGAGTGAGTGAGTGAGTGAGTGAGTGAGTGAGTGAGTGAGTGAGTGAGTGAGTGAGTGAGTGAGTGAGTGAGTGAGTGAGTGGTTTGGAAAACAAGAAGAAGACAAAGTCATCAATATCACCCTTCATAAATATGTCTACTAATTATGATTGCAGTATGTCAATGTTTGGGTGTGCATATGGCCGAGAAGGAGAATATTATAAGTTTTTACAGTTCAGTTCCAGAACAGAAAGCTACCACTGAATTCAGTCGAGGTCAAACCTGTGACAATACACATCCGTCCAACTCCCAGCCATGTTCTGGATTAGACAGCACAGATCACTAAATATACACACTCTGGCGACTCACATCATGCCAAGATCCGGAAAGGCTCTTCAAGACTGCCAGCGCTTTCAAAGGATCATTAATGTTCTAGCCACAGACCAAACTGAGATTTTATGACAGGTTGTCAGATTTCCAGTTCAGACAGCTTCCACTGCATTAACTTCGTGTTTTGAAAAATTCCACACACTGATTTTTGCATATAAGTCCATCCCCATCTCACCTTGTATCAGAAGCATCTCTGACATCCAAGAGAAGGGCAAGGTTGGCAAGAGTGCGAAGGCTTGTCAGCCCTGACTGGGACAAACATCCCTGGCTGAGGTTCATATCCTTCACTATCCGAGACAGTCTCTGACCTGAAACATAGTAACTGGGATTTGTGAAGGGTGGTGAGTATTGTTCTGGGCTCAACTTAGTGCTTTGTTACTTCCACTGGTGCAACTCAATACTTAAAAATGCAACCTTAACCGAAACACAAAATCTGGTTTCTGTGTGGAGCAGATGGTGGAGAGTAAAGTTACAGATACATTGTGTATTGAAAGTAATCTTATCATGTGTACATCGTTACTGCTGGGATAGAGTAAAATTACGTCCTTTAGGTGTATAGTAGTGCTGGTAGCAAGTTGACAAATACAAATCAGTGCATACACTGCTCTTGTTATATAGTAGGAAATAGTAGGAAGGTAAAAAACATACTATTTTCGGAAAATGTGCAAGAGGTTCAAGTAATTGATTAACTGATTTTGGTTGTACTAAACATAAAGTATTATTAACTTGTTGATTTTCTGCCAACAATGGAAACGGGATTAGGAGGATAGGTCTAACATTGCGTTTCAGCTTCAACGTAATGTAGACAACAGACCTTCTACTCCATATTCGGTTGCTTTCTGTCTCAGGTCATCAATGACCAATTGACAGTTCTTGTCTTGCAGCTGGTTTTCTCTCATCAGTTCATACAAGATGCCGATGGTCTTCTTGTTGAGTTCGAACTGCGGCACCGACTCTCCACCATACATCTGCTCCAACCATACCAGAATCTGAGAAGCGAAAGCGAGCACGTTTAAGGTAGTTGCGTGATTTCATATGAAGCCAAGCTGTTCCAGAACGGTGTAAATAAAGACATGAGTGATGTTTAGTTCAGCGTCGTGTTCCTGCCAAGGCATACACAGTCAACAATGGAAACAGGGTCGGTGTATGCAGAGACCATATAATAATATCTATTATATGGTCTCTGGTGTATGCCTTGGCAGGAACACGACGTTTAGCTAGCTGAACTAGAGCGCTGTTATGTTTGGAGTTCAGAGTTTGTAACGTTCCCTGTCAGCCTTGTAACTAGAACCATAATCTCATGGTATACCCACCTGTTGATGCTTTTCATTTATAGCACCAAAGTCTTCGTCGTTGATATCCATTCCACAGATTATTATAGGAACAATATTAGATCAGGTTCCTGAAAACTAGACGACATGTTTTGAATATGGCGGGAGTCCGAAGCGTGTGTGGACAAAGGGAGGTAACTCTGGACTCGAAAATCATGTTTGGAGAAACACCGGTCGTAAAAAATATTGTAATCGTATATATAGTGTGTAATAAAATATTGTACATCCAGTTCGAATGTGAGATATCAGAGACTATCTGCCAGAAGATACTCTCTGGGGATATCAGTCATGTTATTGAATCAAACTCTCTTTTTTCATTAAATAAAATAAGATATAACTTTATTATCCCGCGGGAAACTCTTATTACATCAAAACGGTCGCGAAGGGAATATAAGTACACATTCACAAAAAACAACAGACACAATAATTACATGGACAAAATGAATGCTGGTTACACACAACGAAACTGACATGGTTCAATACAGTTAACGACTTGGATAAATAGAGGATAGTTTGTAAATGTTGTCAACTAACATGTATATGTTTCATCGAGTGGTCTGACAAAACTGATGTGTTCACGAGTCTAGATCCAACTCTGTACAATATTAAACTCGTGAAGCTCCATCCGGATTAAAATCGGTCTTCAGTAACCAACGCTTGTCGAAAGGGGCAACTAAGGGTATCATGTAGTCAGGCTCGCTGACTTGGCTGAGACGTTTCATCGTAATCCAATTACATAGATCGATGCTCATGCTGTTGATCACTGGATTGCATGATCCAGACTCGATTATTAACAGACCGTTGCAAACATTGCTAAGTGCAGAGTTAAAACAACAAACCCAACCAAGTGTACAATTACAGCATGCACTTAGCCCCGTGTTCCATTCACACATGGTCGTAATCATCTGAAACAGGTATCTAAGAATAAATACCACTTTAAATCGAGCTATGTATAGAGCGGCAGAAACCTGGGTGCCAAACTCAACCCTCTTGGCATTCAGCATACCATTCAGCTGATCTAGAACGGGGACTGATAACTACGGTTACTAAATTGACTACTGGCATGATTGACTAAGGCGTGATAAATTATTGTCGTGCCTGGAAAAATGGATGATGGTAAATTGCACTTTTTCACGTTTTTCTGTATTCTCAATGTTACTGGGATGGCGTCGCCATTACAAAACCTTGGGCATATATCAGATGAGATACTGAAATGGAAATGTTTCGATGTTTCGATGTGTGTTTTTCAGTGAAAGCAAAAGTAATATACGGCTTATACAGTAAGGATAAGCGAATGAAGCTACGTAAAATATTCATTTTAGATGCGTTTTAGCGATTTGCTCTCTGTTTTCCTGTCAGCATATTTACGTACAAGTCACACAGACGGAGTTAATTTTTTCTCAGTACGCGCTAATATTCAGAATGAAGTCATGTTGGACACGCGTACATGCTTCTCTTTAGCAACATGATGCATGCGGATCCTTCGAAACATGTTCATAAACATTTGTTCCTAAAACATATCACCAAAACCCAAAGTAGTTCTTGGAGTGTCTGTCGTTTCTCATTTTACAAAGTTTTGAGTAGCATTTTGTTAGAAGGGTAGCGAGAAATGTGCATTATAAATATGACATGTTTAATCTGATACTAAATCGCCATCATTTTCTAAAACATATGATATGCCATTTGAATTGAATCAGCGTATGAATACAATAACAAAGGTCATCGGGTAATATTTCAAAATGGTGGACAGGAAGATACTACTTGGCCTGGCTTCAAGATGATTGGAGACTGTGTTTACGGAATTGCGTGGTGTTTGTTGTGTCTGTGAATTACGAATTATATTCTGGAAGGCTAAGGACAGTTCACCGACATTATTTGTGGCATATAAATGGTAAGTTCGCTATTGTGCTCGTGCACATTATTTGTACCACGTTCACAAACATCGATCCAGCCCCCATACTGTAAATATACTCGGCAGTTTTAGACCACATAACTATTTTTGAATCGCACGTATGTGTTTGTGGCTGGTGACTGATAAGACATTCAGTCTGTTCATCGAACGCCCATTGTGATATCCGAATAACAGCAGATACGCTCTTTAGGTGCGTCATTTGAATTGTGAAAAAAAATTTCTCACATGTACGACTCGGCAATCCATTGAGCAGGTGCGTGTTTTGTAAACACTGTTGATCCAACGACTTTACTTAATCCTGTATCAGAGATTATGGCTGATTGATCAACAGGTATCCTAGAGGTGGATTTGGATCACGACTAGTGGCGTGTTTTGGGCATGTTTAGTATCTGACTATTTGGAAATATTCCAAGCTAGACTGAGAGTGCATGCAACCTCGGGTCATTGATCTTGGTTGTTGCTTCCCACACCTTGTCTCATAGATCTACTACCTGTAATGCTTTCTTTTGTAACCGATTGCAGATATCATGACACTGACCTGTGAAACCACACTCATCACATAAGATCACACATACACAACTCTATCAGCATTAAATTTGACAAATGATATATAGCTATATCTATCTAGCAATGAGCATGGTAAGTGGCAAAGTCACCAAGCATATATGTTTACAGATGGTCTGTGCTGTCCTGAAACACTTCATGTTTTGATATGAGTAAGTGCCAGTTTCTTTCATGCTGAAAAAGTTTGGTAATTGCACATTTTCCAGAAAACATTGTTTGGGTCAAGTACTATGTAAATTGCTCTCTCACCATGTTAAGTGTTAGTGTTTAATAATTTAGATCTGTGAAGATCCAGGGTAGAATAGATCTTCAGCAACCCATGCTTGCCAGAAAATGACATGTCATCGGTTCCCAATTGCGCAGATTTATGCTCATGCTGTTGATCACCGGACTGTCTGGTTCAGACTTAATTATACACACATGCCGACGTGTATAACTTGACTCGCTCACTCATTGTTTCCTGGTGTTCAACATCAAGTATCCAGACCATGAGATTTTGCTGCAGTTGTGATGCCTGATACATTCAGCAAATGCATATGTGTTTTTATGAATGCATACATGCACAGAACTATGAAACAGATTCAGGTTTTTATATTTATGAATTTAGTCACAGTAAACAGTAACTAATCAATGATAAGTGTAGAGATCTCTATCTTGGATTTGATACTATGGTCATGATGGTAGCATGGTGGGGAATTCTCCACCCACACATATCAGATTGTGTTTTTAGTGTACTTTGAGGTACAAGCATATTTAACATGTCTAATAACTGAATAAAGGTGAAGAACAGTAATATTTTGCTTATAAATTCTGATATACTCTTATATTATAATAATGAATGCTAAATATGGTGTCTGTGAAGTCAAAGAGCATCTTTTGAGACCCTTTTGAGTTATATTTACTATGTTTGCCAGCATCCACTTAGCAGACTTTCCAAGCTAATTTTGACTATGCTATCATCAGATTCATAACATTTAATTTTTGGTGCCAAAGTATTTGCAAAGTATGATCTACCTGTGCAGTCACTGTGTCACATCATGCGTGTCACTTGAAGCCAATGCATAAGATTATGTATTGCAATACAGACCTGTATTGCAGTATGTTGCAATACATTTTATTTGCCAATACACAGCCCTACTGGATAAACATATACAATAAACACATGTTGGGGAATCTGATATAGGAACAGGACAAGGAATATGAGGATGTCATGTTGTCTCCAGCCATCACTGTATATTAATAACAGTGTTCGAAGAATGTTATTGCAGAAACCAGCATTTTTACACCAAAAGTAATAAAAATATTCAAAAAACTTTTTGCATGTTTGATTTGGACACATAGATTCTGGTCTACGTAATTATGGAAAGTATCTTAAAACAGCAGCATAAAGCAAAACAATACATTTTGAAATGATTCAGGATTGTAATGAAAATTTCATGCGCAAAAAAGATTGGACGACATATTTACAATTTTATTTCTGCATGCACTTGTAGGAAACCTACAGCGAACATTGTAGTAAGTGAAGTACTACTTCAGGGTGTTTGTTTACATGTTAGTATTGTAACATCACAATAAAAAATGTTTTAGCTAAGTGCTAGTTACATATGGCAGTGATGTCTTATCTACCTATTTCAGTTCACTGTAACATTTCGAGTACTGAAAGCTACTCTACAGTATTAAATTAAATGATTTTAATGTAATTTTCACAACCAACCAGACATCTGAAACAACTATATGTGTATTTTTATGAATAGGAAGTAACACCTTTCCAGCATTGCTCAGACAAAGCAGTATTTAGAGGGAAAAGGCTGGACATTACCTACACATTGCCTATTCCCAAAATGTAACCAAATCACAATTTATGAATTAATGTCTTTAAATTTAGCACCTACTTAATTTTTTTGCTCACAGCATGCTCAGATGGTTGTTTCAATATGTTTTGACATTTTCTAGAAGGTAAGGGACATGTCCACCAATTTAAACCTGCATATATTTTTATATTATAGATTTGGACACTTTCGAGGACATTTGCTAATTTTCATCCTCTTAAAGATATTTTTCAAAGAGTACCAATTCTAAGAATGACTAGAAGTTACTAAGACATTGCCTGCATAGAAAATGGAGGTTGGTGGTTCAGTTACCCTTCACTCACACACTCACTCACTCACCCACCCACCCATCACTCACTCACTCACTCACTCACTCACTCACTCACTCACTCACTCACTCACTCACTCACTCACTCACTCACTCACTCACTCACTCACCTCAGAGCATTGTTTTCATGGGTGTGTAAGAATTTCCATTATTCAAAGGAAAAGGCAAGTCCTGGCAGGTTTTACTTTTATCCTTTCTACTTCATTTTCACATAATTAGGGAGTACATGGCAAGGATGTTTAGATATTGATCTGAACTACAGGAACTCGACAATAACTTCTTGCAATAACAAAGAAAGTCATAGCTATATATATATATTTTTCAAACACCAGACCTGTTGAAAGATAATTTTTTCCAGATACGCTGGAGGAACTAATGTGCCGGGTTGTGATAAGACTCTTGGATACTAGGCACCTCCATTAACCTCCCTGCTACTGTGCTGTTATCATAACAACTTATTACATACATTCATGTTGAACAGATTACATCTTTCACACTAAAAGGAAATTCTGTACTCTGTACATTGTTCTGAACAATTATTTATTGTTACAGGACCTATATTCATGTGATATCTTAAGTTGGGCCTACTGTTAACACCATTAGAAGACAAGGCATCTTAAAAAAGGTGCTTTGATAATTTCATGCTCACATGGAAAATCAGTAATGACTTTTGCAGTATCTTGGCTGTGTCATACCATAACACACTAACAAATAGGTTAGGTAACTTTGTGGTGGTTGTGTAGCCAGTTAGGCAGCGGGCATGTGGTAGATGTTTACAGGAACAGTTGCCATGGTGACAGGTGTGTTTACTCATAAACACTTGTTTGCAGGAAAATATTTGTGTGCCAAATCACAGCCTAGAGTTGGTGTATGAGGTAAATGCATGTACTTGTCCAAAGGTTATTTACCCGAACAGAGGTTAATTCCCTGATGTTCGCTTTTTGATCAAGTTAATGAAACCTTGCATGATGCAAATTATTGCTGCCAGTTAGTATATAGTACACTTATGGAAACCGCTGGATACATCATCCATATTTCCATAATGAAATATTTTGAGGAATTATGGAAATTGAGAACCTTGTTTGCCAAAATTCATGTTTTGTGCTCTTGGTGATAAAGCCTATGCTGCATGTTTGGGTTTTTAAGTCTAGTACTAGGCCTATATTTGGCATGTTTCACGTGTATTTTGATGTGTTGTGTGCTGTTGTTGCCATTGGACACAATGACATTTCTTTCCTAACAACATGTGTCTGCATTGTGCATCTTACAACATTGATTATTGGAAATTAATAAATATTGACTTCAATATCCCCTCCAAGTTGCTGAGAAGACAGTTTTGAGATGATTCTAATTGAATGATCCACTTGAGAACAGTTCTCTTGTGAAGGTGATTTAAGTGAGCTGTCTGGTCAAGTCTGCACACTCATCAAACAAGAAAAGTGAGATTCTGTACATTAATGATTACCCTTGGCCAAGATGTGGTTAAGTGGATCTGTCTGGAGCTGAGGATTGTTAGATTGATTCCGTCAAACACAGGAATGTAGGAAGGGATACAGACGATGTGTACACTGACCTTGTCAGGTAAATAATTCTTGCTTGTCACTTGATGATGCCCCGCAGGTGAGGGCAACATGGGTTGTGTCACTGGTCAGGTATGTTTGTGTTACACACAGGGAACACTCATTGGCCATTCGTGGGTTCAGGTAATACAGCTGTATTGGGTGATACCATCTGACTGTTGGTGCAGGTTAAGAGAGGTATTCCATACCACTGTCAAAGGGATTAGTACAGATTGTGACTCCTAGCTCTGACAGGATCAAGGGTGTCTTGTTTCATGATTCATTTCACACAATATGGATGAAAAACAAATAAGAGACTGTCTTACAAGTTACACTCAGTAAACTGAAACATTATATGTTATGGATTTGGATTCTCTTGGCAGAATGCATGATTCTGATTTGGTGACAATTCGTGTTACAAAAGATGAAAAAGGCTTTTGAATGTTTATGTTCATATGTAGTGTGATTAAGGTCACAAAGTGTGAGGAATATGTTACTATTTGACAGTAATACGTTTTCCAAAATTTTTTGTGAAAAAAACTTTTGAGAGATGCTGCAGTCCCTCTCCAAGCTGCAAGTACATGTATTAAATGATGCATCATTAGCTGATAATCACTCGCATCCCTTAAAAAGGACAAAATTATGGCAGCTTTATCTAAATGGTTTCAGAATGTATCACAGCACATGCATGATCCTTATGGAATGATTCTGCCTCAGGCCAGAACAAGTTTATTTATTGTTTTACAGAGTTTTGTCCTCAGAAAGCCTAAAGGCAGGAGGAAAAAAATCAGCAGTTGAAGTAATATACCTTTTAGATATTCAGAGTATTTTACTTTTGGAAATTTTTTAAGTGTAAATTTTCTTGTAAGTTTATATTTTTGACCAATAAAAACATTATGATTTTTTTTTTTTTTTGAATGGAGAAATTTTTTTTTTTCAGATTCTTGAAACACTATGACAGGCAGATCAATAAAACAAGGTATACAATTAGTCTGGCCTTATCATACATGAAATGTTTTTGGACTGACTCTGATCTTATCTGCAGTGGGGATACTGTTCACTTTCAGGGTAGTCTGGAGTGGTGGTAATTGGTTTGAATTGCAGTTTCTTGTATTAGAAATATTTGCAGACAGGTAACTTCTCACCTCCAAACTACTTCCAGATTAAGATCTTTTGATTTTAGAAAACACTAGACTGCTCCTCTATGGGTCTAAAAATATATATTTGTGGCAAGTGTTGACAGAAACGCTATTGTATGTTCAATTATGTTTCGTTTGATGGATGAGCATGATGAGTCAAGAAGTTGATGACTTGATTTCACTTTAACATATTTTATTCATTGAAGCAAAGGATTGGGCACAAGTTATCCAACTTAATGAAGCCCCTCCCCTAGTAACAGTCACTCAAATCGCCCCTACTTGTGCAATGAGAACAACTAGGACAGAAAGTAGGATATTTCATGGCAGTTTATAAACTAAAAAAACTGAAGAGAAATGTTTTCAGGAAACACTTTCTTCATTGTTTTGGTTTCATGTCATGATCACGTTAGCATGGTCAGCACAAACATGGAATGTAGTCAACTTCTCATGCTTCAGTGTTTTTACTATGGACATGCACTTGTCACCGAACTGGGAGTGTTGTGGCAGGCTTAAGACTGCATTCAGCTGGTTGCTGGATGGAGCAAACAATTATACATGCTTATCATGCTTACCAGTGCTCTGTGATAAATGTCATTTAACCTGCACTGAATAAAGGTGAATATGAAGCGCAGTATCAAGGTGAGTGAGTGAGTGAGTTTAGTTTTATGCTGCTTTTAGCACTAATCCAGTAACATCAGGGGACACGAGAAATTCACCAGCTTCACAAATTGTACTCACATGGGGAACTGAACACAGGTCTTTGTTGTGATTAGCAAACAGTGTTATTACTCGGCTGTCCAACTCCAAGAAGAAGCCTGTGTTTTAGTCCCTGTTGTGTAGACTTGCGTTCAGTTGTTTGGCATGGTTGGCCCAAACATCTGTGATGTTGTCCACTGCGCAGAGTTGGAAATGCCCAAAGCCTATAATCATTTCAAGTCTTGTTGAGTCCAGATTATGTTAGTGTGTCAGCCAGGGACCCTCTGTTTAGGGGTGAATGTCCAAGACTTTGTGACTTTATGCTCTCCGTTCACATTAAGCTGACAGGCCAAGATGTAATTGAAATAGCAGAGTCTTAGTGTCATAAAACACCTAATTATAGTGATATATAATTAATAGCAAAAAAATCGATTTCCATTGCAGACATAAACCTCCAGTTCTTGGACCTATTCAGACATGCACTTCCTATAGAGTACTGGAGTCTTACCTTAAGTTTCCTATAGAGTGCTAGGGACCTACCCAAACTTCTTCTAGAGTGTTTAGGGACAGTCTCTCACCTGAAGTTCATGTAGAGTGCTTGGGACCTACCTGAACTTCTTTTAGCATTTTGAGGTACCGAGGCTTACCTGAAGTTCCTGTAGAGTGCTAGGGACCTACCTGAACTTCCTTTAGCATGTTGAGGGACCAAGGCATACCTGAAGTTCCTGTAGAGTGCTAGGGACCTACCTGAACTTCTTATAGAGTGTTGGAGACTGAGTCTTACCTGAAGCTTCTACAGAATGGTGGGGACCTACCTTCTGAAAGGGAGTGCTGTGGACTTAGTCTGATGTGCACTTCCTATAGTCTAGAGCAGTTCATTATCATGAGTAATAAGCATTTTCCTGATGACCTATGATAACTCTGACAAGGCCACTTTTGCCAGATGAGGTTTCAAAACACAAGTGAGTGGTGTGCAGTAAGAGACAGATAGAGGCTGTTTCCTTTTCTGTTTAGTTATGTACAGTAGATGCTGAGTGATATTCCCTTTGCAGCACTTTCTAACTCATATATTCAATATGCATGAGACTATTATCATGATAATCTTCCAACAGGTGTTGTGTAACCCACATATTCACTGGGAATATTATGTATGGTAATGATATTATCTGGCGGGGATTGACCTAGTTGACTCACACCATAATGATTCACTCAACATATCAATGATTTCCAGACAGCCAGGATCAATATATCATGCGTTTATTCTTTGGAGGTAATGACAAAGCTATATACTATTGTTCTATGTTGATAATTGGCGACTCAGGAAAAATAGAAACTTTGAAGTCACTCTAAAACTCCTACAGTTCAGTGTCCGAGTGAGTGAGTTACTTTGGTATAATGCCGCTTTTAGCAATATTCCAGCAATGTCACGGCGGTCGTGTTACAGTCCTCACTACCTTCATTACAGTTAATACCAAAAGTTTCAGTTGCATGCTGAAGGTGTTGATCTTGTGCACAATGTTTCTAGAGTAAACCTGGCTAATATTTGTCACAGTGCTTATATCGCCAAGTGAGTGAGTTTTAGTTTTGCACTGCTTTTGGCAATATTCCAGCGATATCTTGGTGGGAGACACCAGAAATGGGCTTCACACATTGTACTGTGGGTAATGGAACCCAGCTGTTATGAGTGCAGAGCAAATGCTTTAACTGTTAACCACTAGGCTACCTCACCACCCCGTTCAGTGTCTGAACATTATGATGACACATCACCCAACTATGAATGAATACCCAGTGAAGGACTTCTTATTCATGAAACATAATCTTGATGTCCTATCTTTTGAGGTAGCAGTAGATATTCTCCTGAATGAAATACTCAAAGGATCGCTGTAAAGAATGTCACACGCCAGTATAGCTGCAATGCCTCATTGCTTGTGTGTACATGATGTAGATTTACATGATACATATGATGGGATCGGGTCAGTGACTAAGGTATGTTGACGGGTGTTACTCTTCTGCACTCATGACAATATAGGAGCCGACAGGGATTGCTTCTCTCTCCACTCCTAATTGTTATTGTGGGAGTGAGGTCACATGTGGGACTGTGACCTGGCTCAGACATTCCTCACCACCAACTTCATGACAACCATTAGGTAAAAGTGGGGCAAGAGTGCTCATAGACCGGCCCAGAACCTTACACTCAGGTGCCGTATGGCCTTGTGGATGTGTGGAATTTGAGGGGGAGGCTCGAATTGGCTCGTTCATATTGTCCATGACATTGAGCGTTCCACTGATTGCCAGTGTGCTTTGTAGTAGAACCTCTACTGTGTACACAAAGTCTTGGAGTTTACCTGGGTTGTCAAACTGAGGACATAGTCAGGTGAGCTATGATAATGGAGTGTAAATAGTCTTTCAGTGGCAGTGTGTCTACAAGCTTCATGTTTTCATATTAGAACGGATGGGATGTTTAATCAATACACAAGTACCTGTACCATAGGTTGATAGAATTATCCAAAATGTGGTCTCGTGGAAACAAATAAGGAAACACATGAAAGTATAAGTGTTCCTTTATTTTTCCCAGTTTTTCTTCAGAAGGTATGTATTGCACTGTGGGTGAAACTCTGGAAGTAAATAAACACTGGTACTTTTCAAGTGCCTAACTCGTTTCCATGAGTATAGTATTATTACATATCAACTAATATATAGTGTTCCCAAAATTTTTACATTTGTGTAAATAGTTTAAAATTTGCTGATGCAGTGTTATGCAGTTTTTGAACTACTTTCAGTTTGAAAAGTTTTTGTTTTTGTGTTTTTCAAGGAAAACCATTACTGAGTACAGATATATTGTCAACGTTAAATGATGTAGGAGATCATGGTACAATACAATAGAAATCTTAAAAATTTGTTTGGCGGCTAACCTACATATTGGTAGCCCAGTGGTTAAAATGTTTGCTTGTGTGATAAAGGCCCTGGTTCAGTTCCTCATATGGTTACAAGATGTGGAGCTCAGTCAGGATGTTCCCTGCTATGATATTTGGTAATAACCATAGATGAGAATTTGCCACAAATTTGCAGAACTTGTCGGATTCGATTGTGCTGGGATCATTTTTGTGAAATGTCTGCCTTGGATCTGCCATGGGGATCTGCTTCCCCAAGATCTCCAGCACTTTTTCCCCTTTTTCACTTATACCTATGTCCTACCCTGCATAATGCTAAGATTTTCATAGCTGAAACACCTGTCTTCCAAGAGAACAACTTTTTATTTAAGTCTTTTAAACATGCTGAACTAGTGGATAAACTTGTAATAACTTAAATAAGAATTCTTTCAGTGAGCAATGCTTAACACAGATGTCTGTGTCTGAGTCCAGTGACATATATGATATGAATTATGCTTAATATAGTCAGACTTGAACTAGAAACTCTGACTTCGAGAGAGACACCCACTTTGCATTGTTCATGTAGATGTCCACATCACAGAAAGTCATCCGTTTCAGATGTCATGCTAAGATATGTTATGTGGTACGGTGACTTAGCCTACCACGTGATATAAACCAGTTATAACCCTCGACCGTGATACAGTAGGCCTAACCCTATCTTAGAATCATCTTGCTACAATCAATATCTGTCGCAAGTAAACAAATATGGGCGAATCAGCCTGATTATCCGTGCATAAGGTGTAGTTTGATTACACATCTGTGCCACAAGTTATTAGTCATCACTCTGTATCTACACAGCACAACCCCCAGTATGTGAAATTTGCACTGGCCCTGTGGTCCCTGGCCAGTAAAATTTCATGACCACTAAATGATAAGTTTGCAGTGGTTCTGATGTCCAGTGAATTTTGTGTTGATAGTTAAATAAATTTACAAATGTTATTTTGGAACAGTGAAGAACAGACTGAACCACTGATTTTTGCCCACTCACTGGTTATTTGGTCAAGTGGGAAATTCTGAAAGGTTTCTTTGCATCCTGTATCATAGACTTAAAGACATAAATATAATTCAAGGCTGTGTTTGTTAACTGTGCTTGCCATTATTGTGTGTCTATCAGCTTGTGTACACATCTCCATCCTTGGAGAAAATTATGAAAGAAAATCTGTTTTATGTTAACAGTTAACTGATGCAGACAGTGTGAAAGATACATTGGTATTATAACTGGAAATATATAGCAAAATATATGTGAAACCTTTTATAGTTTTGTGAAAAATAAATATAGCTTATGATCATGATGATTAATTGTGTTCACACTGCCTGCATTGAGAATAATAGTTCATGATATATGTGTGTGGTAGTGTGCTTAACATGTGACACCTGGAGTGTCCCTGTTGATCATGTTTGGAGTATGTTGGTACATACTGCCACATTATTGAATATTATGGTTTTTCTGTTGTATTGTTTTGTGGACTGTATTGCACTGCATGCATGGATAATTGTAGGCTATGTCTTATGAATGTAATATTACTTAAAATAAAAGGTGCATATTGGTTTAAATGAAGGGAGCATTCTGGGTCATCATGCACTGAGCATAATTATTTGTAATGGATGGATAATTGGCCCCCGCCACAACGTGGAACAGGGGAGAAAGTTTTCAGCGTCTGTCCGTACTTCCCAATTCTTGTTGACGCAATATCCCATGAACTGTTGTACCTGTTGTCTTCAAATTTGGTGGCTGCCTACATTGGGGGATCGCACAGACACCAGTCAATTTGGGTGACTTTGACATTATTTTCAAGGCCGCCACAACTCTTTGCCCACTTTTGCTGTTGTTAAAATGATATCTCATGAACTTTTGTCTTAAGATTTGGTGACAGCCTACATTGAGGGTTACGCAGGCATCAGGGGATTTTTGTGACATTGACCTTAACTTCAAGGTCACCACTGGACTTCGACCACTTTTCAAAGTCTTTTTAATGGGATATCTCATGAACAATTCCACCCAGTGTCTTTAAATTTGAAGGCGGCCTACATTAGACCCAGGGCTTATGCAGACACCAGTTGATTTGGGTGACCTTGACCTTATCTTCAAGGTCATCATGGCACTTTTCAAACACATGTAAACGCTGTATCTAATAGAACATTGCAGCCAGCATCTTCAGTAATGTATGTATGTGACCCAAAAATAACAGGTAGTCAGTATAAGTATTTCATTCTCCTTTAGCGGCGGGGGACATGAGCACATTAGTGGCAAGCACGTGTTATAGGTTATATTGCAATTAATATTTTTCATGTTGATGCATGGAATATGTTTATTATAAAGCATGGAGTAATATATAATGATATCTACATGGTTAAGGCCATGGTGACTGTACACTCCCAGGCTGTCGTGTGAAGCTGTTTTACCTGCCTGTTCCCTGATAACAACACTGACATATGAGAGGGATGAGTCATACCTGGTAAACAGACTTGTTCATGCAGAATGCATAGATGATCCAAGATGGTGGATGAACATCAAAGTTAAAAACAGTTATTGTTAACCATTTGTTTAGACAAGTGTAAACTGTAGGAAGATGCAGATTTAAGTTATTGAAATGGTTGATGTGTTTTCTGATATTCATTATCATGTCACAAAGAAAAGTTAGGCAAAAATGCACTCGTAAATGTTGTATACAGTTTTCGAAACTTTGTACGTCAGCAGTAATTTCCCTTGAATAACAAGACACTCAACATAGAAATAATGGGCATCTGACCACTCACCAGGAGCAAGTTTCAAGGTTTAATGTCTGCTATATTGTGTTTTGTGCAATATTTCTCCTTTAATGTTTTGTTGCTTGCATGGTATTATCTTTTAAATTGGTTGCTTTCCCAAAACTGAATTAATACCATTATATATACAATGAAAATAAGGTTATGTTGGACATAAAGTGCAACATTTACATATCCTTTCTGTAGAGTCTAGGTCCCTTTGGGCATTGTCACAGCTAGCCTAGTGGTTAAAGTGTTCGCTATGGAAGACCTGAGTTCGATTCCCCACATGAGTACAATGTGTGAAGCCCATTTCTGGTGTCCCCTGCTGTGATATTGATGGAATATTGCCAAAAGCAGTGTAAAACTAAAACTCATCCACTTGGTGATATGAGCACTGTGACATTTGCTAACTAGGTTTACTCTAAAAACATTCTGAACAAGATCATCACAGTGTTTATGACAGGTGTCCAAACGTATTCTCAATGTCCAGTGTTAGAAAGCCTTCCATTTTATTTAGAAGGAGTTATTAGCAAAGGTGTATCCAGTATTTCACATGTAGTTAATGTGGTTAATGAGATATTTGTCATCACAACTCATTGGGGTGTAATATACATTGCAGAAAGTGAAAAACAATCCATCGTATGGTACCTCTTGGATATGAATGATATAAAATGTGTTTGGTATAGTACGAGTGATTTCATGTCGTAATCACCATTCAAAGACTTGGATTTCTCGATTTATGTTTAGATGAGGGTGTCTTTAAAGCACCCCCATTTTAATCTTTTTAACATTTTGTCAAGACATTCAAGTTGGCACTGTTTACAATATATTGAGAGCTGACACTTGTGTGAACATTCAGTATTTCGTTTGAACCCTTGGCATCAGTCTAAAATTCTATAAATGTAATACACAAGATTACTTCATGCACTAGGCATCCTGTGCATGCTCAGTGAGAGAATGGAGGGCCTGAGGTGTGTTGGAGTTATCATCATCATTCAGTTTCCGTATTGATCTATGCTGATTGATTTCTGTGGTTTATCATGAGAGAACTCCCACTGCACCCATTTCATTGATTAGTGTCCCATGTATTTTTGTAGTGTTTATGTTCACAGGGAACATCAATCATATGGTGAGTCTGTTATTGCAATAGATGGCTGTTTGAGGAAATACCTGGAAATCACACAAACAATTTTGCCATGATGTAATTCCGCTGATGTATGAAGAGTAATTTCTCTGCTGTAAAGAGGTTGCATTAATGGCTATAGAGATCGTTTTGAAGCTAACAGGAAACTAGGCACTGTCATCTGATTGGATAATGTGTGTTTTACCAGGAAGCATGAATGTATCAATCATGATGAAGGTTCAAGGAGGTAGGACATTATTGCATTGTTTGTCATTAACAAATTGTTCAAGAATTAACCTTCATTTTGTGTAAGATCATTGGAGGGATCTTCATGGAATGCGAGCCATGTTCTGTGGATGTCTTGCCGTAAAGGTTCATACTCTAATACTCACACAGTCAAAGTTGATTGTTTCAGAATAGACCTTCAGCAACCCATGCTTGCCACAAAAGGTGACTATGCTTGTCATAAAGACACAAGTATTAGTATTGGGTGGTCAGACTTACTGACTTGGTTGACACATATCATCGGTTCCCAATTGCTCATACTGTGGATCACTGGATTGTTTGGTCCAGATGCTATTATTTACAGACCACCAACATATAGCTGGAATGTTGCTGAGTGTGGCATAAAACTGAACCACTCACTTTAAGAATTTATGGCAGTGGCATAGCTCAGTACCTAAGGGTTAGCTCATCACCCTAAAGACCCGGTTCTGTTCCCCACTTGGGTACAATGTCTGAAGCCCATTTCTGGTATCCCCTGCGGTAACATGGCTAAAAACAGCCAAAAAAACCCCGGATTCACTCATCACTCGCTCAATTAGAATTTAACACTATATGGCACTCATATAATTTACAACATGAAATCCTGTTTGTATTGACATGCATCCGCACTAAAAGGTGTCCAAATAGCAATCATCATGAAAAGAAACATGAGAAATTTCAGAAGTTGTAAATAATTCAAAGTGTTAGTCTTGTTGAACGACAGAGCATTGCTTCTTGATTATTTAGATGTGTCAGATGTTATTGATAACAAAAGTAACTTCACATTGATTGCTGTAGATCATTGCCATCAGTCTAGACATGGATCATATCAATATACCCAGTCAGGATGAGCATTTGTTGACAAGCATATAGGTATTTAAGCTGTTTTTACTTATATGCGTCCTTTGCATATTCCTCATTATCACTCGCTCGTTGAAGATACTGCAGTGTAGTATTTTCACTTCAATATTACACTAGTGTAATACCGCTTGACCTATGACGTCAAAATGGTTCAAAGTTGTGACGTCACAATGCTAATGTTGATGTCACAATTTTACTAGACCTTGCTTGACTTGAAAGCTGAGAGTCCTCACACTGTAGGCAATTTCGCAGCAGTTTCTGTCAATTTATGTTGGCAAGTAATAAACAGAATACTAAACTCGCTTCCGTGAAATACCATTTTCATTAAACTCGTTAAAGGTTGAGTATCAAACTCGCTTTCGCTTGTTTGATACCAAATCATTAACTCGTTTAATGAAAATAGTATTACACGGAAAGTCGTTTAGTATCCTCTATATATCAAATGGTGTATTATATGTGTAATCATGTATGGAGGATGGAATGAATATTGACCAATCACATTGTCATGCAACTTACTCATGTTAAGTCACATCCTTTCCTTGCTATAGTTATATAAGTGTTGTGTCAACTCCTAGATGCTATTCATGATTGTTAGTCATCTCATCTATGTACTCTGATCCAGTGCAGGAAGTGGGTGTCTCAAGTTCTGTGTATTCCTTTAGGATAAGTGTCTGTCCCATTATACTATGAAACTTTGAAAGGCCTGACTGCTACCTTTTTCACACAGCATGAATGGGAGCTGGAGTTAAAATGAAACATGCAGCTTCAGGGACGACAAGTTCTTTTTTATTGCACAGAGTGATGCTTCAATATAGATTCTTGCATCATTTAATCCACTTTTAGGTAGACAACGCTTTGAATCTTCATTGAAACATTGCTTTATGCAATAAACAAAAAATTGTCATCCATAAAGTTGTGTGTTTCATTTTGACTCACCAACCTCTAGAATGCCAATCTAACAATTACTTAAGAAGTAGTTGTGTAATTGTACTGAGCTGCTGCTGAATTTATCACGGTCTGTTAGTAAATGTTTAACTTATGGGATACCAGTTATGCAGGTGGTGACTTCACTTTTCATCAGCTCCAGTCCTGAACCACATTAGATAACTAGCGGTGTGAGACCCAGCAACCCTATGTTGTTCCAGTCTGGTCCAGCCAGACAAATAATAACACCAAGGTACGAATAAATATGCCAGATGACCTATTTCTACAAATAGCTGTTTACACATTTCACCACTAGTTCAAATGCATATGGGTGGTAGGAATTGCTATGAGGTGAAGCTGACATTCTTGGTGGGGCTGCCATTGCTGAAAGCCATTGAATGAGTGTGTGGAACAAAACATTGTGCAACGCGGTGATGATACAACACTTCCATTGCTGAACATTGAACCCAATTAGGGTCATAATACATGCCTATTCCTTGTGTACTCTTGTTAAAGTTCAGCTTGACATGCAGTGGCTCGAGGGAGATGAATCATAGCTGGCTAATCAGCTCAGGTAGCTGTTACAATGATACAGGATGATACTTCTCATGTTGTGGATTGTGTGTCATGTGACACACTTGCAGGTGGAGACCAGTTTCTTGAATGTTCCTTCTTTGCTTCCATTGCTCCTACACCATGTGAAATAAATGGTTTAAAACAAATTTTGTGGAAATCTATATTTAACGAAAATATATTTTATGTATATTTAACAAAAATAATTTTGATGGAAGCCTAGGCAAGTCCAGATTAAGCCGTCTAGTTCCCAAATTCAACATTTGAAAAAAGCTGAGGATGAAAGGTTCTCTTAAAAATTAATTAGTTTTTTTCTTCTTTCATGGAAATGTTTTCAAAGAGAAGAGTTGTTCAAATTGCAAAAATGTTCATTCAGAATGCAAAAACATATGGAATGGGTGCAGAACAAATATGTTTTCATTCTTCAACTTCTTCACTAGAAATACAAAGTTCACCTAAGGAATATTTAATTATTTCCATTCTACGTCTCCAAAGGCAGCTCTGCAAGTGACAGCTTTAAACATCCAGCGGAACCTTCCACCAACCTGTTCAGCAGTATGATCATGGAAATAGAGTTTGATGCTGCAAGTGTTTTTCTGTGTAGGTTCAACCTTGGAGTGATTATTAATGATTTCTCACATAGTGACTCATTTTCATCATTATGTATAAAATCTTTCAGCTGTCACACAGTGTAAATATGTATATGTACAGGACCCCTGTGGGTGTAAATGTGATAATGTGTTACCTTTGAAGATGTGGGAATAATTTTTAGTTTTACATAGAAATGCCATCAGCACTTAGATGCTTTGTCAGTCTTAACATTTTGCTGCTGTTACCAACGTTCAAGCAGGATTGTGCCAGGTGACACCTGGACCAGGCAGGCAGGCAACCATGCATCTAGTAATCAAACATAACCATGTCTGCTGTGTCATGAATAAACGTTTTAACCACAAAGTTTATCATTGAATTTGATTACCTTGGTGATGAAAATGAAGGGGTATGTGTATGATTGATGGAAAGTTACTGTAATCAGTAACATTACTGGTAATGGTGGAATGATAGAGATAGTGGATTGTTCACATATATATGATATGCACAATATTCAATGCATAGGTAGAAACGGGTAAATTAACATGACTTGCAGACCTAGACTAGGGATTAGTTTTTGAATGTGTATAATTTTGATCCATTTAATTTGAAAAGGAGATGTGTGATTCAGTTCCTGAAGAAATATGAATTTGCTTCATAAGGAAGGCTTGTCAATTCGGAAGAGTAATGTGGTTCGCAGTGAGACCGACTATTGGGGACCGTATACTTCTTGCTATAGTAGTTTCAGGGATGGAAAATAGAGCAAGTCTGGACCAGTTTTGTTAATCTCTTAATGTTAAATGCATTTTTAAGGCTAGAGTTTCAGCCATTTGAGTAGATGTTCTGGCTTCATGTCCAGCCTTGTGGCTCTGAGACAGCAGGAAGTCGTTATTGGACCATAGTGCTTATAGGAATTATGTGCCTTGAAGCCTGTTACTTAATGGGAGTTGTACCAGTAGTTCACATCATCATCAGTTTTGTCAGTCTTCTTTGAATATTTTTTCTGACATTTTCGTCTTCAGGAAACATTGTTTTTGTTCCGATAGTTTATTTTTGTGGTGTCATGTACCAAAGTTACAGCACAGAATCCATGGTTTGCCTTCCCATGATACACTTGATGACTGACAGCCTTTAACCAATTCCACACAAGGGATGTAATTACCATGCCTTTGTTCATGTTGCTGATACTTTCTTCCTTCAAGTCTTTGATCTGCCCATGTGATTGCTTCTGCTCTGCCCATGCAGTCAGTGGTGAATTGCCAGGAGACTTCAGCACTGATATAAGACCACATTTGCCCAATGCAGCATGTGTTCAGAGCAGAATTAGAATTCCCTTGAACCTGTTTGTTGTATCAGAATTCAGAATGCATTCTGTGACTCTGCATTTATTTCATTTTGATGGCTAAAAAAAATCATGACAACTTTCCTTTTCACTGCATTTAGAGTGGGATTATCTGAGAATGGAAACATTCTAGACTCCAGATGTAAATGTAAGGAAAATCTGCCTGTCTTCCTGTCTACGCTGAACACTGAACAGAAATTCCTAGACGTGGTATAGTAAAAGTAATAAGAGGAATTAAATAGTTATGACACCATTGCATCCCTAACAATCTGGCCTAGAACTGATTTTCAGAAACCAATGCTTGTCCTAAGAGGTGACTAACAGGATCATGTGGTCAGACTCTCAGACATCAGTGCTCATGCTGTTGATCACTGGATTATTTACGGACTGTCGCCATGCATGTACCTGGAATATTGCTGTGTGTGGCATAAAAACTGAACTCACTCACTCACTTTGACAGTGACACTATTGTCATGAATTTGTAAGAAGAATTCTGAATTCTCTGACCGTACTGACTAAAGAGAGGACCACTTTAGGTTTTCATAGTGAGTGATTTTGGTTTTTATGCTGCTTTGAATCATACTTCTTTGACATCATCACATGCCAGCTTAATGTGGTATAAATGCCCTGAGAGATGCAGGTCTTTAGCCATCAAGGACAGTTTGGATGCTGGCAAGAGTAATGGCTTGATCAGGGCAATCAAGATTTAAACCCACGATTATAGGGTTCTTGTATGCCAAAGGGACATGAGTTTGCACAGCAGTGCAATGACTTGGTCATCTGTGGCCTGTAGGTTTTGTAAGTCATGAGAAGCAAAGACATTGGTCCTTGGCCTTGCCCATTGGACAGTTCATGGTCACCACATGTTTCAGGTTTTGACTGTGTGTGACCTGTCTGAGTCTTTGTAATATGTATACAGTGCCATGAATTGTTGCTCTTCTTATCAAACATTAGATGGCCCAGCCCTGGCTCGATGGTTGCTGATTTTTTAAATTTAGGTCAGACCAATTTTATTTCTGGTTTTACAGATTTTTGTCCTCATAAAACCTAACAGCAGGAGGGAAAATATTCCTTTTAAATACTACAGGTATCTTATTTTGGGTAATTTATGGAAGTGTATTTGATGCAAAAACAGAAATCTCTTGTAAGTTTACATTTGTGGCCTTTAAAAGATAAGGATTTTATTTTTTGAGCAGGAAAAAGTATTTTTTATTCATTTTCTTACTCTTAGAAAATAGACTGGCAGATCTTTTAAATGGGAAGCATGACTGGTCCTGCCTGTCTTTGTAAATACTACTCACTGAATCAAACCATAAGTTGTTTGTCCTTGAATATTCTTTAAGCAATGGGCTTGTTTCAGTCAGCAAATTGTCCATGGCAGCCATCTTTCTGCGAAATTTTTATCTTTAGCACATATATCAACAGTGTTTTATCCCCTACTTGCCTGCATTCACCTGAGACTGACACTTGCTGTTCTCATACTTCAACTCTAATAGTCTATATCATATGACAGTGATAACAGAACAAGCATAGGGATATTGGAAAAGCAAAATAAGGGTAAAATGTTTTGATGAACAAGATTTTGGTTTCTTGCCAGGACAAGACATTTGTGGATGTTTCTCATTGGTCTTGTCTGCCATGTGTGAAATGAAGCTGTACTTCTTGCACTTTGGAATGATATGAGATAGTGAAGGGTGTATATTCATGACATTTCAAGTAAATTTCTTGTCTACATCAGGTGTACATCTTTTTTTGTGAGGCTTTTTCTCAGAACTGCATGCAGCATTCACGAATAGCATCAGATTCTCTGACAAATCCTGTTTATAAAACTTACGTTTCATATTATAAGATGTTAATAATTTCAGTGCCAATTATAAACAGTGTTAAATATCTGAAAGTTGTGTTTTAATTTTATTCTATGGGTCCTGTGAATTTTCAGTGGGCCAGACAGACATCTGAAACTTACAGGACCTAGGATTCTGTTACTTTGAAACACTAATACCGAACACTCAGTGCTAGTCTGTCGTACAAACCCTGAAGTATATATATCCAGTATACCTCATGCAAGACAGTAATATTTGGCACTTCTTTATTAATGCAAAGGTTTCTGGAAATGAAAAATGTCATTATCATAATCATACTTTATTACTACATTGCAAGAACTGTTTATTTATTTTCTGAAAAATATGTTAATTTCGTAAACAAGACGTTTGTCTGGGCTCAGAATGTGGAACAAAATACATATCAGTGCCAATCATTCTACTACATTTGTTGATTATAGAACAGAAGTGTTTTGGGAGGGTCGGAAAAAGTATCATTTTTCTGTTGATATATTGTGTTGTATTTGTGATCTTATTTTGGTAAAGAAAACTAATATGGCATAATCATGGGTGTGGCGTTCGTGAAACAAACTGGACAGGGATTGTTGAAAATCATGAAATTGTGAGTTATTATTTAATGCATTCATGCATATGAGAAGCTGAATAGATTGTTTGACCATTTTTCAGTTATGTTTGTTGTGGGCGTTGGTGAAAATGTTTTTGACAAGCTTTTAGTGAAAATGTGACATCCTTGACTACTGTGAATTAGAAATACTGTTGACATTCCAATACATTACGCTACTTATTTTCTGCGTTTGCAGACTCCAGGCCATAATCCAATTTGAAACAGGTGATTGGGGCCAGGGCATATTTTTTTCTTCCTAATGAAATCTTTTTTTGTAGGCTGTAACCATGGGAACGGCATGTAGGTTTGAACATGATCAAGACTGAGTAACAAATTAACAGACACTTTCTGGAAAATGTCTGTAACAGTCATATGGTTCAAACCTAACAGCTATGGTAGTGTCACAGACTAACTAGAAGAGGGTAGACGCCAGAGCACTTACGAGTTTTGTTGAAACATAACCAAAGTGACGTGCAGCTTCTTGTTGATAGAGGTGTGTATGACTGATATGCCCCGTAGCTGGTGTAAACCCTATTTGACATTACCTGTTTCATACCAATTAACCTGTGCTAAGTCAAATCTGGATTGACGCCATCTGATTTTAGGCCGTTTCACCACGCATGAACAAGTCTTATTGTGAGAACTACTTCCATTTGACCACAATTATGGCGGGTCATAACAACAACTCCATGGATTTTGACGCTGGCGCTGGAATTTATGCAGTTCGAAATTTTTGTATTGAACATGCGTCTGATTTCACGACGCTTCACTACGCATGTATATACAAAATTGCCGCATTCATTCAGCTTGACCTCCAACATGACTGATATGAACACAACAGACGTGGTGGAAATGCTGATAAAAAACATTTATTCAAACTCAAAAAATACAATTATATGATATTTCCTCCACAATTCAAGCAAGTAACTGTATGGAAAGCGTTTGAATCATTGAATGTATTATATCACCTGAGTTAGCAGTTGCAACCCTTGACCTAGCCTGTCTCACAGTCCCTGAACCACAACATTTTCCCTTCTGCCTAGCTGTCTCTGCAGTGGTAAAGCCCTAAATGAAGCAAGTTTAGATTTCTCAATTTCCATCTCACTGGGGCTCCTTTAGACTAAGGCTTAGTCTCTGAGTATATATAAGTTTGATAGTAACAAACAAACCCATTTTAGTTGAAAAGGAGATCCAATGAGATTCTGAACCTGAGGAAATCTAGACTTGCTTCAATTAGAGCTTAAGCACTGCAGAGAAGACTTGGCATTAGGCAAAATAATATGGTTCAGGGACTGAAACAGACTAGGGCCCCTTTTAATTTTTTAATTGTTACTATCAAATTTATAATTATTCAGAGACTAAGCATTAGTCTATACTTAATCATGTCAGGATCTGCATTGTTAGTATGCATTTATCTGCAGATGTGTGTATGGAAATTGGCTTCACTTCTCCGTCAGCTCTTAAGCTGTCTCTTTGCTTACATGAAATCCCTGTTTAAGAAATTATCATTTAAACTTTTAATTATGACCTTTGAGACTCATGCAAGTCTAATGAAAGTGGTAAACACTGACTTTGGTATCTCCTTTACTGTGTTGACATTCTAGGATCTTTCATGCACAATGAATCTCCTTTCATTATGACAATAAATCCTTCATTCAAATCCCACAAGTCTTTCACCAAACTTTTCATTTGATACATCAGTTTGTTTTCACTGTTCATCCAAATTCAGTGTTTACTAAAAACACTAACAACAGAAGGGAAAAACGCAACAGAGTAACATGCTATTGGATTATATGTAAAAAACACGTTAAAATATGGTACCTGTTGGTCCCTGCCATGGTGCTCAGCATTAATTTTTTATTGCCGTCTAAAAACAACAATTTGACTTGGCCATGTCACTATCATCAATTTGTCCACAGTAAGAACAAGTATCTGTAAGAGCGAGTGTGACTGAATCTACAACTCATTAACACGTGTTAAAACATTCCAAACTGTATTTCTGAGAGAAAAAAAATGTGTTCTCCATCGTCACTTTTTTCTATAAAAAAAATGACAAAAAGGTCCTACTGCACTAGTCACTTTTGAAAAAAATGTGCCTGAGAAACATTTATTTTTTGGTGCAGCCTAACAAATGTACAATATTTATGTAAACAAGAACAACTGAACAAGGAAGTAAAAAAAGCTGAGAACATAACATGCCATTGGATTAATTGTGCAACAGGACAATTAACCTTTCAAAGTGGATCATGTTCATGATTCTCATGAGAATCAAGCATTCTTCTCTGTATCCATTTTTAATTTAAGTGAGCACAGATGATGTTAATTTTCCCTTGAGACAGATCATGATGTCATGAGTATCGTAACAGCTTGAGCTTGTGTGTGCAGGAACATGCAGAATATGACTTACAGAGAAAAACTCATTATAATGATATGATATCTACCAGTTAAGTCCCTGCTACTAGTTGGCAACATGTAGTTATGTATGCATGAGGCTGCTTGTTGGTGCTGATACAGTGGTTATTGATGATATGTCATGTTGGCCAGTACCACTGGTATGCTAATGACTGGAGACATCTGGCATCATACAGCTATGACACATGTCATTGAATAAAAGGAATAGCAGTAGTTTCGGCCAAGTACAGTCATGCAGAATTCAGCAGAATTTATGTTGTGAAATGGCATTATTTCCGTAGATTTTAGTTCTTGTAAGTGCCAACCTTCCTGTATTGATGTTAAAAAAAAATTCTTTTCAAATTAACATGATGTACGCAGTCACATTGAAGCCAACACTGGCACTATTTAGTCCCCGAATTAATTTTTAATAGTGGTTACGAAAACTGTGCTAAAGACTTTTCGGTATGCTTATCTTAAATGGTATATCAGCATTGTTTTCCGTATATATTTTAGTCAAAATATAAATGTTTTCATTGATTGATCTTAAGGAACCGGAAGGAATTTCACACACATGAAATAAAGAAGTTGTTATCCATAAAATTTGTTCTATATTGTAGTCTCAACTTCTAAATATGCCACTCAAACATGTCAGAAGGAATTTGACCGCACTTAGGCTTGGGATTTGTGTTTGACATTGCAGTGCCATTTGTCTCTGCGACATCTCAGGTCATACACGTCTGTTATCCTGTATGGTCGAAGTGAAGTTATTCGGTTGGAACATGTGGAATTGATTGCCATGTATTTAGCTTCTGTTCAGCGAAGCATCAACTCAAACATCTGCCTCATTATCTGACCAGCCAGAAGTAAGTTATCCTTATCTAGTTTCCATTTATGTTTGTTTTCGCAACTTTGCCTGATCATTGAAAAAGTAATTTTTAGTTGTCATTCAGTCCCTTGGTTATGTGTCTGTGAAACTGTCAAAGTGATCAATTGCAAAATAGGTCAAAAGTTGACTTTTCAAAGTGATCAATAACAAAATAGGTCAAAAGTTGACTAATTCTTAGTTTCTGAACATATATATAATTTTTTATAGAAAAACAACTTTTAAGATGAAGAGGAAACTCAGTGAGATAGGAGATTCTCAATGTGATGAAATCTATATTTTCTTCATATTAGTCTCCAGTTTTGCAGAAAGGGCTTAACGGAAGAAACTATTGATATGAATTGTGAAATTAAGCTGTGTAATGTCTCCAAATGGGAAAGGGTCCTGTCATTTTTAGTTCTTAGATTGATAAGTACTAAACATATTTTGAATGTGTGAAATCAGCTTGTTGGTGGAATAGAGCAACAATGTAAAACAGTAATTTGTTAGCGGTTGAAACAAAGTCAGGGGATTTATAATTGATCAAACTGGCTTGAATTTGTGTTTTTAGTTGTTGTTGGGCAGTGTGAACCAAATGTCTCAGTAAAGATCCATATGAGTTCATTCTGAGTGCCACCTAAGCCATTGTCACTGGTATGAGTGAAACAATCAGACTCATTATCATTCATTTACCAAAGTTTATGCATCTTTAGACATTGGACTTTGATCTTGGAACACTACCGTCATAACCATAGTTTGTGACCATGTTTTATAGCATGTCAGTCATTTTGTTTCAGTTGTTTTATTGTGATTGTTAGAATGTGTCATTAGTAACTCATACTTCTAAGAGGCGTCTAACAGGATTGGGTGGTCAGGCTATCTGACTTGGTTGACACTTATCCCAGCTGCACAGATTGATGCTCGTGGTGTTGATCACTGAATTATTTACAGACCGCTGCCATAATGCTAGAATATTGCCTGAGTGCTATGTAAAACTGAACTCATTCACACTCTTTTACCTTGTTTGAACAGTTTATCACCATCAGTCTTAAAAATGTAATGAAAAATTTCACATTTTATGTGTGTGTTGTCTGGCAATACTGTCTCAGCACAAATGATGGTTTTTGTCATTCAAGTGCATGTGTCTGCAATCATCTTTGTATACAGACTAAAAGATTTATGCTGTATTTTCCTCACCAGTGCCTCAGTGAGGCCTTTCGTGTTAAAAGATTCCTTCACTAGGATAACCACTTATGTAATTTGTGCTCAGCAGGAAAACTAAACGCATGGAAATATGTTTACATTTTGCCCTGAAATGATGAAATATTTCCTTTGTTTCCAGGTTGTCCTAGAGAAGCAGCCATGCTGATACTGTGTTGCCTAGTGAGCCATATTCTGAAGTGATGATGCAAGGGAGCATATAAACATGTGGTGTTGCATAAACCACTGCTTCAAGTCCCACTAAATCAAGAAATACCCTTTCACCAGGAACGTTCAAAATTGTAAGTGAAATCGTTTCTAGCTTTTGGTATTATGTATGAATCCACGTAATTGCTTTCTCTCAGTGAGATTCTCAAACGCTCTTTCAGTTAAGAGTTCTGAACGCCCATTATTAGTGTATCCCTTGAATGTATTGAATTTACGAGACAAAAATTATAGGTCAGTAAGCAACTGATTCTGAATCATGGCTCTTAGCATCCTTATAGAATCATTTATGGTAAATATTATGACTATTCTTAGCTGAGCTTACCTCAGGTTTAGCTTGAGTCTTGGTCAACCCAGTGGATGAATTTTCAGACTGACTAGTTACTAGTGATGCCACGAAACCTCAGTACTTTTTATGAGACATTACAATTATGGATACATTCAAAGTTGTATCAATATTTACTTTTGAAAATATAGTTTTAAATATGTTTTTGTATTGTTTTCATTTTGAAGTTATGTATCTTGTTTTGGATGTTATGAGAGTTATGAATGATTATTTTTCATGCACAATTATGGAAAATTAAAAGTTTTTAATCTCTGAGGATTAAAAATCATTTTTATGTTGATCTTTTCATGGTCATTTAAAAAGTATGAAATATTAATGTTCAAGATGTAACTTGATTTACACAGTAATGCAGTGAAAACAGGTATCGTGATACATATCGATTCATCAAAATTATGTATTGTGACATAACTGCAAGTTACACGAACTTCACAGTCATCATCAGTTCAGTCTCCTTCCATGTCATCCATAATACAGGGTGCTGTATAGCAAAGTGGTTGAAGCTCTTGCCACACCAACCAAGTTTTACTCCCCATGCATGTACCATGTATGGTTGATGCTATATTGAGTCAGTATTGCTGATAGAGGCTTTATCATATGAAGCCATGTGCATATGTCATAGGCAGTTTTATCGTTCATACTTTTATCGAAAGTATTTGCCAAGTGGATTGACTGCTATTTGTTGATGTCGAAAATGAATTGACAGCCTCTCATAATTGTGGCTGCCCTGCCAGGTGTTGAGTAATGAGGGGATAAAACAAGCACCTGTCGGCATAGAGTAGTTATAGTGTGTGTGTTGGGTGTGAATGTTGACGAAAACATGGTATATCAGAGGCTAGCACTACGAAAGTGGCATTAATACCAAGTGGTAGAACTGACCTGTGTGCATAATAAGTATTATTTAAAAAAGCACATGTTAAATCGTCGTTGTCATCGTCGTCATCATCACCATCACCATCACCATCACCATCACCATCATCCACTGTTACAGCTTCATGTACATACATCACTGTTTAAGTGAAATGGATATTTGTGATCAAACTTCATGAGATGGCTAATGTCATTGTGACCTGGGAGTTAAGATTAATTCGTATTCTTACAGTCACTGTTTGTTTGAGACTTAATGATTTTTTGGCCAGTGTTATACTGTTTGATTGTTATCGACTGTGACGTAAAACACCATACTCGTCACAGAAAGGTTTTCAGAAAGACGGCGTAAAAGTAGTGATCAGCACTTACTATGTTGTGTCATTAATGCTGAGTTTGATGAACAAAATAGATTTTCCAAGGTGGTGAATAAGTCTGTATTTGTGTGAGTTAAATACAGGATGTTGTTGAGACTGTAGAGAGTATGCTTATTGATTTTGTTGGGAGTGAGTATGTGGCAAGGTCTTTGTAGGTAGAACACAGATGGTCATTGCTACAAGGACTTTGGCTTGTTTCATTATTGATTACAGTGCACTTGCTTGCTGCTGTTTGTCAAAGAAGACAAGTATTACCCCAATCCTCCCCACTGTCTGCTTTTATATTTTTTACCCTTTCTTTACTGGAGATTTATCTGCAGTGATCATGATAAAGAAGTTAAAGCAAATCAGATCACTGTCTTTGAAGCACAGGAGCCTGAGGTTCCTGATAAGTTTTGTGCGATGTTTGCAGCGTTTCCGTGTGATGAACACTTGGACACATCAAATGAATGCATGAATACTGTTAAGCTCTTGCTGCATTGACGACATACAGAAGGTACTGAGGGGGCTTGTGGCAGCAGCCAATACAGCAGCTTACAGATATTATCACTGTATTACCTCAGAGTGCGTTATTGTTTCACTGAAATAAGACATGATGCCAGTGTATCTTCTTAGTGATTCCATTTCATTCCTGTCCCCAGTGATGATTTTAATGTTGCTAAAAATGGCTGAAAACCCCACTCTATCATCATGATCATCCCTACAGTTTAATATTATTATGCCCATCATTAAAACTGTTATGATAGTGTACATTTGCAATATATTGCAAGAAGTGTTTTTTAATGAAAAAGACTCCTTATGATCAAGTTAATGCTGAATTTATGAAGCAAAAACACAACAAAATAACTATGCTAGATTAGGCTTCATTGGAAACTATTATGCTTATAACAAAGTAGAAATGTAGGTAATGTTAGGCACAAATGAAAAGGAAAGGAACAATGTAATAAAACTTAAATATCTCAAGACTTCCGAGTGTTACCGAGTTTTCCGAATGCATGTGAAAATACCAGTTTTCGATCAGCATGTGCCAATGCATATCTTTTTCTTGTCTGAACCAGTTAATACCAGTATACAAGTTTATTGCGCAGCGTTAGCAGAAACATTAGCGGGCTGTTTATGGTGCCAGCAGTATAGATTGGGAAAATCACTTCTGTAACCCCTTGAATAAGTTGGATGGAAGTTATGAGTACTGAACCCCATTGCACAGTTGTAATCAAATTCTGATGTACTAAGACTTTCACCTCATGGTCTAACCAGTTATCACAGATAATCGGTGGATAAAAACTGTTATAGCTGTAGCAGACAGAGCCACAACATGTTCATATAGCGTGTTAGCAGTGTTGCTTAATGCTTGAAGTTGGAAATATTTCATTTGCATGCAAATACTAGTGTCTGTGCCAGGCAAACGAGTACTTTATGTTATGAGTGCTGTGTATGTACTCTGTAAAGGTGAACAGGTTTGGCTTAATACATGTCTTCTTTCACAAACAAGGGCATTGTTTCAAAAAGGGCATCCTCCAATCCTGTATCTCACTCACTCACTCACGCACCCATTCAACTACAAATCAGAATACATGCTATAGGTTGTCTCCTTTGAGAAATTTGTATCGATTCCCATTTAGAAATGTCAATGTTGATGTCTGCTAATGTTTGGTTCTTACCTATGACTGTTTCACTTGCATACAACTTGTATAATTTACCCGAACTGAACATTTGTCATCGCTCGGGGAGAATTAGACTTGTAATAGGTGACATTTACATTAAATCAGGCTTTGACTGTTAACTGTGAATCTTTGAGATGGTCCATGGTACATGTGATAGATTTTGTTTCACTCATGTCAGTATGGGACTTGTGACTGTTTAGGTTCTTGTTGTAAATTATTGGTTGAAGAATATATATTTGTTAGTCACTGAGTCACCCAAAAGGTGTGACTAATATATGTATGAGGTCCAGTGACTTTGCTTTTTCTAATCCAGATCTGTTCGAGTACATTCCTCCTACAGTGTGTTGTCATTCTGTAGCGCAAAGATAAACGATGGTTGAGCAAGGTTACTGGGTGTTAGGGTAATATGACTAAGACGAATATGATTTATAGCCTCATATTTGCTATGACTGAAACCCTGTCTCATATTTGTTAGAGGAAATTCCTAATAGTGCGAGATTATTGTTTGACCCAGGTGGATTGCTAACAGTATGAGATTATTGTTGGAGGCTATTGTTTGACCAAGGTGGATTGCTAGCATTGTGAGATTATTGTTGGAGGTTATTGTTTGACCAAGGTGGATTGCTAACATTGTGAGATTATTGTTAGAGGTTATTGTTTGACCCAGGTGGATTGCTAACAGTATGAGATTATTGTTAGAGGTTATTGTTTGACCCAGGTGGATTTTTAGCAATGTGAGATTATTGTTCGACCAAGGTGGATTGCTAACAGTGTGAGATTATTGTTTGAACAAGATGGATTGCTGACAGTGTGCGATTATTTTTTATATTATCTGGATAGACTATATCTGCATCAGTTTGGTCTTACTTTCATATTGTCTTCAGAGATGAAACACTTGAAATTGAAGTGAGAGTGAGTAAGTATGGTTCTGTGCCACTTTCAGCGATATTTCAGCAATATCATGACTGGGAACACCAGAAATGAGCGTCACACATTGCACCCACGTGGGGAATCAAACCTGGGTCTGGGTGTGACGATCGGGCTACACCTCCCAATAGGTTGATCCATGTCATTGTATCTCGGCTACATAGATCATGGTCATCATTTCATGTAACACAACTCATCTCTCAGATAACAGGTTATGGAGGGAAAAATTATCCACAGCAACTAAACATTTTTTTTAAATGTATATTTGTTTTGAAAGTTTAATGAAAATCTAGCAATAGCTGTGATGAGAGAGAATATCATCTTTATTTGAGTTTCCTGTCAACATTTATACCACACGTGCAACGCCATGCCTAGCACTGCCACTTAGTAACGTGGGCTTATGTCTGTTCAAATAACCTTTAGACTTTATGTTCACTGCTGTTACCACATCTACTCAGTGATTCCATTGGATTGTTTTCTGTCTCCTGGTAGATTCTGGGGCCAGTTGTTCAATTCACTGCAAAACATTCCTGCTGAACTGTTTTTAGCGCTACTCAATGGTGCATTTGTGTGATGGTAAGCTCGATGTATAACAGTCTATAGCCCTATAGTTTGTATGGTGCATTTTAGTGATGGTAAGCTTAGCGTGTAACAGTGTATAGCGCTTTCGTTTGTGTAGTGCATTTTAGTGATGGTAAGCATAGTGTGTAACAGTGTATAGCGCTTTCGTTTGTATAGTGCATTTTAGTGATGGTATTAGCTTTGTGTATAATAGTATATGGCGCTTTCGTTTGTATAGTGCATGTTAGTGATGGCAAGCTTAGAGTATAGCAGTGTATAGTGCTATGGTTTGTATAGTGCATTTTAGTGATGGCAAGCTCAGTGTATAAGAGTGTACAACGCTATAAGTAGTATAGTGAATTTATGTGATGCTAAGGTCATGTATAACTGTTTATAGTGCTCATAATAAGCCATATTGCATTTATGTGATGGTAAGCTCAGTGTGTAACATTGTATAGCACTATAGTTTGTATAGGGTTAAATAAAAAAAAAATAGGGAAATGTTTCTTTTGCATTGGTGCAGCACTTTTTTGTGTGTGCATAACAAATTTTTTGTTGCCATTGAAAAAAGAATAATGTTTTACTTTGCCAAGTCCCGATCATCCATTTGTCCAATAACAACTCACTGATACGAGCTCAACTTTCCAAGCTGTATTTCTGGGAGAAAAAAATAGAAATATGTTCACTTTTCTTCTATAAATTTTTTTTAACTCGCACCATCCTCATCACATTTGAAAAAAATGTGCCAAAGAAATATATAATATTGTTTTTTTCATGCTGCCTAGTGCATTTACGTGATGCTAAGCTCAGTGTATAACAGTGTATAGCGCTACAGTTTGTATAATCTATTTACGTGATGCTAAGCTCAGTGTATAACAGTGTATAGCGCTACAGTTTGTATAATCTATTTACCTGATGCTAAGCTCAGTGTATAACAGTGTATAGCGCTACAGTTTGTATAATCTATTTATGTGATGGTACGCCCAGTGTGCAACCTGTAGAATCTGACATTTTATTGGCTGGAAAACAAGCATTGTTTTGTGTTCATAAAAATAAACAGAAAACAATCAGCCATGGCCTTTACAGGCTACCATTTCATGATAACCATACGATAGAATCTGTAGGGCTTACTTCCATTATTGTGCTGAACGATGGGTTTACTTATTGAAATTCACCACACGAATGTTATGAAGTGTATTTAGCATGCTAGTAACTGTACTATTGGGAAATTTTGAAGCACACATTGGGAACTTAAGTAACTCTTTATCCTGGATTTACAGCAAACATCAGTCTGTGGAAATTGTTGGTTGAAATTGTTTCAAAGCAAAGACTGCTGAATCATATTGAAGGATCAAGCCAAGATTAACATTGTAACTCATAAACAACCCTCTCTGACTTGCTAGACAAACATACAATATGCCCACTGATGTGTGAAATTTAATCCTGAGAGCATTTTGAATATTTGAGCAATAAGTTGGACAAAATATCAGGAAGTACAGAAACATTCAGTGGACTCTTCAATGCAGAGAGCTATTATAAAGAGGACATTACTAAAGCCCCGACCTGAAACTTGTTAAGTACTTATCTGGCTCAAGTCATACGTTCAGTGGATTTTGTGTCTCCGTCTCTAATGACCTGGTTCTCATAGGCCATAAGTAGCAATGTGTCATGAGCATTAATATTCAATTGTGCTCTTCAGCCAATTGTGCTCTTCAGCCAACACTATCCCAGCAGTCCCTGAACCATATTGTTTTCCGTCACACCTCTACTGTTATGACATGGCCCTAAAAAGGCAGGGCTGTTTTCCACACGTTCTAAGCATCCAAATCATGGGATGAACAGAGGTCCGGTGTTCTGTTTTCACTGATGATTAATCTTGCATTCAAATTGTTACATAATTATCCAGTTCCTGGTTTGATTCTGTGAAAGCAGTGTATTGCAGCCTTGAAGCCTTGTAACATGTATTGCATTGTTTTATCATGTGTGTTCAACTAATCCCTGTGTATCAGATGAGGTGTTTCTTTTGTATGTAAGCTAATGCATGACTGGTGCTTGTACATGATGTGCTATTTGAGGGTACATGCTATTTATGTTTATTATTTGCTGACCGCTGCCACATGGCTCCAATATTTCTAAGTGTGGCATTAAACTACTGTGTTTTGATGTTGCTTTGAACATTGTGTCAGGTAAGCTACCACGCTATGTTGTTATTTTCTGAAGACATGGGGATGTGCTATTGACAAATGTTTCAGTGCAGTTCCAGTTATCATCTATTATATTTGGTAATCGTGGCAATAATGCAGGGCAACTTGTTTACAGTTCCTTTCTGCACTTAAAGACTAATTGTTTCCTCAATGAATCTGTCGGAAACAGTCACGGAAATCCTGTCAACTTACATCAATAAAATTTTCAGTGATTAATTTTAAATAATATTAAACACACAACTTTGGTTAGAGTGGCGATGAAATAAGAAATTAATGTTTTCATTGCAGGACGTTTTTATTTCTTTGAAATGTATTTGAGGGTTAATCTTTTTTATTGTTTGGAGGTTATGGAAGTAGAACCAATTAGTCGACTGCAGCACCTGATGTCCTTCCTGCTGTAGCCTTTGTTGACTTGACACTGGTTTGTCAGAAATAGCATGTGCCTCCATCATTAGTTGTATGTTTGGGTGCCGATCATCACAACATTCTGTCATCCTGATTGTTTTAAACAGACAAAACTTCTACCATGCCAAAGCTATGGTAGAACTCATGTCTTAGGTTATGAACCCCAAATTGTTAAGTGATGGATCCTGGAAAAAACAACAATTTCAAACTGATCAAGTCATTTAGGTTGTTAGCGCAGAGGTGACCTAGTGGGTAAAATATTCATTTGTCATCCTGAATATCTGTGTTGATTACTGTACAGTGTGTGAGTCCGTTTCTGCTGTCTCCTGGCACAATATTGGTACAGTATTGCCAAAGAGAATATAAATTCTCACTCACTCATGTTTTAGGTTATGCTCTAGTAGAAATTCCTGTCTATATGTAAATGTAGTGAATGCATTAATATACGATTATTTATTTTTCACGTTTTTCTTTCCCAGAACCATGGATGAAAAGAGGGTAGTGGATTACTTTGTTGTAGCTGGCCTCCCCAGCAACCCTCTCCCCTTGGAAGAATTCACCAATGAGGCGGCTATCAAACCCTCTTTCAAACAGGACCCCATCACTGAAATTGCAGTCATCAACCGTAGTCTGGGTGAGAAGGTCCCTAAAGGATTCACCTGCATTGAGAGGACTCCGTCTGGCTTCCCAGCTGACCTCAACCATGGTTCTATACGCTGCCACGAAATGTTCCTTTGCTACAGGCGGAGTCGTGAGAAGCCACCTTTAACTGATCTTGGGTGAGTATGTGCACTGACCAATAGGAGATGGGAACCCTAAGGATTTCTGTTTAATTCAGAGAGCACTTCTTGTGTGTGCTGTGTCTCCAGTTGTATTTGATAACGCAAAAAAACCAATAGTTATATTCTGGTCCTTCCTGTTCCATATTATTGAAGTCTTTGATTGACCGCTTTATAAACATGCTGTAATCAATGAAACCATGTTTGTCAAGATCATTTGGAAGTCAAATTATCATTGATTCACATGCATCTAATCACTTTTCAGTTTATGTAATCAGATATCTTGTTGGGCTTAACTTGAGGTAACATTAGGATGCAATAAATTTTTTTTGTTCTGTATGAGGATATGACATTAAACTTGATTAATTGTGCTAGCGTATTGACACATTAATGTTTAGTGTGTCTCTTAATACAGTTCTTTTACTTCGTCTTTTTTTAAGTTGTAAGTAACTTAATTATTACAGTTAATGGTAGGATTAACAATTAGGCAGTAAGATCAATAGGTCTATCAGATGATCATACTTTCCAGTGTTGAATTTGATCAGTATAAATAGCACCAGATACGATGTAAGTGGGAAGTCAAATCTGTTGCCAATGGCTGTAACAGGAAGTATATTTCTCAGTCAAATACCATTCTGATTATGTTTGATTGGTCTGTTGAATATATACCACTTGTTACGTGTTAGAGAGAACAGGATCACAGATTCCAATCAGGATGGTGTGTGGCTTCCTGTCTTTGCCATACTTTCGTGATAACTGCTTTGCTTATAGTAATACACAGCTATAAGCAAACCCTAACTTGAGCACACGTTGTAACAATCCTGACTGAAAAGCATCACTCGTCACTCTTGTCAAATAACAACATATTTAAGGGTAATTCGAGTAGTGTTTCATCACAATGCCTTTATTTCCCACACTGGTATTTCAATACTGCACTGAATTGTTAATAGGTGTGCAACACATTTGGTTGACTATTGGCAGTTTCATATTAATTCATATGTAGTTTGTACAATCCTCACCATGACAGTACATACATATGGCTGAAGCTTGTTCTATTTATTTAAGGGTCAAACTAGGTATGAAAAATAGCTGCCAAAGTCTTGTTCATGACAGCAATGCTAATATGTCACTGATGTACTACTTAATCATGGGAGCAGACAAAATGTGCATCAATTCAAAATGTTATGAGTAGAGAGTGTTTAAGAACTGCATAACGATGCTCATGCAATCTTATACAAATTATCTTTCGACTTGTGACATAAATATTATCAAATAGACGCTTGTGTGGTAGTGTCAACATGCTCAAAATCTACTTGAAATTTCAAAGATATATAAAGGATAGACATGCTAAATAAGATTCTGACTGTGGTATTATATTCTATTGCTTCTGCTGTCATCATGGTTATGTCTTAGTATGCCCAATGAGATGGGACAAGGACCACAGAATATTGTGCCTTACATAGCATCCCCAAAGGGATTGACTGCTTATGGGTATCATTAGAAGATTCTCACATTCTGTAAACATTGATGTAGTTCCTATTTTCACTTACCGTTAGTCACTGAAAATATTTAACTTTTGAAAAAAAAAACCAAACAACTCCATTTAAACTGAATAGGAGCTACAGTAAGATGGAAATTTCAGAACTTGAGGGAATCTAAACTTGCTTCATTTATGGCCCCACATTACAGTAATTGAAAAAAAAACTAAGTTCAGGGACTGTGAGGCAGATTAAATCCACCTTCAACAGACATAATAGGTCGGTGCTGTGGTGATTTAGAATTGCCAGAATATGATGAGGTTCTGCAGCATGGAAGGTAGGAGCAGGAAAGATGGGCTTTGCAAGCGTGAGGCATCAGACTGTTGCATGCCAACCTCCATTAACCTGCAAGCTGTATTGTATTTTCTGAGATAATTCAATAACCATGGAAATAATCCTTTGAAGCTCATATTGCATGAGTGATGGTATGGGGGAATTTTCCACATGCCATGACTTTTGCAGTATTGAATTTAAGGAAATTTGAAACCCTATGTTACAGTCAGAGTTGGTAAATATATATTTGATTGTCATAACAGATAAAATATTGCCAACCGTCTAAACAGGTCATAGCTCAAGAGAGTTTGTTCCTGATGTTAACAGAGAGATAAGTTTGTAATTTACTTATATTATTTGTCCATAGTTTATGTCCACCACCGCAACACGGAGCAGGGGATTATGTATTCAGCAGCGTCTGTATGTACATCTGTATGTCCATATATGCGTCCTGATTCTTATTAACGCAATATCTCATGAAATATTGTCCCCAATATCTTCAAATTTGGTGACATCCTACATTTGGGGATTACGCAGATACCAGTCAGTTTGAGGGACCTTGACCTTATTTTCAAGGTCATCACAACACTTTGGACACATGTCAGATTCTTGCTAACACGACATCTCATGAACTATTGTACCCAATATCTTCAAATTTGGTGACCGCCAACATCGGGTGATTACGCAGACACCAGTCAGTTTGGGGGACCTTGACCTTATTTTCAAGGTCAGTGTTATCAGTATTTAATTGTTCTTTAGCTTCGCGGGACATTGCCATATTTGTGGCAAACACTTGTTTTGCCATAATTGCTAAATGTTAAGTAGTGATAAATAATGTTATGAAATCATAATTTATTCAAGTTTATCGATGGTCAGAAGTCCTCATGCATTAAACATGGTGTGATAAGTTGTGTTTTTGTTTAATACATGAACTTGCATCAAGAGTTGCCATCATATTTTCAGTTAGCATTTATGCTCAAAACAATCACTTCTGTGGGAATAATCATTATCATTGCAAGAGCTTATGTTGATGCCTGATAGTCAGAATCCACATTTTATCATCACCTTGTATGTGTGAGTAGAGTGGTATGTGTACCTATTTCATTGATTTGACTGACAATTGTACAGGTTAAATATCTGCCACATTAACCTGTTTCAAACTGATCTTTAACAATCTATGCTTGTCTTAAAAGGTGGCTGATGGGATAAGATTTTTATGCTCCCTGACTGGGTTGATCCATACCATCATGTACCTATTTTGTGGACTGATGCTTGTGATGTTTATTTATCACAGGGTTGTCTGATTCAGTTTCAGTTCTTTACAGACCTCTGTCAGATAGCAATATAAACCTCAGGTGCCTTATTAGTGTCGTTTCACAGGTTATTCTTTTGTCGGGTAAACCTCCTTTCAGGGCCATTTACAATATCCCAGGGACATTCTATAGAATATCCCTGGGATGTTTAGAATACTATTTGGCCCTGAAAGAAGATTTTCACGAGACAATTTTTTCGTTCAGATTCTTAAAGAAAAAAGTCAAGCAGAGACAGTGATTTTATTTCCTGAAACTACATTTCACGAGATGTTGAAATCGAACACGACTGTCGGTTTAGATTCCCTGGAAACAACGTCACTTCCGGCATTGACATTCAGCTCTTTGTCTGGAGATACCGTACATGTAGCTTTGATACCCTTCTGGCGTTTTGGCGCTGACATAAGGATGTCGGACAAGGTACATTTTTGATCATCAGAGGTCCGTTTGTATGAACGAACAGCTTCGCTCTTATGACCTAGAAAGAAAGAGGCAAAAGCATAAATAAAGTGTTCGTAAGATCACATATCTCAAAGCACATGAAGTAGCTTTGTCTAAATAAAAGGTTGTGAAATAATGGCGACTGATCTTAGAAATTAGATTATTTCCAACGTAATTAATCTTAAGTGCTATTTACATTGGCTACAATGTGTTTTACATGAATGAGATAATTGTTACAATGTAAACATTAAAATATTTTCTAGCAATGTCGAATGTATACTTACCGGTCATTTCACAAATCATTTGCTCGTCGATGTTGGCCTGATAAAGCCTTGTGGCAGCTGAAGCTCTCAATGAATGATTTGTTTTGTTACCCTGTAAACCACCTTCTTGACAAAGCCGTTTGACTGTAGATTGGAGGGTATTGTGGCCAACCGGGGTTTTCGGCCCGCGGGTTCTCCAGACCCCTCATGCTCACATGTCCAACCAAAACCTCGGTATCGTGTTATATCCTTTACTTAAACAACAGTCTAAGTAAACTTAGTCTCAGTGTATTTCGTTACAATCCACCACTGAGTCTTAACAAAACCTAGTAGAAGGTCGCGTCTGGTATCTTTTGAGCGACCAACGACCGTCCAATCAAACATGAGACAGTTAAATAGATTTAACCAACCAGACAACGACTACTATTTAGGGATCGAAGGGACTTTCAAAATATTCAGGTCACTGACACAGATCTCTCCACAAACAAAAATCTGCATATGACACAGTTATTTGACCTGCAGTGCATACGCTTTGGGGTTTCTGTTGACATGGTTACCATTAGCTAATATTTCCACAAGATAACATCCTTGAATTTTGCCCAAAACATTATTTTCAGCGACTGTTTACTCACCCTTATCATGGTTGTACGTACGCCGTGTGCTTCACCCGGAAGCGAGCGTACACTAAATAGCATTCTATATCATTCGGGTACGAACCTTTTTGAGATAAAAAGTTCAAAAGGTATGTGCGAATGTGCACTTTCACGATTTGGTAGGCTGTGTTCTGATTGGTCAATCTCAAAGGTTACCTGACGTGACCTCCCTTAAGGTTTTGTTAGACTCAGTAGTGGAGTATAATGAAAAGTTTACATATACTGCATTAAACAACAAACAAATCCTGTCCCATTGTATATGGTTGAATGTGTGTATGTTAGTCACTTGTGTAACATCCATTCCCTCTTTGGCACACCAATGATGATGATAATGATGTTGATGTTGTTAATCACTGGCTTTTCAGATCCACACTTGGCCTTCATATGGCAAAAGTGCTGTTAAGTGCAATATTAAGCAACAATCAGACTTTGTCTATCTTGCTTATAGACAAACACTCTTATTTTAAAATAAGAACAAAAGTGCCTATTACAAACAAACCACCCTTTACATATTGTTCATTATAATCATTTTGATATGCTCCTGCCAGTACCTAATTCATGAACTATGTTCATACAGTTTAGATATTATGGATCAAAATGACTATCCAACTCATGAGGCAGTGACCTTGTTTTGTCAGGGTGCTGTATGAAGGGAAGGAGAAGGTTCTACAGGGGTGTGAGGTTGTCCACACTACCGCCTTCGGTCACCCAGCCAACGTCAACAACAGCAGCAACAACAGAACGTACATCACATTCCGTCGCGCATCCAATGCTGCATCCAGTGATACCTTGGCTGTCATGGATATTTGTGTCATCCTCATTAATAAGGTTAGTTAATTACTCATTCTGAGTTCACTTTATGCCAGACTGAACTGTAGTAATGATTATATCATTGCATTGTGTAACTCTTTAATTGATTGTTTAATTTGATTTGATTGTTTCTTATGCATGCTTGATTGTGGTTGGCAGGATCAATAACCAGAAATATTTTGGTGTTATTTGTGGTGTTATTTCTTGCAGGTTAGTTACCTCTCTCACAGTTATCCATTTTCTTCCCACAGAGGTTACTTACCATATCTTCCTTTGAACCTCTGTTCTGATACGACCATATTTCCTGGCACTTATAACATGAATTATCTCCCTTCTTTCTATCCAATCAGAACACTGCTACATCAACTTAGATCCAATTTGACAATAATGCCAGTAAATATGGGGTCACAAATATCCCTCCTCTGTCTGGCGTGTGTGTTGATGTGACACACAAGAAATTTAATGGCTAGCTTGTCCGTTGTCTGTTCAAATCTTATGAAATATAACTCTTCATGATCGTTCACAAGAAAAAGAATAAACGACAAGTAGGACATTGTCTTTGTATTTAATCAACTTCAAGTTATGAATTGCTGTGAATTAAAACTACTAGCATCACCATTGGTGTCTGCTTTCCGGTTTTCATCAAGGTAGCAATTTCAGTTGTTTGTTCGTTTTCATTCGTAGCCTTTGAAAATGTTAGTATCATATGAGGTGGTTTCGTTGGTAGATGCTTTTTGGGAGGCATGATGTTGAAGAACACAACTTCTGAATGCAAACTCTGTACAGCGTCACACAGTGCATAAACAACACAGTACTGCAAGATTCAGATTTTGCAATACTCCTTGCAGCGCAGCTCGTTTTGTACAGCACTGTGTTACGATGTTCAGACTTCAAAGTTCCATACGAAGCATAAGTTATGTTTTGAAGATTAAAAATAGGTAGAAAGCAAAGGGAATATCTTTGACGGAACAAAATAATGACAAAGCCTTTCTCAGTAAAATAGATTTAAGCACTATATTTTTTCTAATCGTACACGTGAGCAGGACGCAACTTTAAATCACTGCATATAAATTTGAGTGCAATTTTATTGCAATTGATGTGAGAAAATTGCATTATCACGGCCAAAGTAAATCCTTGCATGACTGATTTTTGTCTTCAATTGTGCAGAGGAAGAGGTTCTAGTTTTCTCGAAGCATACAGAAATTACTGAGGCCTTGCAAATAATCACTTTCTACATCTGATTGCAACAAATCACGAATTCTGAACACCTGCACCATGAAAGAGATGTATTGTAACAGAGTTTTGAAGGAAGATATGAAAAGTAGTCTCTCTGGGAAGAGAATTGCATTGATCATAAGTAACCAGTATTTATTTTTTCAGGATATATAGCAGTAACAAGCAGTAGTGCATGAAAAACTTTTTTTGTCAAAACGAAGTGGAATGGCGTGTGTGTCAAAAATGTTGGAAACTTCGCATGTACTCATTCACTTGGCATTTAAAACAATTGTTCTTCATTTTACTTCAAGTTCTGGGGACCTAGGAAGAAAGTCACATTTTTTTCTTGAATTCAAGACAACCAACAATGTACAAATACCAAACATGTTTTGAAAGATCTGTAAACGGGATAGGTGTGCTTGTTAACTGAGCGGAAAGTTTGCAAGTGTTTCATTTGCTTTTCATTGCAAAGTGTTCAATTTATGAGGAGAATGTTATGCTTCATTTGGATACTTGGGAATCCAAAATCAGTTTCAGATAACCAGAGATTTGATTTCTGTGGCCATATGCATATCTCAGGCGTAGCTTAGGTCTGACATACGGCAAGTCTTAGCGGTACCTTCCTTCTATGCGGCATGCACAACTGAGGCTTAGTCATGGTGTAGCTAGGCCTGGTGTGACAATTCTACGCCTGGGTGTAAGCGTGCTATAATAAGATTTTAAACTTTCGCACCAAAGAACTTGGCGGCATGATAGTTTGATACAATAAGGTTTGATTTTATTTCACCCATCATGTGATTCTTTTGTTTCAGGGAGAGGATCCTCCGTTAGCATTCAACAGAATCAACAAGAACTTGAACAAAGGAATGGTGAGTCACACACAAGACATCATTTGTATGATTTATTTATAAGCCAATTGGAAGTCCCAGAGAATTAACAGGGAACATTAGAACATGAAATCCACAGGTTCAGGTAGACACATTAGTCATACCTTTTAGTGTCAATAGATTCACAAAACTGTTGATTACATCCATAGAAATGTTAAGATGTGACAAGAATGAAATATGTTTCCCATTGTACGAAAGAGGTTCAATCTAAGGCTGTTTATTGCCTTGCCAGCAGACATTAAGTGAAGATATTGCACATCAGGCCGAGTCATTGTCTGTACTTGTGTTTACTTTAATTTGAATGTCTGTGTCCTGAGGGCCATAAATTTCAACCTGCTGACACATTAAACTAATTTGTTTTGTGACGTTTATGAAAATTGTCAGTGATATGATGTAACTGAACAGCTTTTAAACACTTGGGAACGGTACATCCATAAAAGTTTTTGAAACAAAATGGCCTGTTTGGTTAGAGCCAACACAAAGACTCAGGTCCTCTTGATGTCCCCTAAAAGACATTCATTGTTTATGCTACTACTGTTGCAATGATTGGAAAACTTAAACCTGTTTTCTTCATAATTTAGTTACATGATTTCAGTTTATGTGAATTGAAACACACAAATGACTGACATATGCTATCATGTATGTTCTGTTTGTTTATATTGTATGTTTCACTTGTTCTGTGAGGTCATAGTGTGTGTCATTTCACATATTCTGTCAGGTCTGTGTGTGTTCGATATGTTTGCACAGGTAACAGTTCTGACAGGTCACAGTATGTTTCACATCTTCTAACCAGTCGCAGTATGTTTCACATGTTCTAACATGTCAAAGTATGTTTCACATGTTCTAACATGTCACAGTATATTTCACTTGTTCTAACAGGTCACAGTATGTTTCACATGTTCTAACAGGTCACAGTATGTTTCACATGTTCTAACAGTTCACAATGTTTGTTTCACATGTTCTAACAGGTCACAGTATGTTTCACATGTTCTAACCGGTCACAGTATGTTCCACATCTTCTAACAGGTCACAATGTGTGTTTCACATCTTCTCACCGGTCACAGTATGTTCCACATCTTCTAACAGGTCACAATGTGTGTTTCACATCTTCTCACCGGTCACAGTATGTTCCACATCTTCTAACAGGTCACAATGTGTGTTTCACATGTTCTAACAGGTCACAGTATGTTTCACATGTTCTAGCAGGTCACGGTGTATATTTCAGGTTGGCTCAGATGTATTTCTCTGCTACAAGAAAGCTATGAACAAAGTGGATCTCCTTGCTTACAAACCAGGTAAATGATGTCCCTTGATGTGATATTGATGAGATATTGCTAAAAGCAGCTTTAAAAAAGTGGTAAAAGTGTCCATGTCCATATCAGTAGCCATAGGTCAGAGCATACACAGTTACCATCAGTTGTAAAGTATAAATTATTTTTGGTGTCCCACATGTCAAAGCTTAATGAATGTACATAAAGAACACACTGTATATGAAGAACCATCTGCTTGCAGGTATTATTGACAGATATCCAATGGACGATCAGGATACATATCAACTCCCAGATCAGGTGCCAATGTTCTGCCTGCCTATGGGAGCCACCATTGAATGTTGGCCAGCTAATGCCCAGCACCCGTTGCCTGTGTTTTCCACCTTCATTTTGACCATACCAAATGGAGAAAAGGTGAGGGCTTGTTTTCCTGGACAACATGTTACCATTGGAAACAGAAAATAACCTTGTTTATATGTTTGGGAAAAGAATTCTTTTTGTCTGGATTATCCAATGGTTATATTATGTGAATTTGACTTTTTCGTCTACCATCATTTGCAGTTCTTTGCTGATCATCTGTTAAAGGATATTCAAGTTGGTAGAACTGAAACACTGTGCAAAGAGATTTTAACATCACTGTCAAAAGGACTTTGTCATGGTCATATTAGATTGTTTTTTCTTTGTGTATAATTTACTGGCCGTCTCATATTGTGGACACTGATAGTGGTGTGTCCATCACACTGATCTCAGGATAGTCCAAACCAGTATTAATACAAAATATTGATGTAGTGTCATATATCACAGTTTTTTGTCTTCAGTCAGTCTCGATGGAATATCAGTGCTTTCATGTCCATCTGATGAAACTTGAGTGAATCATACAAATAAAGTCATATTTACTGCTGAATGATATTAACTGATAATTATTATTTACTGCTGAGTGATATTTACTGCAACTTAATATTCACTGTTAAGTGGTATTGCTGCAGTTTTATATTTACTGCTAATTGATATATACTTCTGTGAGCAATACAACTGACTGTTATCAAAATCAACTGATGATCAAGATTACTTTAGCATACATGCAGTACATGAACCTGCTACCCTGTGTAGACAAAAGCTCAAGACGTGTGTGATTTGTATGTTATAGGTCTTTGGTGCAGCTGTGACATTTTACGAAGAATACCATGAAGATAAGCTAACTGATCTCCAAATGCGTCACTTGGGTCTTAAGAACAAACATATCCGAGAGCAGTACCGCATCCTCAAGACAGTCCACGCCAACAAGAGCATCTGTTTGCTATCTCGCTGGCCATTCTTCGATGCTTTTAAGAAATTCCTGTCCTATCTGTACAAGATCTCTATCACTGGCCCTCACACCGTGCCCATAGAAAGGTAAGGGGACTTTTCATAACCAGAATTTACAAACTCTTTAAGAATTTGAGTGAAATATTCCAGCACAGTGAGATGAAATCTTTTGATAAATTGCTGCAAGACAATGAGACAAATTTGATCAACAGAGCTTTAAGTATATATCATATTCTAACATTATTTTCAAAAGTATTGAAGAATCCTGTTTTCTGTACTCCTGGAATACGTTTATTGTTGATTTTGTTTCAGACACATCTCTCACTTCATGTATGACGTCCCCTATCCCTCCCCACAGAGGCCTCGCATCCTGGTTCAGGTAGGTTGTGCAACCCTGCTCGATTGCTTTGCAGAAAGTGTCATGTCACTATTTAAAACATGTTTTTTGTAAGGGGCAGCTAACTTGATTAGGTGGTCATGCTTAGTCCAGCCTGTGAGGTCACAGTGTATGTTTGCATGTTCTTTGAGATCATAATGTAAGTTTCACTTCTTCTGAGAGGTCACAGCTTTGAGACTTGTGGAGATATGTCATTGTATCCCATGCTGTTGATCACTGGATTGTCTGACTCAGACTTGATTATTTACTGCCTTATAGCCAGAATATTGCAGAGTGCAGCGTTAAACAACAGTCAGTCACTATTTATAGCAAATGTACAGTATTCTCATGTAACATTTACTCTGAGAGTAGAAAAGATATGATCAGTATTGAAAGAGGAGGTCAATAGTTGATATATTTCATATTGTCTATGTACTAAAATATTGTATTCACTTCCAGTTAAACCATGAAGCTTTATCACTCTGTATGCCTGAAGACTCACCACTCCCACAGAGGTAAGCACATGACAGATGTTTAACTGATAGCCACATAAACCAGGGGTTAGTAGGTAGTAATATTTCAAAAACTGAATCAGTTTCAACCGAGCGTAAACATTTGCTGTGCCAGTCCTAATCAAACCATCTGTGTTCACCATTGTGAAAGTTAATATCCTGACCTACTAACATATACATGTCGAATCCATGTTCCTATAAACATGTTAAAGTATGTGAAGATAATCAAAAAAGTTTGTGTTACTTGAAAGTTATTGCATGTCATGACATCATATACTGATGCAAACACAGAGTGGTTGATAGTATTTGAATAGGTACACACCTTCAATTTATCCAGGGCTATAATGATTTCATACTTTAGGTTTAATACTTTTACCGTGTTTATTAGCACTTTTCTCCATAATGTCCTCTTGACCAATCTGTAAGCGTCCTTAATAAGACCCTACCATATAGGACACACTTTTCAATCAGAAGACAAAGATGGGGTTCTGGGTAGTATAATGAGCTAGGTACTGTTATGCAGAATAATTGTTTCTTCCTTATCATTTTAACAAAGTTTGTGGCTTACGCTTGATCTCAGAAAGCAGGTTTATAACTTATGTATGATTTTGATGATGACATGAAATGCTTCTAAGAGGACATCAGTCTAAGTAAACTTATCCTCAGTGCTTTTCGTTACGCTCCACTACTGAGTCTAACGAAACCTTATGGGAAGCTGCGTCTGGTAACCCTTGAAATTCACCAATCAGAACATGGCTTATCAAATCACTAAAGTGGACATTCACACATACCTTTTGAACTTTTTATCTCAAAAAGGTTCGTACCCGAACGATTCCGAATGCTATTTAGCGTACACTCGCTTTCGGTTGATGCACATGGTGTTACAACCATGACAAGGGTGAGTAAACAGTCGCTGAAAATACTGCTTTTGGCAATATTCAAGGATGTCATCTTGTGGAAATGTTGGCTAATGGTAACCATGTCAACAGAACCCTCAAAGCGTATGTACTGCTGGTCAAATAAATGGTTAAATCTATTTAACCGTCTCGCTTTTGATTGGACGATCATTGGTCGCTCAAAGGTTACCTGATGCGACCTTCTACTAGGTTTTGTTAGACTCAGTGGTGGAGTGTAAAGAAATACACTGAGACTAAGTTTACTTAGACTGAAGAGGACATTGACATGATTGCTGTGTTTTTTTCAGTGGTGCTTCTTTCATCACGCTGCTGAAGAACATGGGCCCAGAGAACTGCATGAGCATCCTGGGATACATTCTGCTGGAACACAAGATCCTCATCCATTCCCTCCGCCCTGCAGTCCTCACGGGCGTCGCAGAGGCCGTGTCAACTGTAAGTCACGATATGTTCAGCCTGTGAAATTCAATACTCAAATTAGTTTAGATTAGTGTTTACCTTATTCTTACCGAGTTTTTCGCTTGTCCTCCTTGAACAAAATAAGTTTACTTTGTTTGCATTATATATACATCTTGCCCAGGTCCAGTTTGTAGCGAACCTAGAGAATTCAGAAGTGGTGCATTAGTTTAGTCTTAAAGAATTATACATTTCTCTCTGGTTAGTAAAGGAGCCTGATTGCAGCATGCTTAAACAGAAAAAGGGAGGTTTATGTGTTATCTCCATCTGATGGCATGATCTTAGTGCTATGTGACAATCAGCACAACCTTAACCTTGCCAGGATTGAGGTCCCATCATCTGTACTACTCACAACTTTGTTAGGACCTCTTCATCTTGTAAATGACACAGGATTAAACAAACAAATCTGGGAAATATGTGTAGCACTCAGCCTTTGAACTAACTATTTATGATGGAAATGCTCTCAATGGAAAGGTTTACATTATTGCTTTGTTTCAGATGATCTTCCCATTCCACTGGCAGTGTCCGTACATCCCACTCTGTCCCCTTGGCCTGTCAGAGGTGCTTAGTGCCCCCTGTCCATTCATTGTAGGTAAGTGTCTTGTGGAACCTGACTTCCAGGCTGTCTGAAACAGTGGTGCAGGGTCATCATAACACAAGGTCTGTGGTGTTCTAATGAGACCTAAAATTCATCTATTATATGGGTTGACTTTTCTTTTGTTTCAAGGGTGTGGTGCTACTCATGTCAAGTGCCTTAGTTTGATTCCCCACATGCATGCGGTGTGTACAGTCCTGTGTATGGCTGAATTGGTGTTTGAGTCAAACTTGTGCCCTGGTTACACAAGATTGTTCTTTACTCAATCAGCACACTACCAGCTGACTTTCATGCATGTATAGTGAGTGTGAATGAGTGAGTTTAGTTTTGTGCTGTACCCAGCAGTATTTGAGCTATATGGCGGCAGTCTGTTAAAAGTCAAGTGTGGACCAGACGTCCAGTGATTCATTGATCAACATCATGAGCATCAATCTATGCATTTGGGATACAATGACATACTTTGCTGATCACTCTGTCAAAAAGCTGGACACAATAGTGTTAAACAACAAACAATGAAATAAATGTCTTTATTGCTCACTGTGGAAGGTACTGCTTTATAATGTTGTTATGGCAAATTTACTCTAGTGTAATACCACTAGACGTATGACGTCATAACACTGAACAATTATGACGTCATGCTGCAAATACCGCTGTGGCAATGGTACTAGACCTTGCTTGTCTCGCAAAATCTGAGAGTCATCACACTGTAGGCAATTTCACCACAGTTTCTATCAATTTATTTTGGAGAATAATTAACAGAATACTAAACTCACTTCCATGAAATATCATTGTTGTTAAACTTGTCAAAGATTTAGTATCAAATAGGCTTTTGCTCGTTTGATACCGAACCATTACCTTATTTAATGAAAATGGAATTACAAGGACTTTATCTTCTATATACTATATTTCATCATAATAAGCATGTTATTCATTGTGTTTGTGTACTACAGGAATAGATTCTCGGTACTTTGACCTCTACGATCCCCCACCTGATGTCATCTGCGTTGACCTTGACACCAACAGAATATGGATGTGAGTGAATGGCTGTTATTGAAAAAAATTCATGTGTTATAGATCCTGTAAGAATTAAGGTACTATCAGAACACTATTGTTGGAGCTTGTTTGAAACCTCATGGTTGTCCTGCTTAATGAATTGATAAGAGCATACACTAATCCTACGCTTTGATTTTGCAGGCCAGAGGACAAAAAGAACTTGAACTACAAACTGCTTCCTAAGGTGAGGTTCACGACCTGAAGATGACCTGTTCTGATGTATCCTGATGTTTGTAGTTTTCAAAGGGTGTTATAAATCTTATAAAGACATACTACTGGTATAGTATATTCTGCAGATCTCACTTGTTCTTCAAAATTGACTTGTGTTTCATTAGGCCACCCTTTTTTAATATACTGCATTATTGACCCGCTGACCCTACAAGTGTGTGATAGAGGTAAACGGCATAAACAGCTGCATATTTGTTTGCAATTTTGGAAATATTCACAGGTAGGTACAAAATACAATGGGAATCTGACAGGTTTTGATCTTGATACACATTTAACCTTGATGACTTGTTTGAAAGTTCTGAACATCAGTGATACACTGCAACATTGCCAAGAGTATTTTTGCTGTTGTAAGAAGGAGTTTATGAGATAAATATTTGTTTCTAATGACGCTTTTTCAGTACACTCAGGATTGTGTTTGGTCAAAATCATGCACATGACCAAAGGCAGCCAATCTTATTACAGCAATGGATACCGAGTCAGAAACAAAAATTGAAGATTTAGATGAAATTTTTGTGTAAAATCATTCTATTCTGAATGTGTTTATTAAACAATCACCACCTATATATAAATTATGGAACTAAGAGTATGCAAGTGCCAGGTTATGACCTGTGACAATAATGCTTAATACAAATATTTTGGCATTAGACATATTAAGCATGAAGTCTTATGTGCCAAAAGCCGAGATGTCACTTGACTTGCATTACATGTTTTTTTTTCTGCCTCTGACGCATTTCATTTGAAAAAGGCCTGTAATGCAAGTTATCAAAAAAAATGATGGCCTTACGAAATATTATAATATAAGTTAGGACATTGTGTCGAGGGAAATAGGGAATGCAGCCTTACGGGGAACTGATAAAACCCTGTGTTTCCCAAGACATGTGATAACACATTTATCTAGTCAAATGTTTCTACTAAATCTAGAAAAAACATTATGCATCAAATCGACTTGTGTCAAAATGTTTCCTGATGCCATGGTGACATCAGCTGATCGACTGATTAAGGTGATTGTACCTTCTATATTTTAACAGTGACTTATGACTTTCACAGAGCTAAGTTTGCTTTGTACATCAGCACACTGGTGAACAAGATCACATATGTTGGTTCAAGTTATCATCAGGATATCACATTTTGTAAGGAAGAAGCTGCTAAATGGCATTGGCGCATTCATGCTGCTATATGTTAGTATGTTTTTCACAGTGACAATAAATATTGTTTACAGGAATATGACATTCTTGTAGACACATGAAGTAAGATTTGTGTCTGTCTTACCGCACTTTACTACCTGCTATTTCCTCCTATTTCAGAAAGCAGCTCGTGTCCTGTTGGAGACGCTCCACAACTTATTTGATGTGATCACGCTGCACCCTGACCAGGCTCATACCACTGATGAGGTGTCTCTGGAAATGGCTCCAATCGATCATGACTTTAAGTGGAAAAAGAAAGAGGTACACATTTACATTATGATTGACCCGTGAATGTCCCGGGGTAGAATAGACCTTCAGCAATTCATGCTTGCCATGAAAGGCGACTAACGGGATCGGGTTATCAGGCTCGCTGACTTTGTTGACACATGTCATCGGTTCCCAATTGCGCCGATCAATGCTCATGTTGTTGATCACTGGATTGTCTGGTCCAGACTCGATTATTTACAGACCGCTGCCATATAGCTGGAATATTGCTGAGTACGGCGTAAAACTAAACTCACTCACTCACATTACGAGTTGGTTTGGGTTAAATGTCAAGTTGTACAAAATCTGTATGATATAACTTGTGATCATTGGGAAATGTTTGGGATGTGAATATCTGATCAGGATTCTTGACTGAACATATCTGATAGGGAAAACCTCAGAAAAAAGAGATCAGGGCCTAGATATTCGAAGCTCTCTTATCGCTAAGATAGTCGTAGGTCCCATACATTAACATTAACTTAGGACTATCTTAGCACTAAGAGTGCTTTGAAACTCTAGGCCTAGGTGTCTAGCCAGTTTGAAAAACTAGCAGTCCTCATCATCTATCATATGTCCAAATAAAATTTTGTCTGGCATTTTTTGTTTGCTTGGGAAAGGAAAATGTTGAACACTGTAAATCGACAAGGATGCCACCTCTTGTTAAAACTTACAATTAAACATTGCTGATTGTGCTAAATAATGTCTTTGTGTATGTTTGAATAACAGTGATATGACCACTGTTTGATTGTGTAATTTACATTTAATTTACATTTAGTGTGAATGTAGGCTGCTACCTGCTTGTTTTGCGGTGAATAGCCTTAACATTACGGATGCATCTCTAAGCTTTCATCACTTACTTGGCCCATTCACCAAAATAATCTAAGCCCTGTGATCTTATCACTAATATCTTTTTGTTGAATGGGACTATGATTACTTGGGCCTCTGACATTAGATAAGATTTGTCTGATCTCATCTCAGATGCCATGCATAGTGCATAGTATCCTGTCTGTTTTTACATCAGTGCTTTATTTTGTATTTCTGCTGCCATCACACTTTAGAGTCTTAAAATTTTCAATAGTTTGTTACTTTCAGCTAAATGTAGTCAGTTTTTCCATAATGTTCTTGTGTACAACATCTGTATATGTGATTGTAGATGCAGATGGAGCTACAAATACAGGAAGCCTTTCTGCGGTTCATGGCATGTTTGCTCAAGGACTATAAGAACTACCTCAACCCTATCCTCAACAAGCCCACCCTCTCAGCCACCGACGCATCCTGCCTCTTTGACATGCAGAGTGAGTATGTGGTGCTGTCAACACCAACTTTCTGCAGCCAGCTGGTGCCACACTGTTCATTGTTAAACAGAATGGAATTTATTATGTTTGTGTGTTACGCTCATTGTGACATCTAGACAATCATCCTTCCGACCGTCAGATACTAAGGATATTCAGAAGTTTTGGTCTGTGAGTTACTGTCCCATCCTACCTACTGCAGACTGCTGTACTGTTTCACCTTGTATGTACTTCTGTTACAAACGCCATGTCTCATGACAGTCTACTTTTGTCTTAGCTTAGGCATCAAAATCAGTCAAGATATTAACAGTAGTAAGCCCATCTAGATGTGTTCCATTATAAATAAGATTAAGAATTAGCATAAAGTGTTTGTAGGTTCATGCAGAAATTTATTGTGTTGTTTCTAAACTTGAACTCTGTTTCAGACTTCCAGAAGAGTAGAGACAAAGCCTATGCCAAGTTCTTCCATCAGATGATGAAAACACAGATGTTCTTCCGATTCATTGAGGAGAGATCCTTCGTATCTGACAAAGATGCTAGCCTTACTTTCTTTGATGAATGTGCTGAGAAGGTGAATTTATTATGATTTACATCTCTGATAGGATTTTGAAGTTTGGATGATGGGAATCCAAAGGGAACACCAAATGGATTTGTGTCTTCAGCTCTGAATTGGTTCACAGAATAGGATTGGGATACTTGAGAATTCCCCCCTCAGAGTTGTCTTTCTTAGTCATCTCAGGATTCTTCATTGTAATCCAGATTTCCCACATCCTGTCAGCCTCTTCCAATGCTCATGAAATCTGTTGAAATTCTCAGTTTAATCATGACTTGCATCTGTTTGAAATTTCCAGCATTACATTGTTTGTACAGCTGTGAAAAGGTGAGTTAATCCTGATTCATTTCTGTACTGCAGGTTGTCGAGACCAGTGGTGATCCAAAGCTGATAGAAATTGAAAGTTCTCATACAAGGTAACAGTGTGGTTGTGTTACCATTGGCCATTTCTAATCTTTAGCTCATACATCTCCAGGTTTCTTGTTGAATGTTATGATAATTCCAGCTTTAGAGATATATTTCGTGAAGACATGTATTTGGAATTTCTAAATTATGAAGTGAAAATTTATGTTAAGATTAAAAAACATAAAATTATTTGTAATTGAATGCTGACATGTTTTCGTATTTGACAGTGCAGAAGTAATTACTTAGATAAACTGTCTGTGCTGTGACTGATGTTACATGGTATGAAACCTGTTATTTGTTGTGTTTCAGTGAACGTACAGTGTTCATCATGCCCCCAGAGCCTGTTGGATTACCTGAAGGGGTCAAGTACAGGTAGGTCTTGTGCTGCAGTGTATTTTAACATTTGTCAACAGCATATCAGTGGGTTTCTCCAAATTGGTCACTGGCCTGCATCACTACCTCCTACATTCAGCCGACACCAAGCTATTTAACTCAGGCTTTTTTTGTGCTTTGCAGTTCTCATGTCTACTGATTAAAGCACACTCACTTGCTTTCTCTCACTCATTCACTTGCTCAAACACCTAATCAACAGCATATGTTATCATGAATTTTGTTAAAGGTTCCAAATCCACCCTTTAAATTAGCACTAAACATATAAGGGTCACAAACAAAACCTTCTTTCTACATTAGATTTGATTCTGAAAAACTTGACCAACACACCTCATGGTATATTATGTGAATGTGATTGAACTGTACATGCATGCTATGCTTGGTGTCCTTGATGTGTATTTTGGGGTTTTTTTAGAAACAATTTCACAAATATGTATGAACTTTTCATTTCCTTGCATGTTTGTTTGAAACAGATGAAAGATAAATCTGAACAATTTGTTCACCAGGAGTCATTGAAAGGCTTTGTCTGACCTTCAGGAAACTGAGAGTACTGGTTCAAGTGTTAGTAGAGTGTTTTTTCGCTCTTATTTCAAAACTGGAGTTGAAAGAAAAGAAATCATATGGACTTTCGCATATTTAGATAGGGTATGTTTGGATTTTGAGCTTTTGATGGAGGTGGTTGGCCAGCTTATCTGATGAATTAGAGACAAAAGCAAAGTATGGGCCTTTCAGTCTGTTCCAAAAACTGCCTTCTAGCCAGATGTTGATTTTTGCACCCTTTTCTTTTGATGCATGTATTTGAACATGGTGTATATGGTGATGTAACTAGAGGAAAAGAAATCAAAGCTAAGGCCAGTAATTGCAGACATTGCAACAGTAATGAACCTCAAAATTGATTATTCTAGCAGCAAACTCAGCAGAGAAATTCAGAATTTCGCAAATCATGTGGATATGTGCTCTTTAGTTTTCTAGATGCTGTGTATTAGTAAGTACAGTCAAGTCTCATTAATCTGACATCCATTGCACAGCAAACTATTGGATTAATGAGGATGTCAGAATAAATAAATGAGACTAAGTTATGGTTACGCAATTTATTACCAGCAAAAGTATCGGATAAAGCCAATTGTCGGATAAACGGAGGTTGTATTAATGAGACTTGACTGTGTACTGGCCTCTGCATTTGTATTCTGAGTACTGTACTAAAGTCTGCAGTCATGTGAAACTAATGGTTAAAGCATTCATTCGTCAAGCAACCTCGGTGTGATTCCCCACATGGGTATAAAGTGCGAAGTACACTTCTGGTTTCCCTGCCATGAAGTCTAAAACTATATTCACCCACTCTTCTGGTTCACCTAACATTTTCAGGACTGCATCTTCATTCTTGTGGATACAGATGGCTCAGCAACTCATTGTGTGTAATATATCATTACTTTTGTGGCAGCACAGATTCGTCCCAGATTAGATCCAACCTAATATAACAAGTGGAACCTGTACTTTATTGAGAAAGTGTAATCCCAAACATATGTTGCATTTGACTGCATTCTAAATGGCATTGTGTTGTCTACCATCATGACACATTTTTTACACTTAAAACTGAGTGGTTAGGATTGAACACAATTTTCATCATCACTCAAGTTCTATCAAGGTTAGTAGGGGATGAACACTCAAAGTGATGTAGTGTTCTCGGATGGTGTTTCAGAGTAACACGACATTGGGTCCTGTAAGTTTCAGATGTTTGTCTGACATACTATAAATTCACAGGACACATCAAATAAAAATTAAACACACTTTTCAGGTTTAACATTTCTTATTATCGGCATTGAAATTATTAGCAATTGTAGAATTTATGGACGGCAAATGTGTGACGTGTCAAACTATTGTGACACTGGGGCGTCAGGTTGTAGACGTCCATCGAACATTGGTGAATCTGCTGGTGATGCAGGTCTAGTACTTGCTGCTGAACAACCAAGAAATGGACAAACTGGGATCTTCACACCCCAGTCATTCTTCTTTTACAAGGCTGACCTGCTCTGATATGTTTTGTCTTGTGATGTTTAATCTGGCTGACTCCCCCTTTGTGGAGTTTTGTTAGGGAGGCTCCAAGTTTCAGAAGTCTAAACAGTATACTGGGCATTTAAGTATGGACATGATTCAACTTTTGATTGAATCTGATGTGACCATCCTTGGTTAAAGGTGTAACTTTGTTGTAAGTAGATTATTTGGGCTTGACTGCTATAGCTCAGCGGATCAATAGGTTTGCGACGTGTGTAGATGAAACTTTTGTCAAGAAACGGTTGCCCCTAGAAGCCTAGATTGGCACACGGTCTCTGAATATGTATATTTGTTTCACAGAAGAAAATAACTCCATTAAAATGAGAAAGGCGATTCAGTTGGATCTGAGATTTAGAACTGTGGGATATCTAGACTTGCTTCATAAAGGGCTTCGGCATTGCAGAAAAGGCTGGTGGGAATGGCAAATAATGCAGTTCAAACAGACCATGACTAAACCTGTGTTGATGCTAAATAACATTCATTCAAACTTGTATAATCCATTTTTCTTGTGCCTTTGATAATTGACAACTCGGAGCTCTAGATAAGCTGCATATTTGCAAAAAATAGCAACAGAAAAGTTGAAATACCCAAGGAAAATAAATACCAGCATATGCAAAAATCACTAAATGTATGTGTTCATGCTATGTCAAAATAACAATGCATATTTACCCAATGCATCCTTATCATGTTGCATATGGTATCAATTCCAGCTACTGGAACTTAAAGTTTCCAGATGCTCAAATGCTTAAGGACTCATGAAAAAACAAAAAAAATCTGTTTGAGTGAAGATTGTATCACCTAATAGCCATCTTGGTACACTATCTTGTTTAACACCAATACAGATGTATACAACACACATGGATACAGCTGCATTAGCTTTAATTCTTCATTGTCAGGTGGATTTGGTCTTATTCCATTATTGTATAAAACAGTGTTGCACCTGTTATACTTACCTGAAATAAAACCCCAGATTTTGAAAAGATGGTGGTTATCTAAAACTATATATACCCACTTGGAACTTGAAATACCCTCTTTGTCTCACAAGTAGGGGTAGCATACCCACAAGGCTAAAAGCTTATCTGGAGCTCTGGACAACTGTTTCCTCACCATTTTAGAATATTATATAGCAGCAACAGTGGTTGCTTTGATGAACAAAGACATGAAAATTGTAAACCACTCAGTGGCTATGTGGCTCTTGCGTGATACCTGCCAGGTTTGAACACTTGCCTCTGAAATAGTCTGTGGATTTAAAGTCAGGGTAATTAATGTAGACGTCTTGAAGTTATGGGCATTGGGCAACTTTGCTGAAACTCATCAGCTTAGGAAGCGAAGGAAAAAATGTTACAAAATGACTCACAAATTGAAAATCATGTTCATTCCATCGGTCTGTGGTCTATTTAGACTCTGATAGCATCTCTAACTCATTTTCTTAATTGCCTCAGCAAAAGGGGATGAATCTGCAACAAAGCTGGCAAGGATGTAGTTGTATGTTCTCAGTGGGGCAAGTGTTGGCATAGCAGAATGCCTTGTTATTTCAGGACAGAGATAACGAGTCCATCACAAGTCATAAGCTCACCGTAATCAAGGTTCTCCATAATCAATTCTGACATTTGACTGGTGTAATAGGATTATTGAGGGGGACCATGTCATAAATTGATTTATCAATTTCCTGTTGAATGTAGCTGCAGCTGAAATAGGTCTGGGTAATTTAAGTCCCTCAGGGGAGCTTTTTGTGCTTTGATGTTTACTTGGCCATAGCAGACATCCTTCTCTCTGCTTTTCTTGCAGCCTCTTTTGGATCTGATTCCTGATTTAGTTTCCACATAAATAACATTTGTGTGTGATAACAAATATTAAAGTCTTCTGTTGAGTGGTGGCAAAGCTCTTGGGCACAATGCAATCAGGAATCATTTTATGACAGTGCTGTCTATTTTAATGCTGTATTGCCCAGTAATGGATTGCACGAGAAGAAATTTTTTTCATTTGGATATTATTCGCAGCTTTGACTTTATGTCTGATAGGATAGGCTGTATGTAATTAATGTTTATTATGTTGATATGAGATCTATATAAGCAGTCCGAGACGTAACGTGTACGTGTGATAGCCTATCGTCTCTTGTTCGCGAGACGGTGCTCTCCGCGGTACTAACTGAAATGCTTCCCTGTAATTAATTCAGTCAGGATGGAACCATTTCGATTGATAAGTATTGCAAGAATTCATTGGAGAGAATCAGTATGGATTAGGTATTGGGTAAATCTATTTGGATGGGTTCTTTTAACAAGGCATTGCATAGTTATTTATATATATGTCAGTTGTATAAATATATGGGTTCTAGTGCACTGAATATTCCTATTGCTGAGGTGGGTAGTTACAAAGGTAGGCACAGATGTAGAGACTGGATACAGAGAAATACAATTCATTACATCTATAGCAAATCAAGAGAAGTTATAAGTCAACACCTATATCAGAATGATTATCGACTTATTCCAGGTTCTAACATAATTATGCAAATATACATTTTGTGTAGACAACACGGTGGTAAAATTGTGTGTATTAACAGTATTTAGAATTAAAAACAAGTAATGTAAGCATTATCAGAATTGGACTTGTGAAGGTCCGGGGAAATATAGTCCTTCAGCAACCATGCTGTCCATAAACAGCGACATTGCTTGTCAGAAGAGGCGACTAACATGATTGGTTGGTCAGGTTCACTGACTTGTTGACACGTCATCGCAATAGCGCAGATCAATGCTCATGCTGTTGATCACCGGATTGTCTGGTCCAGTCTTAATTATTTACAGACTGCTGCCATATAGCTTGAATGTTGCTGAGTGCGACGTAAAACTAAAGTAACTCACTCACTCATTATCGGAATTGTGTTTAGCTGTGCATGTATATGGAAATGTGTCTTTGTGACATGACAAGAGCTGTTGTCTTCATTCATGAAAAAATGTAACGACTAATACATATATGGAGCTGTAAAGGACTGACATTTCTGGTTTTCCCCACCATGAGGTTACTGGAATATTTCAAAAGCGGCATAAAGCCAGACTCAGTCAGTCAGTAAACTAGAGAAAAGAATCTGCTAGTGTGAGCATTATCAAGACAGGAGGTAAATGTGGCTGCAACCCATGATCTGCTGAATGTCAAACAGCCTTAAATTTGCTAGTGCATCTATCGCAGGAATGCTTTATAATCTGATGACAAGTGTAAGCAGTATAGTGATGGGTAATGTGACTACACTGATATTTCACCCAGACTTGCTGCAGCATGTGTATAGAGCATGGGCCAAAAGAGATGCTCCCTACATGACTCTGCCACATGCTGCCCCGTAAGTAGCACCTGCTGAAGACTGTTAAAAGCTCCTCACAGTGATACCCTTTTCATCTGGTTTCCATACTGCTGCTACCATCAGTCACTGTTCCAATATGCGTTCAGTGGCCTACAACCATGCAAGGAGCTGATATTGTAACCAACTGACTTTCCTTGATATATATTTTTTCTGCGAATTAGGTAAAGGAAGTTTTATTTTGGGATGAAGGTTAAATATTTCAGATTCTTGTTATGGCCGCTTGCACACGGTGGACAGAGATGATAGTGGGAGGGTAATGAAGGTGTCATGCACACAGATTGAGTGTTGAACTTGAGCCAGCAATGTGCAGCTCCCTACACCACTCTACCACATGGATCTCTGTTAAGAGTATCTGTTGGGCCGGGGCCAGGAAGAGTGCAGGTGCTCTCTGCACATTGCACATCTGTACAGTGTGCTCCAAGATGCTAGTGCATTGTTTATCTTCCACCAACCACTGCAGTCATGTTGGGCATACTTTGTTTATCAACAGAGCACAAGTTATTTCTTCAGAGAACATAGCTTTATGTGTTTTGATTGAGGAATAAAATTTAGATCAGGAGTGGTTCTGTAATGGTTTAAACATTTAGAAGTGTTTGGGTTTGTTAAACCAAAAGCATTGTAATGAGCTTCTTACAGGTCTGTGAAATGGTTAAGTGATGATAGATCAATGTCAAGTAGAATGGCGTTCAGTATTATCTTTGGTATAAATAATGTGTTAGTGAGTCAATAATGAACCATACAAATTTGTGGGTAATAACTTCATGTTTATTGCACAGAGCAACATTTCATTGTTGTATCTGAAGTTGTGTGCCATGTTATAAACAATGCAGAAATAGAAATGTGAAATAAGATACTTGTGTTAAGAAAGAGAGAGAGATGTTTGATTGTGTCATTATGTTGTAACAGTTATGTAGTTATTTTGTGAGGACCATTGTACTGTAAAATTCAGTCATCATAATCTTTCCCCAACTTCAGTTTCCTCCGTGTACCTTTTCTATATGTCCAAACCATGTGTCCTTTACTGTTTTGTCCAACATACTTTTTGGTTGGAACAGTTTTCTTGAAAGACAATAACATTTATGTTAGGACAGCCGCACACTTTGAGAGAAACTTCATAGAGTCATTATGACAGTGAAACAGCTGTCCTTGGGATTGTTTCCTACCCAATCCACCAACCTTCACTTTCCTTTTTCACCAAACTTATGAATGAACAAGATTTCTACTTTTCTGGTGTAGCATTTGTAGGAAATGCCCAATAAAAGTTGGAAATTTTTGCACTTTTGCCCCACTTTGAGATATTTCATATGAACCACCATGTTTCCCAAGAAGGTCTTGTTTATATTTATGTGTTTATATGTTATAATGTATTAGCAACCAGATATTGAAGATATGACTTTTCTCTGTTGCAGTTATAATGGCTTCCCATCACTGAAGCCTGAACTGTTCCTCACCAAGAAGCCATCGACTCTGTCGCTGCCAGGCAAACAATCTCTCTGTCCCAACAGCCCCTTGGCACGCAGAACCAAGCAGGAGATTCGATCAGCTCAGAAGGTTAGCAATTTGAGAATTCTCTCAATGCACATAAACTCCAGAAAAATATCTTTCACGACTTTCCTTTGATTATTTTAAAGCGAGCATTTATGGTCCTAGGGGGTCTCATTTTGCTGAGTGATATTTTTTTTCTCTAATAACAGAGGCAACTTCTGCTCTAGCAGTTTGGCCAAAAGAAAATAAGTTTATGGATTCAAACTGTATTCAAGGCAAGTCAAGGTTCCTTATGAAGCTTATAGCTAACCGTTGTCAGTGATAATACCTGTATTGAATCTACTTGTTACTTTCAGATCGCACAGCAGCATATCACTAATCCTCACAGATGGGCAAAGTAAGTGTAATTGCAACTTGTACAATTTAGGAAATTGGCTTCACACCTGCTACTGTACATTGAACAGGCCTCAGTGGTGTGGTCTCAGTATGACGTTATTTTATTTTTAAAGCTATGTCCATTTCACAGGAAACACCTTTGTTAGCACTTTTATTCACTGCAGTGTCTATTTAAGTTGATCATCTGGAAAGATTTTGCACTTGCTTAAGAGCTGTCAAAACAAAATTGTCACAACTAGCCTGAGAATCAAACAGCAATTTTAAACCTCCACTTTACTCAGAATGACCCTTTCTTGCAAACACATGATATAATGTGATTACTTTTGTGTTGTTGTTTACATTACACACCTGCATAGTGTCACTGTTTTGCAACACAAATAAATCAGTGTTCCTGTTTTGGTAATACAGTGTCACTATATGTGTTACATGTGGTACAGTGCTGCTGTTTATGTTACAGATGTTTGGCAGCCAACTGTTACAGTCTGTGGTTCATCAATCTGCCAGCATTGGTCACTGTCAACCAGACAAAGGAGGAGTCTTTCAGAATAGCCTTTGCAGTGCTCAGAAAGATGGGACAGTCAAAACTTATCTCCCCTGATGAGGTATGCCATCATTATTTGTCCTGTGGCATAGTTAGTTCTGATTAGTAAGCGGTAACTTATCCCCAACAGTTGAATGTGCACATTATACACAACATTTTTAGTTGTGTAGCAGTTGAGGGTAGTGGGGTAGTCTTGTTAAATGTTTACTTGTCACACAGAATGTGTGAAGCCCATTTCTGGTGTCCCTCATTGTGATGTTGCTTGAATATCATTAGGATGAGAGAGCCTCAGATAACCTCGTTAGGATGAGAGAGCCACAATAAACACGGTTTGCCTTGTGGCAGCAAGAGTTGTATACTCCTCAGGGAGTTGAGATTGATAATATGTGACGCTGAGATGGACATCGCATGATTGAGGGAAACAAATACCAGTGCCTTGAGCAAGCAATAGATGCATGGATATGTGCACTATATAAATATCAAATAATAGTAATGATAAAAGTGGCAGAAAACTAAACTCACTCTCATTTATAACAGTTGTTGCGACCTATACTTGTAATATTGAACCTTTTCACAGCAGAACAACATACATCCATACTGGTGAGCCTTGAACACTGTTGTGTCTCTACTCTAGGTGTGCTACCGGATCCTCATGCAGCTCTGTGGGCAGTACAATGAACCCTTCCTTGCCATCAAGGTGTTCCTGGCAATGAAGAAGCATGGCGTTCAGCCTAATGCTATCACATACGGCTACTACAACAAGGTGAGTAGATTCTTTCATGAATGGGTTGGTGGAGTAGCCTAGTGGTTAAAGTGTTTGCTCGTCATTATGAAGATCTGGGTTTGATCACACGGTTACAGTGTGTGAAGCCCATGTCTGGTATCCCACCAAGGTGATATTGCCGGAATATTGCTAAAAGCAGCATAAATCTTGGCTCACAATCCTTAATCAGTTTTTACTTAGATTAGTCATCGCTCCTCTTATGCTGACAAAACAATGTTCTATAAAAAACATGCGTACATATTACTTTATCACTGTTCAATTTCAGTTGATTCTGGAAGCCAAATGGCCAACACACATCAATAAAGGACGACTTTTGTGGACAAAAATCCGCAATGTTATCATTGGTGTAGCCCAGTTCCGACGAGCCATCCGTCGCCGCAGTTTGTCGATCTGCTCCAACTCAGGGAGTGAGTTTGATCAGATTAGCAGAACAAGTGTTGACAGCTACTTTCAAGAGGAAGTTCTTCAAGATCCCTCAACAAAATCAGAAATTGTTGTCACTGATAGTGCCAATGGCAATGCAGACACTGCTGCAGTAGTGAAGGCCAACATTGAGGAGCGACTCAGTACAGGTAAGTGGCTAGGAAATAGCTTGCTTGTTGTTGTTGAGTTTGCATTGAGTTGCATGCTGCCTTGTTTGTAAACATAGAATTGTCCTCTTGTCTTGTGAATGGAGAGTGGCTGGATTATATCAAATCCTAGCTGTTTGTTTGCTGTCTATCATTTCATTGATTACAGAAATAGCAAAGATGGCTGATAACACAAGCTTTGATGTACCCATGCTTTTTCTTCTCTGCTATTCTGCTTGCTTTGGTGTATTTTATAGAAGTAAATGCCACATATCAAAAGGACACCTTCTATTTGCATCTTTTTGTCATGCTTTTTTTTTCAAGCCCATTTGTTGTTCTGTATGATGACCTCATGTAATAAAGATTCTAATTGTTTATAAAATGTATTCATGAAGTTATTTTGTATAAATTAAGCTATTGATTCTGTCTATGCCTATGAGCAATACTGCAAGCTGCCACCTTACCTAACCTGTCGACCCCTGACCCCTTGTGTTTGCCTGTGCTGCCCCTACAGGTGGTGTGTCAGACAGGGGCTATAACTCCATGACACAAGAGGATGTGAAGAGGTTGTCCCGGATCCTAAGTAGTGTGGATGAGACTGACACATCCACTAACTCAAAGTCTGAACCAGAGAGGAGGAAAAGTGAAGGCAGAAACCCGCTGAGATTGAGCTTCAGGAAGAAGGTCGTGAGGACGCAGTCTATGACACATGGGAGAGGTAAGGTGTCTGATGTGTCTGCTTCTCATCCCGCCACTTGCTGCGGCACTGCGACAGTTAACTGATGCGCTGCTGCAACTATTTATGCACCAGTACTGATGCATCATGATATTTCAGTAAATGTATTCCCCTTACCTGTAACCATTACCATTCCTATCGATGCTTTCAAAAGATATTCCCACCTATACCATGGACACAGGTACGATGTGTAAAATTTGTTCCTGGTGGTTTTGAGGTCACACGACAACAAGGTTCCCTTGTCAAGGTCATTGCTTTGTTCATAATGTAAAATCCATGTTACTCACTAACTCAGTGATGTTGTCAAAAAGATCAAGTGGTTTATAACTATTGAAATATTAACCTGCTTTTTAAGGAGCAATGTAGCTACTGCAATGGAATATAATACACTGAAACACTTGCTTTGCAGTTACTGTATAAGAACCCTTCTTAATGGGTCAGAAATCAGTATTTAACCCATTTCATGTGTGTGCCAGTGTGGTTTGTTTTGTGAAATGTCAGGGTGTCACTCTAATAGCTTTGTGTTGTGTGGTGATGGATTTTGCTCAGGGAATGCAAAATGTGTTGTCAAATTATAATTAAACAACAGAGGTAAGATTATCAGTAACCTTTTTCATCTGTGTCAGGCCAGGACAGTGTGTCTTGCTATTTGACATAACCTGCTGTTCCCTGTTATCAAATCTTATTTTTTTAACAGCTTATTTCCTGGAATTGTGTTTGTCTGTTTGTCTAGTATTTCCAGGTGATGCAACAAACAGCTTCATATTTCCAGGTGATGCAACACACAGCTTCATATTTCCAGGTGATGCAACACACAGCTTCATATTTCCAGGTGATGCAACAAACAGCTTCATATTTCCAGGTGATGCAACAAACAGCTTCATATTTCCAGGTGATGCAACACACAGCTTCATATTTCCAGGTGATGCAACACACAGCTTTGCTGGTGATCATCAGCCACGTCGCAGACTAGGAAGTATTGTCCGGAAGTCGCTTGGCAGCAGAGGCAGCTTTGGTAGCTTTGAAACACTCAAGGACAACATACGTAAGTACCATAGTTCAACAAGTGGGAGTGACTTATCAGAATGTACTTGTAATGAGTAGGGCAAGGTCACTGTGTGAATAGTCTTGACTGTTTCATGCTGATAGCCCTAGGACTATTCTGCCCATACAATGTGTGAGGCCCTTTCTTTCTTTCTGCTATGATCAGATTGGGATGTTTGAGTTAGATAGAAATTCTGACTTACATTCAACTGGCAAATGTAAATTACAAGGAGAAAACAGTTTGCATATTTATGATGTTGCAGTAAGTAAGAGTGACTGATATTTTTCTTACAGACAAATGTAATTGATTTGTCTTCTGCCAATGAATAGAGGTAGCTGTGTGGACTTATCATACTGATGACCCTAGTTCTGTTGTAATCGTACAATGTGTGGTGCCCCTTTTTAGTGGTTTCTGCCATGATCATGTTGGAATATTGCTTAAGTCAACAGGATAAGCTGTTTAATCAGTGTGAGTTTTTTGCATAAACTTCAAAAATGTCTTTCTCAGATATGACAGCTATAGATGTAATGAATTTGTCTTCTGCCATTGCAGTTGGTAATTCTGCTGGACTGCTGATGGTGAGCCAGAGTTCCCTAGAACAGCGAGCATTAATTAGAGAAGATCTCGACACCATTGCTGACAAGCACCGCAAACGTCACAAAAGTGCAGGAGAGTATCAAGGCAAAGGTCGTTCAAACAGCTTATTTGCAAGTTGGCGCCCACGTCACCTGACTGGCGATGGTGAAGTATCAATGCGTTTCTCGGAGCTTGTTTTGAAGGACAAAGCAGGTGACGTGCTGAAGGGCGACACGTCTGTCTTCATAGGTGTCAAGGAGGAGGATGTGAAGGACAGTGGGGTGGAACTGGATGAAAATATCCAGACAGGCAGTGATGGGGAAGGCAGTCAGACAAGTAAAGAGAGTCAAGCCAAATCTGACCCTGAGTGCAATTATTCTGTTCCATTGACTATTAATGTTGAAATGGTGAATGGATGCGGAGAAGAGGCCACCCCCACTGGGACAAGTAAAAGTCCATCTCAAGGTACAGGCACACCAGTTACTGAAAATGACCCTCTTGGCCATTTCAAAAATCCTGATGGTGCTTCAGAAGTTTCCTTGATAAACAAGAAGGGAGACAACTCTGTAACGTCTCCTGAAAATAGGCCATTCCTCTGTAGTACACCATTTGCAACAATTGATGAAAATAAACGGACATCAGAAAGTGAAAATTTGTATTCTGAGTGCAATAGTGGGAAAGGTAATGGTCTGGACAGTGATATGCCGTGCAATAATGTGAGCACGGCATCAGGGCCTGTTAAGAAGTTGAGTGACGTAGGAAGGACTAGTAGCTCCCCAGATTGTCTTGGGGAAGCCGAGAGAAAAGTTCGAACAATGCCGGGAAAAAGTCAAAGTGTTCAGGAAGACCCTCCAATTAATTCGTCGTTATCATTAAATGAAACTCCAGAAAAGCGAACCAGACCGACAGATTTTGTGTTAAGAAGGACACAAAGTTTGAGAAAAACAAATGAAGTCATTGGTGGTGCTCTAAGGTTTGCAGCAAAGGCAGCTTTCAGTAAGTTCAATGAGTTGAAGCAGTCTATCACAACACCCAGCAAAACTGGGTCCAACACATCACTTGCCAAGTCTCTAGAGGAACGTGATAGTGGCACAGGAGACGATGAAAGCAACAGTACGGTTCATGAGCGAAGGTTTGGAGGGAGTCAGGATTTACTCAGTCGAGACAGCAGCTCTGACAGCATGAACCAGAAGACTTCACAGCTGTCATTTGGTGAGGGTCTTGACACTGAAATTTCAATACAGTCTCCTGGTTCCATTTATATATATTTGGGGTTTCATTACAATCTATTGCATGTACTCCTACATCCCATAGTTGACTAATTCCAAAAATACCTATATGCTTTAGCTTTGACGCTTCTATTTAGCTGTATACATGTTGCATGACTAGCAGTTTTTTATTCATCTATTCATTTGTATGATTTCTTTTTGTATCACTGCCTGAGTGTCACTACAAGTGGAAAACAATACGTGTATTCTCACTTTTGCTTAAACTGTGTAGGGACACAGATAGCCCTATGGTCAAACATGCTTCTGTCTGTTCTTGAGAAGTACATCGTACCCAGATTGTGTAAATTGATGCTCCTTCTGTTGATCACTGGAGTGTCTGGTCCAGACTTGATTATTTACAGATCTTTCACCATATAGCTGGAATATTGCTGAGTGTGGTGTAAAAGTAAACTCACTCACTGACTCTTTAGAATTATCTAATTTAGCCAAGCCAGAATCTGTTGTTTCTGGCTTCCAATATTCACCTTGGTACATTTCATTGGTTTGCTAGAACTGTATACATGCTTATTTATGGTGCTCCAGTGTGAACCTCTGCATAACATGACCTCATGATTTGGCTGAAATCATGTTCAAAAGAGCTTTACACACAAGTTTTCTCCTCATTCGGGTTCACTGGATGGAAGGAGTAATCTCATGGTTTGATTTGCAGGAAGTGCCCCCTCTCCATCCTACATGGAGAAGTACACACCGATGATGCAAGATATCAGCAGCGACAGCCTCAAGTCAACATCCCCGCTAGAGAAGATCCTCGCCCCTCCTACCAACATTGCCATGGAGGTTGAGATCAGCAGCTGTTCCAGGTGTACCCGCTGTCATTGTCTTGTATACGATGAGGAAATAATGGCTGGCTGGTTTGCAGATGATTCCAACCTCAATACCAGGTAGAAACCTGTTTCTTGACTCCCATATTAAAGTCCTGAATCATCTTCTTACATCTGTTTACTTTCTAGTTTGAATAACACAGTGACCGCCTTAAGGGTGATAGATGTCCAAAATTGGATGTAGTGGACTCAGATATTCAACATTATTGGTCTTTGGCATCAGTTGCTTTAGATATAATCTCTTTTGCGGTTTCCTTTTCAGAAATTGAAGGCACCTTTTTGAAACTAATGCTTGAAGCTAACTTAGAACTGCTTTCCCAGTGGCTAGTATTTACTCTCTGTTACTTTCTTGGTCAATGCTAAAGGTCATCATCATGGAAATGGGATGTTTTTATATCTGTGTAACAGTCGTGAGATCTCAGTGTAATGAAATTGCCTTACAAAATTCACTCGCTCACCCTAAAAGTGTGAAGATTACAATCAGCTGCTTGTAACATTGTCATTGCTGTATTCATCAACGTATTCAGTAACAAAAAGATGTTAAGTTGTATATGGTGGTGTTCATGAAATATTTTATCTATTTCAGCTGCCAGTTCTGTCCGGCCAAATTTGTTCCACATCTTCAGATTTATGTTAAGGTAATATCATTTACTCTGGACACAAATGTACCTGATGTGACATATTTCTTTACAATGGCTGGGTATAAGTTGTAAGCGAGGTCATCCTAGTTTTGCGGAACCTTCATTTCATAAAATATCCCCTCATGAGGGACCTACCTGGATTACCCTCCATGTCAGAGATATTCTGTAGCAGTACCTCTGCATTTTAAACCTATGAAGATCCAGGGATTAGGAAAGACATGGGCCATGGGCCAATTTGCACACTAGAATGAAAAATGTCCCATTATAATTTTGAAGTTTACTATTGACACAAGAGCAATGGCTTCTAAATTCAGAAAATGGCTAATGATCCTGAAAATGGCCCATATAGCTGGAATATTGTATGCAGTTGAAAGCGGTTTTTTATAAGTATATTTGCTGAATCATGTAAAAGCAAATGACAAAGGTCTTCCTTTTATTTAAGCCTTCGTATCTGTAACACTAATTAATGACTTAACCACCAGGCTACAGAAGCACTGATAATGTGTGTGTTTTAGAAGCACATGTCTTCCGTTTGATTTCGAGTTGAAGTGATTATCATCATAATTAATTATCACTGATATTGGATAAGAGATTAGTTAAGGATCATTAACACTACGTAATGCATCTGTTTTCAGGACTGGCGAGGCACAGGGAAATGTCCTGTTGTGAAAGATACCTCTAATCCAATGGGTGATCTCACGTGTGATTCTGACAGTCATCTAAAGCCTCCAAACTCTGTAGAGAGGCAGCTAAGCTCAAACTCTTCCTTATCAAGTTGTGACATCCCTCCTATGATCGGTGATGCCATGGAGCTGGATGGCCCACTCACCCCTAGTCCACTAACTAGTCCTGATAATCGAGCAGACAGTCCAGTAGAAGATGCTGGTCCAAAGCACCAGCTCAAGTCCATGAGTCCATCTGTAAAAGATCCAGCATTCTTTGATGCTGCTATTGAAGCCAGACGCCGCACAACCAGTGAATGTCTGACACATGCAACTGATAATACATCCTTTGGTTCATCATTGGAGTCAGTAGACGGGTTCAGCTATAGGCCGATGAGGTCACCATTGAGCATCTCCATAGGTGAAGAGGAGGAACTGCCAACATCACCCTCTGCAGTTCCTGAAATGAAGAAAGACTTCATGGCAAGGTATGGCTATAATGCAACCAGTCATTTGGCTAAACATAACAGGAAATTTGAGGTATTCAATCATTTAGGGGTAACCAAGTTTTCAGTGGTGTCACAGTTTGCTGTTTAGAGTTGCCTCCCTTGCTTAAAGAACTTTTGTGGGTTGAAGTCCCAGATTTTCCCTCAAAATGATTACATTTTGCAGCTAATTTTCGGGAGGAACCTCCCTTAAATTGTAAGGGTCAGCATATTGTGAGTGTTCAGAAATCCCAACTCTTTTGGCATCAGGTCCATATTAATAAGTTTCCTGTAGTCCATCATAGTCACTTTGATCTTGTCACTCCTATTTAACGTACACATCCTTAAGTTACTGAATGCTTCCCATAGCAGCATTAATATGTTTATTCACTCATCTCAACCAGTCATTCTGAGTTATTGCTGAGGTTGAATGTGGATGGTGTATTTAAGGTCTGCATGTTCCATCCCACCGATCGTTGTGCCATACCTGAGTCCACTGGTGCTGCGGAAGGAGTTGGAGTATGTGTTGGAGCATGAGGGAGACCAAGGTCTGATGTCGGACACATTTGTAGATGAACATCCCATTATCTTCTGGAACTTGGTACGTAACGTGTTCTTGCAAGTACAGTTTATCAAGCCTTCTTCAACAAAGTGATTAACTATAGATGGAATCTGTTACTGCATGTTAGTAACCAGACAGTATTGGTAACTATTTGAAAAACTGCTTGATAGGATTTGATAATAAGTCCCATTGTTCGAAAAGTAGATTATGAGCAGATGTTCAGATGCCTGTTTCTATAAGACATTCTGTGTTATTTGGGTTTTTTTTGTTCAGATCTGGTACTTCCGACGTCTTGAGGTTCCTAGTCATCTACCAGGACTACTCCTGACTGCCAAGACCATCACAAAACCGTCTGAGGTAGGCAGCTTCTGAACTGACAAGAGTGGTATCATTGCAAGACCTTTGTCACATTCTTCGTCTTTTCTTATTATTTCAGTGATGCAAAACTTATTTGTCTCACTTAATGATGACCAGGATGATGGTACATCATGGTCCAACCTGGATATGTGTCAGCACTATAGCCTCTCCGTAATCCTTCTTCTGTTGCATTATTGCGCTGATCCTTATCACTGATTACATACTGTTATCTCCATTGTTTGTCTACTCATGATGAAATTATCAGTGTGAGAAACTATTATTGGGACATATTTATTAATAAAATCTGACTGAAATATGTTTTGAATGGCATGGAGCTTTAAAAACTGTTGTGTTTTTTCCATATTTACAAAGTCATATTGTTGAACTGTCTGAAGACTTCATGTCTCAAATGACCCTGAAGTGATCACAAGGGACAGATTAGTTTAATAGTCCTGATGATGTTGTTGCTTGCTTAGAGAATATTAAGGAAGAGGAAACAAAGCGATTTAAATTCCAGAGAATTCCAATTCATATGTAGTTGCTAACATTTCAGGGATTGAAACATGACAACCTTTATGACAGACGGCACGTTCTGATCCGGCCAATGTGGGACAACACACGTATACATGATGAGATGGGATTGCCCATGTACACAGCCTGGAATGCAGGTACATCATCTACTTCATAACACCATCTTTAATTACAGAACTGAGATTTGTTTAACAGTATGACAAGCCGTTAAAACTAAAGGAAGATTTCATGCAGTAGCAACACATGCATATTATAAACAACAACATTATTATAAATTATGGGAACCTGATATCTATGCAGACTTTGACCACTAGTTCAAATCCTCAAACGCCTGAAAATTTGTATGGCTTAGTAAGCTTAGATAATAAATAGCAAGATATTGACATTATACGTCTGCTGAAAATGATGTTAAAAGCCTTTATTCAACAAATAATCCTGAACATTGTTGAGTCAGTCTGCTTCTGTGTTCTTCCATTTGCAAATATTTTCCCCACATGAATTCATTACATGAAACCGTTTATGGTATGTGTCTGTTGCGATGTTCATGGAATTGTTGAAAGCTGCTATGGCTCTTTTCCCTTCATTCGGGGTAAAATAGGTCTTAAGCAACCCGTGCTTGCCACCAAAGGCAACTATGCTGTCTTCAGAGGCGACTAGTTTCAAGTTGGGCAGATGGATGCTCATGCTGTTGACCACTGGATTGTCTGGTTAGGACTCAATTATTTATAGACCGCCCCCACATAGCTGGAATATTTCTCTGTGTGGCATAAAACTAAACTTGCTCTCTCACTCTTCTTCTCCCTCACAATGTTATTGAACCCCCGGTTCTTCTGTTTTACAGGTCATCGGTCTACCGTGGTGGATGCACTTGTCACAGAATCCCAGCCATTCAGTCGAGCGTGAGTAGAATCTTCAGGCCCCTGTCTTGCCTGTAGTGGCATATCCAGCCTTATCTAAAGGAGCTAGCAAAAGTGGATGCTGAGAGTTCATGTGGAGTTGTCCCTCTTCATTCATAAACATGGGCTCATGTCTCATTTATCCGGTTATGTCATTGTACACAGTAAACTTAAGTAAATAATAAACTTAATGAACCGTAGATTTTAGTTTGTGATGATTTCATGATCGGAATGTTTTTCTAAAGTGGTCACAGCCTCCAAAAACCAGTTCATATTTTTGAATTCATTTTATGTGTACTCTGTGTTAACATAGTGTAATGTATTTCTTTATGCTAAGTTATGACATTCAGTGACGTCCACATTAACTCTTTTCTGGCCACATTTAGTAGTGTTGTCCATCCAAGGTGCAGCTCATGTTGACACATCTTCTGGTATGGTGTTACAGACAAATGCACCAGATCATCTCCAGCATCCAGTGCAATGATGTCCTCTCACCAATCAAGCTTATCATGAACAACAGACGACGACATCGGCAGAAGAAGCACCAGTTCCGGAGTCTGTACAGAGAGATTCTGTTTTTGGCCTTCATTGCATGTGGCAGAGAGAACATTGATCATGGTGAGTAGAAATAAACACCTAGTTGCTGATACTGACATGAATAATTAGCAAAGGCTCGACCAATTATCTTGCAGTCTATCTTTTATGAAGATGTTTACATTTCATAACACAAAAGTAACTGAAAGTGTTCTATGTAGTGAATTCTAAGCATTCTTAGGGTCAAGAGTACCACCATGAACAATCATTCTAACACAGAGGTAGAATTGTATCTGAGCCATCAGATAAGTAACATTCTAACATGAAGCATTTTCAGGTTATTTCTGTCATGGAATCATGTTAATACTGAAAGGGAAACAGGTTATTTAGATAAAACAACTTATTTTTTAGATGTCTCACTGTCAAGCATGTGACCTTCTATTTGATATTACAAATCACTGTACTTGAAAGTATTGCTAACTATTTTCATTTCAAAACAAGGTACCCAGAAGAAAGTACCCAGAAATGAACTTCAGGTATATTTCATCTTGCAAATAAAGTTTGTTAAATTCTTTCTTTTCAGATGCATTTGATCGTGAGTTTTCCTTGGCATTTGACAAGTTAAACCCAGCAGATATTCGGAGGCTTCAAAATGATGACAAACCTCGAGGCGAGGGAGTCATCTGGTGCCGAAAAGTCTTCGGGGAGCTTGAGGTGTGATATTGCTCTTGCTTCAAGAGATGAAGCCAATCAGCAGAGTACAGTGTTACTACATAAACAGAGGAACTGGAATATTGCCGATACGTTACAATACAGAAGTACGGAATAATAGTGATATGACTCATTTGTAATATTACAGAGATAACAACACTTCTAAAGCAATAGCACTGTGCGATGAATTCTAGAGGAGTCTGTGACCAAAGTGTGGAACCGTTCTCTGACTTTAGAATAATCGAGAACTGTTGGTCTCATATTTTTTACTGTGACACTGGAGGCCTGAACTGCCACAGTGACTTGTGTCACAGTGTGTTCAACTTGGCTGTGTTATTCTTGTACTATTTCTCACAATTTGTTTCCTAGAAACAATGCACGATTTACATAGATTTGTTATTCTTCATCATTCCATCAGTTTTATAATGAATGGGTTTTTTTCTGTGGGATTTAGCTTGATCACAGGTTTTTGTTTCACCTTTTCCTCTGAGTATTTCATGGTGGGCTCCTCCATGGGTGGGTTTCATGCCAACGAGTCACTTTCTTGACATTCAACTTCTTTATCCGTGTCAGCTTTGCTGGACTTTCATTTCATGATTGTAAAAGTAAATCCTTTTATGACACCTAAAACCTTTGGTTTTCATGGTTTGTCAGTTTTTATTAACAAATTTCTTATTTTGTGTTAAGTTTTTGATGATCCTGATGTATGTGTGGCTCCTGTAGATATAACTGTCTGACTTCAGGATCATAGCTGTTCTCAGCTCTACTAGGGTGTGATGTCATAAGCTATGATGCTTTACGATGTGTCCTTTGCAGTATTTATATCTTCCTCCCATTCTGTAATAATTATAAATTTGAATCGGCTGTTTCCTACATAATGAAAAAGGTTTTTTCATCACAATGTTTGATATCTCAGCCAACTTGAACTCAATCTTGAACTTTGAACTTGTGTAGCAGTTGATTCATGATACATAAAGATAATGTTTGTTCTCGAGTGTACTGGAAGGCAGTAGAGAAAGATAATATAGAGTGCTTGCATCGCTGATTTGAAATTGGGGACAGAACAGAACTCTGCATAATTTAGTAGCCTTTTTATTGCTTTGATCCCATAGTCAAGGCCTCTTATCAATATCTGGGAGATATGTATAGAGATGCTATTCCCATGGCGTTCAGGATGGACATGTCATGCCATCAATTTATATATTGAGAACTTTTTAAGATATTCAACAGGTACATTTTAGGATATAGGCTTAACTGAAGGATGTTTTATTGTTTATCCATAGGCAAAGCAACCATTATTGTGGTATTCTTCATTCTTCAAAAGTTTAGACTTACTTACAGCACTTACTTTGTGTTATGTACCTATATGGTTACATCAAGGATTGATTTCTCTGTTAACTTGTTGGAACTATCTGCAACCTTTGCATCTAATAACTGTAGAAAGTGCAGATATCATGAATGTGAACTGCTGCGCTTTTAGGTCAAGTTTTGTTAAGAATTTGCCAATTTTCACCGAGTTTCATCATTTATTCAACATATGTCATATTTGGGATTTCACTTTCTTAGTAAAGTACAAATTCTAGTACTTTTTTCGGTTGAGTCCCATCCGGGATTCGAACCCGCACCCTCAGAGTCAGGCACCTAATCGCCAGCACACAAAGTCAGCCGCCTAGCCCGCTCAGCCACCGCGACTTCCACGAAAGTGAAATCCCAAATATGACATATGTTGCATTTGACCACTTTCTAAATGGCATCGTGTAATCATTTCATCATTTATTGTACTCATTTCAATTATCTTTTCAATGTTAGAATTTGTTTTACAATACATCAGTCCACATGTAAACAGAACTTTTAAACAGTATGGATGATTTTGCAACATGCAGTTTAGAACAGTTGACTGAAAAAAGGGGCTACATTTACTCCTAAACCTATATAGGTATGTCATTAGGTAATAGGGGCGGTGGGGTAGCCTAGTGGTTAAGGTGTTCGCTCGTCACGCCAAAGACCCGGGTTCGATTCCCCAAATGGGCACAGTGTGTGAGGCCCATTTTCTGGTGTCCCCTGCCGTGATATTGCTGGAATATTGCTAAAAGCGGCGTAAAACCAAACTCACTCACTCACTCACTCACTCACTCACTAGGTAATAATCCTTCTGAACCTACTTGAGGCGTTGGAGTGGCATAGTGATTGAAGTATTGGCTTGTCATGCCAAACACCAGGTTCGATTCCCCACATGGATACAATGGGTGAAGCCCATTTCTGGTGTCCCCATGCTATGATATCGCAGGAATATTGCTGCAAGCAGCATGAAACCATACTCAGTCCGAACCAGTTCAGTCATCATCATTTTTGCTGTGAAGAAACTGAAAACACAAGGCCACTTTCCTTGCTGTGTACAAAGTATAATAGTTCATTGGGTGAAAAGGAGCATGGGTGCTGCTACTTCCTGTGCAGAATCTATGATCCTGGGTTTGATTCCCATTTCTCCCTGCTTGTTTCCAGGTCTGTCAGCAGCATTCCTCTGGTTGTTTTTTTTCCAAAGTGGTTAACGTCTGAGACCTGTATCAGTTTTGTCATTCCTGCCCACACTCAGATGATGTGCTGACATCTTACTGGAATACTGACTAGACCAGGAGTTGATACTTGCTTTTTTTGGGCCATTACGATGTTAAGTCCCACCATACTGATTCTGATTTGCCTATGAGAATAAGTGTTTATTGTTCCCAGGTTGTTCCTGTTAGAATAATCAATGAATAAAGTGTACTGTGAACTTGGAAACTCAGCTTGATCATCCTGACTTCTGATAGAAAAAATGTGAAAATCCGATCTTTACAGATTGACCATTGGTTCTATGGATTTACATCAGTCCTCATCACATCTTGTAGTACTGATAAGTTGACCTCTTCTGAATGGACCCAGGTGTCATTGTACATAACAGTCTCTGTGCTACAACAGTTTTAAGTCTTATCTTAATGTGTGAGAGTTATGATCACTTAACACTGCACTTGCTTTGACCAGTGGCACCCAGAACTGTGCAAGGTTTCACTGTTTAGTCATTCTGTGCAGTGGATCATCTGGGTTGGGATTCATGGGGTACAACACCCATCCACATCCCCCTTTAAACTTACATTAAAACCCACATACGTTTATCTGTGTAACAGAAGAAAAACACAGAATCATGAGTTGCCTTAACCATCTTGGCCCAAATTTCTCAAAACAAACTTAAGTTTTCGCTCAAATCTCAGACTGAGTTTGACAATAAGAAACAGCTGCATTTTTAACTCAACTGCATTTTTTTTCATATAATAAAGTTCAAACCACCAGAGAAATCTGTCCACGAAACTCAGATTGTCTACTAAGTTAGAGGTTGATACTGATTTCCGTTCACTCTGGAAAATGCTTGTTCCTGCGTTTTCTCAGAATGAGCAGAAATTTGAACTTAACTTTGTTTCAAGAAATCAGGGCCTGGTCTAACAAGCAGTACTCATCCCACCCACTTTATTTAAGTGTTAACCATCCTTTACAACATCCCTACCCCTCCTCAGAGTCAGGTAGAGATGACGTAATGGCCATGGTTAACTCTAGTGAAATCAAGGATGTTCTTTAATATCATTTTTCAGTTGTACATATTTATAGTTCTGTCCGATCTTTCACACACTGATGCACTCTGAGATGAGCTATAGACATATGATACTACTTTCCCCATGTGTCAACTTTGAATTCCTTTAAACAAAGAAGACAAACATTAATGGATATCAACTTCCTCAACTTGTTATTGCCTCTATGGTGCTTGTTGGTTCCTGTGGAGCTGTGCATGGTCTCAGCATGGTCACACCATCACACCAATTTGGGGCGGACCATATCTCTTTGGGATGAATACTGACACAGCCATTGTTGATTGTTACATATTGTTGATTGTATCCATTGTTAATCTCCATGTAGTCAAGTCCAGTTTATGTTGAAAGCTTTCAGCCCTATACATAGTGCTCACAAGGTTTGAGTGTGTACATACTTGCAGTTGGTCACTTGTAGTCCTTGCTGAGTTATTGAAGAACAGTATTATGTACAGATGTAAATACCCTGGGAACGATATAGATATTTGTATTGGAGTATGTGAAACCATCAGTAGATGGGAGGGTAAATATGTATGATATGTGAGTCTACAGGCACTTCAGAGAAATTCTGAAAACCTTGTTCCATTATTTTTTATGTGAAACATGTTTTGGTTTTTATGTGGATGTTGGTTTTTTGGAATGGCCTTGCCTGAATTTGAAACAGGCTTTGTCCAGATCCACTCAGTAAGCCTTTCTTTACAAATACTGTGATGTTGCAGTGAGATATGTTATTTATGTGATTCTTTCGTGGGATTAGGCCCTGCCTCACAAAGCCATTTTATGCTCCATGAAGGTGCAGTAGCTTCTAATTTTCTCAAATCAATGAAGTTTCTTTGAAAAATATTTCTTTTAAAGTTAAACCCTTAGTTCTTAATATATTCATTCCTCGATCTCAACACTAAGTTGTGTAAACTCCTCTGTGTTAATGTGATGATGGCTTTGTTGAAGTGCTTGGGTGTGCACTAGTATAAGGAACCAGTTTAGCATCTTAAAGTGAGACGTCGGCAAAGACATCGGGCTAACCTGTCCAGCCTCCTAGAGATCATGTTTTATACACAGTTACAATGCTAAAATTTCTTTTATACATTTGAAGTCTTTTGAACTAAAGATGACATAATTTAATCTTATGCTTCACAATACCTAATTAACATGAGATGGAATAACTAGATATGAAACTATTCTGTTGTGATTCAATGCTGACACTTTCACTCTGAGTGAGGATAACATGATCTAGCTACCAAACCCCAAAGGCTTTAGAGTCAAGGTGGATACTTGTACAGCAAAACAACCACTTTAGCACATTTGAGCAGGTGCAATGTTTGGAATCATTCATTTTTTCTTTGTATGTTTACTTGAGTAGTTAAGAGTGGAGAGTTTCAGAATTAACACCAGGGTCGGTTCCATAATGTGATCATAGCACTACTATGACAGTCCTAAGTCTGTGTTTTAGTATGAGGGTCGTGGTCTCTTTCCTGCTATGAACACTTTGTGGAACAAGGACCTAATCTTGCATGGTGTCTTCAATGTATTATATAAAACCTGATGATGGCCAGAAGTGGTTGGATGTTTAAAAGATGCTGGCTGACTGTGATGTAGGTAACAATAATGGTTGTGTATATTTAAGTGATGTAACTTGTACATTTTATGTCGGATAGGATAACCGCTAGAATTGTACAGATTTCTCCAGTCCTTGTCTTACTCTGTGTTCTGTCCTCTTGCGTAGCAGCAGGAGCACTAAATGTGTCTCAAACCGGAACTAGTCCAGTCTGTTGACAGCTAAATCAAGGATGGGAATCAAATTTTGTGTCCTGTTTTCTATCTTTGAAAGAATTCATTGTCTGTCTATTTTGTGCTATGTGTAACAAGTCATTCTTTGTAATGACACTGAATCTTGGTTCTTTGATACTGGTGTTAAAAAACTGCATGAAGTGCTGACTGTTCACTGTGCAGATCACATAATAGTTTTGTACTTCATGGTTTCACTTTAAATATACTAGATGCTTATTTTGCGAAGTTGGTCCATCTACAGGAACAAAATACTGCTTCCTTGAAATTCTGAAATGATCCACTTGTTAATATTACACAACCTGAAAACTGAGTTGATATTCAATTATTTGACCGCATATTAACATATGTCCAGAAACAAATGTTTTCACTATAAGAGATATTGAGTGAAATATTTTTGTAGTATATGTTAAACATGTTGAGATTATGAGCCAGCGGTGGTGGTTGCGATGCTTGTGCAAATTAGTACAGAAAAGATGCTCAATCCACTAGGAAACTAGTCCTTATGTCTTTAAAGAAACATGGCAATACAGTTTTATTGTATGTGTATGATCATGTGTAGCTATGATGAAATTAACAGTCCAGTGTTTACCAACATGTCTGTGTATCATTTGGGACATCCATGTATGTGATTGCCAGATAATTATGTCACTTGATTGAATAAAACACTTTGAATTGATCATACGAGGATTCCATTGTTCATAAATAAAATACAAAATTTCTTTGATTTTACAACTTGAACATGCATTTGTGATGCTTTCTATCGCAGGCATTGAATCACTAGGATCAAATGGGGAGACTTTTGTGCATTGGGGCTGGGATGATACACTATACCAAGACATGATAGGTGTCACAATATTTTACCTGCAATACGATACATATAACAATACATACACCTTGAAAGAATGACACAGTATTAGATTTAAAATGACTTATTTCATGGAATATGTGTATAACATAAAAGTTATTGTTATAAATAAACGAATAATCCTAGCATACGTACACGCGTGTATTTTTTTCTAAATAAGTACCTTAACATGTATAAGATATACTGTTTGGTTTCTTTCTTTTTTTTTAAAAAAAATAAAGGCTGTGTATCCTTTTGTATCGACAGACCAGTCACTGATACGATAGCTGTATCAAATGAATGTATCGCGATGTATTAGTGCAATTGGTGAATTGTTGCAGTTCTACTGTACATAGAAGCTACATGGCGTTTACGACTGAGTTAAACTGTTTACTGAGGTAATAGTTCCAACCTGTTTCCTCTTGTGTCATGGTCTGGAATACCTTCAATCAAGGCAACGCATGGTTGACTTAATCAACAGAAAGCGTGGGTAACCTACTGAATAACAAAACCCCAGAGACCAGCCATGGCTGCCTTGTATGCAGTGTGTGCAAAAGTTTCCAAGTTACTCAGCTAACTATACCTGAATGTTTCTAGCCCATAAAATAATTCACTAGTCCGAGAGTTGAAGGTACACAGGGGGTTTCATCTTTAAGCTGAAAATATGGGAACGTTTTTATCAGACCATAATCGTACAGGATTCAAAAGTGTATTATAACACAACAGGTCGGAAGGAGTGGTATGTTTACAAAATGACTGCATGAAAATAAAGTAGCCAGTTGGGCCTGTGACTGTTGAGATTTGTTGGGAAAATGGTATTTTTACCAGTGCTTGTATGATGTCCATGAGCTGTGTATGAGGTGTCAGTCCCAGCTTACATTATTGGATACTGTCTATTGCAGGCAATATCTTGCTCCAGCTTTTAAGCTTATATATATGCATAAGAATGAAACTGGTAAACATTATTTTAAAACAATATAGACACTCCAGAAAAGGCAAACTACACTAACCTTCTAGACCAGGTACAAGTAGATGTAAAACATGGGCAATTCCTCAAGTACAAGTAGATGTAAAACATGGGCAATTCCTCAAGTAAAAGTAGATGTAAAACATGGGCAATTCCTCAAGTACAAGTAGATGTAAAACATGGGCAATTCCTCAAGTACAAGTAGATGTAAAACATGGGTAATTCCTCAAGTACAAGTAGATGTAAAACATGGGTAATTCCTCAAGTACAAGTAGATGTAAAACATGGGTAATTCCTCAAGTACAAGTAGATGTAAAACATGGGTAATTCCTCAAGTACAAGTAGATGTAAAACATGGGCAATTCCTCAAGTACAAGTAGATGTAAAACATGGGCAATTCCTCAAGTACAAGTAGATGTAAAACATGCGTAATTTCTCAAGTACAGGTAGATGTAAAGCATGGGGGATCAAACCAGGGTCTTCCACATGAAACTGACGGAGCGTGCGTGGCTGTCCCCGTCATGTGGGAATAAATACGATTTAGGATTAAGATGGAATGGGAACATTTCTGCCATTTTGACTATTGCTGTAACAAACAAAACAAAAATGAGTTCCATCAGAGCTTCTTGTCTCATGTCTGCAATGTTCAGTGTAAGTATCACAGTATCACTGTACAACAAGACTGACCTATACAGAAGCGTTTAGAATTTATTTGCTGTTCATATACTTGCTCAGTACATGTTGGAAGTAGTGTGGACATTTCTGGTTGAAAACTGTGTGGGTATTAAACAAAATCCGATAGGATGGCACAATCAGCCATAAAATCATTCAAGGCTACAAAGGCTATAAACCGAGTGTGTCTCCGTATCATTAACATCATTATAGTAGGAATAAAAACTGTATATCCCCGCTTTCCCAGCAATGCCAAACAGAACCTGGTTTGATGCTTTACCGCGTACACTAAAAGTTGAAATGGCGCTTTCCGAACAAAATTAGAAGTTTTAGGTCGGATTTTAGCAGTGCCAATGTCACCAACAGGGTAGGTGGGGTTTTAACTAAATGATATAATAATGAAGAAATAGGGAATAAACAAACACACCCAAAATATAAATATAAGGACTGTAAACTTACCTGAATGTTTAATAAAAACGTTTACAACATTTGTAAAATAAAATAAAAGCCAAAATTATGAGAAAGCAAAAATATAGAGCAGTTTGTTAATAATAAGAGGAGTTGGAACTGAGTAAACAGTAAGCACACTAAGAGTCTGACTTCCTGACTACAAAATCAATTGGGACACTATGAAAACACTCTCCAGCAACAAACATGATTACAAGAAGAGAAAATTGGCAGAAGCTATTCACATCCGCAGACACAACCCTTCCATAAACAGGGATCAGGGTATATTTCTACCTAACCAATTCGACACTTTAATCAACAAATATCAATCTCTTTCTTCCGTCACTAATCCTCCATTAATTGGTCCCCTCAACGCTGTAATCCCCCCACCCCTACCCATGGCTTCACACTAATCACTGGTTATATTAACGACTCTAGTTATATCCTTTGATGTTTTTTTTTATCTCATCTCCTCAATTATGTTATTGTTATTTTTAATCTCCTCAGCCAAAGCTCATGTACCTGTATATAAACTGTTACACCTTGTCCTCCCATATGCTTGAAAACGGTATAAGAATCCATACCGAAACGTCGCCATTGTGAAAATAAAGAAGTTGATCATCCATAAAACTTGTTGCTTCACCTTTAGCTCAGCAACTTCTAAAATGCCTCTAAAACAATTTAGCTAGTTTGGTGCTTGGAAAAATATATTTGGATCCCATATCTAAACAGTGGAAGGGAGAGGGGATACATTTGTTTAAGGTATTGTAGGTTTTGTTTGGAATGGCCTAAATTTTATCAGTTAAGTTGATTTTGGGAAGAAAGTAGATATGGCGCTAACAGGTGAATGTTGTTCATTCGCTTGGTATAGAGTTATAAAATTGTGTGATGTTTGTTTGTTCCAGTTGGCAGTGTGTGAATATATATTCTATTGTTTCTGGTAATTTGTAGTGGGTGCATAGTCCATCTGTCCATAGCGGGTATCTCCACCTTTGGCATCGACGACGGATAGAGCCTATCAAACGTGCAAGGAAGGCTTGTGGGATGTCACGCCAGATATGTTTCTCAAGTTCTGTTGCAAGGTCAAGGACGTTATCTGGCATATGAGTAAGTCGGCATAGACGTCGATCCATCTCGTCCCAAACATGCTCTATCGGGGAGAGATCCGGTGGATTTGCAGGCCAAGGCAGTAAGTCAAGGCTATGGTGTTGCAAGAAATCCATACTAAGCCTTGCCGTATGAGGGCGGGCATTGTCCTGTTGGAATGTTAACCCACGGTCATGACGTTGCAGAAAAGGAATTGCAACAGGTCGAAGAATCTGATCCCTGTAGCCCACATCAGTTACGTTGCCCTGAACAATCATCAAAGGAATTCTTTGGCATGCTGTTATTCCAACCCAAATCATCACGAAATCACCACCACCACCAAGGCGATTATTCTCCAAGACACAGGCCTGTGCATAATGTTCTCCCACACGTCTAGAGGCACATTGATGTCCATCACTATGGGAAATGTTAAACCTAGACTCATCTGTAAAAATAACATTTCTCCACCAAAATAAGTGTCTGCGGACATGATTTCGGCCCCACGTTCGGCGAACTTTTCAATGACATTGTGTCAGGATAGGTCGTCTGGCAGGACATTGTGGTCTAATCCCGTGGTCTGATCGCGTGATGACAGAAACGTTGTCGAACTGTGTTGGTGTACATACGGCGACGTCTTGGGATGATCCGGGCAGTCATCACTGCAGTCTGAAACCTGTGGCGAAGATGGGTCACCCTCATCTATCTGTCCTGTCTTGGTGTTGTTACACGTGTACTTCCAGATGGATGACGTCGTTTGTGTGCTGGTAGCGTCTCACCAGTGCAGAAATGGCAGTGGAAATGTGCAGACACTTGTCACTGAGACATTCTCCCATGTTGGATACATGTCACTAATCTTTGAGATTAATCCTTATGTGTCTACACAGGTTTGATAAATTAAGATTTTATATTTTGTATGTACAGTTTCTTTATGTGCATAGTATATATGTCTAATTGTTTGTTGTTTGAGAAAGTGGGCGTTTTGGCGATAGATTTTGTTAGGATGGATTTGACCCATGTGAATTTGTTTATGGTAATGTTCTGTTGGTAGTTTTGGTAGAGTGTGTTTGATTAAATGAGTTGTTTGATTTCTGATTTAGATGTATGGAACTTGATGTTGTGTATAGTAGCTAGTTTGGCGGCTGTATCTGCTATATTGTTACCTTGGTTGTGAGTGCGTACCGGTATCCAGATTAGTGTTATGTTAGAATTTAGGTGTTGTAGATGATGAATCTGTAGTGTGTTAAATCATTGCGTGATTTTCAGCGTATGTTTTGGATTTTTTTATAGCATTGAGGGCAGCTGAGAAAATTAGGAATGGAAGAGTGCAGTTAGTTCTGCTGTTAGTTCTGCTGTAATGATGTTGGTATGGTTTGTATAGTGGATGTTGGCTGTTAAAAGGGGTGTTATTGTTGTTATATATTTATTATATTATTTATTGTTATATTGTTGCCAGTGGATACATATGTGTGTGTATTTGAGGGAGTAGGGGGTAGTTTATATGGGTTTAAATGGGGTTTGTTTTGGTGGGTTTTGAGGTTTATGTCAGTGTTCTCAGGAAGATTTTGAAGTGTGCAAACCGGACTTTCCAAACGTTCATCCTTCATACCTTGTGCATGAAGTTTATGAATAATAACTTTGTGACAAACTTTGTCCAAGGCTTAACTTACATCGCAGAGTAAGGCTCTGTTCTCCTTTACTTGGTCAACTGGACATTTTATATAAAAAAATGATAGTTGATGTAGTGTAGAATAACGAGGTATAAATCCCAATTGTAAGTTTGATAAAATATTGTTATCCCTGGAGAAGTTGGAGACGTATTTTAAATGCATTTTTCAAAAACTTTAGCTTGTTAACGCTACAGGTCTATAGTTTGAACAGTCGTGTCCATCACCTTCCTTCTGAAGCGGAATCGCCGAATCTAGTTTCTAAGATGCAGGATACGTAATATTACGAAGGGAGATGTTGAAGATAAGGCACTGTCAGCTTGATAACGACGTAAGAACCTACATCGAAACGTCGCCCTATGCAATAAATAAGACGTCATCATTCATAAAAATGAGCGGTGGATCCGTCCGGGTTTGAGCGGTGGATTAATCGGAGGAGTTGAGCGGTGGATCCGTAGCCGTTAGTAAAATGGGAAAACTTCAGTATCTTTGGTGATGAAAATCGATATTATGACGTAAGTGTAAACGAAAAGTATTTGATTTTTGTGAAAGAAAAATATATAAGGTAAGTATGATCGGTGATGAAAAAAAACCCTGCTTCGCAGCGGGCCAGGTCGCTAATATATTAGAGTAGACCAAATTTAACCACCCACAACCTAAATGACAGTGAAAACTGTTTAACAATTTCGTTATTTTCTTCATGTCAGAATTATATCTCCTTAGTTTCGTATCAATGAAAACAAAGCATAACAATTTCGTTATTCACAATCCAGGTGATTATCAACATGAATATATTTACAAAATACTATTATTCAGTTATTTATACACGCCACCAAACACGCCTACGAAAACACGCCTACGAACCCGTCTGGGATACGAATCCACCGCGTCTACGAACTAGTTCAGCGTACAAAATCATCATCTGCGAAAACGTCGCATCCACTGCAAGATAGAATTTGTCTAACCATAAAAGTCTTCATCCTCAAGTCCGACAGTATCTAAATAAGACATCAACAACGCTAAAGTATCTTTAACATAGACTGTTACGCCGCCGCCGCGAATTTGTCAGTCTTTATGGAAAGGTAGATGGAAGGCAGGAATTTTTACATCAATGTTATTTGTATCGGAAGTTATCTAAGTTTCGGTTAGACATATCATACTATAAATTGGGTACCGATGACATGTGTCAACCATGTCAGCGAGCCTGACCACCCGATTCCGCCTTTTTATGGCAAGCATGGGTTTGCTGAAGGCCTATTCTTCTCCGGACCTTAACGGGTCTATTTGTATCGGAAGTTATAGAAGTTTCGGTTAGACATATCACATTATAAAGACCAAGTTCAACTCTTAAAATATCTAGTTTCTCCGTAAGGCTACTGTTTGTGCACACATTTAGATGGACTACCCCTACAGATTTTGTGCATCTAAGTTTTTGATTGGGATTATCATCACCAAAGCACAGTAGCACAAGTGAAATCCTTGTGGACACGTACACAGCTACTATACAGACAACGAAAGTTGAATAAGTGTAGATAAAGAGCAAATTTACCTGAGTGATTAGAATGAAGCGCTGTAGCAAATGAAATCTACGCGTGCAAATTTCTTATCATCCATTCCCGACACGCTGCTGAAAGTGTATGCTACAGCACTTTTTATTGCACCCCCATACCCCCCTACCCAACCTGACCCTCACTCCCTCCCCTTGTGGTGAGGGCAGCTCAGGGGAAGTACTAAGTGTCGCAACCATATTGCCCAGGGTTAGCATCTCTTGAGATTAATGTCATGGCTGGAAAACTGGATGTATCCAAAACTCCATTAAAGATATCAAAACTGCTAAACATTTCTCCCAAATCGAAATGTTCTGTCTGCACTATATGTGGCAGTTTGATTGAAGTCACATGGAACAGGAGAAAACGCATGCCAGCAGACAAAGTCAACCACCTAACCCGAACTGATCGAAGTCGGACATCTGGCAGTCTAGATTGCGGAGTTTGTGTACTCAGCCCATGAAAAGTACTAAAATCTGTACTTAACTGAGTTATCCCAAATACGAAATAGGATTCATTATATCATAGTTTCATTATTTCTGTGAATTGTGTGAATTTTAATCAAACGTTGAGGCGGAAGGATTTTAGTGTGTGTGTGCGTGCGTGCGTGCGCGCGTGCGTATGTGTGTGTGTGTTCAGACGTCAAATTCAAGGTTTGCAGAATCATGTTGACTTTCCATCTTGGATTTGGAACGAGAGTTGTCCAGTGCTGATGTGGTGTCAGTGAGGTTTCCAAACTTAACAAGCTTGTGAACATATGAAAGATTTGGTTCAAAGCACGGACACGTTTCATCTAGACTCTAGAAATCTAGACTTGCCACACTTTCTTGACCTGCGTGGGCTTTCTGGGTTATATTTGCTCCAGGGTCTGTACGACAGAACGAGATAACACGGTGTGGGTGCTTAGCACGAGAATGTGTGTGACAGAGTTAAGGATGCATGTTCAGGGCACTGGCAAAACGGACCGGATACCTGTGCTGTTACATATCCTATTTTATAAAGACATAGAACAGACTTCCACTTGATACTCTCTCACACTACGACGAAGTTCACAGTTGTGATTATGCACAGCTATACAGACACGGACAAATACGCACACCCACCCACCCCACCACACACATCAATATTGGATTGTGCAATTGTTCTAAAGAAGAAACAGACCACTAGATGAAGTGTATGTTTTCTTCGTGGTATTCAAGTTGTAAATCTTAGCAAGTACTGTCCCTTTATCAAGGGGAGTAACTCTGTGGTGGCTGATATTACCAACAAATGGCACAGGAAAATTAACGTAAGTTTACTGATTTCTTACCACCATTCTGCTTGACAGTAGCGTAGTTAACTGGCTAAAAGCAACGTGCCAATATATTAAGTGAAATAATTGAAGAAGATACCATCAGACTTGTAGTTTGTTACAGTGACATTAATGAAATACCGGCTCCATATGCGGAGGGCAGTGACATGTCTGAAACACTGCACACATATGTGAAGGTGACCCGTTCTCAGCAATCTCGATAAAATACTTCATTTGTACTCCAGTGACCGATGATACGTGAGGGTGGCATGGTCAGAGCCATTACTTTGGAGTCGAAACTGTCAGATATCACTCCTCAAATTTGTAGACGTTCTTTATAGTTTTATTCACTCTGTCTCATGAAAGCAACAGACAGTTGTTCACATGTGTCGTAGATATTCTCCTTACCTTGTATACAGTATGGTTTTGTTCACAACTGTGGAACATTCATTTTTTTTTAACACCAAGGAAGTATTCCTTCATGAAAAACAAGAATACACATCAGTTACCATGGTTACAGAACTTCATTAACAGTTACTATATAGCCTACTCAATTTTGTTATTTTTCATGTAAACAAAGTTCTTAGAACATGGTGATGTTGCCAAGGAGGTCAAAGTTCATTGTTTTAGACACATGGGCACCTGTTTCATTTGGACAATATGATAAAGCAATGCTGATATTAAATAGGAGCCATGCTTGTGATTAACAGAAAAGTTGAAGAAGTATTGCATCTTACGTTTCAGGTGTGAAAATGGAGCCCCTGTTTCCCATGGATGAGAATTTGTACTACAATGTCTCTCTTGTGTTTGTCCTGTATCAGTGTAGTTTCCACAATGCCACATCAAGGACTGATGTTGAGGACCCAGATGTTATTCTATCAGTGGATGAGGAAGATGAGGATGTGTTTGAAACAGCATCATCACAATCATCCCTATGGGGAAAAATCCAGGGTTTCTTTAAAAGCCCACAGGATGAGACACCTCAGTATGAGCCTGCTGTTGTCACTGAGGATGAATGTGTCAAAATTATCAGTTTCAGTCAAGAACAATCATTCAGTGCAAATGTTTTGCTGAACTGGACATGTGTTGTTTTGGCAACCAGTGTCTTTGCCATGTTAATATGGTTACTTTCTTATTGTATAATAAAATGGATGTATAGAGGCAGGGAAAAACAAGACCAGCCTTTATCGAGAGAAGAAGTAGCTGCTGAGGTAACTGACGATTGCCAATTTACTCAGTATGGCGTGATGGATGTTCCATCAACTGGTGTTGGTCTGCCAGTACCAACAGATGTAAAACCTGCTTCAAGTAAATATGCCATGGCATTAACCATCATAAAAACTGCCTCTAATAATGACAGCATAAGAGTAAATACAACAGATACAAAATATTTCCTAACATCTACAGTCGACAAGTTTCTCTGTGAACTGGATAAAGCATTGGGTATCTCATCCGAATCCTTTCCAAACCAGCCAACAAGTATGACTCCTAATTTGACTTCCAGTGCATCATCTGGTGCCATCAGTAACCTTGTATCTCCAAGACTTGGTCGTCGCAGTACTTGGCGAAGACCAAGACAAGTCTCACCCTCACTGCCTCTTGGAGATCTGAGTCTAATTGGAAATGACCAGCCTGCTAAGGATAAACATGCTTGGCATGAAGTTGAAAGAATGAATACAAGGCTTGGTTGGTCATCATTGAAAACGGATGACATTGATTTTGGGAACGTTGAAAACAGAAATTTAAGAGATGTTCTCACTTTCCACATAAGGAACTGCCCAGTAAGTACTGAACAATGGTTTGGAGCTTCTTTAATTGTTAATTACACATTGTTGATGCTGGAAAAAGAACTTTATAAGGCTTCATATGGTTCCAATATTAGATTTGTTGAATTCAAAGGCATAGGGAGTGTTGCCAAAGGACTGAAAATATCTAAAGCTAATCAGTTTGACACAGCTATGATCATCCAGCCTACAGAGTGTGTGCTTCAGAATGTGTTATACCACAATATATCTGAAGATATTCCATCAGGGAAAGTGTTGTTATCTGTGAAGGACATGAAACAGGAGAAGAAACAAAAGCAATACACAAAGAGGGCATCTGTGTCAGACTCCATTGGAATCTACTTACTGCCCAAAGAAATTCTGTCTCTGTGCAAGGAGTTGGTGGACCAAGCCATTAAGAGGTTGATGAACAGCAACAAGAGTCTTCTTGACAGACTTCCTTTCTCAATACGTATTGCAGCTGACAGTGAGTTGCAGCTAATACTTGATACCAGAATGCTTCATGGCCTTGGTCTTGGAATACCAGAGATTTGCATCAGATTGTGTCCTGCCATTCCTCTGATCAACTCAAGCATTTCACTGCTGCCAACAGTGTATGCAGTTACCCCTTGGGTTGTTAAACAGCAGGCAAGAAGACCATCAAGCAGTTCTATGAGGGTTTTCCGGGACAGGGTTGAAAGTCTTGATCCTGATCTGATGTGGAACTTGTGTTTCTGTGATCTTGAGTCTTCTTACCTGGCTGAAATGGACCAGAAGCTGCAGCTTGCCGGCATCACAGGATGTCACAAGATCTGTCTTAGAATCATGAAAGCTTTGTTCACTAGTGGTTACAAAACATCACTTCTCAGTCGGGGAGAGATTCAGTCATACCAGCTAGAAACCATTTTGTTCTTTCTCCTTCTAGAGAGTGCACCACACAACTGGACTATGGAGAAACTGGCTGATAGAGTGTCGGACTGTGTGCACTTTCTAAGGTCAGCTTTACAGAGTATGTGGCTGCCGAGTTTCTTCATCCACAATCCCCATCTGGAGAAGCAGATGCCTGCCCTGAAGCTCTACCCTCTGTTGACTGGTGGCAGACAGGATAACCTCCTGGCCAACACGAAGCAGGAGACTGTGGTTAAGGTGCTCGACTTCATAAAAGAGAGGCTACAGGAAGTCGGCCTTCAGGGTTGCATAAAGGATGAGTACTCATCAGAGATGTGGGAGTATGAGTTCTTCATCTTTGGATGAGATCTGTTCATCTTTGTATTGAACATCTTTAATTTAATCATCCATTTTGAAAGTTTTCAGTCATGAATAGACTATCAAATCAATTAGAAAATGTTCTGGTTTATTTGTGCCTATCAAGACTGACTTGAGGCTACTGTCATGGATGTGAAAGATACATATGAACATCTTATTGACAAGCTATTTGTGCATACAGAACACGGAAGGATGATTATTATGCAATCCACTGCCTTAAGCCTTGATTATTAATTTTTAACTTTGCCAATTGAAAGTTTTGAACTCTTCAGTTACTGCCGATTTTATGATCATATTTGATAGAATGATGAATATCTGCTCTCGAAAGTAGTCATGACAAATATTGAACAAATTATTCGGAAAGGTTATAAAGTTTATTTTTCAGGTTATTTACACATTTTCAATCCAAACATTTGGCTACAGTCTGTATATGTTCATAAGGTGGATAGATGTTTCCGTGGAAGAATGTTGTTGATACTAATGTAATTTGAACAATATATTCAGATATTAGTATAGTTTGTCATTATGGTTATGTGGTAAGCATACATTCTGGATAATTACATTGGTTAGATCAGTCTACATACCTTCCATGTTTCCACATTATAGTCAGCAAAAGTTATCCCCCTTGGAATTTGACATGTCTGAATATTCATATCTCTGAGCAGTAATGGTCTGACCAGTGGAAACAGTTTTAGAATATACTCGATGAAAAATGATGCTACACTTGACTATCTAGCCTTTTGTTCACCAGATAATAGGTCATTAATTGAATTTCTGTTATGAATGACCCTTTAATTTTAGGCTGATGTTTCCAACATAATCATGATAATAGTGAGTTCAGATCAGTCTTCCAAGGGTTTGTCCAAATTTCAAAGCATAAATACAGGAAGCATTTTTGTTTAAAGTGTGGCATAATGATGATAGTTAGATGTACCTTTGTTTCATTAAAAATGTTTTCTATCAGGTTTCAGAATGTTTGTTTCGGACTAAAGAAGAAATAATTGTTTTAAAATGTTGGTTTGTGATCCATGTGGGCCTGTGCCAAACTGTTTTGTAAAGGTCTTACTTCCTCCTGCTGTCGTCAAAGCAAACAGTGGTCTGTTATAGCACGTCACTAATGTTTGTTTGTTGTTGTAATATTGAAAACCATTATGTGATAGTGTTTTTGTTATTTATTATGTGATTGTCCTGTCCAGGTGTAGCATAGTGTGACTGAATGTATTTTTCACTTTATCTTCATAATGCTTTTTAATCCTGTTACTAGGCGTTTGGTGAAAAAATCAGCAGTAAAAAAGTCCTAAATTTATCTAGGCAAATAAGTTCTCTGTGAAAATGTCCCCTTTTCATTTTCTAACAAGAAATGCTCATGAAAACTGGGTTGTTTTTGGTTTCTTTTTTGTTTTTCATTGTCACACATCCAATAAATCTAAAGGTATAATGACATAATGACATATTTTAAATGACTACAGTTAACATTGTAAGTTATGAATTACATCATGCATCACATGATGACCTGGCCCTGCTGGTATTTATGATATGAAATCAGATGCTCATTTCCACAGTCATCTGTTTCTTCTGGAACCATTAGATGTTCTTGCAGACAGTGCTTGGTGTACATATGACCATATCAAACCACCATTGTTGGTCTGAATGACTTCCATCATGAAAAGGAACTGGTACTAATACTGGTCAGGAATAAAGATTATTCTGTGTTCTTACTGGTAACTAGTTCTGGGTGAGATGCAGTCAGTTATTATCCCACTAAAATCTGTGATCACACTGACACATTTGCACCTGTTTTGCTGTGGATACTATAGCATACTATTTAATGCTCATATATTTAAGCTGTGAGGACATCATGGTTTTTTTATAGATGTCGTTGAAAAGATCAAACACGAATGGAAAAACTTGATATGTCCTTATATGTGAATTCCTCATGTTTTTTTTTTTTAGCATTGGATGTCAGTCCTGTCATATAAGTAACTAAATCAGTAAGAGAGACTTGTTTTACCAAGGACTTTTTCACTGGTACTTTTTTAGCCAAGGACATGTGTTCTTACAACCTGTCAGTATGTCTGTGATTTCTGTGTATATTCAGGATGTTTGAATTCCATTGTTATTTGCTTTAATATACACAGGTGCTTGTATAGAAGGATTGCCAAAGTTGGTCGTGTAGATCTGGTGCTTCCATTCTTAAGCTTTGTTGTATATTTAACATTGCATTTTTATTGCTTCCTGTTTATATTAACCATGACTGAAATGTGTTAAGGGTCATTACAGTAATGTCATTTCTTTGATCTCTTTCATGCTTTTGTTTTTATCAGTGGCAGTTTTTTTTTCACCGTGGACGAATGTGACTGAGACTCCTGTGCAGCTTTGAGTTGCATTCCTTATGCAGGTAGGGGGTGTTGGGTAGCCTAGTGGTTAAAGTGTTCGCTCATAACACAGTAGAACTGGGTTTGATTCCCACATGGGTACAATGTGTGAAGCCCGTTTCTGGTGCCTCCACCATGATATTGCTGGAACATTGCTCAAAGTGGTGTAAAAATAAACTCACTCATGATCGTTCACTGAGGCAGGCAGACATCTAAGAGCTTGGTTTGGATTAGGTTTAGCAGCACCATGTTTCTGGGTTGCAGTGAAGTACAAATAATCCGGGACAAGCCTTACTTCAGACTATTTAAACCAAACTCATTAAACCACTGTTATGTCACTACAAAACTGTCTTACAATAGACTTAAAACTCCAAATACATGCAAAATGTAAATTAATGCTTTATTTTGCTGAAATCCTTTACTGAGTGAGTTAGTTTAGTTTCAGGCTGCCATCAGCAATATTCCAGCAGTGTGACTGCTGTCTTTCAACAATCAAGTGTGGACCAGACAATTTAGTGGTCAACAGCAACATCTGCCTACACAGTTGGGATACGATGACATGTTGACCAAGTCAGCTAGCCTGGCCATGGGATCCTGCCTCTTATGTATAGCATCTCCTTTACTGAGGTGCATGGTTGCATCCAAAAAGCTTAGGGAAATCCCATGATATGTCTTAGTTTGCCTGTTACTACCTGTAGTCACTAAGCTGGCAATGGTCAAGACCTGTATCAGTAAGGACAGACACTGACATATGTAACTGAAATGCTTTTGAAAACCACGAACTCACTCATAGGTTCCGTTCATAAATGATTTGTCAGAAGTATATGAAACCGAATGAAGTGTTCCTTATATCCTGTTGGTAGTATAGGTTTGAACACAGTGAGATAATCTGTTAAAAGGTCTTACCTGTGTTACAACTAATACCTTACTCAAGTTGTGTGTAGCTTAAGTTCCTTCAAGTTGTTCAAAAAACAAGAATAAACTGTTGAATTTACAAACATAATCATTAGCATGTTTCTTTTAATCATCAGTAGGCATATGGTTTAATGCTGATATGGTCTATGAGGGGCAGTTCGTTAGCCTAGTGGTTGAAGTGTTGACTTGTCACACCGAATACCTGGTTTGATTCCCCATACTGCCTAGCGAACAATTACCTGCTGTGTATCACTTCTCGCCAATATATCAGCATAACACATGCGCAGTTCCGGTCAATTACAATTCTGGGGGTTTTCCCTACCATATTTGGCAACAATAAAGGACAGCAAAAGAAATTTCTCCACGGTTAAAACAGAGAAAAAGAAAGACTCAAATACTCACATAATCAGTTATTCGAAGTTACTGAATGGTATAAATATATGAAGTATTTCAGGAATGGCATGAGAAATTCGGAATGGCGATAACTGTTCCAGTTGGTTGTGAGTAAATCTCTTTACGCTGTCATGATTCCCCTCCGCTGCGTTGTATACTACAAACAAAAAGTATGGGAACACCCTAAAGGTTGATAATCATATACAAACTTAACAGTGGAGATGTCATTTATACTCTTACGTAACTTTTTTTAGTGCTTAATGGGTACTTCAGTCGACATGCTTGAACATACAGTGAAGCAACTGATTCAATATTCGTAGAGTTTGAGTGAAACGGAACATTGCCCCAAACAGAAGAAAAACAAAGGTGGTGAAACAAACCATGTTTGATTCAAACGCCCAAGCACAACAGCCTAGTGCATGTTGAAGACAGGCTTTTATGTTTGTAGTATATATACTGGACAAAATAAGCATTTCTGTATTTTTATGATTGATATTTCATCAGTGTGTCATTGAATAAATAGATCATTATTCATAATTTCAAAATTTACATATCTCACTAACTTTTTTGTCCAGCGTATGAGGTTAATATAAAAGTGAAATGTTTCATGGGCATCGACGCGTAAAATTTATTTGTGCGCATAACATTTTTTGTTGCCATTTAAAAAATATAGTTTTGACTTGGCTGCGTCCCGATCATCCATTTGTCCACTATAAGAATGAGTGTCTGTAAGAACGAGTGTGACTGAATCAACAATTCATTAACACGTGCTAAACTTCCCAAGCTGTATTTCTGAGGTCTTATTTAAATTATATTTTAGAATCCCTGTACCAGACAAGATTCGACAGTCCCGGAACAGCTCAATCAGCTATGCAACAATCTAATGGGATACAGGAGTAATTTTGTACGAAGCAACTAATTCAATAGTCTTTGAATAATAGTTGCAAAGTTGCTGGTGGGGCGATATACAATATGCATTCATTCATTCTTAGATATACCACAGGTCGGCTGTTGCATGGCTGGTCACATCGACATGAAGGCTAGGGAAGGGATGCACACAATGGTTTAGCTACTCTGGCTAAAACTACGATTAGCCTGAACCAGGGTTCCAACCATCGATCACAGGTGTCTGCCGTGCCCAAAGGGCGCAACTCTGCAAATCAATTTCAGCGCCTAACCGCCACTTGACCACTTTTGGCCCTCTGTATCTCTTGACCAAGCCGACCTTCATCTTTAGGATGTTCTTACGATCTTAACCATGACTTGTCGTTATAGCCTGGACTCATCACGTTTCATGTCCTGGTTCTATTCCGAGTTCAAACTGTGTTGAGATTCCATCATATCTCTCAGGAATATGGGTGTACTTCAACCCAGCTCGAACTCTTAGCTGCTATAACCTACACCTGTAGTCTGTTGAAGGGCCACTACTGTAGGTGAACCTCCGTTCTCCGTCTTTATAAGCCTCCCAGGTCATTTGTTGTGTTGAAATGTCCATTGCTGTGACGTACTGTTTTCCACACATGGTGACATGATGGGGTACCCATTAAACACATCCAAACACAAACCGCTTGCCTCTTCATTCAGCCATTTTGTCTGAAACAATTACAGTAAACTTTTGAACTTATTCCGACCACCAGTCTCGTTTACTGGTCATAGCCCGGGGAAGCCACATCTGAGAAAAACAGTGGTCGATGGTTTGGCTCAATCGACAATGGGCATGTTTGAGTGATCATATGAATATGGCACTCCCCGCAATGAGCTATTAGCTGCATCAAGAAGGTTCTCCAACACCTTTTACGGATTTTAATGGTTATTCAACAATATTTTCTTTGAAATATTTTAACTTTTGGGAGGGTCAAAAGAATTAAATGTTTTTTTCTTATCCTCCTATTTGAAATGTGACTTAAAAGCCAGTTGGTATATTGGTATATATCCGGCGGACACCCGTTTACCCTACGCTACAGTTTCACTGTCGATAGAGAGCATTTAAGAAGGTTAATGAAAACTATATGAATGAATCGGTGAAAACCAGGCGTTCCCGAAGAGGGTGAGCACAGCCTGCCATACCAAACTAAACTGATGAGAGCTGAGGCGTGACCGCTGCAACTGCAGTGACACGACATTGGAATACCGACAAGTGAACACATGACTTTGTTATCCATGGGCGATTATAGCATAAGTGGGTGAGTACGGTTTTACTACTCTTTCAGCAATATTCCAACAATGCCTCGGCTGGGGATACCAGAAATGGGCTTGACACTTTGTACCCACGTGGAGAATCGAACCTGGGTGTTCGGCGTGACCTGCGAACGCCTTAAACACTAAGCTACTCTAATATGAAATTCTGGGCAAGCACTGACGGTGATTATGCTTGAGAATATGCATGCTCTAAAAACATGATCACTGCTCTTTCGTTTTTATCACCTGATTGTAAATCAAAACCAGACGTCGATAAACGATACGGACGTGAGTGTGAAGATAATGACTAACCTTGTGATGAATTGTCCATGTGCTGTGTTGGTTGTAACACTCTGTAAGTAAGGGCCTTTGCTTACCCTTGATAGGGCCAATGGTAACACACAACACGGTTGTTCTCAGACGTCCGTCGCGCATCAGTGAGAAACCCTTTGGAAACATAAGAACGCATCGATAATGAAATTCATATACAATATTCTATTTAGATATATTGTCACTTGTGTTTTTTTTATTTTTATAGAATACGCTTAAAACGAACTGGCGATAAAACCCGACTAATAACAGCATATTACAGACCAAATACGCATAACGAATTACGGTTGTCAGGTAAAAATTATACGTGTATTCAGATGCTCTCTGTATTGCTCTCTCAGGTGAGATTTACCTGTGTATTCAGATCCCCTCTACATTGCTCTGTCAGGTGAGATTTACCCGTGTGTTTAGATCCTCTCTACATTGCTCTGTCAGGTGAGATTTACCCGTGCATTTAGATCCTCTCTACATTGCACTGTCAGATGAGATTTACCTGTGCATTCAGATCCTCTCTACATTGCTCTGTCAGGTACAATTTACTTGTGTATTCAGATCCCCTCTACATTGCTGTGTCAGGTAAGATTTACATGTATTTGTGTATTCAGATCTTCTCTACACTGTTCTGTCAGGTGAAATTTACCTGCGTGTTGAGGTCATCCTTACACTGTTCCATGAACACCCTTCCAGGATAGAGGCCTTTATGATTATCGAGGCACGTCATGGATTGTCCGTTCTTCAGCTGGACAAGCAGTAAATGCATAATAAAAATGTAAGTGTCACCAAAGTATGTTATTCACAAATGTCCATAAACGAAACTACTATTCCAATATAAGTAATATACAACTAAAATATAGATAATATACTTTTGAAAAAATAGGTAATATACTTCTCAGATATGCGTATTATACAACCAAAGTATAGGGAAGATACATCTGATAGGTAATATTATTTTCAAATGTAAACTACATACTACTAAAATGTAGGATATGTGAGTCTGTGATATAGGTAACATACCACTAAAATGTAGGTAATATGAGTCTCTGATATATGTAATACACTACTATAATGCCGGTAATATAAGCCTCTGATATAGGTATTATATAACTAAAATATAGGCAATATGAGTCTCTGATATAAGTAAGATACTAAAATGTAGGTAAATATGAGTCTCTGATATAGTAATACACTACACAGGCGATAGTGATATGAGTGATATACTATTAAAATGTAGGTAATATGAGTCTCTGATATAGTAATACACTACACAGGCGATAGTGATATGAGTGATATACTATTAAAATGTAGGTAATATGAGTCTCTGATATAGTAATACACTTCACAGGCAATAGTGATATGAATGATATACTATTACAATGTAGCTATATAGGCAATATGAGTCTCTGATGTAGTAATACACTACACAGGCAATAGTGATATGAGTGATATACTATGAAAATGTAGGCAATAAGCTTCTGAAAATACGTAAAATACGTATCTAATTTACTACTAAAATATATGCAACATGCGTCCCTGGTATAGGTAATATATGTCGCTGATATCAGTGATATACATGTACTATTAATAAATAGGCAATATATGTCTCTGGTACAGGTAACATGCTTTTCAGATATCACTAAAATACTAGCAAAATATAGGCAATATATTTTTCTTATCTAGGTAATATACTCTTGAAAAATGGTTAACATACTTTGCAGATATAATTAACATACTACTATTAATAAAATCACACATGATATATGTACTATTCTACTCAAATATGAGCTACATACTGCTAAATTCAAAACAATATACTACTTAAATATAAGTAATGTACATGTATTACTCAGATACGAGTAATATTATGCACTTCTCAAGTGAAGTTAGACAACACCGTATTATTTCATACTGATATAGTTAGTCTGTCATGTCACATGTGGCCATTGACTTCTTTTGAGTAGTATAAATGGGAAGGGTTTACATTCAAGCCTCTTTAACTGAAACTGGAAGTGAGTGATGTGTCAGAGCAGAGACCATATAATAGATCCTATTATCTGGTCAGAAACGAGCCACGGAAGGAAGTTTCCGCATAGGCCCTCTCATCTTTGCGAGGTTTAAAGATTAAAAAGTATTGTTTTTGAGATGACCCCCACCCCGACTCGAAATACTTCACAGTGCAATATATTATTTTTTAATCTTTAACCCTCGCAAAGACGCGAGGGCCTGTGTGTTGCCGTGGGGCAGTATGTAGTTATAGTGTTACTGACCGTTCCCCATGCACGGACATCCTCGTCATACACCAACAGTTCCGGCCACACGTGCATCAGGTACCAGGAGAAGTCCCGACACTTCAGCCGTTCCTTCAGAGCCAGGCGGGAGGAGAGGTTCCCGGCGTCTAGGGTCTGGAACAACAAGCTGTGGTGCACTTGTCGGAAAGAAATTGTGTTAGCTTGATTGCTTGTTGTTTCATGCAGCAATGTGCCAGCATCACGACCACGGCCTGCAAATAATTGAGTGTAGACCAGACCATCCAGTGATTGGTATTGATACACCACAGGGTACGATGACTCTCTACTTCTGTTACGATAATAGTTTAACTTCTGTTCGATCATTGCTCATCATGTCTGTGTACGAAATACAAGGGATTCCGATGTCCATTTCTAAGGCACCATTAACAGTGTTTCGCTGATAGATATTTCGCAAAAGCGAGGAGACAGGACGTCATTGAAATATCTCGTATTCTTTTGGGATCTGGCGAGAATGTGTAACCTACGCTTGCCGTAAGAGACGCCCAGCAGCCAGGAAGCTCACTTCCGGCGTGCTGGTCCTGTTGTGTAGATCGATGTACATGATATCAACCACTGGATTGTTGAGTCATTTATTAACAGTCAGTTATACAGGTGTTCAATGAATATGTTCTGGTGAACGCCAAATGCCAGTATGGTACAAACCGTCATGGTGGGATATCCATGAAGACTCACCTCCATTTCCGGGAACTGGCGGTATACGAATCTCTTGTACGGCCCCATCCACACTTCTACTGCACGCTTAAAATTGACCAGCTTGACCGCGTGTCTACCTCCTCCCGGGAAGGTGTAGGGCTGAGGACGCTCGATGTGACCCACGTGTGAGCATGGCACGTGTAGCAGCTGACCCCCGCACATCCACACCTGAAAAAACGACTCTTTCCTTACATCATATCCAATGAGACATAACGCGTGTAGGAATGTTTGTTTGTTTGTTTGTTTGTGTAACGCCACGCCCAGTTATGTCTCAACTAATGTATACGGCAGCCATTGGTAAAATGTCGAGTTTGGACCAGAAAATGCAGTGACTGACATTTGGGGCATCTGTCTACCCAAATGGGACTGGATGACATGTGTTAACCAAAACCAAAAAGTCGGCGAATCTGACCACCTGATCCCGTTAGTCACCTCTTACGGTAAGCATGGCTTGCTGAACATCAGTTCTAACCCGCATCTTCGCGGAAGTGTGGAATGAACGAATGAAAGAATCATTGAATGATGGAGATGACGATGATCACAACGACATCAACAACAGTAGGAGCATGTCACTCACCCTCCACGCCATCTCAATGTTCTCCCCGCCCCAAATCTGCATTCCCTCGTCATAGGCACCGATCTCCTCAAAGTATGACTTGTCCACAGCATAGGCGGCTCCAACCATTGAAACGCCCCTGCCCAACCAATGCCAGGGATATATTTAAATCAACCACACTTCTATAACCGTCAAAATATTAAAAAGCAAAGCCCATCTTGACAAAAGTCCTTTTCGTGATTCATAAAAAAACGAACTGTAACTCATGTTAACAGTCAGTATCGTATAACTGATTCTGCTTTGGGTTGTTTGATGCTGCGGACAGCAATATTCTAGCTATATATCGGCGTTCTGTAAATAATCCAGTCTTGATCAGGCAACCCAGTGATCAACAGCATGAACATCGATCTATGCAATTGGAAAACGATGTAATTCTCAAGAATGTTCATACCACAAGTACAGATTACTGGCGACCAGTTCTAACCCCTATCTTCACGGATCCATTGTTTGCTTCCGGCAGAGATTTCGTGTGGATATGGGAAGAATTCTGTTGCATTTTTTCACGAACACTACCTATTTCACCGTCCACGATATTTTCTTGTCACAAGAGTCAGCCATGCCAGACTTTCAGGATTTACCTTCTTGGGCTGTGTCGTTGTTCCCCGATTTGTTCCGGTCTGAAGTATAGACCATAGAATCCCAGTTTCCACTGGAAACCGTATCTCATGACATTGTCACCAGCCACGTTGTACTGCAGTGTCCGAGCATCAATCTTGTCCAGCACGCTCATCGCAACTGTCTTATTGTTCTTCCTTATCTCGTTCAGCAGGGGAGGCAACCTGGGACAAAACGATGCACTTTAGGTTCACTACAATAATAATTCACATGACAATATAAATGGATATTTCCTGATTCTACTAATTTCCCTACGGATTTCATTTCCACGTTAAGCACGAATGATACAAGGACTAGGAAAAATTACTATGGAGTTTACAGATAACTATTTGGACGAAAGTCGTGATTTTCATTTCATAAATTACGATTACCAATTCTGTTTTCCAAGTGAATATGTCTGTAAAAATGGAAAAGTAAAGAAAAGGCATAAATGTACTATACAGAAGAAACGTACTCAGTTGTTGTAACAGTTTCTATTGCACGGCATACTCCAAATAAAATTTCAAACACATTTCGTCAAAAATGTTCTGTGGTGTGAATGTTTTGTTGGAGGTTATACGCGCTCAGCCAAATATCTGCCTATTGCACTAATGGCCTGCCCTACCTACCAACCCACTTGAACCTCCATGTGGCTGTCGAGGAAGACCAGCACGTCTCCCTGTGCTGCCCGCCACCCTCTCAGCCTCCCTTTGATCAAGCCTCCCCTCAAGAGCATGCGCAAAACCTTAACCTTACCGGCTTGGAAATGGTTGGCGATGTACTGGTCCAGAGGCTTCTTCAAGATATCTGAATATTGAGCACAGCATGTGGAGCTTTTTACCAAAAGCAGACCACCATTCTTGAGGCTAAATTCTGTAACAGTGGTCTGAGGTCCGTGGTCAGGTCCAAGACACAATAATGCAGCATTAATGATACTACTAGATACCAAGGATTCAAACAATAATTTCACGTGGAGTAAGGGAGGTGTGGGTGTCTGGGGTAACACAGTAACAATCTCTCTGTAAAGCTGGTGGAAACAGTACCACATGTACATATACTACATTGTCTACATATACACGATACCAGTCTCTCCGTAAAGCTGGTGGAAACAGTACTACATGTACTGCATTGTCTACATATACATGACACCAGTCTCTCTGTAACGCTGGTGAAAACAGTACCACATGTATTACATTGTCTACATATACACGATACCAGTCTCTCTGTAAAGCTGGTGGAAACAGTGCCACATGTACTACATTGTCTACATATACACAATACCAGTCTCTCTGTGCAACTGGTGGAAACTGTACCACATGTACTACATTGTCTACATATACACGATACCAGTCTCTCTGTAAAGCTGACCCGTGAAGGTCCCGGGGTAGAATAGGCCTTCAGCAACCCATGCTTGCCATAAAAGGCGACTCAGCTTGTCGTAAGAGGCGACTAACGGGATCGGGTGGTCAGGCTCGCTGACTTGGTTGACGCGTGTCATCGGTTCCCAATTGCGCAGGTCGATGCTCATGTTGTTGATCACTGGATTGTCTGGTCCAGACTCGATTATTTACAGACCGCCGCCATATAGCTGTAATATTGCTGAGTGCGGCGTAAAACTAAACTCACTCACTCACTCACTCTGTGAAGCTTGTGGAAACAGTACCTAAGCTGCTGGCGTCATCCACCAAGATGATCTCCTTCAGCAGTGACGGAGGCGTTCTGGTGATGATGCTGTGGACCGTCCTCAGTAGCAGCGAACGCCACTCGTTATGGAAGGGGATGATGACACTGGTTGTCGGAAGCTGAGACACAGGATATACCAAGCTGCCACAGCTGGATGGGAAGGACATATATACATTGCTGCATGCATACATAGATCGGATATTGACTAGCTGTATGCATTTATACAGGGCTACAAGTCACCAGTTTTGAGAATATCAATTGTATTCTGACGTATACTTGGAAAGTATGTTTGGAAAGTCATTCACATTCCTAAGAATCCTATTATTTTTCAAAAGAAGGCAAAGAAGGCGTTTGATTTATTTTGTAAAGAAATATAAATTTATTGTGTTTTGTAATAGAGAGTTCTAAGGATAATAATATGTGACCATATGAGGACATGTGTATTCCTTAAAGACTCACAGATAGTTATACAATGTACATAGCATCAAGCAGCTGGGCCATGATTTTCGAAGCTGTCTTAGCGCTAAGATTGCCTTAAATAAATGTTAATGAGGGGCTTGTACGTTGATCCTACACTTGCAATGTGGAACCAACAATATCGCACTGCATGCATGTTGTAAGTGGTATGTTACCGTGTACTTGTGGATCTGTTTATCATTGACTGGTAGATAGTCCTTTAGACGCTGGATAAACGTTATATCCTGAATTATGACGTCTATACTATACATGCACGTGTCGGCAATACGTTAACGCCCTGTCTGCAAGACGTCAACGCCATGCCCACGTGAAGGTGAATGTTCTGTTCCAAACTGACATTCTCTGTCAATGTGCAGTGGCTGTTTATATTACACATCAGGCGAAGACACGGACATTTAATTATGACATGTGCTTTTTCATAAAGAGATTTATTCATACATGTCACGGTTGCATTGCAACCATGGTCATTATTGTTAAATACATTCTGTACAATTAATCTACATATACTAATGTCCCGAACCACCGTCTGTTCTGTATGCATCATAAAGAGTGTGTGAGTTTAGTTTTACGCCGCTTTTTAAGCAATATTCCAGCAATATCACAGCGGGGCACATCAGAAAATGGCCTTCATACATTGTACTCACGTGGGGAATCCACCCCGGGTATTCGGCGTGACGAGCGAACGCCCTAACCACTAGGATACCCCACCATAAAGAGTTTGTGACCATGTTAAAGAAGTCGTTATGCGTAATGTTCCGAAACATCGTATGCCTGATAATACAGAAGCTGGCATTCATACATTCTCCCCTCTTTACGTGCATTATAAATGTTTGATAACCACAAGCGAATTTCCTTTCAAAAATGCATGTCCATGTATCGTGCGTGGATACAGTGATCTTGAGCCAACTCTTGAAGATCCAGGTTATAACTGATCTTCAGCAAGCTACACTTGTAACCTGCGTCTAAATGGATCTAATGGTCAGGCTCGCAGTTTCGTATACTGATACTCATGATGTTAATCACTGGAATGTCTGGTCAAGAGTATATACAGACCGGCTCCATATAGCTAAACTATTACTGAGTGCGGGGTTAAATCTGTCAGAATGTCAGAAACCCCAAAATAAAATCCTATAGATGCTGGTATGTCAAGAGGGTGTTCTTTCATTTTATCAATGCTGACATGTTCTAGGTTGACTGATTGCCATTCACAAAATAACTCACATTGTAGTGGTGGGGAGACCTACCTGGGAAACCTGGTATCCGGGATGCTCCTGTTGAGGCTGATGAGATCACTGGCCACAACATTCACTTTATACACCTCCATGTGCTGCTCCACCAGCTGCAGCTCCTGCCCCACAAACGTCATGCCCCTCCCGTTTTCCCCATTGGCGTTAGAACCACGAGCGTTCAACCCCTCAACCTGGATATCTAGTCCCTCGTTCGGATCAGCTTCCTTCTTTGTGAGTGACCCGATGATCCAGTTGAAGAACAGTCCACAAATAAACACATGGAGTACGGCGGTGTATATTTTCATTCGGAACCTCATAGTGTTGTTGATGATGTTATAAAATCTCAAAAGACTGGGATAAGCATATAAGTGATCATCGAACAGGTAAAAGATGATGATGATGATGATGATGATGATGATGAAACATCTCGTGCATCGCCTTGCTTAAGGTGAACAGGATTATACACAAGGTCAACACCATCACAGACAATGTTCTTCTTCATCAAGGTAGAATTCTACACACCATTTTCAATAGGTGAGTCTTTTGTGTCGAGCGTTCAGTAACCCGATACGTCTATATACACGAAACCTCTGAGTGAGATATTAAGCGTACCTGTCCACAACAAACATCAATGGCTAACCTCCTCTCAGGGCGATATCAACTTACTCAACGTCGGTCGAAGGTCGGAATTCACGATCAGTTTTATAATTTTGTGAGTTTATAAATGACTGGAGTCGTTTAGGCACAGAGACAATGTGCTGTTAAACGTCATCCAAATGTCCCGGCACAAGGCATACATCTCTCCATCCCGTGCATGGTTGCAGAAGGTCGATCAGAGTGTCACAAGTCCATTATATCGCCCATCTGGGACATCTTGTTACAATAATGGTATTACACTGTACACGTCGACTGTATTGTCATCCATCACAACAGCTCATCGTCCTCTGATACAGGAAGTCACTTTCTAGCAATGATGAAAGCACATATATTCACGGCATCACACGTATGGTACTCTCTTCCTACCAACACCACTCACTGACAGTAGTACTCAGGTCTCGCGGCGGCGGGTCGAACTCGAGGAACAGATGTCGACACAACCATAGGCTCTATATTGTAAGTGAACCCTTACTCATAATTTTGTGTTAATTCATTTAAACGTCTTTATATTCGAATTTTCATTCACATAATCTTCAGAGCACTGCAAGCAGCTGTTAATTGCAGAATTATAGTAGCTTAGAAATCGACAGAATTGACAGAAGTTTATTGATTTATCTTCTCTGCGGTCATGACTGACAAGCGGTGTCACAAGAGAAGGACGTCGATTTTACCAGACTTGGTAACATCTGTGTAAGGTTCGCACTATACAACATATATACGGTTGTATTGACTAACGAGCGCTAACACTGAGTAGCATCACGGTGGGTGTCAACGTGGCTTGTTCAGAGTGAGTGAGTGAGTTTAGTTTTACACCGCACTCAGCAATATCCCATCTATATGACGGCGGTCTGTAAATAATCGGATCTGGACCAGACAATCCAGGGATCAACAGCATAAGCATCGATCTACGCAACCAGGATTCGATGAGTGTGAGGGAGTGAGTGAGCCAACAAGAGACATGCAGTCCAAGTGGCTTCTACATGGCACGTGATTTGTATCCCAAGACACATGCCACCAAACCTGCCCATCAAAACCCATCGGGGGGCTGGCAGCACAAACACACCATTCTTTGGAGATATTTACCCCGACATCTCAGCAGTCGTATTGTTAAGTATCATACATACGGCCCCTGTATTTGTGTAATCATTCTACTATCCACGCGGTCAACGTACGGGCAGTTGCATACTGATCTCTTACGTCACACGAGTGTCCACTCTCCTACCCAGAGTTCTGTGCGGCCAGCCAGCTTCGTACCTCTGCCACTCTCCTACCCAAAGTTCCATGCAGGGAGCCAGCATAGTAGCTCTACCTTTGCCACAGGCCAGTTACACAGTTCATTCAGTATAATGTACGTATTTCATAACTGTTTCATTTCGGATGAGTCTACAAATCTAATTAAACATCGTTGTTAAAATTGTTCAGTTTCACTGAGAAAGTATCCCAAACGTGTAAAACTATTTCGATTTGCGTAGGGATCCTTAATTGTTTACATGAGCTGTACGGTTCCATGTGCTGTCATCGAAGCCTTATGCAGAGCAAAATATGCAGCCGGTTTGAAATATAATTAATATATATTGTCATAAACCTTACTGACGCAGCTGGAGAAGAATATGAAAACCTCGCCGAATCGCTTGCGTTAGGCCAGTCTCAGCTTATGTATGATTTATGCGCATTTGTTTACAAACAAGAGAAAAGTCTGGTCATGCAAATTAGCCTGTGGCAGTGATGTTATGCTAAGCGTTGTGTCCGTTGATCTGTGTCGGTAACCACTTGACCTGAAATTGTAACAAATTGATTGGATAACTTCTCAATTAGATCACGTTGTTTTTCTTTCATAACAAACACGTGAATTCATTCACTTTACAAATAACATACAGTCTGAGAATGTAACCATTGCGAACGTCTTGGCTAGTGGCAGTTCTATTATGAGTCGAACTGAGACATGTTTATATCCACCGAACAACGTGATGTTAGCCCTGTGAAGCAAACCACGGAACGGGGTGTGACTGAGTAATTTAATGTTTTAGGCTGTACGAGGCGATGACTTGCATCGTGACGTCGATTACCAAGGGGACAGTCGGCGTACAGACGTCAATACAGTGTGGCGTCATGCTGAACTTGTACTACATTACTGTTAGAAAGTGAAGATACGGGTCCTCAGCAACCAGTGCTCGGGGTCGGAGGTCAGCCTCACTGATGCATGTCGTTGTATCCAATATGGCGTTGATCAATGCCCCGGATGTATATTACTTGCTGAAGGCAGCGTAAGCAACACACAAGCGTGATATCAGGTTCTGGATTGTCTGGTCAGGGCTTGATTATTTAAAGATATGCGAAAAATTAAATTCTTCTGACAAGTAAAAATATTAAACTTGTCAGTGCGTGAGTGGGTATGATTTAACACCGCTTGTAGGTATATTCCAACAGAATCATGTCGTAGGACACCAGAAACGGGATCACACTTTGTACCCATGTGGGGAATAGAACCAGGCCTTCAGTGTGACAAGCGAATACCTTATCCACAAGGCCACCCCACCGTCTGTTTTAAACGTGTATGATATATAGCAAACTATACGCCCTCAAATACGTTCCTTCATGAAGGTTTATTGAGTGCCTGTGCAAAACGTTAATTGAGCGTAAACGCTGAATAGGAATACCAACTAGAATGTTTTACGTTATACATATATACTTAGACGAAACAACATAAGGCCATATAAAAAGTGAAATGTTTCTCCGACATTGACGCGTAACTTTTATTTGCGCTAGTAAAAAAATTGTATTGCCATTTCGAAAAATAGTTTTGAATTGGCCGCGTCCCGATCATCCATTTGTCCACTATAAGAATGAGTGTTTGTAAAAACGAATGTGACTGAATGTACAACTCATTAATTAATGCGTGCCAAACTTTCCAAACTGTATTTCTGAGAGAAAACGAAACGTGTTCCTCCCTCGTTACTTTTTTCTATCAAATATTAAAATGCAAGTCGTCACTTTTGTAAACAACGTGTCCGAGAAACATTTATTTCTTTATGCAGCCTAACATAACGTTGTATACATTTGACCAACCGTTCGAGTGGACGATAAAACAGACCCAGTATGAAAATATTAGTATACAAATCTGTCCTTAGAACACATCTGACAAAATGTCGATTAAGTATGATAGTCCGAGTACATTGTGAGTGAGTGAGTGGGTGAGTGAGTATGGGTTTTATCTATAGTCCAGCAAATATAACGACTGAGTCAACTAGAATCAGTGGGTATCATGTCTGTCAGGAATGGACTTGTGGGGAAGCGAACCCGGTGATCAACGGATCATATGTTGTCATTTACGGAAACCACCTGTGTACATGGAGTGCGCTATGCACTGATTACAGTGGAGTATTCTGTTAAATGCCTGGCAACTCATGTCATCAGTGAAAAAAATTCAGTTCAGTTCAGTTCAGTTCATCACAACAATCCTAGTAGTCTAGAGAGACTAATATCAAATATGTCTTCCTTGGTGTTTGTGTCGGCAATCCACTGGTTGAACTTTGAAACAATGACACCCAGTCGACCAAGTCACACAGTGGGACGCTTTATACCACTAGACAAGACTGTTTATCTAGTTTATGTAAGAATGTCGAGTTTTGATTGGTCCTCGTGACTCTGATAAAATATCATGTACATTCATCGCGATCCGCCATCCGCGATCCGGAGTATGAAAGTCGTATACTCCCACTGCGAAAGTCATATCACCCTGCTACGCCTCGGTGACGACGCGAAGTGAGAAAAGCATGCATCGACAAGCCTTTAGTAAACGTGCGATGCATTGAGGTCAAACGATCAGCTGGTGTCATCATGGCAGCAAGTCGATTCGATGCGTGTTGTTTTGTTTTGATTTAGTGAAAACATTCAGCTAGATAAATGCGTTATTACATCGTGTCGAGGGAAATACGGGGCCTCCGGCTCGGGAAATACAACCTTACGAGGGACTGATAAAACCCCGTATTTCCCTCGACACGATGTGATAACTTATAATGCCGTACGACTGGTTGGTTGGTTTGTTGTTTAACGCCGCACTCAGCAATATTTCAGCTATATGGCGGCGGTCTGTACACAATCAAGTCTGGACCAGACAAGCCAGTGATCAACCGCATGAGCATCGATGTACAAAACTGCTATATGATGACATGTTTCAACCAAGTCGGCAAACCTGACCACCCGATCCCGTTAATCGCCTCTAACAACGAGTTAAGGAAGACCAATGCTAACCTGGATCTTCAAGGGTGTACATCGTATGAATTGTTATCAATTTTACAACATAATGTAGGAACAGTGGTTGCCTTGGAAACAATATAAATGCCGAGATTACGAGACTGTACGAGGCTTCAAGAGATTCAACGAATGCCAGAACAACAGAGGACCCAGCAGGGAACATCACATACGGCTGACAACACCTAACAAAGTGATCCATCAAATCAACATCGTAGCACCGCAACAGGCAGTGTAGTGTCACAAAACCGCTATCAGGTACTCCGTTGTAACATCACAGAACACATAACGCTGGGGGAAGTCTAAGATGAGTATGGATGTCGGGCTTCATCAACTGGAGAGATTCATCTGTTCCATGCCATCGAAATGATCAATTGAGCTCTGGAAGTCAGAAGTAAAGAACAGTTTCTAAACCAAAAGTCTAAAGTCCTAAACCAAAAATATGGTTGGTTGGTATGAAATAACGACTGGACAGTGTTTAAAGAACAACTTAACCGTTGTCAGTAATTTTAATAGTTTCACAAACGTTAATGACGATACATCATATTGATTATTAAGGTTTAGACAACAAAACGTATGTCTGAAACGTTACTAATTCATCAATATTTTCAGCTATTGATAGAGACTTCAAACCCGGTACGTTAAACATAAAAGAATTTGCCTCGATATATCCCATACCACACAGACCTTTTCTAGCATGGTGTGTTCCAAGAGCTTCTTAACAGAATAGGATTACCTTGAATACTTAAACATCCATATAGGAGGTCAAATTAAGTTGTGTACAAAATTATTTTACTGATACATCGCCCTAATACAGAGCACCATGCAAGACAAGAGCTACTGTCACAACATAACGTCTTGTGTTCCGCCGGCTAATGGTGGCACGGTTGACACGTCGACCTCTCGGCAGAAACTTTTGTAACTAAACTAGGGACCTCTTTGATTCTTTATTATTCTAGTGTTTATTTGTCTAAATAGATCAATGCCACATTACAAAATCGGTCTCACCAGTACTATATACACAACCAACAAAACTAGAGCAGTTTTAAGCATGCAAAGTTAATATATCATGCCTTTGTACTAATTATACAACGACAATATGACAGCTGATACGACCTCATGCAAAATACGTAAAATATATCCACATACTGAACGTTGGACTCAGTTCGTTTATTTCTAGTACAGGATTACATATTGATTCTCTCTTATTTCCCTATTGATTTCAAGTTTCGCCTCTTATCAATAATGTATGTTCCAAACCCATCCAATATCACAGACTTTTCACCGGAAAAGATATGTTAGTAGCGATTTTTGGTAGATTAGAAACAGTCCATAACATCCTCTGTTAAGAGTCTCATCTAGAACCCCCTTCTCGCTGAAATGTATTTTCAATTATAATATCTTAACATTGTTGTAAATCTTCGTTGAATGGCATTTCAAAAGTTGTATAGATGAAGGAAAACCAAGTTGTACGAAAAATCTTCTCTATTGCAGTTGATATAAGATATGTCTCTTATAAACACTGAAAGGCCAACACATATCCATTAATTGGTACTTAGCTCGATATATCATTATCGTATCTATCTAACCAGGTACATGCTAATGATTTATGAAAATTACACATTGTGTATCTTATAACTAAAATCCAAAATATACCAAACAGCAAGTAAGTTTTTATCAGGTTCATAAACAGAAGATATAAACATGAACGCTTCCTTTTGTGATATTTAGTTTTTTCGAGACATGCGTTTCTTTTGCTGTTCAGTATATGAATACTGTTTAACTATGGATATCATAAACTACAGTGCAGCGCAAAACAAAGTATACACAACACTTAATGGCGGTTAGAAATGAAGTAAACACGAAATGGAAATAAAACAGCGAAGTTTAATCAAATCGAAATTTCAAGCGTATCTTTCTTTTGCCCGGCACGTTACATGCAGTGGTGCCCATGCATTATGTGCAGATGAGTACCAGCCATTTCATGCATATTTCAAATATAACACCAAAGAGGGGATTGGGTGGTCACACTGTAGTGACGTATCACGACAACATTGTCTCTCATGCAACAAACCTGTCTTTACATGTACCACCAGGACACAACTGACTCACTGTTATGCATCAAAACCTTCTCAAATGCGCGACAGCGCTCAGTCAGTATGAGTGAGTGGGTATGGTTTTACGCCACTTTCAGCAATATTCCAGCAATATCACATCAATGGACTTTCAACGTTCAAATCCATGTGGGGAATCGAACCGGGGACTTGGGCGTGATGAGCGAACGCTTTTACCACTAGGCTACTCCACGCCCCTAGGGGAATGTACGACTCTGTCGATCTCACACCCTGCTAATGCTACACTACGTACCAAAGCCGACATTCACATGCCCCGCGTCCTTGCTTACGTCTTTGGTGTCAGCGGAGATGTCCACCTCAGTAGGCCAGTGGAAGCCTACACACACCTGGTAGATGTAGGCACCGAGTACCGCACCTATATGGGGCCCGAGGACAGGGACCCAGAACCAGTTGAAGCCCCGGAAGCTGCCATATAGGAAAGGAGATGAGAGTCACGTGTCTGCTACAAGCACAACGTTATCTCGACACAAAGGATGAGGATGATGAGGAATTCTGTCATGCATCATCAATGTATCTCCATCACGTTATCTCTCTGTTTCGGTTCAGATACTGTAGACCCGTGAAAATCCCAGTTGGAATACGTCTTAAGCAACCCTTGCTTGTCCACGAACGGGCCCGGGTGGTCAGACTCGCTGACTTAGTTCACACATGCCATCTTGTCATGATCCGTTTATTTACAGACCCCCGAAAAATTGCGGTGAAAACACATTCAATATTGTAGCTATATGGTACTGGCAGAATATATTACAGCACGTCACAGCGTAAATTGTAATGAAAAACGTAAATTGTAATTCTTGCAGTAAATTGTAATAATCTTTGACGTAAATTGCAATACGAACGTAAATTTGTAATAAAAAATGACAAACTATAATAATTTCAGTTGCGAGAAAATGTAATAAGCATTTACGTAAATTGTAATAACAGTTTTAGTCATAAGTAAACACACGTGTGTTCGTTTTTCGTTGCATTTCATAATCATATAAGCTTGGTGACTAAATATATTTTCACTTATAGTTAGTAGCAGACTAAAGCTGCTGTATAGAATGGTGTTTATATCAAAGTTTACTTCTAGGATTTCAAAGCCTTGTATCAAACCAAACCGGCTGCTGACATACCTTGGACATTCAAAAGAGAGAGAGAGAGAAATCAGTCTCTTGGAAAAAGAATAAAACTGTTTCTTTCTGCTTGTAACATTACCTAAATAATCCATCTCCTTACAGTCTGTTATATTCTTACATTATATACGTCATTTCTATTTATGGCTAAATTGCCCCAACTTGCCAACATCTGAAGGGATGGTGTAAACCCAGCCGGTGTTCATGCAGGAAGCAACCCTCGATTGTTTCATATATTATTGCCAGTAATAGTGAAATTACTTTAGATTTAATTCTCAGTTTTCAATGTATATCTGTAACAATCTAGTTGCCTTACACTCCTTTGCAGACAGGTAAGTATATTCTCTATTTTTTTTTCATTCATTTATAAATGTATAACTGTCTGGCTGACGATGTGACATTAAATGTTAACTCACTCACCCCTAATGTGTCTGCGAGGACGGCGAACGGAAAAATAAACACACTTACTTTATCTTAGGTCATGAGAATGTAAGCACGTTTATGTAAATATCGCAAGCGTCAAACATTAAGAACAAAACAAAAATGGGTAATGTCTGTGTGGCTTTTCTTGCTGCTCATGAGCAACGTCTGAAGACGGCTAGGTTAACATGGCATATATCGATGACATACCTACACAATGCGTAGGTAGAGTGTACCTCTCAACATTTTGTTATTTATCACGTGAGCCTGACTGCAACTCGAAAACGTCAGACATAAAATTTTTGGAATGTTTGTGTCGCCTTTTTGTGACTCTCTCAGCAACAGTAAAATTGTCAGCCACAAATTGAGTATGACACCATCCACCCTCCAGAAACTCTTGTCGTCTCGGAGCTAGCAACAGAATGTACAGGTTACTGACACTAAACAAGGTACGAGGGTAACAAGTATCCGGTTTGAGATTAACAGCATAAACTGCATGAGAATGGAGCAAACTGTAAATTTACTGTTCATAAACAAACAAAGGGGCAGGGTTCAGAAACTCCATTGTACTAAATTTGAATATATCCATCATTTCTTTCTTGAGTTATCGCCCTGACAAGCTTATATGATGTATGAAATGCAACAAAACGGACATACATTTTACCGAAAGTAAGATTTTTACAATTTACGTTAATTTTTATTACAATTGAAGCATCACAGTTCACGAACATTTTGAGTACATTTTGCGTTTTATTACAATTTACGAACATTTTGAGTATATTTTGCGTTTTATTACAATTTACGAACATTTTGAGTACATTTTGCGTTTTATTAAATTTACGTCGTAACACAGCATTTTGTTCAATGTACGTACTTCATTGTTAAACCTGAAAGGATCTTATCCCCAGTCTGCAGTAAGGTCTGTATCAGCCCTGTATGTACTCACCTGACTGGATCTGTTCCTCTACCTGCTACACGGACTTTATCACCCTTCCATGTACCCACCTGGAAGGATCTGATCCCCCAACCTGCTACACGGACTGTATCACTCTTCCATGTACCCACCTGAAAGGATCTGATCCCCAACCTGCTACACGGACTTTATAACCCTTCCATGTACCCACCTGAAAGGATCTGATCCCCAAGCTGCTACACGGACTTTATCATACCTCGATGTACCCACCTGAAAGGATCTGACCCCCCAACCTACTACATGGACTATATCACAAATCAATGTACCCACCTGGAAGGATCTGATCCCCAACCTGCTACACGGACTTTATCATACCTCGATGTACCCACCTGAAAGGATCTGACCCCCTAACCTACTACATGGACTATATCACAAATCAATGTACCCACCTGGAAGGATCTGATCCCCAACCTGCTACATGGACTTTATCATACCTCGATGTACCCACCTGAAAGGATCTGACCCCCAACCTACTACATGGACTATATCACACATCAATGTACCCACCTGGAAGGATCTGATCCCCAACCTGCTACACGGACTTTATCACACCTCGATGTACCGACCTGAAAGGATCTGATCCCCCAACCTGCTACACGGACTTTATCACACCTCGATGTACCCACCTGAAAGGATCTGATCCCCCAACCTGCTACATGGACTATATCACACATCAATGTACCCACCTCGAAGGATCTGATCCCCAGCCGGCTACACGGACTATATCACCCTTCCATGTATCCACCTGAAAGGATCTGATCCCCAACCTGCTACACGGACTTTATCACACATCAATGTACCCACCTGGAAGGATCTGATCCCCCAACCTGCTACACGGACTCTATCACACCTCGATGTACCCACCTGAAAGGATCTGATCCCCCAACCTGCTACACGGACTTTATCACACCTCGATGTACCCACCTGGAAGGATCTGATCCCCCAACCTGCTACACGGACTATATCACACATCAATGTACCCACCTGAAAGGATCTGATCCCCCAACCTGCTACACAGACTTTATCACACCTCAATGTACCCACCTGAAAGGATCTGATCCCCCAACCTGCTACACGGACTTTATCACACCTCGATGTACCCACCTGAAAGGATCTGATCCCCCAACCTGCTACATGGACTATATCACACATCAATGTACCCACCTGGAAGGATATGATCCCCAGCCGGCTACACGGACTATATCACCCTTCCATGTATCCACCTGAAAGGATCTGATCCCCAGCCTACTATATGAACCATATCACCCCTGGAAGTACCCACCTGAAAGGATCTGCTCCCCATCCTGCTATAGCTGTGAAGATTCGTGGTCCCAGGTCCCTGGCGGGGTTGATGGCATACCCACAGTTAAAGCCGAAGGTCATGCCGATGGCTACGACGATCAACCCGACACTGATGGGGACGAGTCCCGAGGGTGGGGACATATTCCGGGGGTCGGTCACTGCCATCACACAAATCAGCAGGATCGCAGTGCCGAAAACCTACAGTGTAATACTCTTCAAAGAATATCTAAGATATATTTCACATGGTCAAAGCTGTGGTTGAGTTTATCACAGTACTCATCGCTAAGCCTATTTTTAATCCAATCAGACACACATGGCCCTGTCACGTCATGAGCATGAATACGCTATGCAGAGTTAATGCAGAGTTTCCCTTGACAGAAACCTGTAACATTGCCAGTACATGTGAAAACTGCATCTGACATACCCGAAACACTCTTCAGTGTTTTCACTCACAAATTTGGACAGCAATTAAACACCGTTATCTTACGGACCGACAATAGCATTGTGTTGATTAACATGGCTAGAGGAATACATTTGATAAGTCACCTGGTCACCAAATCCGTTTCCTGTAGAGACAAAAGGCTGCGGGTAGGTGGCCCAGATACCGGCGGTGGAGGCGTTGCCGACTACAGCCCTCACACCGTCGTCGTAGTGGTGTAGAGCGTCTGCGATAACAGGGTTGGAAGAGGTCAGGGCATTTTTGTCGAGTAGATGGACTGCCCTGCTACACTACATTTATCGCACCTGACATATAAATGTCGTTTTCGCTTACAGGCGACGTACACTGCAATGTACCCCGTTGCCAATGGCAACTCATTCGGTACTTCGTGGTAGTACTTCTTTATCTCGAATAACACTGAATCACACATGATGCAAGGAAATTACCTTTGTAATTTGTTTCGCGAATGTAACGTAGCGATGGAGATAACGTAGCGATGGCTACGAAAGGATTTGCCTAGCATTCCAAAAATTGAATTTTGGCGAAACGTTCAAATGTAGTCCCTGTGAATATTAAGAAGGGTAATTATATCGCGGCGATTTTACTAAGACAATACTTACAGGAAAAAGATGCATGATTCGAATCGTTTGATTCACACAGGTTGGCTGAAGTGTACGATCCGATACCCATGCTTCGAACAGTTCAAACGTAACGTTGAGGTGTTTGGTAAGATAAATACGTTGTTCACTGGTCCCTTGGGGCCCTTGGGTTGATGTACCCTCGACGTTTGTTTATGTTCCTTCCGGGCTCGGGGAACATAAACAAACATCGAGGGTACATCAGACCATGTCCCCTCTTGACCAGTGAACAACTTCTAACATACACCACTAAGCTCACCTACATACACCACATATATTAGAGCTTACTCGCCTATACACCAGATATACCAGGACACTCCTATATCTGCCAGACATACTGGGACACTCTCCCCTATATACGCCAGATATACCAAGACACGCCTACATCTACCAGATATACTAGGACACACTCAGCTATATGCACCAGATATACCAGGACACGCTCACCTATATACAGCAGATATACCAAGACACGCCTATGTCTACCAGATATACTAGGACACACTCACCTATATAAGCCAGATATACCAGGACACACTCACCTATGTACACCAGATATACCAGGATACACTCACCTATATACACCAGATATACCAGGACACAGTCACCTAAATACACCAGGTATACTAGGACACACTCACCTATATACACCAGATAAACCAGGACACATTTACACCAGATACTAGTATACCAGGACACACTCCCCTATATACACCAGATATACCAGGACACACTCACCTATATACACCAGACACACTTACCTATATACACCAGATATACCAGGACACACTCACCTATATACAGCAGATATACCAGGACACACTCACCTATATACACCAGACACACTCACCTATATACACCAGATATACCAGGACACACTCACCTACGTACACCAGATATACCAGGACAAACTCACCGATATACAGCAGATATGCCAGGACACACTCACCTATATACAGCAGATATACTAGGACACACTCGCCTACATAAACCAGGAACATCAGGACACACACACCTACAGTCACGAGGTATACCAGGACACACTCACCTATATACACTAGGTATACCAGGACGGAGGCGATGAAAGCCCCCAAGTACTGGGCCAGGATGAAGACAGGCACTTTCTTCAACTGAATCCTCCCAAGGAACGCTTGGGCTACAGTAACGGCGGGATTAAGGTGGCCACCTATAAAAGACATTGATTGTTGACATGGTCATTGCTTCTGGCAACGTCATCGCAGATATCACCATGACTTCATTTTTTAAAGGTTAATTAACATCTTAAAGTCTTATGACTTTGTAAGTTTAGTTTCTTTGAGTGAGTGAATGAGTGAGTTTAATGTTAAGCTCCATTCACCAATATTCCATCTGTATAACAATCGATTTCTGACACAACAACATCGACATCGATCTACGCAAATGATTAGTTTCGTTGAAGGGTACAAGTTCATGAATCAGGGATAAGCTACATTAAAGAGTTCTCTTTGGGAAATATGTACATTTTAGGATGATGAATTCTCAGTCCTATTCTAAATCATAGCTCAGGTGTTAAAATTGGTATTCCTTGAGGCGACTAATCATTAGATTGTCTGGTCAGACTGGTTCATTTACAGAACATCGTCACCAATATAGCTGGCCATTTCCGGAATATTGCTGAATATTGTTAAACAGTAAACAAGGTGAGATTGCCATGCTACTGGATGTTTCGGGATGACGCTTCAGGTCAGCTGGACACGACAGTTGGCAATCAGACCCCACTTGACATGTCCAAGAGAGCTGCAAGTTGAAACATAGTTACCGGAAACTCCTCCCGACACGTATATCCCCATGGCAACGCCTATCCCCCATGACCAGTAGATGGATAGTGGGGATCCATTCTTTCCATCACTGAGAAGAAACTGGGCCACCGATCCCTCGCCAAACACCTGAAACGCAACACATCGAGAACTGGAGGAGCTTTAAGCGATACTGAAACCTACTGATGAAGAAATAAAGATTTTAGAAAATTCTACCGCTACAATATTTGATGTCCACTATATGTATTTGATACAGTATAGTGACAGAATTATCTAAAATCTCTGTTTCTAAAGTGTAGCGGTAGACGTTTCTAAAATCTTTGTGTGATGGGTGATGAAACTATGCGACTAGAAAAGTCTAGATTTTAATTTTTAAAATCATTTTCCAAACCGCGGTTCGAGCTCTTATGTGTATAAGCGTAAAAACCGTGGAGGAAAGCGGTAAGACAAACGGCACGACAGAAAACGCTGTTCGCAGTCATGAAGGTTAACGAATCGGTCCGCTCACAAAGTGAATCTTGACAAATAGTGGAATATGTTTATCAGGTTTTTAAACAGTATTCTTGTAAATGTGATCGGAAAGAAAATGTGACACGGGGGAGTATTTAGTGTCAAGTAACACAATTATATGAATACTACATAGCGCGCTTATCCACGCAACTCGTGTTTGATAAAGGCGCTGGTATTTTGTCGTCTCTTACTGTATGTCAATTTCAACGTCATTTCATGTTCAGTGCCCCTTTAAAGTTTATTTGTGAGTGAAATGTGTTGATTCTCGACAATTTCTTAACTTGTGTGCTTAGGAACTTGCAAAACATTAATATTTATTTAATTTGAATTGGTAAATGGGCATGCATACCTGAAATATAAGTTATAATACTAATCCTATTGGTCAAAAGTAGACGATATAGTAGCATTCATTGGGCATACTCGGCACTAGACTGTACCGCCACTGTCAGCATGAAAGATGATCTCGTGACTAAGCTAGGTCAGTGTCCCAATCATCCTGCAAAGGATACCAGCATCGCCGTAGAAGGTTTTCCTTCCAATTTCACATTTAGATGTTATGACAAGATGCCACACCTTAGTAACACAAGTACCACCCATTACTAAACCCTACATGTAAATTGTACATTCACATTTGATACGACCTGCGTGCAGCGGATTAGTGCAGCAACATTAACAGGCCGGCACCCCGGGACCAAGCCTGTTATTCTATATATCAGATCAATCAATCATCATTGCTGTTGACGGGTATACCAGACTAAACTTCAAAACCATTCCACTCAACCATAAAGTTGTATTTGACAGTTATAGTCTACAACTCCTTCTTTTCTTCTCTCGGATAAGACTGTGGGCAGAAGGAATTGTTGGCACACTGGGATATCACACGCACGCACGCACGCACGCACGCACGCACGCATACACTGGGAAGTTCTTCATACCGAATTTGTACAGAGTGTGTTATGTAGTGGGAGAAATTATCATACATAAGTCAGTTTAGTTAACTGAGTAAAGTACGCAAGGCATTACATATCTATTGGGTTCTAAGTGATTCGTGTGCGGTTTTTGTACTCCTAGATTTGTAATTATTTGAGGAAATGTAATTTTTTTGAGTCAAATACGCGCCTTTCCTGGGACTCTGATAAATATTTGCCTAACTTACATACTATTCTAACACATGTTAATATCAGGAAGTTGCATGAGCGTAAATGTTGATGGACATTCGTAATAATATGCTTTCAAAGTAAAATGCAATTCATCTTCAATAACAATTTTACACGTTAAACATTTATGACTAACAAGATTTATTTTAGGTATGTACCAGTTTCTATCGCTCGGTCATGAGAGCTGAGTCGGAGATAAATACTTCCTATAGAGATATGGAGTCGATGTACGTAAATAACACAGAAGCGAACATTGATTGATAACATTTTTAAAAATTACACAATATTTATAGTTTCGACGAGTTGGACAACTGACTAAAATAAAGTGTATACCTTGATCATGGAATGCTTTGTTTAATAACTGATACAAATCTGCTGATAATTCACGAATATCTTTACATCATTATCAACATAAAGCTTAAGGTTACTACAACTAGTTGATGAAAAGTATATATGCATATTAAATGTATAACAGGCACCAGAGTAACATAAACAGCAACATTGGACACACATCCAACCAACATAGGAACTTTTGAAAAAATGCAACATCAAAATGGCCGTTGTTTATGTGGTCAAACATTCATTCACCTGGTCTAACCAAATCGCCCTACTTCATATTCCAGGGTTCAGAGAACATTAAGGCTTTCAACAAAGCAATGGCGAAACTTTTCAAGGAACACGATGTGCCCGTTTTGGATACATTTAATCTTACACAAGGAGTGACAAGCTTCGATGGGACACATTATGGGCTTGGCGTCAACTTAATGAAAGCCCAGATTCTTCTGAACTATATTGCAGAACAAGAAATAAGAGGACGATGGTGACAGCATATATTTTTATCAAAGACATACATTTATTGAAGCATATTCGGATTACATACAGCGAAACCTCTTGAACTGGACCTCCCTTAACTCAATGATCCATACATGGTACTACCATTTGTGGTTCGACTGGCTCTTGAAAGACATAGTCATCAACTATTTCGGAACCTCACAAATTTGTTTGTTTTTATTTGTGCAGTTTTGTTATTAGATTAATAAATATAGAAGCGACAAACCTCTTTGTCGATAATAAATCTCTGCCCAGACCGAGTCCTTGTGCCGTTCCGCCTTTATTGTGAGCATGTGTTTGCTTGTTTTTTTTATGTTTAACGTCACACTTATAGGATATTAAACTCGTTCCCCTTTCATATCAAGTTTATGACCCTCGTGAAATAATTTTGGTTTGTCACGAGCTTTTTGAATCACAAGAAAATAAACAAATTAAGACAGAATCAATTCGTATTGAAAATTTAATTCTTTTCAGTTGAGGATTTGTCTTCAAAAGCAACAATGTAATTCATCAAAACACTTGTGAAGTGTAAATATTTTGAACTTGACTACGTGACCTAAATCTTACCTCAATGTCACTCGGCCATCACTGTCGGGCTAGTCGTCATGTTGAGAAGTGTTCCCTAAGAAGATGATTCTAGGGAGCATTTAATAAGGAGCGCCAAACTCAACAGCAAAGATGAATGTGAATAACAGGGAACTGAACTTAATGTTCTTCATCGGAGGACGAGTTACTGTAAATAATTCGGCGACGCTCTGCGCAGGATGCCAGTGACGCTTTCTCATCTCGGCTTGGAATTCCCATTTGTCGAGATTCGACGTTTATGTTGAAGACTCCACCGAAAATTGGGTCTGAAAACACAGCCTACAACCTCGAACGAAGACGATTTCAAGCCTATTGTGTTCAAATTCTGGGAAGTGCTGTTGACCCCTGCATAAGAAACCACGAGAGGCATGGCAGTGACAATATGTTTGTGCGGGAGGACGCGAATGGATGCTGCTGACAGTGGCAGTGATAGAGATACAAGAGCACCAGTAATGTCAAAGTTCACGTATTAGCCAATCAAATCACTCGAAGGCACGCAGGACCCTAATTCTCAAACGCTATCAGTACATGCCAATTAACACCTCCCTACGTCGGCGAATCTTACGTATGTACATGCGCATAGGCCAGTGACCTTGCACAATGTGGCGTAATGACCCGGTGTATAAAAACCTGACTGAAATGGTCAGTCGGGAGACCAACCAGCAAGACCAGCCATGGGCACCAAGCAAGGAAACCAAATCATCGACGGAAGTGGACGGATTGTGCGGCTGGTCGGGGTTTCGGCCAAGGCCGTCGCCCCACCTAGGACTACGTCGACGATGAAGAATCGCCGTCGGACTTCTGAACGTGTGTAGGTGACAGAGTGGGTCTCCACATCGGGATCATTGGCCACTCAGTCCCGATGTGCGTCCTGTCACATGTTTACAACTGTATGTACCATTTGGACCATCATTCGACCAAACAATACTAAAACATGGCTGGAAGCTGGCAGGGGTAATGGAGGCGAAGAACGCTCTGTGAGAGCACTAGCGGCGCTTAAAACGTTGATTAAAATATATTTCACGTGAGTAATTGTTAAGTATGAGGTTAGAAATCTGAGAGCACAACCCTGTGAGTAAATGTGTGTCTATATTTGATGGTGGCGATATTTCATTTTGACATGAAAAATACTTTTCGGACCGAAGCGAGGAAAGTTTGTTGCCAACCTTTGCTCGCTTTGCTCGCATATACGAAGACTGGTCAGTTTCGTTCTGCTGCGCAACCCATTTTGCGCTACACTTTGCCTGTGTTTTTACATACAAAACACTAAATTATGTACATTTTTGTCTCGTATATCCGGATGGTTGAGCACCCATATGTTTACACACGTGATCACCGAGGGTCTTGCGTGACGTAACAAAGAAGTCGGCAGTCTTTGAAGCGTGAGAAGCAAGGTGACACTGATACTGAGTTAATTTTGAGGCGTGCTAATTTGTGGGGCAAGCTTGGACAGCTGTGAGCGAGAAGACAATTCCTAACTGCTTTCGTCATGTGGATATCCAATCAAATGAGGACATGGCCTTGTCGGAACTTCGCGATGCACTACGATCTTATGCACAAGTTGCAACTGTGACTGTTACTGCCGATGATCTTGTTAATGTCGACAGTGACGAACGGACTGGCGAAAGTCCTCGCTTTTCTACACAGCCAGTGCTAAAGGCTATGACTGATTTCTTCAAGCGAGCATAACTGCAAGAAAGGTATGAGACATTTTACGTATGCACTGATATTTGTTTATGTGTAATAAATATAGATTATGTCTGATGCCGACTACGTTCGTTTCTTTGTACGTTTCCTCGGCTTATGGCCCATGATTCAGATATGCGAAAATGCGCTAATCCGGACAATTTCGATAAAACCACAAGTGTTCGGATAAACGGGGCACGACTGTATACCGTCGACTCATGTCTTGCCTGTCTCTTGTCCACCATCCTGAACTATCACCCGAGACCAACCACCACGGACGCTCTCGGAAATTATCAACACATATTTTGACGATTGTTTGAACACACTGGGTAATTATTAGATTTTTAAAGATACAATTGCCTATGGGTTTCGTTTTAGAGAGAGTATACACGCATGTTCTAGCCATGAAACCTAGTCCAAATGCTTTTGTATAGTCTGTTACATGCCACAGTTTTCTGTGTCACACAGCGCCTGTCGAGAATGATTATCCATGGCATGTCCCTTGCAAGACTGCTATCGCCATTGACGTAAAACGTTGTTTGTCACCGAAAGAACTAAACAACGTATGTGCGGCCCTTAAACCTCGACGATTGAACATGAATAACTGCACGCTATTCAACTTTACACGACTCACCAGAAGTAAATGCTCTTCCGTGTTCAATTGAGAAGTTGTGCGTAAGAGAGATGTACGGCATGGTTACATAAGCTCCGCCCACTCATGCATATATATGATTTATGTGGACTTAAGGGTTCAACAAACGTAAGGTCTGGCGAAGTGCCTAGACCTGTATGTACACGTGCAAAGATGGCCTTAGCTTGTGAGTAGCAAAAGCTTGTGTTCGTTTGGAGCTATTGGAAATTTGGAGAAGATAACATCGAGGAAAGGTGGTTGATAGTTTGTTCCAGAATGTGCGGAGAGGACATAATGTCTCACAAACGTCTAATTTGAGTTTTTCGAGTACAGTACAGTAATTTTGAACCTGGTCACTGAAAGGAGATGTCATGCTAAGCATATTTATCCACACTCAAAGAAGCACATAAAATTGTTATTGTTATTGCATACAAAGACCCTTTTTATTTTTTCAGAATTTGACTGGTTTGCAGTAAACGATCACTAATGGCGAGAATTCGCAAACAGAAGATGCTGTTAGCTGTGTGCGCTTTAGTCGGGACGATTGTAGTAGTTGACTTGGCAATTACACATGGCATACAAAAAGGCACTAAACCAAACTCACTTACACATTTGCTCAAACACATCGGTTTGGACCATGCGCATCATCATGTCGCTCAATCTAAAACGACCACCCGAAAAGAAATATGCCCGGATGTGTTGTCAAAAATGACCACTGGACATTGGGTTAAGCGTCCATTGACCATACTGGAACAGGAAAAAATTGACACTTTCCTATCTTTAGTCAGGAGAGGTCAAAATTTTTCAAGGAAAGACGACAGATGCGGGAATACTACGATTGGTGGCAAACGCGAGCCTCGTGCTTTATGCCTGGAGAGCGGCCCAAAGCCATGCTGTTTTGAGGGGCACTGCCGTAAAATGACCGTGTCACAATGCCAATGTCGGAATTGTTACGACATCCGTCAACAGATCCATGCGGAATTTGCAGCATGGCGGCCCTCGGATGAAAGGTGTCAACCAAAACTGTACAGTGCCAAACAAGCTTGTGCTTTACTGAGAAACGGAACTATTCTAGTTGTTGGGGACTCTTTTCAGCGACACCTGTTTTCGGCACTCCTCATTATACTAAGAGGCAACAACACCCAAGGACCTTTGAGCAAGAAGACACCAGCTGGTAATACTTAATTTCATTAATGACGAAACTAACAAAAGAAATATCCCAGGTTTAATTCTCCTAATAGATTTTGAGAAGGTCTTCGATACAGTGTCCAAAGAGTTCCTGAATATTGTTCTAGCTAAGTTTGGTTTTGGCCCCGAAATCACTCGATGGATAAACATACTTACATATGAAACAGCATCATGTGTCATCTAACATGGTAAACTCCCCGAATTTTTCGTAAATGAACGCGGATGCAGGCAAGGGGACGCTCTGTCACCATATCTCTTTATTTTCGTCGCCGAAATACTTGAGTTTATGATTAGAAATAATGAGAACATAACAGGTATTGTTATTGACAATAATGAGTATAAATTAAACCAATATGCTGACGACACGGAATTATTTCTAGACGGAAATGAACAAAGCTTAAAGGCTGTTATTAATGAAATTAATATACTTTATAAAAAGTCGGGACTTAAAATAAATATTGATAAGACAGAAGCAATATGGACTGGATCAAAGAGAAATAGTATGGACATATTATGTAAAGACGTTAAGATAGAATGGCAAAATGGTGTGTTTGAAGTCTTGGGAATTAAATTCAACACAGATTTTAAGTCTGTGGGTAATCAATACAAGAAAAAGATTAGAAGAAATAAATAGACTGCTGTCGCAATGGAGGAAAAGACACTTGACACCGATTGGTAAAATAACTGTCATAAAAACTTTGGCTATGCCAAAACTTGTCCATATATTCAATACTTTGCCTAATCCTCCCAAAGACTTCATTACTTCATTGGAGAGTATCTTTTTTAAATTCATATGGAATGACAAACCTGATAAAATCAAAAGGACCAATTTGAAAAGAGTACACAAAAATGGTGGTTTAAGGATGGTTGACACTATAACCTTTTGTGAAGCTTTGAAACTAGCTAACCTGAGATCTTACTGTAGAAAAACAAAAGTTGAAAATCCCTATAATATTCCTTTCGATGTCATTTTTAAATCTGGTGCAAATGTTGACCAAGTAACACACATTGATAACCCTTATTTGAGGGATGTTCTGAAAGCTTGTAAAAAGTCATGTGAGTCATAACTGAGTGTCACTGGAATTTATTGAAATCAAGCAAAGGAGCTAGATTTTTTTATGACACCTTGATTTCGGATCTAGATTTACCTAAAATCTGTCTTAAATGGCAAACAACTTTTGGTAATATTACTTTTGATTGGAATCGAATTTTTATCACTTATAGAAATGGTTTGAAAGATGTTAAACTACTTGATTTTCAATACAAGTTTTCTACACTAAAACTGAACTATTTAAAATGAAACTTGTTGACAATACTGTTTGCTGTTTTTGTAATGAGCTGAATGAGAATAATTGTCATGTTTATTGGGAATGTAGAGTAACACAAACATAATGGAATGAACTTGAAGCCTGGATGAATGATCATATTGAGAATACACTTAAAATAGCAAAATATCTCCTTTGGTTAGGGTCATTATGCACAGACAGACTACTAAATCATATTATTCTTTCGGCCAACAAGTATATTCATTCATGCTGGATTAATCAATACCCTCCAAAACTTCAAAAGTTCATGTATATTTTGAGAGAAATTGTCAATGTAGAAAAGTTCATCGCGATAAAACATGATAGTCTCCAAAGTCATTACAGAAAGTGGAGATCTATGTTCCCAATTTAACAACGAAACTTGTTTCTATATTCGGTCAATTTCTAATGTGAAAATGTAAATTTTCAAAACCTACTAAACTGTAAAATGTGAACTGGTGTCTCAATGGTGTACCCATGGGAACAATACAAATATCATTTAAAAAAGTCTGTATTTTACTTTTAATATTTTTTCACTTTTCATTGAATCTGCTATTTATGTTCGTATGCTTGTTTTGAATAACCTACCGTCCCTGCTTTCGATGAAATGTTGCAAATGTTATTGTTACAGGGTTTATGTATTCACAAGTACATTCACTTGCAAACATGTACAATAGAAATATATAACAAAATATTCGCCGTTTCTAATGTTAATAATCCAAACAAATGAAAACATTCACAGTATCTCTTCACTTTGATTATATTAATGAATCCTCTTCTTTTGTTTCAGAATTGCTAAAGAAATGTTTGGGTATGAATGCTTTTGGTTTAAAAGAATGTCGCACATACATCGATATTCATCCCGGACACTCGCTGTGCAACGGAAGCGTTCACGTGAATTTTGCCAGTCACTCACATTTTCAGGCAAAACTAGGCATGTTACGGTACGTCAAACTGGCAGCAAACCAACGCCGGCATCTCATTCTCGGAGGCATCGGTATCCATGACAACGCCAATTCTGCATTAGCAACAACCTACATAAAACCATCATTAGACCTTTTGAAAAATAAAACATCAAAATGGCCGTTGTTTATGTGGTCAAACATTCATTCACCTGGTCTAACCAAATCGCCCTACTTCATATTCCAGGGTTCAGAGAACATTAAGGCTTTCAACAAAGCAATGACGAAACTTTTCAAGGAACACGATGTGCCCGTTTTGGATACATTTAATCTTACACAAGGAGTGACAAGCTTCGATGGGACACATTATGGGCTTGGCGTCAACTTAATGAAAGCACAGATTTTCTTGAACTATATTGCAGAACAAGAAATAAGAGGACGATGGTGACAGAATATATATTTAATTGAGGTACTAGGGCCCATAGTAAACCTTGGTATCTTGAAAACATGAACCCTCAAACCTACATTTTTCCATATTTCAACCTCAACTTTGAGTTTTCTTCATAGTCGTGTTTCGGCATTTGAATCCCGAATCTGAATTTCTCTCTCTCTCTCTCTCTCTCTCTCTGTGTGTGTGTGTGTGTGTTGGTAGGTAGGTAGATAGGTAGAAATTATCACATGAACATTTAATTAACGATTAATCTTTACCATATACGTATTATCATTTCTAACTATTGATCTTTACCGTAGAGACTCTAAGGACCTCAGTCTGTTATTTATTTTATTTTTTTATAGAAATTCCCATTTAAAAGTATTAATTTTTACCTTAGAGACTTAACAAGTCTACTGAGTGCCGTTCTAGATGTTACTTTCCCGGATAAGACATACATGTAGTGCTAACACCCTTACCGGGACACATTGTACACTTGTAGACGTGACATGGGATTTCATCTTAGCACTTCTTAATCCCCTGCGGTAGGGTTGAAATAAATCTGTTTGCATACATACTCTGAGATATCCCTACTATAAGCCGTTACCAAACACCAGCTGCATCACCAGCTTATTTCACCTTCCTTAGAGGGGAGCAATCTTGTCGAGATCAGTGTCTGAGTGGGCACTTCACCCTTTCGTTTTTATATCATTTGTTAAACGCTCCGGACAATCGATAATCGTTGTCGCTGTTGCCAATCAGTTTAAACATGCAATTTCTATCAGTAATTTTGCAACATTTTTGGGAACACAACAACAAATTAGCCATTTAATATGTCTAACGGACAATCATTTTTTTCCCAGCTCTTTTGAAAACAGATACCCTTTAAATGGACCCGTGATAGTCCCGGGGTAGAATAGGCCTTCAGCAACCCATGCTTGCCATAAAAGGTGACTATGTGTGTCGTAAGAGGCGGCTAACGGGATCGGGTGGTCAGACTCGCTGACTTGGTTGACACATGTCATCGGTTCCCAATTGCGCAGGTCGATGCTCATGTTGTTAATCACTGGATTGTCTGGTCCAGACTCGATTATTTACAGACCGCCGCCATATAGCGGGAATATTGCTGAGTGCGGCGTAAAACTAAACTCAATCACTCACCCACTCCCTTTAAATGAGACATATTTCCAGCACTTCATATCTATGTGGTAAAAGCCTTGTGACACAAGACAATCTGGATTTCCTGTCTTCTACTATGGACCGTATGCAACAAAGCAACTTTTCCTCTGTGGCGGCGAATCGCATACCAATTCTGACATAATTAGATTACAAACGTGAAATATGGGTCCCGAACTATGTCCCCACCTCCCGTCCTTTCCGCCGCTGGTGATATCAGTCAAGGGGAGAAGTGTTCATGTTATCGATATATGAGAATGTAACAGCTGAACCTGAAACTTGCACTCTCTGATAAAGCCAACTAGCTCAACAAACTAGCCCTGCCTACTCTGAATACTATCTGCACGTGTTAAGGAGGCCGTGGTTCGGGGGTCGAAGTCTGATCTGATTTGCAGTGTCTGAACAATAATATCTCCCCTAGGTTTGCATAAGTCTCAAAGGTAATAATTAACAGTTCAAATTAACGTCTTGCAGTTTATGTTTTCCTGATCTCCCGCGTTTTCGTTTAGCCTGTTGTTTCCAGATTTTAATATTTCTCTTGTTTGTACCTTTACCCGAAGCATGTCTACATTTTCCACTGATTGTCAATCTCACAGTGGCATCGAATGACTGTAAGTGGCGTGTTTTTTGTATCACAGTTGTATATAAATCTTCAGTGCTCCACGCTTGTGTGGTAACAGGACAGGAGCTGTCCACAGTGTGGAGAGACGTCAAGGCGAAGCATAGTGCGGTGATGTGCAGACAAGGCTCTGAACGTGTATGATTTTGATAGTGATAACATAATCCATTTAATATGAAATGGAGCCCAAGTGTCCTTGGAGAACGAGAACATCTAGACTTGCTTCATTTGGGGCTTTAGCATTGCAAGGCGGGCTTGGTAGTGGCGAAAATAGTGTGGCTCTGGGATTGTGAGACAGACTATGGTGATGTGTTGCGTTATGAAATCCCGCCTGGTTCATCTCACATACGGTCAATACATATTGTCAGAGAATAAGTGTATGCTTGTTGCAATATCAAAATGCGTTGCCATACCACTGTGCAGAATCAAGAGCACAGCGACACAACACTAAGTTTGGAAACTGAAACGTCTGCGATAAAAAAAATTCATGCATGGCAGTTTACGCGTAGAGAACAAGGGACCTGGTTCTGCTGCGTGGGGTAATCTTTGTGAGACAAACCAAAACATTGTCTCATTCTCGACTGGGAATCACACGCCAAACTAATTAGAGTTGCAAGCTAACGACACAAACATAAGTGACCTACTTACAAGCAGAATGAAGGTTCCCAGGAATTCCGCCAGGAATTCACGTGTTAGAGGATAGTTTTGCAGATTGAAACACGTTTGTCGTCTGCATGTATCGGCCATGTTGTTCCGATGGTCAGTTATCCGTGGGATGCACGGTGCCAGAACAAAGACTCCTTACAGCCTCCACTGTTTCTGGTACATGTACATAGTAAACTAGAGGGGGAGGGAAGGAGATGGGGGTGTGGGGAGGGGTGTCAATCTCATGCCTCCTTCCGGTAGGGGGCGTCGCCGGTCTTATCACCATGATATTCCATCTTGATTGATTTATACAACGTAAACAAAAGGCATGAATGATATCTTCAGTATTATGACCCAGTTTATAGATCACGGCCTTGTAACAGTGTTGACTGGGTAATGACTTGTTTTAAAGCTCCAGTGTCAACCTGTGCTGCACACAATGCACATGGTGTTGTTGATGTTGCTGCTACGTGTCTTTTGCATCGGGTTGTGACAGACATGACAAACACGCAAACGTATTAGCTCCTATAGTTGCCAACTTTACCATACCTGACACCAGAGACCATATAATAGATATTATATGGTCTCTGCTGATACTGATGGTATATATCTGTTCGTCAAAATTCCAGGATAGATAGGTGCACAGAAGTCAGCGTTGGTTAGATTTCCAGGAAAGAATACTTTAAGTTCCTCTTGGTCTTTGTAGCCTCAGTGCTCTATGTTTGTAGGAATAACACGATTATTAGTAGGAATAATAGGTCCGAATACGTGCTAGGTGTTGTATGATTTTAGAATTAATCGAACAGAAGAGGTCCAATTAAAGTACTTACTGTATGTGTGGAGAAAGCGAGGGACGCTGGTGATGTTGGTGTTTCGCCTGGATCACCTGTTATGCGGTCAATTAGTGGTTTAACTGGTTCAGGCCAGATTGTGTACAGATCTCAGTGCTAGGAATATTGCTATATTGTTCAGTATGTCAAATACTATTAGTAAAATACTCCTTTAAACAGAGCTAAGACACTATTTCGTAAGACACTATAGTTACTAGATAAAACCGGACTATCATCAAGATACATCTTTCACAATACCCTCCACTCCTCATCTCAAGGGTTTTACGCCGTCTTTAGTAATATTCCAGCAATATTACGGCGGGGGGCAACGGAAATGATCCTCACGCACGTGGGGAATCGAACCCAGGTCTTCGGACGGACGCTTTAACCACCAGACTACCCTACCGCCCTTCATCACACCATGAAATATCAGATAACCAACAATAGGACAATCTAACTTTGAAAAAGCTAACGCGACCTTTAAGTGTTGTCCTTACGCCACGTCAGACAGTGCGCTGCATATGAGCCATATATTACAAGCAGCCTGTCACACAACGACAGAGGGTCATCACCTAGTTACTGAACTTTGCTCTTCCTACAACAGTGAGGGAGGGTTCTCAAACAGCGAGGGAGGGTTCTCCAACAGCGACGGAGAGTTCTCCCGGTATCTACTTTAACAACAGTTAAATATTCAGCTTGTATCCACCTTCACATTCGCCTTTATCAAGGTACCTACAGTTTGTTGTTTAACGCCACACTCGTCAATATCCCTGCTATATGACGTTGGTCTGTAAGTAATCGAATGTGGAACTCACACTTGATAAATACGTTAAAAAGAGCTGATTTCATTGTTTACATTGGGGAGGTGAAGTTAAATCACGCAATAAGATTTAGTCCCCTGCACGCGAGACACCATATCATATCAGGAAAGCTAAATCTCTGTCTTCTTTAGCATGGACGATCTTTGGACCATGTGAGCAAGATACGCCCATGTTCCGGGCGATCCGGTGATCAAAAGCATGAGCATCGATCTACACAGTTGAGATACTGTTGTTGTTTCTGTAGCTATTGCTCTTCTGTACATGAAGTGTTGCAGTTCGAGTCGACGTTGCACGCGAGGTCAAGACTTTATGCTTGCTATGATTAACAGTTTTACTGTTAGTGTTTTGAAGATGGATCGCTCCTCTGAATTAACGAAGGAATCTGTTAATTTCTGTACCTTATTTGTAACTTGTGACGTGTCTCTCCCTGATCAGACTGTCCTTCTCATCCTGTATTGTAACACATTTAATTTCCTATTTACGTATATGCATACATTACGAACTGACCCAGTAACATTTTCTATGCGAACAGCTTCAAAGGTGTGTTACAATGAATAATGCCTCTAAAGCACAGTGACTCACCGTCTGATAACTCTAATGTATGTATAGACGCGTGACATTTGAATAAACTAGTTTCTTCTTCGTGGTAGTCGCCGTCATCCCATTCGGCTATATCCACGTCATTTGGTTGTCCATTAATTAGGATGAGTGACGTCATGCGTGTGTCAGACGGCACATCGACCTGTATGATTCCAGGTAAATCTTCACTAACACTTAACATTAACATTAACATTAGCACTTAACATTGACACTAACACCAACATTAACACTAACGCCAACATTAAAACACTAACACTTAACATTAACACTAATACTAACACTTAACATTAACACTAACACTTAACCTTGACATTAACACTACCACAAACATTAACACTAACACCCATATTAACACTAACATAAACACTAACACCAACATTAACATTAACACTAACACTAACACCACCATTAACACTAACACTAACACTTAACATTGACACTAACATTAACCCTAACACTTAACATTAACACTAACACCAACATTAACACTAACGTTAACACGAACACCAACATTAACACTAACACTTAACATTAACACTAACATTAACACCAACATTAACACTAACACTTAACATTAACACCAACATTAACACTAATACTTAACATTAACACCAACACTAACAATTAACATTAACACTAACACCAACATTAACACTAACGCCAACATTAAAACACTAACACTTAACATTAACAAATATTTGAATAAACTAGTTTCTTCTTCGTGGTAGTCGCCGTCATCCCATTCGGCTATATCCACGTCAGTTGGTTGTCCATTAATTAGGATGAGTGCCGTCATGCGTGTGTCAGACGGCACATCGACCTGTATGATTCCTGGTAAATCTTCACTAACACTTAACATTAACATTAGCACTTAACATTAACACTAACACCAACATTAACACTAACGCCAACATTAACACTAACGCCAACATTAAAACACTAACACTTAACATTAACACTAATACTAACACCTAACATTAACACTAACACTAACACTTAACCTTGACATTAACACTACCACAAACATTAACACTAACACCCATATTAACACTAACATAAACACTAACACCAACATTAACATTTATTGTATTTAGGCCACCGGCCCTCACACAAAAGAGTTACATACAGCGTTGTAACACATGTTGTAGGGATATACATTAAGACATAATGAAAAGTGCTCGTTACGACGAATAAATGCTTACATAACATAGAGAGCAAGGTTACAAAGGGTGGACTCAATATTAGCTGTTAATATACAAGCAAAAGCTATCAATGATGGTTTCGACAGATGATATTCTGAGATATACTTGTAACGGAAGCCTTCATAATATGGGCAGTTAAGGGTAAAATGTACTTCATCTTCAACTGAAGACACTTATATACACTTACGAGTGACCCTTATATATACTCTTAAACCCACGACGTGATTGTGGCAGAGTCAACTTTGTATATAGTTACTGCTGTAAATATAATAAACATGTGAATCTTTTAAAGTATCTTGTCATGGTATTATTTTGATGAGATATACTATCTCATTAAATAGCCTAAATCTACCTAAATTTATCAGTTATTTTACCTTCAACATTTTATATCCTAACCCTAGCTCCCTAAACACCAATCTAGTCTCAATGTAATCTATTTCAGTAATACTCATTTGCACTGCATGCTTTTCTCCTGTCAATCCCTCTTAAAGCATGTCCTTTGCTCAGGCTAGTGTGTAAGTTCTATTGTTCTGTGTTCATCCAAGCATGTAAGGTATCATGGTATTTAAAGTTTAAGTTGATCTAGTTTTATGTCAGTATCTTATGTGGTCAGCGTCAGACAGGTTGTGATTTTTTGGGATCGAGATCATGGTGATCTGGACTGTGTTTCATATATGAAGGTTAGTAATGCCTAGTCTTGTATATATTTCTTGTGGTTTGCTATGTGTGTTTCATAGTTGGTGGTTGCATTGGCTATTGTTTATAGTATTGTTGATATCTCAACATCCACTCTTCATTATGTGTAAATAGTTTAAATGATGGTAACTCACAGTACAGTGAGTTGTGTAATTGTTATGTTACATAATTACCTATATTATCGCATCACATGCAATTATTAGTTTCTATTTCACTTAAGTATAGTCTCAATAATCTTCTCATCTTCCTACTATGTTGAAACATAATTGCCGTTAGTACCCTCGGCCTTACAATAAAATGAATGCTTGTATAGATGTATGTGCGAATGTGTGGTTAGATGTGGTTGTTTGTATTTTTACCATATTTGCTATTTTAATAGTTTGTTATACATATTACTATCTACACATGGCATTTATTCATCCTACAGATAATGTGGACAGGATGACGTAGGTGTGTCAAGTTGGCAATAGCACAGGTGTCACCAACCTGGTATGTTTTCATTGTTTAAAGTACATTCTTTTTCGTATATTCTAATGTCTACAATAAGTATAATGTTTATATTATCAGACTCGTGTAATGTAATTAATGTATTATAATGGTGCTAATCATATGAATATCAGAAGTTGTCATGGTAATGCATATATGTTTAGCTATATATGCGCATGTGTGTGTTTGCATTTAGTATTTGTGAATATGTAGTAAGTATGTAGTAATGAGATTTGTTTTTACCATATTTCAGGCTAAATCGTCTTTATTACAATTATGTAATAAAATATCCACCTCCTCACACCCCAGTGGCTTTGTGGTTTTGTCCGCATCCTAACGCTACTACATGATATCGCAGTTAGGGTGTTGGATTCCCAGCGTTATTTCGTCCAGTACATCCCCGTCTCCACCCGAGTCCAATACATATACTCTTTCTACGTTTCCAGTCTAAACCAAAATAGTTTCCCCTGTCAAGTCTGCATCGGTTTATATAAAAGACAAGGCGTTCAAATGTTTTCCGTCGAATCGCATGTCAAACTGTAAGACACAGGTTTATATAACTCTATCCCGAGGTATGACATTGTTATCGTTGTTCCCAACGTATTCTTATTGACTACAAACAGATCGAGTGTATGTATTTAGGGCAGGCATGATTGTACATGTACATACATCATCTCTTGACACTTATTTGTAAACATGTGTCCCTCTGATCACACGTATTTCTCTTTTTGTGTGTCCACACTGCCATACTATTGTAACACACGTATTTCTCTATTTATGTGTCCATACTGCCATACTGATGTAACACACGTTTTTCTCTATTTATTTGTTCATACTGCCATACTGATGTAACACACGTATTTCTCTATTTATATGTCCATACTGCCATACTGTTGTAACACACGTATTTCTCTATTTATGTGTCCATACTGCCATACTGTTGTAAAGCACGTATTTCTCTATTTACGTGTCCATACTGCCATACTGATGTAAAACACGTATTTCTCTATTTATATGTCCATACTGCCATACTATTGTAACACACGTATTTCTCTATTTATATGTCCATACGGCCATACTATTGTAACACACGTATTTCTCTATTTATATGTCCATACTGCCATACTGATGTAACACACGTATTTCTCTATTTACGTGTCCATACTGCCATACTGTTGTAACACACGTATTTCTCTATTTAAATGTCCATACTGCCATACTGATGTAACACACGTATTTCTCTATTTATATGTCCATACTGCCATACTGATGTAACACACGTATTTCTCTATTTACGTGTCCATACTGCCATACTGATGTAACCCACGTATTTCTCTATCTATATGTCCATACTGCCATACTGATGTAACACACGTTTTTCTCTATTTATATGTCCATACTGCCATACTATTGTAACACACGTATTTCTCTATTTATATGTCCATACTGCCATACTGATGTAACACACGTATTTCTCTATTTATGTGCCCATACGGCCATACTATTGTAACACACGTATTTCTCTATTTAAATGTCCATACTGCCATACTGATGTAACACACGTATTTCTCTATTTATATGTCCTTACTGCCATACTATTGTAACACACGTATTTCTCTATTTATATGTCCATACTGCCATACTATTGTAACACACGTATTTCTCTATTTATATGTCCATACTGCCATACTATTGTAACACACGTATTTCTCTATTTATGTGCCCATACGGCCATACTATTGTAACACACGTATTTCTCTATTTAAATGTCCATACTGCCATACTGATGTAACACACGTATTTCTCTATTTATATGTCCATACTGCCATACTATTGTAACACACGTTTTTCTCTATTTATATGTCCATACTGCCATACTATTGTAACACACGTATTTCTCTATTTATATGTCCATACTGCCATACTGATGTAACACACGTATTTCTCTATTTATGTGCCCATACGGCCATACTATTGTAACACACGTATTTCTCTATTTATATGTCCATACTGCCATACTGATGTAACACACGTATTTCTCTATTTACGTGTCCATACTGCCATACTGTTGTAACACACGTATTTCTCTATTTATATGTCCATACTGCCATACTGATGTAACACACGTATTTCTCTATCTATATGTCCATACTGCCATACTGATGTAACACACGTATTTCTCTATTTATGTGTTCACACTGCCATACTGTTCAAAATGACCCTGTAACTTACAATTTAAACAGTGTCACAATGAATGTATCACAGGCACAGTGACCATGAACATGAACTGTGGAGTGGTATGAGGACGATACACCTTAGACTAACGCCCAGTCCCTCAATATGTATAATTCCTGACTGATATAAACGATTCCAATTCAAAACAAGCTCCAGTGAAGTGGAAACCTGGGGAAACCTAGACTTGGCATTGCAGAAAGGGCGCTGGGGAAGATAGTCTGTCCCATAGTCCCTGAACCACGTTATTTTGCCTGCTGCCAAACCTTCTCTGCAGTGATAAAGCCTTAAATGAGGCAAGTCTAGATTCCCTCAATCTCTGGTCTCAGTGAGGTTCCTTTTCAATTAAAATGGGGTTGTTTGTTACTATCAGAATTATATATATTCAGAGTCTAAGCCTTGTCTAAGTCTATGGGGAAGGGAGGAGGATGCAGTTCTGGGACTGTGACACAGACATGGCATATGGTATCTCAGTATGATAAAACTATGCACGAGACACATACAAGACAAATACACACCCTGATCTGCACATAAGACAATGCCTAGCAAACACAAATTAGAAATAAAAAAGTAAATAATCCTGTCCAGTAATGTTTAATTGCATAGTTGTCTTTATTGACAAAGTCGTAACGGATAAAAGTTGTCAAATCCGGACTACATTACAATCCGAACACTTAAGACCCTAATAGACAGATTACACTAACTGTATTTGACATTAACAAGGTATGTTGTTATGCAAGTACGATAAAGGTGAAAGCGACATTACTCCTAACTCTGAATACAGACTTGGCCACGTCGTTATATGCCGGAAATAATGCGACATAAACCTTAACTCAACTACCCCTAACTTTAGCTGATTGGTGGGAACAGTTTGAAACATTACACATTGTTGTTATGTACACACCGGGTCAGTTTAGTGAATCGATGCTCAGCACAGTAACACACACCTGCAGCTGGTGACAGGGAGATATAAAACTGACACGTCATTCCTCATCACGATTGCTTAGCAGTTGGATCAATGATGGAAGTACTGCTAGACACATATTAGATGATCCTGAGCACTAAACGCATTTGTGACAAGAGAGGCGGTACAACGAATTGGGCGAGTACACTTGGCTGCTACAGGTAGCTTGACGATTATGCACGTGCAATACATGCTAACCGTGACATGAAATCAACACCGCATATTCCTTCGAATGATAAGACTGCAATTTCAGGCATAAGATACTGATATTCCACGCTAACCTTTATTTAAGACGAAGACAAACAGATGATTGGGGCACTGACAAGCATTTTAGATATTCAACAATTTTGTTTAAAAAACCCAGGAAAATGTCATTTGCTTCGTGAAATGGATCGGTGGTCTTAAACATATTTGCTCAGTATATTGTGTTGATTCAATTCGTTGGGATTGTACCTGTTCCCAAATCGAGTGTGCAATAACAATTCATGCGTGAAACGCACGGGGAAAATGAACTTCTCGATATTTATCAAACAACCTGTCTGCCTCTTGTTTCAAGTGGATCATTCTGTGGGGCGTTCCCAGGTCGTGGATCATCTTATATGTGTTTACCAGTAGATTCCAAGTGTAATTGGAACCACCCTGCTTTGGCTGAGGCTGATAGATAACACACGAGAGCAGGGATGTAGTTGCAATGAATATTCATCAATAGATCGGGTTATGTTTTGAGAAACATATCCTTTGTTTTCATAAACTTTGTCACGATTCCATTAAAAATATTTAAAGGTTACTTTCCGTGGTTGTATTTAATGAATGGGTGGGGATTTAAGCCATATTTAGTAATATTCCAGAAACATTCACTCTGTGGAATCCAAAACCAGCTTTTGGACAGAAAGGACGAACGCTTTATCCACTCCAACACCACCCCGTCCTATGTTGACTCAGTGTGGCTTTCGTAAGGATATTTCAACCACAATCCCACCATGGAGGTCGGTAACGGTCAGGAATGAGCCTCAAACCTTGTACAAACATTGGGAATGGAACTGAGTTCGAGGCCTACGTATACTGTTGGGCTTCTGGTAGATGTGACTGTTTTCTTTTATATGTAGTCATAACACAACCACCGGCCCAAAATGATTTTGTGCTATTTTTATATTGCTATATATCATAATTAGTTGATCAACGGGGCTGGGTGGTCAGGGTAGCTGACACAGTCATATTATCGTATTGTTGATCACTGGATTGTCTGATCCAAATTCAGTTATTTACAGACCGCTCACATGTTGTTCTAACATTGCTGGGTGCGGCGTGAAACAACAAACATTTTTTGTCGGTTTTTCAGCTTCGTCATTTAGTTTGATATTAAACATTACATTCATCAATAATTTGGCTGTGTGTCGGCGGAATCCTGGACAAAGTGAGCATCCATCTTGCCAACTGGGCTAAAATGACATGGATCAGTAATGTCACCCAACTTCAGGAGTCAACTATTACGTAACGATCACGTTTCAGTTCACGGGAAATTTGTACTTGAATTTAATCACCGGTGATAATTGTGTTCGCCGAGTGATATGCCAGTTATGATTTGTGGCTTGTCCCAAACTGCGTGACTTTGACACGGCGACACATGATGTATCAAGGTCAAGCGAGCGTCCTTCCTGCCAGCGAACTTGCCTATCGACTTTACCTGTGTGATAGGAATAGGACACCGTATCCTACCTTGTAATACATGTGCTGATAACGACTCCTTGTTTACGTCCGATATGGTTATAAAGTAAAACGGTCGGTATAATGGCAGCTGTATGAAGAGTTATGTCCCTTTGGTGTGAAAATTATTTCCTCATACGTTTGAATCATAGGCACAAATGTGTTTGTTTATTTGTTCATTAACGCCGAACTCAGCACACTTCCAAGTAATTGTCGGTGATCAGAAAAGCCATTGATTGACATCATGAGTATCGATGAGTATCGATCTTGACTACTGGGATAAGATGGCATGCATTATCCACGACAGGAAGCCAGACCTTGCAATATGATGCTCCAGGCCAATTCCTGTTCTTAAGTTCTGACTATGTTTATCAGAATCGCACCCCTGTCTTAACTAAACGGTTAAGCTGGTCCGGGAGGACTTTAGACCGTGCAAGATCCCGGGTTCGTTCGTAACGGTTCAAAAAGTCAGCTTTCTGTTGTCGCAAGCCTTGGATCAACTGTAGGATTAGCGGTTGCTTAATACATAGACCACTTTGTGAAACGGAGGCACAGTAAGGCCTGGATATAATATATACGGAAAGGCAAGAGAAACGTCATTATATATGAAATGGCATCGAATGGCATCAATGGCGTATTCGAACCTTTCCTTTTTAACACGCTGGAAGTCAAGCTTGAGGAAATACTGAATCCTGGTCGCACATACGGTTATGCCCAATAAAGTATTTGTTGTGGCAAGGGAAGAGTTCGCACAAACGCAACATGCATGCATTAGAGCATGAACTGCCGTTCTGAATGGCAATCGTTCACTTGTTTCTGAACACAGCAGCAGATGAACGACAGCAAGCAGTGGATGTCTAGACGCTGATCGACGTGCTCGAGGCATTGTTAATGACTTCAGTTGCAGCATACGAACTATAGAACGTCTGAGACAGCGATACAACTTCACGTAGTGGTCGTGCCATTGTAACAACACGTACGAACTATAGAACGTCTGAGACAGCGATACAACTTCACGTAGTGGTCGTGCCATTGTAACAACACGTACGAACTATAGAACGTCTGAGACAGCGATACAACTTCACGTAGTGGTCGTGCCATTGTAACAACACGTACGGACTATAGAACGTCTGAGACAGCGATACAACTTCACGTAGTGGTCGTGCCATTGTAACAACACGTACGAACTATAGAACGTCTGAGACAGCGATACAACTTCACGTAGTGGTCGTGCCTTTGTAACAACACGTACGGACTATAGAACGTCTGAGACAGCGATACAACTTCACGTAGTGGTCGTGCCATTGTAACAACACGTACGAACTATAGAACGTCTGAGACAGCGATACAACTTCACGTAGTGGTCGTGCCATTGTAACAACACGTACGAACTATAGAACGTCTGAGACAGCGATACAACTTCACGTAGTGGTCGTGCCATTGTAACAACACGTACGAACTATAGAACGTCTGAGACAGCGATACAACTTCACGTAGTGGTCGTGCCATTGTAACAACACGTACGAACTATAGAACGTCTGAGACAGCGATACAACTTCACGTAGTGGTCGTGCCATTGTAACAACACGTACGAACTATAGAACGTCTGAGACAGCGATACAACTTCACGTAGTGGTCGTGCCATTGTAACAACACGTACGAACTATAGAACGTCTGAGACAGCGATACAACTTCACGTAGTGGTCGTGCCATTGTAACAACACGTACGAACTATAGAACGTCTGAGACAGCGATACAACTTCACGTAGTGGTCGTGCCATTGTAACAACACGTACGGACTATAGAACGTCTGAGACAGCGATACAACTTCACGTAGCGGTCGTGCCATTGTAACAACACGTACGAACTATAGAACGTCTGAGACAGCGATACAACTTCACGTAGCGGTCGTGCCATTGTAACAACACGTACGAACTATAGAACGTCTGAGACAGCGATACAACTTCACGTAGCGGTCGTGCCTTTGTAACAACACGTACGGACTATAGAACGTCTGAGACAGCGATACAACTTCACGTAGTGGTCGTGCCATTGTAACAACACGTACGAACTATAGAACGTCTGAGACAGCGATACAACTTCACGTAGTGGTCGTGCCATTGTAACAACACGTACGAACTATAGAACGTCTGAGACAGCGATACAACTTCACGTAGTGGTCGTGCCATTGTAACAACACGTACGAACTATAGAACGTCTGAGACAGCGATACAACTTCACGTAGTGGTCGTGCCATTGTAACAACACGTACGAACTATAGAACGTCTGAGACAGCGATACAACTTCACGTAGTGGTCGTGCCATTGTAACAACACGTACGAACTATAGAACGTCTGAGACAGCGATACAACTTCACGTAGTGGTCGTGCCATTGTAACAACACGTACGAACTATAGAACGTCTGAGACAGCGATACAACTTCACGTAGTGGTCGTGCCATTGTAACAACACGTACGAACTATAGAACGTCTGAGACAGCGATACAACTTCACGTAGTGGTCGTGCCATTGTAACAACACGTACGGACTATAGAACGTCTGAGACAGCGATACAACTTCACGTAGTGGTCGTGCCTTTGTAACAACACGTACGGACTATAGAACGTCTGAGACAGCGATACAACTTCACGTAGTGGTCGTGCCTTTGTAACAACACGTACGGACTATAGAACGTCTGAGACAGCGATACAACTTCACGTAGTGGTCGTGCCATTGTAACAACACGTACGAACTATAGAACGTCTGAGACAGCGATACAACTTCACGTAGTGGTCGTGCCATTGTAACAACACGTACGAACTATAGAACGTCTGAGACAGCGATACAACTTCACGTAGTGGTCGTGCCATTGTAACAACACGTACGAACGATAGAACGTCTGAGACAGCGATACAACTTCACGTAGTGGTCGTGCCTTTGTAACAACACGTACGAACTATAGAACGTCTGAGACAGCGATACAACTTCACGTAGTGGTCGTGCCATTGTAACAACACGTACGAACTATAGAACGTCTGAGACAGCGATACAACTTCACGTAGTGGTCGTGCCATTGTAACAACACGTACGAACTATAGAACGTCTGAGACAGCGATACAACTTCACGTAGTGGCCGTGCCATTGTAACAACACGTACGAACTATAGAACGTCTGAGACAGCGATACAACTTCACGTAGTGGTCGTGCCATTGTAACAACACGTACGAACTATAGAACGTCTGAGACAGCGATACAACTTCACGTAGTGGTCGTGCCATTGTAACAACACGTACGAACTATAGAACGTCTGAGACAGCGATACAACTTCACGTAGTGGTCGTGCCATTGTAACAACACGTACGAACTATAGAACGTCTGAGACAGCGATACAACTTCACGTAGTGGTCGTGCCATTGTAACAACACGTACGAACTATAGAACGTCTGAGACAGCGATACAACTTCACGTAGTGGCCGTGCCATTGTAACAACACGTACGAACTATAGAACGTCTGAGACAGCGATACAACTTCACGTAGTGGTCGTGCCATTGTAACAACACGTACGAACTATAGAACGTCTGAGACAGCGATACAACTTCACGTAGTGGTCGTGCCATTGTAACAACACGTACGAACTATAGAACGTCTGAGACAGCGATACAACTTCACGTAGTAGTCGTGCCATTGTAACAACACGTCGAAAGGGCCATACCGTCCATCAACACCTGCAAGACCGATTCGCAAGGGCCACAGAAACAGTTCTACGACCGATCAGTGACTGAACCATTCGGCGACGTCTCCAAACCAGGAACCTGTTTTTCGACGCCCTGCCAAAGGACCCATGTTCACTAAACGTCACCGTCGGAAACGTATCCAGCGGGCACAGGAGCGGCAAAACTGGCATGGGAGACATAGAAAGTTGGCACTGCATTTCAGTGGTTGACGGAAGAACTAAGGTCTGGCGTTGGACAAGGGAACATTGCAATGACGCTTGGGCAATGGAGAAAAACTCTTAGAGCAGACAAAGCAGCGTGGCATTGGACGCTACTGGACTTAATCAGAAACTTCGATCCGTTACCTTCGGCAACATCGGTCCCGGCAAAGGTCATGGTGTCACGGCATTGCGGTACATTGAACTGTTCCTCCTGGATTCCGTGGTAAATTTTGAAAAATTCCGCGGCAAATTTAAGCAAATTCTGCACCCTAAATTTCAATATTCTGCAAAACATTCTGCGGTTAAAACATTTAGAAAGAAAAAACAAACAAAAAACATTATACAGACCTTCATAGTTTATTTCTCAAACACAGATAAAAAGTTAAGTCGACAGTACACATCTTGAGTAAGTTTGATGACAAAGCACCCACACCTTTTTCTGTGTTTGAGAATTAAACACTCGCTGAAAGTTATTTCTCTCCTCTCATTCGTAACTTTGATGCAGACTAACAACTTCCGGTTTCATGCAAATAACAATTTTACATCTAAACGAAATCTGAAATAATTTCAGTTTTCAAAATGATCGATTTTGAGAACGTAATTGCAGTGTCGAATTCATCTAATATTATATGAAAGATGCCTAAAACTTGCCTTATTAATAAAGTTTCTTTCTGAATGATTACTTTGAAAATGTTGTCACAGTAAATATGCCAGTTCGTTTTATGTATATCAACTCCAATACGAAAATCCCAAGTACTTAAATCCCTTATGGTGTCGTTTGAATAGTCTTGGAAAGTATGTGTAATCATTTTGAATTTATAAAGAACATAGCTATTATTTGGATTTTTTAATAAGGATAGGGCCACGAACGGTGAGAGATTCAAATATGCACGTGTGTTTGTTTACATAAAGGCCCACATGTTTCCAGGTGAACGTTTTGCTTTGGCGATCTTGCCAGCATGGTTTTGAGATTTTACGTACGCATTCCGAAATTTCATGTGATGTAATAATTTAAAGCGGGCAATTTCAAAATAATACCATGATTTCTGTCGAATGAATGTTAATCTGAAACACTTATGTTTCTCTTCACTGGGGATATTTCAGTTTCACGTTTCTTTGAGTATTTCATATTTTTTCAGCGTATGCAGTTTAAATTTCATCAGATTTTATGGCAGCACGGTTATACATGCAGGCTTAGGCAGCCGATAAACATTCCGTACAATAAGTCATGTTTGGACTCTTCCACGAAGCTTTCAGTTTGAGTTTATTATTTTAAAAGAACTTGAGTTGGATGTTATTTCATTTGATCTGTTTGGAGACTTATAACAGCTGAAATAGAATATTATTCTAATTGCCTACTCGTGACAAAAATACTATGTACTTGCTATTGTTTGGTAACATTAGGTAAACAACTAATCATAGTTAGAATATATCATCAACACAACCTCATCATTATTTTGCTTAAAACATTAAAATACTTTAAAAGCAGATTTACTGGAACATTCGAGTGATGTTTATTACTGTTGGGAATGAAATAGAAATAGATTTATCGTTATTGTTTGAAATAGTAGTCATGTTCATCCGCAATATGGAGTTCTTCGTTATGGGCACGAGTCGGCAGTCGGCTTGTCCCGGAATAACGCGAGCACGTCACGAAAGCGTCACAAATGGGTCCAAAAAGACCATAAGAGTTACGTCCCTTGTACCATAAATCATAATCTTATTCCTAGTATGCTTGACAAAGAAAATCCAGGCGCGTAGCAAGCCAGTTTTCCAGTGTAAGCACGATAGGTTACAAAGCTTTATATTCAGACAGCAGTGACGGCTTGCCCAAACTTTTTAGCAACAATCGCGTGAAGACATTGTGTTTCATATCGAAACAAAGAGTGCCTGTTTACATACTAATTAGTTTTAGGTGGTATGAGAGTTATGTCCTAAGATTCAAGGTATGGGGCCGTTGTCGTTTCAGTCAATAAACTTATTGTATTCGGTTTATGCGTATGACATGTTAGTATCGTGCTCCTCACTTGAATTGCCGAGTTCGCTTCAAGTTTTGGCAGACGTAAAAATACCACGCAGAATACTACAGGCTGAAAATATTCATTAGCAGCTGTCAAGGGCAGCAGAATAACGTAGGCGATAGTGCGTTCACTCGTCACGCTGGTTCAGTTGGATGGGTACAATATGCGAGATATATTTCTGGGTTTCCCCTCCGTGATATAGCTGGGTAATTTGTAAATGCATACTCACTTAGCCAAAGTTGCTGCAAAAACAAGAAGATGAGGCCTTCTTCCAGTTTTTTTCCTATTCTATACAAATACTATACATATGATGAATAGAAGCACGCTCGATATCAAAAATGGGTTCCATCGTCTCGTGCTACACCGTACTTTACAAAGACAGTTCATGCAGTAGACAGTAGAAAAATAATATTAATTATTTACATGTTTCAAAATATTCATAATATATAATGATATATGCTCGTGTAACAGCTTATTGTTGTAATGTTATAGCGACATTTGTCTTGTCTGTCTGATGACATTCTGTTGATCGTAACACTCAGACACATTTCTGTCGGCCGGTGATAATGAAGCGACTGTAAAATGTCAATGAGGACACCAGTTATTCTCGTGATGCCCAATCCACATTCGTAGCAATCAGTTTACTGACAAGGCATCTTCACCGACCTTAGATGAACGATACCTCACATAGTTCACAGAGTTCGATAATACAGTGAAACATTATCAATCTGTTACAGATCACAGTGAAAGTTTCCGTACTTACAGATATAGTTTACAAATTAATTATTTAACATACCATTCCCAAGGCATATTAGTATTCAAATCCAAACATATCTTTTACAAGAATTTGCTGAAGACTTCTGTTTAAGATTCTCTTATGCATCTTCTCTAAGCACTATACTACTGCAACGCTAACAGTAGGTTCTATGTCTGACCATCGGATATACTTGATTTCTGAATTTATATGCAAGATCTTTGGACATGGCAGTATATGCAAGATCTTTGGACATGGCAGTATATGCAAGATCTTTGGACATGGCAGTATATGTAAGATCTTTGGACATGGCAGTATATGCCTATACCTGAATGGTCCGCATGATTGTCATGGCGAGTGGTTTTGTATCACTGGTACCATATCATCGTCATTGCGCCAGTGTTCCATTCGTCTGACTCTTTATTAGTCACTCAAAAGCGATTTGCCATGATTCACATGTAAATAAAGTACCACTACGATGTATGTGGAAAAAAAATATGAAATGATAAAAATGATCAACAAGCAACTGAGGGACCTGTCATAATCTATGGCTGGGGGGTGATGGTGACTTTATGGAGAAGTATGTGCAATGTGAATGTGACTACCCCAATCCATGCTCCTCCAACCCCCACCCCCACCCTTAAGATTTATGTACAAAGTAAGTGACTCACCCCCCCACCCCCACCCACCACCACCCCAATCCCCAATAATTTCATAATCATCAACGGCCCCTGCAAATGGCTTCCATCATCACCAGAATTTGGTAACAATGAATGTGGAAGTGCCTGTTTCGGATAACATGGAGCACAAACCTGTCTCATATAAATTGTGTTTGTACATGATTTCAAAATGTTGGTATAATATCTTTCATCTGTATCTACATTGTATCTATTCCTGTCGCGTTATGACCAAAATAATTGTAAATCAGCTCGTGTTTATTCAATCGCGACATACGTTCCTACTATTTCCTGGATGATATCTTTCTTCATTATGACCATATTGCATTGTGACGTTATTACCAAATACCTTATCAACTTCTATAAAGTCCTGTCAGTTAATTATTGCTGTTATTGGCGGATAGCTTAACTAACATATTACAAATTAACACAACAATACTCTCCATAAGCTGATCGAGCTGTCAGCAGGACTTTGCTATCGACTGGTGTCAGTTGCATCAAACATATGAGCAGCGTTCGTGACTGTCAGATCAAAATGACAAACATACCTTCCAGTTCGTGCCCAGTGCTGACAGATGTTTGTGAAAATAAATATTGTTATTGACATTTGTATTTTCAATTACTTTTATCAATCGGATAATCCACTTATCTCTTTCAGACCCCGTATCGTATATTTGTAGATTAGAACATACAGAGGTACTGACGCCGATATGATGCTAACAGCCCATATGTTGTGTTCTTGGTATTGTATGAAATGCTTGATATATATGTGGATCAGGCAGCAAATCACTAATTATTCAAAAATGTTTATTAATCTGTGTAGTGTAGCGTAGGTGTTTTAATAAAAGACCATATTCATTAAAATATTTGATAATGCAAATTTATTAAAACACAGATTTATCTGGCGTTTCCGTGTTTTATTCATACAAAAGCAGTGTTGTCACGGCGGACTATATCGCGTCGATCAACCACTCATCTCTTGCATGACTTCATCCTTTTTTTAGAGATGCGGGTTGGTTGTTTTGTCATCATTGTGCCGTTATTCAGCGGCGGCCAGCGCACTTATCTAAAGTTAACATAAAGAATATCCCTGAATTAAAGTCAAAGCGTTATATTTGGTATTGTTTGTCGAAATAAATATGTTTGCGGGTTGCTTGTTTTGTCGTCATTGTTCCGTTATTCAGCTGCGGCCAGCGCACTTATCTAAAGTTAGGAAAAAGAACATCCCGGAATTAAAAGTCAAAACGTTATAATTGGAATTGTTTGCCGAAATAAATAGTTTTGCATAAGGATTCTGATTATATCTCAACATTAATAAAAGTAAGGAATATCTTTAATTACAGAGGGATGGAATAATGCACTGTATTCCTTACAACAATGTGTGGTGAGTATTTATGTAGGGTTTTGTGTGACTAAAAATTAATGTTATAATAAATACACTAAACTACCTTTATAACGAACCCAAAAGAACCCATTAATCTAATACGTTATAAACATAGTTCGTTATATGCACGCACACAGGGGGTTGGAGGGGTAACCCACACTGAAGACCCGGGTTCTATTCCTCACACGGGTACAACGTATAAAGCACATTTCTGGTGCCCCGCTTCGCGATAATGCTGGGATATTGCTAAAAGTGGTGTAAAACACGGCTAATTCGCCATAGGTGTGTTGTGTAGGTTGTGTAGGGTAGACCGGGCGGAGGGTTGTGGGGGTGTGGGTGGGGTGGTGGTGGTGGCAATTGTAACAAGGGCGTTTACTCTAAAAAGTTTTCACTCAGTCATTGTATAGGTGTGTAGAGTTATTTCCCTTTGCTTTCTGTGGCACACATTCAGGCGTTTTTTTCAGGTGCTCGTTCATGGCTACAATACAGCTGTCGAAAAAAAGGTTTTCAAGTAGGTAATGTTTTCACAAAACGTAATAAAACGTTCTCAATGTATTAGGTGTTGCTTGGTGTGAAATTAACTTCAAGAATAACACTGAGGTATTACGACATTGAAGAAACCGAAAGTTGTTAACCAGTCACGTGGCATGAAACATGGCAGCTGCGATCGGATTCAATTGTAACATTGTGTTACCACTGTTCCCATGTAAATGTCCCATGAGTTATGATGACGAAGCAAATAATGTTGAAGGGTTTATAATAGTTCTAACTAGTTTTATCACAGGACATTTACAGTATTATGTTGAAAGTTTTTGGTGTTAGACTTTGTATCGCATTTTGAGCATACGAAATCAAGAATTTTAAACCCAAAACATTTTGAATGTCGATGGGGACAAAGGTTTAGTGTGAATCCATTTTCACTTCTATTGATCCAGATAACATCTTCCCGCGTTTTATTTTGATTTTATTTTGGAAAATAAAAAGGTTGTTACACCTGATCGTACTTCGTTACAATTGACCCTTGCTGGGGGTCAGGTGTAACACTCGCAGTCATTGCATGTGGTGCGTACTACCTTTCTGACGACATGTTAGTAAACTTTAAATGACCGAGACGCCAATGTACTAGTTAGTACCGATTAACGATGTGTACGCTTGACTAGTATCGAAGTACGAGAAGTTAAGTAAAAAGTGTTACAATTGACCCCGGTCTCCCCTACTTTGTACTCATCACACTAATACAGCGGTATGCTGTTGGTGCACAGCTGCAATCACCGTTGGTGCTAAAGCTGCAGAGTCAGCGACCTGGTTCAATGAATGACTGCCCAGGTGAGCAAATAGAGCCTGTGGTACCTGATTAGTATTCTAGCCAACAGATGTTGTTAATTTAAAGGTCGTTTCGGTTGTTACGATACACAACAGTTTCAGATACGTATTGTGGACAGTGGGACTGGATATTTTCTCAGTGAACGTAACGTCCTATACTGCTACACAGTAGAAATCATAACCGTCCGCCATTGTTGGTCATCATTGTCTGTGCATGTAGGCAAGTTGTATGATACTCAGTGCGATATAGGTATACTTATCCCCCTTTGTACATGGAGTAAATATCACGTTGTCGAACTGACAAGAGTGAGTGTGTGACTTTAGTTTTATGCCGTTTTTGGCAATTATTTCCAGCAATATCACGACGGTGGACACAAGAAATGGACTTCACAGATTGAACCCATGTGGGGGAATCGAAACCGGACGATCGGACGCCTAAAAGTACCCAACGGGCTACCAACAGTTTTTCCGAATACGCATTGTTTTACTTACGTTTTATTTAGCGATTGTCTTCAGCCTAGTAACCATATTTTGGGTTTGCTTTGGTCAAATCTATTTTTACACAAAAGTAATATTAATCAACTCATCGGCCCAGTCACCTTTAGGACATGTAGTAGAGTGTTGGAATCTACTTTTGTTGACAATTAAATACGGTTGGTACAAGAGTAGTGACGCATGACGTTGTGGTCACATGCTTTCCGGAATCAAACCAGGACTTAACATGTCAACATTGTGCCCACACTGCCACCTTGCCGTTCATGAATCCCTAGTCTATAGTAGGCCTGCAATGGATACACATATAGTCGGGCAGTGCTCATCAGCAAGTTGGCGTTTAGAGTGAACAGTTAATTACTTCGTCGGTGAATTTCAGCACTGAAATAATCACATGTATGTTTTATTTACACTCGGCCTGTTTATGCATACCTTTCATTATACCTACACGAATCTCCCCGAGCACGCAATGACCTCTCCCAATAATGAATAATTAAATATTCATGATGAACTATTGACATTAAGGCCATGGCTTTGTAAACAGTACCATGGGTCGGGTATTGGCAATACACCTCAGTTGTGAGGTATTAAATATTGATTTATATTTGTCAGCTGTGGTATATATTGGCTATCAACAAGTATGTTACTTGTGTGTTGCATAAGATCTGGCGGACAATCATCGTTTATGACAACGGTAATGATGAGAAGGGCCGTTAGCGATTATACATTTATAGCATATGGAGACATGACGATTAATAACATTTGATCATGGGAAGGATGGCTTTGATTTGTATACAGTGTGTTGTGACAATATTACCATTCCCGCAGCAGAACTAATTCAACCCAAGCAGCAGGGTATATATCCAAATGGTTAATATTTAATTGTGTTGTAATAAATTTGAGTCATCATTATAGAAATCCTGAATGTATTTGCTAATATTGATATGTGTGATATAGTTCCATTCTTTGTTCTGATTTGAACAATACGATAGCAATTAAATCTGGGTTTGTCCTGGTTTCAGTATAGTTTATAAATCAAGAAGGTTGTTTTTACAGAAAAATAAAAAACTCTCGTTTCTACTATCTGTCTGGTGTTCGATAAAAAGTACCAATGAGAAAGCTGTAAATTTGCCTAGGTTTTAACGTCCTCCGGAAAAAACATCCTCTTTAATTTTCTAACAAGAAATGTACAGAAAAACAATGCTTTTTATTTTTGTCTTCCATTGTCACACATAGAACCCATTTCCCAGAATGCATGTTAGGGGTTTCCTCTCTTGTGGTACATATTCCTTTTCTAAACACTGGGCAACCTTGTGTTTTCTACAGGTCAGATCACCTGGTCGAGACAGTAGGGTAATGGCACTTGTGGGTAGGTGTTAAGGAAGCAGGTGGAAGAGGTATGCATAGGCTAAGGTTTAAGGTAATATAATCAAGATCAGCGTCACCAGCAGCATTAATGAACACTGCAAATTATTTGGTAGAAATGCTACCATTGATGCCATTGCTAAAGAGTGAAAAGATTCATTTCGACATAGATTTCATTCGAAATTAGCCCAGTGTTTCTGTTACAGTCCTTGCATCTCCACGTGAAGCGTCGCCTCTATCCGTGGACACATCAGAGGACCATGGGCTCGGGGGCAACCCAACGATGACACAGTGTAGCGTAATTTCCACCGCAGAGGAGTTGAAGATTTCACAATAAATTCCACATGGATAAATTTAACACTGATACAACCAGTCATCATTAATGATCACATTTCAGTAAGTATTGTTTCTGCAATAGTAGTGAGACATCTGAGGTGAATGTGTATGAAATAAGAACATGCAAGGTTTACGGATCTCGATTTCTCGACACGACGTCTCGGAGCTGTATGCTTGCTCCTTCATCACCTGATTATGCTTTTCCTATGCACTCCACTTCTAAAGGCCCTTCTAAGTGTATGATAGTTAATTCGCAAAATTGATCGTGAGGTTTTAACCCTGGATATAGATTATGGTTGGTTACAACGACTTCCCAGTGTCGCTGTCCATCTTAGAAGCTACTGATTGAAGTAGCTTTTTACGCTGTGACATCACACTGCTCTCTTTATCACGAAACCATGGCTATCTCGATCTTGAATTTACGCCGTTCCTTTTACCACAAAACCACAGCTATACCGGATCTTTCCCTCGATACATCCACGTCACTTGTTCCATCTCAACACTATTGTTACCTCGGTTACGCATCTTTCGTCAACTCGCAGTCGTCATGCCAGTCTTCCCTAAAAACCTCAATACCCTAAGCTACTGACTTCTGTATATAGACTATGCCTTACAAGCACAACCATGAGATGCCCCATAAAACCTCGGACATCTATGCTCATCCAGTTTGACGTACCAAGGAACATATAGCTAAGGTGTGCAGCCTTTGGTATTGCATTCAAATTCCTGATTCTCACTGAATCAGGTCTATAGGTTTTCCAACACATGCCATGCTCGTTGGTTTCAAACAAACAAAACCCGAATAAATTCCAACTCTAATTCACATTAAACTGACACGGTTTGAAATGACCGGAAATATGTAAGCCTACCGAAAGACAACAACCCAATAACTCAAGAGAAAACCGTATCTAAATATTCAAATTCCTCAGCCATTCGTATGTATCAATTGAAAGAAGTCGTCTAAATATTGTGATTGAAGTGTCACCTCTGATGGTGTCAGGTGTTCTTTGTTTGATGTGTAGGAATAATCTTTTAATTAAGAATCGCGAGCAATTCATGGACCGCACTCTCCATCGTTGTTGTCGCCATGGGGGGCGGTGTTGTAATCACCTGATCACTATTCCGTTCCAACTTCATCACAGACACGACTAAATACCACTAATTAGCGCATGCCGGAAATCTTATTACTTCAGTTCTGACTGTGTCCAACTGGCTCCACTTCTACTCTCCACACCGTCAAAATGGCTGCAGCACGTGCAGAGTGGCGCCCCCTACAAACATGGCGGTAGAGCCACGTGCTTCTGTCACTGAGAAGAAACATACACGGTAATCACTCAAGGCAGGTCCGTTTTATTTCCAATTAAACTTTTCACAGAACGACCGTTGCCATACCACGGGGCCATAGTAAAAATTTCAAGATGGATATGAGGTGTTATTTCGCTTTGTTAATAAATATTTGTTTCCTGAACGAACGTACTTTGCGCTGCGGGGGGTCGCAAGCAGCACGAGTAACGTTGTGAACTCGCACATTTTGTCGAATGTTAGCTTTGATGACTAGCTCAAATTACCGACAGCCACGGCATGGTGTCTATATGTCTATGTTTATTGCGGGTTATTTCCACTATAGTCGTCAGAACGCCATAGTAAAGCACGACAGTCATTATAGCTACATGGAACACACCACGTAATAGCGGGGCGACCAGTGTGCAGTTCCTTTCCCATTTTAGTGCCTTTTGTCAGGAACATAGTTATGGATTACACCGAAAATGACTTATTTTACATGAACAGTTTGCAGTGGAACAAAGACTTTGTTGCATCACAGATGAGGCAGATGGCTGGAACGACGGTATTTTCTGTTCCCAAACACATGGGACTGTATGCTGAACTGTCATAGCACTGCTGGTTTCTCTCAGTCAGATATGCTCTTTCCACAACACTAACATTGTTCACCTGGCAATATATTATACTTACCCACAAAGAGTACAATGTCAGTCAAATGTACAGGTTCACCCACAAGGCTCCTATTTCCCCAGTTAAAATACTGTTTCCCCAACTAGACTCCTATACTGTCTTGTTAAATGCACTGTTTCTCATAAAAAGTTAATGTATCCCCTATCAAACGAATTATTTCTCCACGAAAGCGTCTGTGTCCCACTGTTAAATACTAGTATACTATTTCCCGAAGAAAGTTCCTGTATCTCCTTGTGAAATGTACCTTTTCTCTAAACATGGCTCCTGTTCACTTGTCACTTTCTCGTTTCTCACAGTCAGTCATATTTCCCGAACTAGTCTCATATTCCCTGTACTCTTTCTCCAACAAATCATCACGCAACCGTACTATTTCTCCAAACAAGGTGCCCTTTTCCTTCAGTTAAACGTACTATTTCCCTTAGACAGACCCGTTTCTTCCAGTTAAATGTACTTTTTCCGCATCAAATTTCCAGTTTCTCCCTGCAGTGTGTACTATGTCCCTAAAATAGCGCCTTTTTCTCCCAATCAGATATACTAAATATATTTCCCCAACATTGATCTAGTTTTTTCCAGTCAAATAAACTATTTTTTTTTCAACAAAACGCCATTACCCGCCCAGTATTATTCCTATGAAATTGACTCTCCTGGATAAAGATGGATGCAATAAACAAACCTTGGACTTAAATCATCAGCAACAGGTAGTTTTCAAATGATTATGGGCAGGGCTCTCGTTTATTAGCAAGTCTGATTTAACTTCAGTGTCCAACAACAGTGTAGTTAATATGAAGCAGATCGACAAACTTCAGACCCAGGTGCGGAATATGAATATACCCAGTCATCGCGCACCTGGAGGATCACAAACAGCCCACACTCCAGCCTAATCGGGCAAGAAACCTCTCACACATCGCCAACAACGGCGAGAACGATACTAATATCATATATGCTTTCACGGGTAAAGATTAGGGCACCCTTTGTTTGTCAACTGATTTTTCAGAAACGCTGTCTTTCCTTTTTCATTCGCATTGACATATCGGAGTAAGATAAATATGATGCGCGTAAAGGTGTAAAGTTTGTATCATGTTGTATAACACATGACTGAGCAGATATCATATTCTTGATTCAACACATTGTAAGTTGTGGCGTGGCCGTGAAGACGTGTAGGTGAGTTTTAATAGATTAAATAAAATCACAATTTAATGGGTTTTTAATGTGTATAGGTAGATACAGGCCTTCGTGGTCCTTGAACTAAACTAATCATGGAAGCTGGCTGCTCTCTATCGATGGGACTAGACAGTACAGTAACCGGTGGGTTGTTCAATGGACAGGGTAGGACAGAAAGGTGAGTTTGAGGCCGAGTGCGAGTGGATGTACCCAGCCTGCGACAATACGTGTTGATGTGAGGAGATGACTAGGTCCCACCCAGAGCTACATCACTATGGCAACAGTCATTACAAGAGATGATGTGAGGAGGTGAGTAGGTCTGACCCAGAACTACATCAATATGGCAACAGTCATGACAAGAGATGATGTGAGGAGGTGAGTAGGTCCCACCCAGAACTACATCAATATGGCAACAGTCATGACAAGAGATGATGTGAGGAGGTGAGTAGGTCCCACCCTGAACTACATCACTATGGCAACAGTCATTACAATAGCTGATGTGAGGATATGATTAGGTCCCACCCAGGACTACATCACTATGGCAACAGTCATGACAAGAGATGATGTGAGGAGATGATTATGTCCTACGTAGATCTACATTACTATGGCAACATTGATTATAGATAATGGGAGGAGGTGGTTAGCTCCAACCCAGTATTACATTGATATGACGATACTAAATGCACGTGGTGATGTGACGAGATAATTAGGTCCAAGCCAGTACTATATCATTATGGCAACATTGATTATGGATCATGTGAGGAGGTGACTGGCTCCAACCCAGTACTACATCACTATGGCAACAGTGATTATAGATGATATGAGGAAGTGATTAGCTCCAACCCAGTACTACATCACTATGGCGACAGTGATTGCACGGAGTGATGTGACGTGATTATGAGGTCCAACTCAGTTCGGCATCACTATGGCAACAGTAATTACAAAAGATCATGTCATGAGGTTATTAGGTTCAACTCAGTATTACATCACTATGACAACATTGATTATAGATCATGTGAGGAGGTGATTGGGTTCAACCCAGTACTACTTCACTATGGCAACAGTGGTTGTACAGGGTGATGTGAGGAGATGAGATGCAAAACCAATAGTTGATTAAATATTCAAGTGAAATCGATTCTTAATGTATACTGAAGTATATATCGCCTGTTCAGATATTTTGTCATGTCATAACATCTGAAACAGCTCTTACTCTTAGAGAGACAAGGTGACGCATGGCGACTGAGCCTTGTGTATTATTGAGTACGGTGATGACTATGGAAAACCAACTATCAAAATGGAAGTCAATTTGAAATTCGAACTCAGTATCAGCGATAGTTCTCTTTGCCCTTTCGATCCGAGGTAGATGAAAACTATTGAAACGATTTTTGTTGCCCCTTCAACCCAGGATGAAACGACTATATTTAATAACTGTTATATACTACGATCGTCCTGCTAGAAACTCACAGTGATCACAAAGAACCTCCTATTGCTAAGTGAAGCGTTATATGGACTCGACTAGGTGCTTAACCTCGTTTGTATCGCAATGTGCTGATATTGAATGACTAATCATATCACAATATCATCACAGTCTGGCACTATCAATAAGAGAAACGTTTTTCTATTAACACGATATACATTTTAACCTTAAATTCTCATGATACGAAGACAACATCTCCAAGAAGGTATCCAAGTTCTAATTTCAAATCATAGCACCTGTACCGTATAACGCTAATTTGTAATTTATTGCGCTTTAATATTTTACAAGTACCCGATCTGAGGAGGTGGTGTAAGATTAATGTTTTTTTGATGTCACTAAATTATTTATAGAAGGTATGGAAAATAAACGACGCGCCGGGTATTGTTGTTAAATGCTTTTGGCACCGTTTCGGTCCGTTCATTGGTCGAGTCTTTGAATAACTAGGAAACCAACTTTCTAAATCAACATTTCTTATATTAACTTATTGATATTACGTGAAACTACAAATACATAATTGCATAATTACTAAACATGTTCACTAAAATATTGGGTAAAAATCTAAATAATATTACCATTATTATAAAAAGCGTTTTATAAGGGGACGACAGAAACTGGTATAGGTCGAAAGCTTTCATTACCATACATCGTTTTCTTAATGTCTCTGTCACCATATAGAACATGCAAATGAAAACATATAAACCCGATTAAGAGAAAACTAGCATGATAATCACTTGGGGAAGTAGTCCACGTCTCAATTACATATTATTGCTGTCATGCAAGGCAAATATTAGCTGACAGGAAGAAAACAACATCACCACGCGATCATTTCGCTTTGTGACGTCGACCGCCATTGACACGCGGAATTCTGGGTCACGCAAAATCTCGCGGCTGAAAGGGGCGCGCCGGAAGTGGATCAACGGAAATACTAGAGAGTTCCATTAGGGTCGTTCATCAGCTTTCGCCATATTACCGGGCCCAGACCTAAGTTGAATACTTGCATTGATTCAGTGTTTGTTATTTCGCTAGCCATTACCTCCAAGTTCCTCTGTATCTGAACGGAAATGGATCGTAAGTTTGTCTGGGTTCCAATTTTTAAATTGACCCCCGCATCAAACTGTCGATAGTGCTTCTTCCGGCCTTTTACACCCATGTCACGCGGAGGAAGAATTTGTTTCTAAGTTGCTATTAATTTCATTGACTTTATCGAAATCAGGGGTCGGACAAATATTTGCCTTTTGAATCAGCTTTTTGACTTCTTGATCGTCTTGAGCAGGGGAGTGATGGTTGATCTGCGTTACATCGATTAAAGGGAGCCAAAAGCCTCTCCCTGAATAGCGGACATAGCAATGGAGACATTACTGTCCTTTTAAGTCGGACGACACAACTTAACCAGCGATTAGACCCAGGGAACATTAATAACAGCTGTTTATAGATTCCTACAGCTTGGATTATTGGTATTCGACAGAAATCAGGCGTTGATGTTTCGCAATTGTTCGTGGTTGCGGAACCTCGTTAAGCTTTACAGTGAAAGGAAGGAATGGGATTCAGAAGGTTTCTCTCATGTTTCAGTCCTGGCTGCATGTTGAGTCCTGCAGAGATATCAGCTTATGTCGTGTTGCATGTCATTTTCCACACTTCAAATTCAACTGACATCACTTGGCGAGAAGGTCATTCGTTTTCATCTCTACTCATACGTTTTAAATCCAGAGTGATATATCCTGTTTGTAATATGATGGCTAATGCTGACATATATTGATTTCAAAAAGAAAATTAGACAAGTCAAATACTGAGAAGGAACATGAAATGATGGCACGTTTAAATGTAGGTACTAGTATCTTGTAGTCTCTCAGATACGTGTAAACCCTGCAACAGATATATCCAAGAAAGCCTGTGCATGTCTAGAATATGTCACAAGTCGAGATTCAAAGTTTCAGGAAATGAAGAAAGCCTACAAAGCCCATTATCATGAAACATTATTTTCTTGTTGAGTAAACTTTGATGTTTTGTTGTATTAAATATGTTTATTTCAGGTATCTGATGACGGGTTAAGTTTTGAGGTTTTGTGTCTGTGATTGTTATACCAAACTGCTGAATCTACATAGTTGGACAATCACAAGAACAGATAATTTAATTCGTCCAATTGTTAGATAAAGCCCACATCAAATATCCACGAATCCCGACGTTGTGTGCCATTGTGAGATGAAGTGCTGCAACATGCCTTGGTCAACTGATCATCGAGGAAGACTGGAGATGTGGCAGTACACGCGACACGAGCTATCATTGTCCATTTCTGAGACACCAAGTGTCAACAAGCTAATGAGTTCACACAGGGTTTTAATAAAACTCGAAAAGAAGTCAATTCCCCTTCAAATATAAATTAATAAAGGCTGTTTGCTCTGGGTGTGATGGTATGTTTTTAATTATCTTCTTGTCTTTCAGTGCTCGTCCACTTGACATGGATGTACGCGATGTGCCAGATAGAGCCTAACCTGCCATCCACGATCACTGAACACTGCCCTGTGAACAAGAGGCCAACTTAATGAAAGGGTATTATTTTCAAAATATTGACTTGTCGTTTCAATAAAGATTCGACAATCGCGGAACAATATTTGCTTTTTGGTGCTCTCAGTTTGTGGAGCATCTGATAAAAGATCAATTAACAGAAGGAAAACTGTCGCGATAAGAGATCCCCATTTGTTCTGACGCTGTGCCTCGGATGCAAGCGTCCCACGGGAGTACTCTTTTCAACCAATTATCTTTCCGCGAATCCTTCTCCGCGTTTGCGCTACGCGCCTTTCATCGCGAGACAGCCGCGCGACGCTCACTAGCCCACGTGATGAATGGCGACTTGCCATTTAGAATTGCACCCTCTTCATATGGAATCGTTGTATCTCCATGAGAATAGCCAAAGAATTGTGAAGGATTCCCTCAAACATCTGTCCAACAGTGGGGTCGGACATGCAGTTCACTCAGTAATGGCATTGTATTAATATTTTATTGTTTGCCCAGTAATTGATAGTTCGCCGACGTTATTTGCCTTTTCAAATAGGTGTTGAAATATAAATTGACTGACGATCGTGTTGTAATGATGAATATCAATCATTATTGTTATGGCTTGTCAATAGGTTTGGGGGCAGGGTTTATTCATATTTTTTTCTATTTCGTCTGATTATTGGGTTGATTAAAGTTTTAAGACTGGGGCTGACACGCCGAGGATTAACGAAAACGACACCAGAATAATTCTAACCAAATGATCAATGTATAAACGATTGATAACAATGAGATATCCATCAAGAAGGATCCTTAACATAGCTTATGAAGAGGCGTCCATAGCTTGTGAAGACATTGCCACTAAGAAGTGGGGACCTGCCCATTAACATGCTAATTTGGAAGATATCTGTCGGTCGAGACCGGTCGTAGCTATACATTTTTGTGGTTACCTGACGTGGAAATAGTGCGGCACACCTGCACTGGAAGCTTATTGAGTCAGTTACGTTTCGTGGCTATAATATGATATTTTGTAACTTTAAAAAACTAACGAGCAAAATGAAGGGTACACTGGGTTTAGGCTATAATTACCGACGTTTTCGAAACGCTATGATGGTGAAAACAGTCTCTGGTACACATCAAACATCTGAAACAAACCTGGCGTTGAATAAACTTTTTTTGTTTCATCAAACATGGACGTATTGTACCTGTGGAATTGTAAAGTATGAATGGAAATGGATTTCACCACCTCGGTGGTGTAGTGGACAGGTTGTGTGTCCGGAGAGTAGAAGTTCTATGGTTCTATCCCGTGGTATAATAATGGTACAAGTTGCTACCATGCCTGGTGCTGGAAGATCGGCCCCGACAATGGGATCCACAAACTGCTCAAATGGCGCTCAAGAGACACATTTTTGCGAACTAAGGATATTTTTCTACAACTAAGACAAATTATTCTACGACTAAAGACATTCTATGACCGCGGGACCCATCCTACGACTAAGGATGCAATTTTAGGATAAAGGGACGCAGTTCCACGACTAAGAGCAAAATTCTTCGACAAAGGAACGTAATTTTACAGCCAAGGGAGGTAAATCTACGACTGGGCGACATACGTATACTACTAAGGCCGCACCGCAGGAATTAGAGAAGCACTTTCAAGACTAACAGCACAATTCTCCGGCAACGGAACGTAATTCTATAACTGCGTGTCATTCTGCACGCAGGTTAACTGTCCGTGCCTATGCCCATCACTGGATCCTAACTGAAGATCGAAGTATCGCATGGTTACGCATGACACGTGATTAAATCTTCGCAAGCCGTTCCGATAACATGTTGCTAGTTTCACCACGCTTTTATATTCTGTGATGGACATTCTGCGTCGACTATCGTGATTTGAGCGTCATAATGCTAACAGTGGCGTCTAACTACATTAAAAAATCTCTGTCTGGCATACGTAGATCCAATAAAACGTAATACCCGAGTGCTTAATACCCTATAGTCGTAATGGCAATTGCATTGAGTCTGGACGCTGATGCACGAACTTGGTATGCATTATTAACAGGTCACTGTAGGAGGTTAGGAACACCCAGCTAAATAATTAACCCGGTTATTATGAAAATATTTGGTCTGTTGAGTGTTTCTGACTTAACGGTAACTAAGCGTTAAGAGGTTCTTGAATTACCGGTTTCAGAGTTGCTCCATGAACATTGTTCCAACCAGTTTAACGTTAACGTCGAAATTAACGCCTGCACTTTCAGCCAGTGTTAGTTTGACGTTCTGTCACTCAAAGCATTTCTGAAGTGGCAGTCTTTTGTTTCACCAAAGCGGTAAACGTCAATTTGAGGAGTTTTTTTCCCGGGTTTTCTCTATTTACAGTTGCGAGCCGAGATATAACTGTGATACGGTTCCCATCGACATTGTACCAGCGATGTAGCCCTGTAGTGCAACTGACACATGATGCAGAATGGTAAAACAAACCCACTCACGTTCAGGTATATTACCCTCTGTCCAGCACCTCTTCCCCTGCCCTCCAGCTACAGGAAGTCAGTAGGGAATACTGCCATCAAGTGCATTTCAAATAAAACGTGACATCACATTGTGGAATCTCTTTAAACTTACTCTATTCGTTTCACAGTAAGTAACAGGAAGTCAAAAGAGTTTATCAAGGACATGTGTTTCGCAATAAAAGTATGCAAGGAGCTTAGGCGAGTAAATACATGAATTCTGACTAGTTAAGTTAAATTTGTGGAACATCCAAAAAAACATCCACTTAAATACTTATAATAAGAGAACCTAACATCACCAACACGCCGTCAGCACCACTGTAAATTAATACATTGACGTCGTTTAAGTGCTGTTGATTTCAAGTCAGCAATGCCAGAGGGTTCTTAAACCATTGTATGTTGTGCCGTTAGTCATGTTTAGCCCGCAATTGAACCATTCAGACAATAAATATCCCTGTGTGTGAGCAGTGAGGGAGAGGGTGCCGGACAACACAGAGCTTACAGCTTTAATAGAGCGTATTTATCAACTTCCCGTCGGTGTTTTCAATTTACCAATGTACTGTTCCTGGCGACTGCTTCGATGATTGAGAATCGGACTCTGTCTATAAGTCTGTATTATCCTTATCACATCTGATATCCATGCTCATGTTCATTAGTAGCTGAATATGCTTGCTGAAGCCTACACAAATAGCCGCTATAGGCAGATATCCTTCCGTCCGTTAGGAATAATAAGATTGGAAAATATTTAGTTTTGTCTTTTATTCAATCAGAAAATCATGGCCTTTAGAGCTCCGTCTTTCATCAGGAAAGATATTATCAAATCTTTATTTAGTATGTCACTCTTGCGGGATTTCTCTGACAGAGAGTTACAATATTGATGAACGTTACCGCGAACAACAAAGGCTGGAATATACGACCCTGTCGCAGACCAATTGATGGCGTATTCATGTTGAGACCAGGAACACTAGGAAAGTATTCCCACATGCAAGGGATTAGTCCGACAATGTTACTATTGCCGCAAATGTCTGATTAGGAGCCATATTGTCCTGCTTTTCTGTGAAGGAAAATATTATTTGATCCCGAAACTAGTTGTAATGAACTTCCCATCTGTTTTGCCAATGAGAAGTTGGATAGTGACATAATGAACGTCCTAACCTACGAGACTACAAATAAAGAACATTTGTTAAAGGGGCCCGGTCCTTGCATGTAACACTGATTAAATTAGTACACCAAGCACTTCATTTTTCTTCAACAATGACACGACAACGAGCAATATTCCATATCAAAATTAAGCAGTGTGCTAAATGAATAGGTTCATGTCTGGTTTCAATCTGATCGTGTCTCACAGAAAAACAGCATGCATTTTGCTGAGACTTTAGCGTGTAGGTTGTGTGAAACCTTACCAGCCCTCTGTGTGAGACCCACTGAAAGGGACCCATAGAATGCCTCATTGATCTGTGACTGTAAAGCTGGGTAAACCTATTTGCTCTGTGCCTGATGATATTCGCTCGGATGTGTTTTCTTCATTGTAGTACTGTGTGGCAAATAGAATTAATTTACCGGATTAAGGTCTGCTGACTCAGATTTAATTTTTGCCTTTTGTAAATAAAATAATACCACCTCCCGACGGTGCGTGGATGTGAAATCAAATATTGCATTTTGTAATCAGGCTCGAGTCCCCTTAGTCCGTCGAGACAAACTCGCCCAGTCGGACGGACGTGAGCGGGAGTTACACCCCTGTAGCTTGTTTACTTCCATGCGAAGATTTCATGCTTCTTAATGTATATTCAGGAGCATGTACACTCATACAAGTAGGACTTCATTTAAGTCACAGGGTATAGCGAACAGCCTATACCAAACATGAATAGTACGGTTAGAAATATAATGAATATACTAATCAGCAAAAGAAATGCAATCTGGTGTTTTGTCAACTTATTAAAAAGAAATCATAACTGTGAATGCTTACTTTTTGAGAATTCATCTTTTCGAAACTTGCGTTTCTTTTGCTGTTCAGTATATTTCAGTAATGTCAAACCATTAGTTATACGTTGATGAGGAAGGTTATCGGAATAATAGCACACGCTTGGCGCTTCAATGTGAGTGAGTGAGTTTAGTTTTACGCAGCACTCAGCAATATTCCAGCTATATGGCGGCGGTCTGTAAATAATCGAGTCTGGACCAGACAGTCCAGTGATTAACAACATGAGCATCGATCTGCGCAATTGGGAACCGATGACATGTGTCAACCAAGTCAGCGAGCCTGGCCACCCGATCCCGTTAGTCGCCTCTTACGACAAGCAAAGTCGCCTTTTATGGCAAGCATGGGTTGGTGAAGGCCTATTCTACCCCGGGACCTTCACGGATCCTCCTCAATGTAGTCATCATTTGGCGGTAGTGTCGAATCCCGGATAACTCGAAGAATTTACGTAGGCCCCTTCAACTCGACACAATGCTGATGACTGTATGTTTGTAGGCGCATAATATTACTTTAGCATGTCTCTTTACCATAAAGACTGCAGGGGTAATCATTATGTAAATGAGGAAATTAATGTAATTCTAAACATACAAACCGAATGAGGGACGTCAGCAGACAGACATGGGGCAATAGTTATGGCATCGCGAAACAATGGCAGTCCTTTGAAAAAAAATTAGAATAGAATAAAATTGAAATAAAAAGATTTTTCAAATTGTACCAATGAAGAATGCTACATGTACAGCAAGCCATGCGAAACGTCTTTGCGAACGCCCGGTTTCCCTAGATATTGGATTCGATTTCCCCCACATTGGCACAGTGAGTGAAGCCCATTTTAGTGTCACAGCCGTGATGTCCTGGAAGTTTGTTCAAAGCGGCGTAAAACTAAACGCACTCACTCACCTATGCTGGAATCCATTTTGGCAGATATTTGCAACCGTGGCTGACATGTTGTACTTAATTGTCCACTTCATCTACGCTGGACACCGAAGCGATAACCTGATGGAACTGCAATAGTAATTGCAACATTTTTAAAGTGTTTTTTTTTTCCTTCTTGTAAATTCTACCGTGTTTTTGTGTGTGTACATGTATTTTGGCCTGCTCGTTCTTGTGTCACGATTGAAACCATGAACATGGCTCCCCGTGTCTATTTCACATCAAAACATCAGGCTGACATAATGCAATCAACCAAGTGTTGAAATATAAATGTGTGATATATTCCTAAGGGACGGTAAAACACAGTGGACTCATACCAAGGAAAACACGAAAAAAGCGCAATAATGATGTCATGATGGATTCGCTAAAAATATGGTAGCCGTTCAAAGTTTCATTTGACTGTTCACAGACGGTGATTCACAGACAAGGTGTCAAAGAGATAATTTTAACAACATCCAAACATTAAGTTACAAATTAACCATGTAAGATATGACGATTATAAAACTGAGGACTAAAATACAAACCATCAATATGATGTTACATATTTATCTTCAGTCAGTAATGAAAAATACCTAATAAATATCATCAGTAAATTAATTATACATTGTTCCTTTGTGTCTTGAGATATTTCAAAAATGAGAAGTCTATTCACGTCTGTTCCAACACCGCCATGAAATATATGCCATTTTCCTTTGATTAAACGACATTAACATAATATTTCAAATGATGAGAAGGGTTCAAGAAAATGTATAATGTTTTTCACAAAAGAATAATAATCCTTTGAAATGCAAGACTTTTATAGGATTATTACTGCATAGAACCACCATTATCATTATATTTGATTAAATTGCACAATGACCATTATACTCCTTTAAAAGAAACACTATGACAAATGCCCCCCTTCTACGACTCGTTATAATGCTATTTACATGAAAACTAAACACTGAATATTTAATGCGGCGGAAAACAAATGATATGAAACCCATATACGAAACATGCTCAACGTCAATATGCAAACTATTTCAATAAAATCAAGAATATCTTAAAGATTAAAACCATCACCTTTGGGGATATAGGAGTCAATGTGTTATTGGGTATTAAAGTTTAATTATTCCAACAAAGCATGTGCTAATGTGTTGGGCTCGCTTCGGTGTGGGCTCCCACTGCGGGACTGTTGTCGTCATTCGATACATCATGTAAATTATGCACACAGCATAGATGTGCTTCAACGGAGCCAGAAAACAACGGTGAGAAGTGCAAGGGGACAGTTTCGTTTGGGTCTTTGGTTCAGACTTAGTGGTATCTTGAGATGGGTTACTATATGATAATGGCTCCCAGCATGAAACAAGAACGTGCAGGCCAGATGCCTGCACTCACAAAACACGGTCCAGTTTATAAAAAAATACTTATAAAATAGTGCGTTTAGTTTTGCGCGGCTTTCGATAACATCAGAATCTACTGTATCCCGTGACATTCTGAGAACACAAAAGAGTTGGGTAAGTGGTAACTCCATATGTCATCTGTAGGTTCAGTATATGGTCACTGGTACGTTTCAGGAGTTTGTGTTTTTCAGCGCGTTTAGCTTTAAATATCTAGCGCTGAAATAGTTATATCTAAAAATTATCTTTAAACTATATAGGTTTATTCAAGTTGGAAAATGAATCATGCTCTTGCAGTTGCCACATTTTGATTAAAAACACCAACACCAGTGAATATCCAGCCTCGATTACGTTACATAGATTTAACTCAGACTTGAGTTTATTTCGAAAAATCGGGGAAACTTGTCTGTTCGTAATGGTAATTTAGCAAGGCCTAGATTTTCAAAGCTCTCTTAGCACAAAGATAGTCTTAAGTACCATACATTAACATTAACTTGCGACTATCTTAGCGTAAAGAGAATTTGGCCCTGCGTTGCAAGTGATTGCCCTCACTGATATTTAGTACCCAGTTGAAAAAGTATCAGCGCGCAGATGCGGAGGTGTGCATGGTCGGCCGCAGAGCTCCGCCTGTCCCTATAACGCAGTAATCAGCTTTGATGCCCCGCATTGTTGGATGTGTCACAATTGTAAATAATAAATTCTGACGGTGGTGGGTCTTTGAATATCAGACCCCATAATACCCGGATGAAAATATTTGAAGAAGTGGTTGAGTGAATTTGAGTTGAAGGATAAACTAAAAACACAAAGTGTGCGTCACCGTTCCATTGGCCGCATGGCAAGACATGGGGCTGGGGCTCTGTCAATATCTACCGCACTCTTCATGGGTAACAATGGCAAACGAATACAGGATCAGGTAGAGATGATTAACTACTGTTCTACCTAGGTGTCAATACTTGAAGCATGCACGCAGACTCGGGTGATCGCCGGACACAAGGCAAAGAGGCCATCGAGCGTCAAACCTCATCAAATATAATTAGATTTGTGTTTCGAAAAGAAAAACTTAAAATTAATAGTTGCACCGGCTGTCTCAAACCTTGAGAGTCATTGTTTCAATGAATCTATCACAACTTCTGTTCATGTAAATAAGTATAACTTTATTATACATTTAAGATAGATAAGTGTTTATATAATCTGATTTCGGTGTGACTATTACAGTCATTTATATCTGAAGATATAATGGAAACGAAATCTGAAAATATTTTCAATAATTTTAAAATTGTAAAAATATGTAAATACTTAATGACACCTGAAGGTAAACAGGAAGAATTCCTGAATAATACTTTTAAAATAATTTATTGAAACCCATATTGTTCTTAGTGTTATTTTAGAACTATCAATGTATTTAAAAAAACATTTTACAGTCTAAACAATACAACACGTCGTAATCAAATGGTAATACAACCATAAACAGATAATCTAAATATGATAAATATATGTTTGTCATAAATTATGTATGCTTTCCAAAGTGCCCCACTGAAGTTAAAATTTACCATTAACTAGATTCTATGGAAATTCCCGGCAGACGCTGATACCTTTCAGTGTCTGAGATTCGACACATTGTATCTCCAGAACCGAAAGAGTTCGTCAATATTATACTCCACGATCCAATAAAACCTCTCGTTGCCTTTAAGTAGCAATCGAATCTTAATGAATCCACGTAATATCGTTAATCCACGGGATCAAGTTACAGAATCCTCTACCTTATTGGCAGGCTGTTCTCGGCCCTGAGATCATCCCGGCTTATCCTGATGATGAGCCTCGGACACCAGGTATCCATCGGGCTTTGTTTCGACCAGAGAACAAGCTGGGCGAGCGATGGAGAACGCGCGCACAGAGTTAAATGTGCAATTTGCTGTAGAAGTGATGGATGGCCACGAAATTTGTCATGGAATTCACGCCAGAAGGACGGGCATAATGTTCCAAGGCCTTGTGAGACGTTAAGTAGCGGTTCATCCCCACTCAACAAGGTAGCTAATTGATGCGACAAAGGCTTCACTCATTTCCACGGCGTGCTTCTTAAGGGGGGAACTGACCCCTTTGATTAACGCTAAAAATAAATGCTAGAAATTGAAACATTTGAAATTCAGCTATATTAAGTATTTTATCTTTAATTCATGAGTTCCGCTATTGAGCAGGAGTTTGCTGGATGAATGATAAGTTAATGATCGGGATAAATTACATCCAAACGGTTTATAAATATGTTCATGATTAACTCGACCCTTATAATGTTTTAGGAAACCTTTTGTAATGGTTCTTATTTCTTACATGGTCAATACAGCTGATTTCTGTAGTATAGTTTCGTATCCACAATTAAATCTAAAAAAATGGAACAGTTGGTTACTGTATCGGATAATGTTCGATATACGATACGTACGGAAGCTAACTGAGTGAGTGAGTTAACATTTAACGTCACATCGGCAGTACGGAAACTAACTGTACTGACACAGATGATAATGCAGTCCAGATGCTTATTGTCGGTGTTTCGAAGTCCAGATTCGCATTGAATATTGGGTTGTCAAAAACACAACAGTGGGTTTCGCTAACGCCTAAGAAGTACTTTACGTTGGACTTACCTCCCACATTACGTAATTTAAAGAAGCTATATAACTAATTCACTCGATCACTCACTATATCGGATGGCGTTGAGTAACCGCTGGTTCATACGACTTAAATCTTGTCAAAGGAAAGTATAAAACTGAGGTTCATCAAAGAGACGTATTTTAAAGGTAAGTGAAACATCTTGACATAATAATACCATCAAGAGAAACACTGTCATGTATGGAAATAAAGATGGATAGAACAAAAACATGGTGAGAAGTTATCGAGAAAGTTAAAGGGTGTATTATGACTTGTCGGAGACATTAAAGGGAGGGAACGGCTTAAAATATCAAAAAGTGGAAGCTGTCAAACCCTGCACTCATTGGGACTGAAGAAATAATCTAGTTTAGACAATGTACACATCGTGGATGGGACTGAGATTTTCTGCCGGTGTTGACAACTTGCCGGTTTGGACGGGTGCCGGTTTTTACAGCTTCCATCGTAGTATAGCATTTGGGGAACGTCAAAGGAAGCATCATGGCTTCTCGAGGACTTAGTGAAACACCTTAACGTGTCAAGGAAATTCTCATGACAAATGGATAATGTGAAAGGAAGAGTATGAGTTATCGTGAGCGTCAAAGAAATTAGTATACCTTATCGATGACTTAATGAATTATTGTAACGTATCGAGATACTGAAAGAAAGTCCCAAGACCACTCGACAATGTGAAAGGATGCTTATGAGTTATCGAAATCGTCAAGGAAGGTATCACATGATAAATTGAGGATTTAGTGAAGCATTGCAATGTACCCAGATATTCAAAGAAAAGTCTCATTATAATCGATATTGTCAAAGGAAGCTTTTTGACAGCGTAACTTCACAGAAAGCACTTATCTTCATCGTAAACGGAAGCAGTGTGGCTCGTGGAGGGTGTCAAGGACACATTATGATTTAACGAAAAGGTCAAATAAACATAGCATCATGGCTTTTCTAGAACAACAAAGCTGATGGTTTGCGATTTCTGAAAAGGGTCGATGATAAAATTCATAAAATCATCAGTTAAAAAACGTAGAAAGAACCTTTGCAACGTCTGTGAACACATACCACTAAAACGTCAACTACGTCCTGAAGAAAGATGCAATGGAGCTTCTCTATACGTTCTTAACATAAGAGCTCTTGTGGCGCAAATGTGAGCGCATAATGGTCGCCAACGGATATAATATATGATACATATTTATAAAACTGAACAGACATAAGAAACGGGTATGGAACGTATGTGATGATTAACATATACATGATAAACCCTTTCCCAGAAGGAGTCATCTTCTGTTTATCCTTGTTCTACAAAATCCCGCAGTTCAATACACAACCTCTCTGCCTGTTACCTCTCTTTATGATAGTATGAATGTTTCATGACCTACCTGCTTTGTGTCCGCAAACGAGCATCTTAAACAGGGCTTATTACAGACAAAACGCTATAATCACTCTTGCCCAATGTTTCGTGAATTTATTCGGTAAACGACTCCCTGGAGGACAAAAGGCCAACATATTTGATTGCCTTGGAGACCATTATGAGTTATGGCTCATAATAGATTTGCAGATAAACCTAATGTAGCATAAGCTGTTAGTCCGTATAGTAAGTTTAAACATACATAATTCAAACGTTTTGTTATCTGTATTCGTTTGATAGTGCATGGTCAAATGGACCATTGGATCATTAGACAGCACGTGGGAACTATTGAGCTACTTTATATTCCTCTGATTAAATGTCATGCCAGATTTTGAGCACTGTCATTGAAGGCTGTTTAACACATATAATACTCCGATATCCTTGTGTTGGATAATATTTGGCAATGGTGGTCCACGCGTTGGCAGATTCTTTGTTTAGTGAATCTTTGTTTGATAATATCACATTTAGAACATATTTGACTGTTGAGCCCACATATGTGGGCTTTACGATGTAACTTGGTACAAGGGGCACCACACACGAGGCAGTACTGAGTGACACACACGGCAACAAAGAATAACACGGCATGTAACTACATATATAGCTCAGGTTACATCCTCATAGTGAGCATTTCGAGACCCATTTAATGTTATGTTAATGGTACACTAATCACGATAATTAACGTAAACGACTGTTTAACGAATGGATTAATTATTACATTTAGTAATATAATGTTGACAGTTAATAGATAACTCAGATCGACATTCTTCAACCCCAGCGGTTTGATTACCTTTAGTAATATACGCTGTACCACTGTGCACCACTATACATAAATAGTGTACATGTTTTATAACTGGACTAGAGGTGAGTTATTTAATTACACACTCCTAGGGTTTGAAAAGTTGGCAGGCACCAGTGAAAGAGAAAATACTTATGTTACACATTTCTACCAACTAACCAAGATAGTGACATCGTGTATATCATATATGTATACGTGTATACTGTATAGGAAACAGCTAAAGATCTATGGATATATAAAGAATCTCACCCAAGTGTCTTTTGATATCAGTTATTTCAATATAAGTTGATAAAGTAACAAATCATATTTTTACTTTTATCGACGAGTGTTGATATGAATTATTTGATATCAGAGGACACGAGGACGAGAGTATGTTTATCATAAAAATCACTCTTTGTTTTGAGTTTTTACTAAAAACGTCTTTCTCTGAACACGGCACTGCCATTACACTTGCACTGCTGCAATGTCATAGCATTGTGACATCGACGTCAAGCTCATGACGTCATAGCATCGACAGGACATTGAACAAAATCTACTGCCAAAACGATATCTCACACATGCAATATCTCCTGTGGAATACAGAATAGATATTAGGGAAGGTTAAGTGATGAAGAGAGTTTCAGTAGGCACTGGTGTCTGGCGTTCATGTATGGTCTGTGATGTGTAGCGTTCATGTATGGTCTGTGATGTGTGGAGTTCAGGTATGGTGTGTGATGTGTGGAGTTCATGTATGATGTGTGATGTGTGGAGGTCATGTATGATCTGTGATGTGATGGGTTCATGTATGACCTGTGATGTGTAGAGTTCATGTATAGTCTGTGATGTGTGGAATTTGACCTGTGATGTGTTGGGTTCATGTATGACTTGTGATTTGTGGAGTTTATGACCTGTGATGTGAGGTGTTCAAGTATGACCTGTGAAGTTCTGTTATATGTAGATTCTCCGATCGTCTTCTTGTAGGTAAAGTTCATTTATGGTCCTTGGTATGTACAGATATTGTATGCATGTTCTGTGATTAGTACATCACTATATTGTCCGTGTAATGTTCATATCAACACGAAATATGATAACGTTTAACATTTTTATGGTATTGTTTGCTTGCAATTATTGTTATTATCTTTACTTCCCTTTTTTCGGATCCATATGGTTTTAGTTTTTATTCCTTCACTGTATTCATCCCTCTCATCCTCTGGGATTACACTTTCTCAGTAAAGTACAAATTCTAGTGGAAGTCGCTGTGGCTGAGCGGGTTAGGTGTCGGAGAGTGGGATCGAAACCCGGATGCTAGAATTTGTATTTTACTGAGAAAGTGTAACACGAAATATAACATATGTTACATTTGACACTTTCTAAATAGCATTGTGTAATCATACTGAAGTTAGGTTTAGTGAAAGAAACAGTTTTAAAATGAGAAACAAGGATATATAAGTTCCTAGTTTAATTTTCGCGCTGTGGCATTTATTCTTTCCTTTACTGAAATTGAGCAATAATAAATGAATACGTCACTCAGTACGTTACCCATGTTTTGCATTTGCATCTTTCAGCCATAAAATAGTTTCTTTGACTGCTGATGTCTTTGGACACCACAACACTCACTACAGTTTGTGCATTAATTCTTAATTTAAAACAAAAACATTAAAACTATACTTATTAAAATTCAACATAACACTGCACATTCTTGATAGCTTCAAACGTAATGGACAGTTGACATCTCCAAAATGTTCCCCCAAAGCCAAGAGTTCTGCAGATCTCGGCCCTTGTCTGCGCTCTTCCAGAGTCGATGATCGTAAGCGATGGTTTCCGTCCTTAATGGCTTGCTTGTTGTCAATGGCCAGTTGAGACGTCACTGATAATGTCCTCCCGTGTTGAAAGGTGTGGCGAAAGTCTCCTGAAATCCACCTCGCGTTACGGCACCAGTGTTAAGCTATGTATAAAGTGAGCGGGTCTTCCCCCTGTCAAGGCGTAATACCGCAAATCCCCACTAGTCCAGGAGTAGATTGAAGCAGGGCCGGGAAAAGGGTCCAACGCCAGTAACGCGTCTCTCTAATCCACGTCGGGGACACAGGACGTGCTTTAAAAGAAATATTTGATGATGTTTTTGCTCCGTGCTGGTATAACAGCTCTGCTCGATCGCCTGTTTTCTTTATGTTGTTAACTCACTGTAAATTGAATTGCTCTCATGGCAATACCTAAGCCATCCAATTGAATCGTAACAGCGCCGGCGGTACGTGAGTTGCCTTGCCGCAAGGTCGAGACGTTACCTTTGTGTCAGGCCATGACGTCATTGCAGCACCATCAGACCAGGCCTTCTGGACACATGAAGGTGTAAGAACTGAGAGTGTTCAGCATTTGATATCGTGTTTTATAATACGTTTAATATTCAGGATAATTAACGGTAAAACACACGTTCACAAACTTGATGAGACAATAATTATTTATTTCCTGAACTCGTTATAAAGACAAAACAGTTTGTTTGTTTTGCTAGTTATAGTTTTTATTGTGGGTGTACATGTACGCGTCTTGCTGTAAGTGTGTTTTGGTTCTGTTTTTTTTTAATTTCACCAACAAAGAACATGTATCTCCTTTCTTTAACAACAAGGAAAGCGTTGACTTATATTTTCGTCATTAACAGTAAAGCATGAAAGATGTGAACAGCTGATTGTGTCCATTTCAAACCACTGAATAAATGTAAAGTAAATAAAGCTCAGTTGGAAATAAATTTATATACGTACTTGGGTATTTCTTACATTCTGACCAATAAATGCTTTTTTCTGTATCTTCTTTTTTTGAATATTGCTAAACGCGGCATAAAACCCAACTCACTCACTCACTCTTGTCTTTTCATCGGCAGTGTGTCCGCAGTTAGAATGACTTTCTTTGACGTGACTGATGTATTGGTCTACGCCCTTTATTACAAAAGGACACACAAAACCCAAAATACTTAGATACACATAAAAGAAAATGAAGATTAGATCATCTTCTTCCGTTTGTGCTCTCCTCATTGCTAACGGATTCCGTGCTTTCTAAATGTGTTTTGTGAAAGCGTTGAAAATGATGTATTTATTTAACCGTGCTGTGTTAAAATACTGCATCAAGTCGACAGATAATGTAATCTAGTCTGCAACATTGTAACGAGGTAAGCGTGCTATTAGCAACACGATTCAGACTTGCAATAATTGGACACTGTTAATGAACACGCTGAATCTGAGGCGGGTGGCAATTTGTCCACGTCACGGGAACCTTTGTTGGTACTTGCCACGTTAATGAAGTTCTCATTTTCACGAAGTTTTGACTTTTTTATGATTAAGAACACCAGACAGTGTTAAATGGGGTGATGCCTCCTCTTCCCAGAGCTCTCCCAGGGAGGGGGTCACAGTGATAGTCAGGGCTCCTAGACCGTGACCCTAGCGTGTCGCATTACACCGTTCTCGCCCCCGGAGATAGTCTTCATCAACAAAATGTCTCCTACCCATTTTGGAGCAATGTACGTAAAATTAATGCTTCCGAAAGGTAAATTACGAAATTGCCTTCAAATCCCCCTCCTGCTACCCCCTATCACTTCGCGTAAGCTTTCGCACTACAACCCATTCAATACTAATATGAGATTGAATTCATCCCCTAGTCTAATTGCTCTGTCACTAGAGATAGAAGTTAACAAACAGCAAATACACTGACTATAGCAGTGCAAATGTTGTCCTGTATAAATCAGGTACAAATGGGACAGATGCGTGCAAAATCTACTCGTGTTAGCCAAGTTAACCAAACCCATTTCCAAGGCTATTTGTTTAAATGGAGACGACTTGATCTTAGCGAGCCGTGATATTGGGAAAGTTAGCAGGGTGGCCTCGGGAGTGTTTTTACAATTCACGCTTTACGAAGCGAGATTGTTCTTGCCTCCCTATGATTGCTTCCCATCCCCCTTCCCCGGCCCCTATTCCTCATTGCGATCCAGGAGCACGGGCCTGACATGCTTGGCTGCTTCCACTCTGTCACAGAGGGCCCATTATTACTACGCTATAAACACGATATTCACACAAAAGTCTCACCCTTTCACCCATCTTGTCCATTTTATTGGCTGTCAATTTTTCTTTTTCTCATTTGCCGAGTCGTGTTGACAAATGAAGTGATGGATTTAATCAATACGAGGCTCAGTAAGGCTTGAGCCTATTCTGTCTCAGACAGAGGTAATTGTACACAAATATTGTATACCTGTCACCTATATGTCGTGTATTCAACAGACCCTAGCTGCAAGGCGGTTGTTACAATACACACAAGGCTGTAATGTCAAGATGTATCGGACTTTATCTACATTCATGTATAGGACGTGGAAAGGCTGGTTTGATGGTACGTCAAAGATCGGGGTCGTTCATGGTTGGAGTCCAGTGGAAGATGGTGGGTGGTAGCAGTCCCCCTTGTCGTGGGCCTTAGTTTGAATCTAGCATCCGTAACGTTCATCCTCCGGATGTCTCAACATGATAAAGCCCTCAACTAGCTACATCTAAAGATACAATTCATAAAGTCATAAATGCTTTCCTCGCTATATTTATGACTTTATATCTGAATGTGATAAAAAGGAAGAATAATACTGACCTTACCTTTGATGTGACAAACAAACGATATTGGTTTTGAAGAAGATACTACGGAGTCTTAGCGGGAATCACGCCTTAAAACCATAAACATGCTTTAAACTTTCGAAAGGTGGATGTAAACAAAGCTCCAAATGCTCAAAATATGTGCTGATAACTTTATATTATACCACCGCCTTACGCCTTTATATATGAACATTAAAGGACTTGATGTGTAAAGGTTCAGATAAACATTGTCCAAATAATGGTATGCGATATGCTTTATACTCTGTTTAACATCTTCTGAAGTGTTATTTTTTATGACTGGATGGATGGTGCAGCTTGTCCTTGTTTGTTTCACTAGGAAAGGGTAACAAAGAATTTTTTATCACTAAAATTCACACATTCCATTTCCTCACTCAAACGTGAGTCAGATGTTTTAGACTTTTTTTTGTAGAATGTAAATTTCCTTTGCCGTAATAGTAATAATATTTTCTTCTGTCAGAATACGTACTGTACGGTGGGACGTTTAGTGGTGAATGGAAACATATGTTCACAGGGGAGAGCCAACCAATATCGTTAATGAATTCAAAATAAATAGAAGGCTGTTACACAAATACATGGTTTTAATTATGTAATCAGCTGGTTCCAACTCAAGTCATATTTAAACGTGTATTGTAGAATTCAGCAATTCTCTACAAACACAGCTGGCGCTATGACAACCATCGGTCACTCTTAGCAACCACAGAAGATGAATTTAGATCCAATATTTCCCAGACATGTAATTACTTTTAATAACATGTAACATCGCACGCGCATGTGTATATTACAGGAATTAAACAATCTGTTTCAAACCACCAGTTACCAACATGTGCATGCACTGCCATCTTGCTTCAACATATCTTTACAAAGTGAAGAAATTTTCATCGGAAATCTTTGTGTGTTTGTTGGGTACATTGATATTTACATCTCACAAGAACGTATAGTAGTAGTGCATTATGGAAATTTGTCCGATTCGATAATGAACATTTACTTTATTCATAATGTTTACCTTTCTCTCAATGCAGCTACAGAGCGTCATCATAAGTGCGTCCCAGCTGGGACACAGTATATAATACATACACCATAGTAGGCAGGGTCTTGGCTGGAAAGCTTTATATTGATTGGAGGCCTCTCCCCATTGCCGGGGAAAGGCAGGTGTGTCGGGACTGCCTGGATCAATTATGAATAAAGGGGAAATCAAACAGAAACTTTAATGCAAAAACATGGTGCCCAAACGTGCTATAAAAGTCTGATAACAGCACGATAGAACCCAAAACCCAAACTCTTTGAAGAATCTCTCTTCTACACTGAGGCGTTGGGACCAACTCATTTATTCCTGCTGAGCTGTACTCATGACATGCATGCATTTTCTCGCTAATTCTCGCCCTTTCACCTCGAGGATTGCATGAAGTCACCACGGTGATGCACCTCACAGAGTCGAGGTCACATTTCTATTATTATTTGATAAACATGAATACAGCCTGGTTGACACGAGGACATATGTTTTATTGTAGGCATGTCGGGAAGCGATTTAATGGTTATTGCAGACCCTGGGAAACTGGTCCCACTAGAGTGCGACGGTGCGAAGACTAATTAAATATTAACTGTAGGTGTTTTAATGACTATATACACAACCCTTGTTGCTGGCATGCAACACCACACGCCACAATAGTCGAGAGTTACGTCCCTTGAGATCAATTACTATGTAGACATTGGAGACGTCGATCATTGGTCTTCGATCAATGGAGAATGACGATGGCCTCAGTCATTTGGTGATCTTCTCTTTAATTTTGTACAACAAAGATTTGACAATTGTTTAATTTCTCCATTCAATCACTGGTTCTTCTGCTTGGTTGAACATTAATCCAGTAATAGCATGTTTAAAACAGGAAGCAATTAATTTCCCGACTAACTCGTCGTAGAAGTTCTCCAAGCATAATGAACACTGATGCAGAGTATCCCATTGTCTAACTCCACTTCTTCGCACTAGCGCTGTTTATTTATTTATATAATTATTTATTTGGTTAGGGGTTCTGTAATAAAATTGATGTGCTGAGGTCATGGAACTCGCTTGCACCTGTATATAAACCATCTTCATTCTATCATCACAACGCCTGGATACACTCTGGTTTAGACAGCGTATTAATTGCACACGAGGCGAAGAGTACACTTTCTACCAAGTGGGTAGGCAATCTAGTGGCCCGCACATTGCCACACGCAAACTAAACCATGGGAACTTCAACATCGTTCTGTGTTGAGCTCATTTGCTGGCTTTGTTGCTTGTTTCACTGTGCATTTAAACTAGCGTAAAAGAAATAAAACTTAAGCTAAATATGGTAACATTAAATGTTTAATTGCAATAAATGCAGAAACAGTATTTATTGGATGACAAAAAGAAGAATGACGCAGCAGTAAGATCACATGAATGAAACTGGGGTGCATTATCCAGTATTCGATCACCAATGCAGAATCGACTGGGAGCTTTTACACCTTTCGGGGGCAGCAAACCCGGCATCGAACTGAGTAGCTGAATCTTCTGACGTCTTGATTAGGGATCCGACGCCGTTCCTCGTCAATGGCTGAGTTTGGCATTTCCGAAAACGACGTCCCAGCTATTCCAAAAGGTGCTCAATTTGGGACAGATCTTAATGAACTGAAACTTGCTTTCGTCATCAAAGTTCACTCTTCGCCAGTTTCACTGCTGCCAGTGTGGCAAAGTCCTAGTTCATCTCAGTCTGGCACGTCGGTGCTGGCACGTCAACGTCATGCCCTTGAAAGGTCGAGAGATTATGAATGCGGGGTGGTCTGGTCAGTCTGTCCAATACTGTCGGTGCTTGATGACGCACCCGTAAATACATGTCTTCATGTTTGGCAGAAACCTTCAGTCTGTCACTCTTTGGCCTGTGTGCAGTACTGCCAGTCTGTCGTAGACGTGTGACAAGTCTTCCGATGGTGGATTTGCAGCATTCCATGGTTCTAGCCACATGTTCTTGTGTCTGTTCCACCTGTAACATTCCGATTGCTCTCTCTTTCTGCGCTGGTGTTAAACAAGACATGTTCCTGGTTGTTGTTCGATTAAAATTATGCAAGAGAATAAATCTGGTTAGCTTATATATCCAGTTTGATACGGATAACTTTGTAAATAGTTTCAGTTTTCTTCGTGTAAATTCGGGGTTTTTTTCACAGACTACGAAATGCAAGTGCAAATGTTCACTGGGAATAGACATGTTGTGTTTTTAGCTATTTTCAAACAGACTGACAATTATTTTGACAATTTACAGTCGTTTTTGTTTTGGTGACGTTTCTTTTGGCTGCTAGTTTATATCCCAATAGATTGATTTGAAATTCAATGAAGTACGTTTATCACCAACAAATACCACTGATACCAACTGAGATAACAGTGATTTTAGATTGTTTCAGCCGATGTTCGGTATACGGATTTCGATACAGAACGACTATGCAGGACATAATAAAGTGTTCGTTATATCCATCAGTTCGTACGTACAATGAACCGCGGTTATAACCAACATGTACCGCTAATAACAACCAAGATACGACTGATTTTAGATCGTTTTAGCCGATGTTCGGTATACGGATTTCGATACAGAACGATTGTGCAGGACATAATAAAGTGTTCGTTATATCCATCAGTTCGTACGTACAATGAACCGCGGTTATAACCAACATGTACCGCTAATAACAACCAAGATACGACTGATTTTAGATCGTTTTAGCCGTTGTTCGTTACACGTATTTCCATATACAACGATTGTACATGCCTTAGCCGCAGGGTCTTGTTCGAAGGACTGGCCAGTCGTATAAGTGATACATATGCAGCTGGGTCTTATTCGAAGGATTGACCAGTTATATAGGTGACACATATGCAGCTGAAGTTCCATCACCACAGGTTGGTAGAAGAGAGATCGTAACCATGTACTTAGTCTGAACTTATATTACCATGATATACTCGTGTTTATTGAAACAGTCAAATATAGAATGATGCTGATGTTTTTCGTTCTTTACTGCGTCATGTTTATTCAAATAATCAAATATAGATGTTTTTCGTTCTTTACTCCTTCAGTTTGTAATTGTTCGTATCCTTCAGTTTACAACATACGAGTGCTTATTTATCATTCTGATGTCTACCTGAGAAGAACTCATTTCATCAACCCTCGCACATTTACTTTGTCCCGACAACTATTCCAAAAACTGTTCTTGTTTGATGCGTTATGTTGGTAATATCCTATGCTACATTTAGGGACATTATAAAAGTATGATTAAAAGGTACTAGACATCGTCTATACTGTTGTCATTTACAACTTTTATGGACCTAATTATGTCATACAAAAGGTACATTTGTCGTCTTTGAAGCAAGCCGAAACCTTTCATACAATAGCTCGTGGTTCCTCATTTATCAATAAATGCCAAAAAAAATGAAGAATATTTAATGGCTCTAATCTCTTTAAAAATACAACGCCTTATGTTCTGTTAATGTGTTGTCATTGCACATATGTAATATAACACGCTAAGTAGACAAACTGAATATAAGCGAAACATTAACATGTTTGACATTCCTGTCATGTTAGATCTTGGATAAGAGACGTATATGTGATATAATTTCATCTTTTAAAAAGTTGGCAAATTCTTTAATCTGTCCCACAGTTGGGATACCAAGGTGTCACCTTAAAAGAATACAACCTGACCTGCCAATCTGCCATCTCCCTATTTTGCCTGCTCAAATGCCAGCCAAATTACAGGTAATCCCCAGGTAATAATCTTCTAAGGTAATTGACATTTCACCTTCGGGACGAAAAAAGCGGCTTCTGACAACAGATTTGTATGAAACGAGAAAAACTAAAATATCAGTTTATGATTTGTTTTCTATGTTCAAGGAAACCCGATGCCAATTTACGACCAAGGTTTCACACCTGTTAAAAGTTAATGTTTCAATCCGATCTGCAAGTCAGCCAAGCGGTGAAAATACAGCGATAATTCTATGAATACCATAGAAAATATGGAAACATAAACAGAGTTTATAATCCCTTGTCATACTCCCTGGGGAGACTGGTGCTGAGGATGTTATGTACTGACGGCTGGATCTCGGGGAGATGAGCCATCCTTATAGAGTTTCGCTTCCTGATCAAAGGAAAGCCGAGCGCCAACAACGATGAGACATTTAAACCTTCACGTTAAATGATCGCCGGCCCTCATACTTATCGTTTGTACACAAATTGGTCATATGTGCTCACACATAATATCATGTGTTTTCTGGGGAGGAAAACAAATTACATGTTAAAGACATGTTGACGGTGTTGATTCGAGCAAGAAATATGTCCGTGTCTTCTTAAAGAAGTCTTTGTATTATAAATATCATGAGGTCATCACCATCACTAACACCGCCACACACGCACAATGTAGACCACACAAAATTTACCTTGAAAGAGATGTTCGAAGTGAGATTAATTCATATACCTCCCGTTGTGTAGCATTTTTCAACAAATTCAATATGGCTGCCATCTCCAGCCATTACGTTATAAATACGGGTCATACTGCCACCTAGCGGTAAGTTTGTGAATATCCTGCATGGCTGATAATTACATCGTGGGGATCATATATATTTGCTTTGTGCATCGCCAAGCAAATGAATGGCATGGAGTGCAAAAAATACTCAAAAGATCTGAAATGAAATACCTTGCATGCTTGGATGTGTTTAAAGGGTTTCAATGTGCATTCGGGGCTGTTTATCAAAGGATACAAATTCATACCTAAACGGCGTGATTGAATTGTTAGTGTTATTTGATGAAACGAAAATAAAAGGTTAAATAGAAATAAAAAATCCCCTTAAATATTGAGGAAAAAGGTAATCTTATGATGCGTTGACATAGGCCATGGTATTAGGAGTACGTACTTTATGGCTGCTTGTGCAGTTTGAAGTTTTATCAAGACCCCTGTGACGGTTAAGATGTCAAGGAACAATAAATATGACAATAAGAAAATGAAGATCATAAAGTGTACACACAATCGGCATTTACATTCGCTTTGAACTGGACACATTAAAAGCGTTGGCCCAACAGTTGTGAGGTGTATCCTTTCAAAGGACCAGACTCGGGTGCAAATCGCTTTGTGTCGAGTTCATGATCTGTACACTCTCTATAAAGTGATGAGAGTAATTAAAGATTATGAAATGAGTCGTAGCCCGCTTCCACAGATTTTCGGTACACAATGCTGGTATATTTGTCAGGTTAATGGGGGTTATGTTATCCGATGATTGTGTAGATCTATCGCCCTGTTAACACAACCAGTACCAGCAAACAATCATTTGCCATTAACACATCATTTTGAAAGACTAAATTTTATACTCTAAAATCGACGTTTAAAAAAAAGGGTTACACGATCTAGACAAGTATATAATTGAATACTAAAGCTGATATAAAAAGAACATGACGCCCAAGTTAACATTATAGCCAGTTGGCTATGAAGAGAGTTCGCCATAATTCGTTTGCAGCGACAGGCATTTCGACTGAAAACAGCCCCGAACACAGTAATACCACTTTGTTATTCGCGGTCACACATATCCTTTTTGTTTTACTGTTAATATCATGTGGAGGTGTTGGTATAATAATATTATTAGGCCTTTGCTAACTTACTAGATGACAGTGTTTGCCCTTAACCCTGAAAGGCTGCAGGCCCTAAGGGCTCAGAACCATAAGAGGTTGTGGATCCTGATCAGAATATGAAGGCCCAATATTTTATTATGGAAATAACACTTATAGTTATTAGGGATGAAAAATGTGTCGTCCTCAAGAACCTGCAGAAAACAAAGGTTGTGGTCCGAATGGTGTTTAGTCGGTTTTGGGCCTGAGGACCTACGTTAATTTCGAAAGCTGCTAGATGATCCGACAGTGATGAAGATGCCGTAAGACTGTCTGACTGTCTGAGTGACCTGCATGAAATGTTTGCAGTTTCTAACAAAATAATTATAATTGTTTGATCAAAGAACTTTGTAAAAGGACAGTCTGTTAACGAAGGAGAAAATCGTTAAAACCATCTGTGATACCCTTTTTCACTTTTTTTCTCTGAAACGTGAAACCACCCTTACATTCAGAGAACATTGCTAAGTACAATTTTAAACAAAATACAAAGCAAACTAATTGCTATATGTAGATTAATACGGACACCTTGAAGGTTTCACAAACATGTCCATAATAAAGAATGTACGTTTAGCTGAATATGTTTCTATTCACACATAGTTGATGTCATTTATGAGTGTGAGCATTTGTGTGTTCGAATCTCAGTTCGGAAACAAATATGTGTGGATTGTTTTCAGTACCATGCACGTGCCCCATGGTTTCATGACCAGCGTCATTTCCAGCGCTCCTTCCAAATGATGGGTTGTGTTCTGTTATGAGGTGCAGAGATGTGTAGCCACCAAGCGAAACGCTGTATCAAACCCGCACAGGTTCAGTTTTAAAGGGGTGGCTACCAGAACGGTCAATGATGTGAAGCGCGTTGAGAAGAACAGCAATCTTGAAGGATCATTCGCAAAGATGTCGGCGTTCCTGAAAAGGGCTAAGAACTTTTGACGCGATATGAAATGTAGATTAGGCACTAAATTCAAAATAACAGTTCAAACATAACAACGGATACCCAACATTAGCATAAAAGCAGTATCTTAAAAATTGGCTTTGCTAAGTCCTTTGCTATCATTTTCGCCATATTTGTTGTTTTGTAAACAATATCCTCGTTAAAATGTCTGTCTACGGGGAAAAACATGGTATACGGACCTTGCTTACAATGCATGATGTTTGCAGTCTGCGAATCACATTGTCCAACTGTCCATTGACCCCGGCACCTCGGGCATGGTTTGTCCCAGTCTCTTGGCCGATGTCAGAAGAGTACCAAGGAAAGCAAGGAATATTAATGTACTATTCTGACACTCTATGTACTGTAAAAGGCTGCAGTGTGTGATAGAGTTTACATCCTCCAATTATTTGGCAGGTTGGAGTACCGAGGGCTTCCTGGAAGAGGTTCCATTCACTGTTTGGCCTGCAGATGGGAGACGGGGCGAGAGCTGAAGATGAACCCAGTCAGCTTGACGCTGCCAGGATCACCTGAACCCTTGTTGCTGCATTTATTCATTTCGGTCTAGAAATAATAATATTAACACATAATTCAGAAACTAACAAATCTGTTTTAAACAAATTAGAATATGCCTTTCGGAATATTATACAGTACTGTAATTTACGGAAAACATCACTGAAATTATGTCAGTATCCAATGACGTGATCGTGACACTGATTGTAATCAAAATTGGTATATTCTAAAAACTGTTGTCCTAAAAGTCGTTTATACTCAAAAAACATAATTTGACAAAAACTTACAACGCAACTGGAACTTTACTTAGATAAAAGCAAGCGTCAAACAATCAAAAATACAACCATTATAGCATTGTCAATTGCATTATTACAAATATATTGTTTGTGTCATTTTCAGGTACAGTCAAACATGGGAGTATACTCACAGTTTCATACATCTTACCCAATTCACAACAGGCAATAAACACAGAAATGTGTTGAAACGCAAACTATCCAAAACATTAATTTCAACGACAGATAAAACCGGGCGTCATAAAGTAGTACAATGTTCGTGGAAGACATCCTAAAAAGCAGATCATTTATAGATAATTATGGCAGTGTTCAGTTGCAACTAATTTGAATTTGATTATTTACGAGGATTTTGATGAATTAAGTATTTACCAGTGATACATTCAGATGATTTTATATTCTACCCAGAAATGTTAGATAAACCATCAATCTCGGGCCACATTTAGTTGTGTGTAACATGAATAGTTGATGAGGCGTCAACAGCTTTGTGCAATTAGAAAACGAGAAGTTATATTTAATGCATGACAAGCTAACATATTTGTGCTCTTCTCCTTAGGAAGGAAAATCCTGTTCTTTGGAAAATTAATACACACGTGCAGTTCCATTGTTGTTCCTCAGTCTTCGAAAAAATAGTGTTGACTATTAATGACAGATATTGACAACAGATAAAAGGATCTTCTCTCACCTCTCGCTTCTATATATCAACAACATAAACAAAAGCCATCATTGTTAGAATTACGTGCTACTCGCTGTGCGCATGACCGGAAATGCCTACATGCGCGTGACCGCGAAAGAGCCGAAGCGGCTTTAAAATGCTTCAGTAAGTAAGACATTAGAACAAACGTAGCGTTGCTTCCATTTAAGAAAGGTGTTCGTGTACTCAGTGTCAATAACACACTTGTGCGAACAAAGTAAATAGTCGCTTTAGATCAGTAACCGTATGTTTATTCACGTATATTAAGATAATGTAAGCGCGATTCTTTCAACAGTACGCGTGAGGGTATTTAGCCAGAAAGACAATTGGTGGCATTGTGGATTTAGCACTGTTGGAGTGGAACGCCTGTTTGAATTATGGAACAGCTCTTCAATACAATCGATTCTATAGACTTACTCGGAGAATACAACATGCATGACCGCCATTTTCAATATTTCAATACCGATACAATAACGACACTGAATGGATGTTCCCGACAAGATATCAATATGCATTTATGGAAATGTTAAGACGTATTTTTAGGAAATATGAGAATAGTTTGGGAATAGGAAAGGAAAATTGCTCACGGCGCTTCTCGTGGTTCATGACCAATTATATATAACTTCAGTTTTCTGAAACCAGCCCAATAAATGGCTTGTCAACTAAACAGTTGTAAGTACTCGTCCTCATTGCCGAACTCGTAAAAATATAATCCGAGTATTTAAATACTTGCCATTGAATTTAACAAATTCATTTGATCACCACATCGTTTCAACATATCACATTACTGCACTGCTAGAGTTACCCTATTCAACGTTACGAAATATACGTTTGCTATTTACTTACGTTGATCATGCATGGCGTAATTATCGCAAGCTCCAAACAGCATTGTTTGCATGGTCAGCCTGGTAATACAAATCACAGACTAGAACGAAGGGTGTGTGGAGTTCGGAGGCGTTCTAATGCTCTATGTGTTGACCTTGTCTTTTCATCATACAGAAATGGTTCCCCCAATGTATCGTAACTCCAGTAGCCAGTAGCCGATAGCTTGATTCCCGGTGGACTTGCTGACGGACCTGTTTATTCTTCAGTCGCGGTAATGTAATCAAACCACAAGCCGGAAAATAGAAAATCGGACAAAAATGGTGCTAAAAGTGATCACAGTGCTTCTAAAACAAATTGTTACATAAATCACAACGCCCAATAAACTTCTTTCAACACAGCATCAACGAGGGAAACAAGCCTGAAAAGCTGAGCCCCAAGAAACTTTATACTGCCGACATTGGTTATAAACAAGGCATTTATCATTTTGTGTAGTTCATCGATTACCTTTGTCTAGAGTTTTTACTAACTTCGAAATAATGGCAATTTAAATTTTACATGTTAAAATGTGGTTTTACGCAGGGTCTCCTTCAAAGAGCGATCATAACATGTCTGCTTTGTATTCTTTGAAAGTCACTTCTAAAAACAGATTATGCATAATCTCACTGCTAATCAGCTTTGAAGGCAATGCTAACGCGCTGTTGTTAATGCGCGAAATATGACGTTCGTCCAACAGGCAGCTGGTCATATTTTCGACACCCCCGCGTTTTCAAAACTTGACCATTCTCATTTCCTAGAGATTACAAGACATGATAAACAGCCAAATTTATCTTGTGGCAAAATCTGAAACAAGTTTGAATTTTAACAGCTGAAATTTTCTTTCCACTTCAAAGTCGATATCATATATACAGTCTTCGGAGCACCTAGTTTCTGTATCATATAGTGAGATAACTCTATTGTTCTAGTCTCTCCCACTGAGAAAGAGAGAGCATAAAAATTCTTCTATTAGAACAGTCGCCTTCATTCCATTCGCTGCTCATCCCCTTGTCAGCTCCATCAATCGTCCCGTTCCCAGCTCCAGCCTGAAACTAAGGGACAGGAGGGATGTTTAATGTACACCATTCTTTATCAGTGTTGTTATTAAATGCCCTAATACACAACTTTATATCAGAGACAGTGTAAACGGTTAGTGAGGATCCAAAGCACCTTGAAAGATATTAAGGAAAAATATATATTACAAGCAGAACAATTAGAGTATACATTTGGCAATCATTCATATGCATAAGTATAGGATCCATTAATATTGAAATGAGATAAGTGAGTGATTAGTAGTAGGATGTTAAAATGTATGTATGGAACTAGTGTGTGTGTTTGTGCGTTTTTGTGTGTGTTATTGTCTTTTTGTTTGTATGTTTGTTTGGGTTTGTTTGTTTGGGTTGTTTTTTGGGTTTTTTTGGGGTTTTTTTTTGGGGGGGGGGTTGGTTTTTGTTTGTTTGTTTGTTTTGTTGGTGTGTTTGTTTTGCTTTTGTTTTTTTGGGGGGTGGGGGTTGGGGGTTGGGGGGAGTTGTTTGTTTGGGGTTCTTTTTTTGGGTGTGTGTGTTTTGTTTGGGTTTTTTGTTTGTGTGTGTGTGTGTGTGTGTGTGTGTGTGTGTGTGTGTGTGTGTGTGTGTGTGTGTGTGTGTTCTATGCGTGTGAAATTATGCATGCGTGAAAATCAGACAACGAAACAATATCAATTTGACGTTTGCATTAATAGAGGCAAAATGATTTCACTGCAATTGTCAGTTATATTTAGGTTGCGTGTGGAATACAACGTGATTTTGCATCTGTAAATGGAGGACCGCGTGTAAGTAAGATGTTATGAACAACGCGTGTATATTTGCCAAATCTATTTAGATCAGGAACTGGACCATAAAATACAGGGTAAAAAATACACATATGAATTGTTCACTCACAGCGATAAACCTCTCGGTGATATAACAACGGTCTCACTGTTATACGAAACGCAGCGTGCAGATATCCGGGTGGATATGGAAGACATTGCATCTGCTGGATGCCGTATAGAGCATCCTTGTTTAGACCACCCTTGTGTATTGTTCGGTAAATGTGCAGCCGGATATTCATAAGATTATTCAGTTATTTCTTTATTTGTTCAGATTTAATGGAGTGAGTAAATACTGCATAAAAAAGAACTTGAATTTACGGTAATTTCGACAGAATAATATGAAACGTCACGCGAATAATCTGTCTCGATGATCATCCCCAAAATACCCGGAATAGTGTTGAAATTACATGAACGGATTACTGTTAAATCAGAAAATCACCTCTAAATCAGAAACTGGGGTATTCTGAACACAACACTTACATATTGACTTTCACTCCCAGTTATTATAATCGTTTACTTTAAAATGTTCGATATGTTCTGTTCGATATGTATTTCAGTTATAAACACATGGTTGTCATTCTGAACTGACATTTGATGATTGGTGTTGGTGTTTGAGTTTAAGTGTTTGAGAAAATATGCAGAAATTGTAAGCTGGTTTAATATGTATTTTTCATACTGTTAACAGTGTAGAACTGTGTTTGCTGGACATGTGAAAGGTATTCTTAATTTTAAGCAATTTATAAATTAAACTAAATTCAATATTCACTTTAATCAAAATGTATGTTCTGAAAGTAACATTAACCAGAAACAAGCATGGGGAAAAAATCCGAAATGTTTAAAAACATGAAATACATTTTGCTGTCACAAGTGCCACTATCAATGGTTTCGAAATAAACATATTGACGAATAATTTTGTTTGAATCTGAAACAAAAGATAGGGAAAAAGAAAAAACGTTTTAAATATTTTCCAAGTCACTCAAACATATACATTACGATTCATACATTGTCATTATATGTTTCTGAAGAAGAGTTGGGAATCTCATTAACATCCGATTGTCATCCTTTGGCGATGTGTGTCAGTCGCTTCTGGTTAAGTGACGTTCCAACATGTCATGAAAATCAGAACATGTCATCAGCTTGTCAATTTCAAGAAAGGAATATGACAACTCTGTCACCGACAACCGAATAAAGCGGAATTCCTCCAGGAATTGTGTTGTCACTTTGAATTTATTGGAGCAAAACGTTTTCGATTTTTTTTGGAGGTTAATGAAATATAAAATTATTTTATGACAGTTTATGATTTTATTGAAATCAGTGTTAGTTTGGAGATGCTAGGGACATTACAATGAGAAATTGAGACAGCTGTTCATTTTTTTCTGTCGTCACGAATAACGGTCATCAATGTTATATCGAAGTGTGGTGACAAGTACAACGCTTGTGTCTTCTACATGGTTGGACCTTTCGCACTCGCGGCCCCGTCTTCTAAGGAGAACAATTTTCTGTGCTGATTTGCTTCCCTCAAGCAAGTATGGATCCAACAACGGAAGGTTCGAATCCCAAATATCTTCTGACTGTGATATTCGGTTTTGCAGCACCATGCAACTCATTGTGTGTGTTACGCACGCACGCACGCACGCACGCACGCACGCACGCGCGGCGACGCGAACGATTCTCTGACTTGGCGTGGAATGCTGTTTAAATCTCCTCAAAGTGGAATGTACAATTACTGTCTCTGGTACTTGTGGGACAGTTCACTGCGCCTGTCTTGGTGGAAAACGACGTTCTGCTAAGTAATCTACGACTGTAGAGTGTGCTGCGGGTGGAATAAGTGAATTACGTCAGTTGTAGGTTGTTTTGTGGAAAGCGAACAGCAGCAACTTTGTAATCAACAGATCTTGCTCCAGAGACAGAAACTGTCCATCACGAATGTGAACGGAGGTACTGACAGTCTCTCCCTGAAATTACATAGAACGCTTCTTTGTATGAAATCGTTTTCTAAAAGATATTAGTTGTTAACAATTTTACCGAATATATGTTACAGTCATATTGTAAATCAGTCATTTCACGAAATGACTGAAAATTTCATTCATTTCATCAAATGGCTAAGAGGGTCAATCATTTCAAGTCATTTTGTGTGACAACAATCAATATACTCCAATCATTTCATGACATTTCACTTAACAACTTAATCTACAAAAGTGGATCACAATTTCAACATCTTGTCACTAGCAGATAAAACTATTGTGGCAGCGACTGCTATACTTCAGCTTGACACTGAAGCATTTTCACCTGTTTGTTTCACACTTGTTGTGACCATAGCAGTCACACCTCACAAACCTCTGTCCACCACATATACGTAGAAATGACTCAAGTATATTGATTGTTGTTGCACAAAATGACGCAAAATGGCGGACCCTCTTAGTCATTTCACGAAACGACTGAAATGGTTAGTCATTTCACGAAATGAGTTATTTCACAATCTGACTGTAACATATACAGTGCATATACGTTACAATTTCCTACAAAATTTGATTTCCTGGGGAAAACAGGAAAGTGTAGTGTAACCATGCAGTCGTTGCACAGTCATAATCAAGATGTAATATTCAATCTTTATCCTTTCACTGCTTTTGGAATGCAAATACATGCTAACGGTTTGAAATACATGCATATTAAACATCATGGAACTCCTTGTGTTATTATGGCCATGTTTGTATATTTCGACCTTCAACAAACAGCTATGATAATAAAAAACACATAACTATATTTACTACTGTTTCTTTATTTCTTTCATTCTTCTTTTTTCATTTTAACAATCACCCCTGCGTAGTTGAGCTGTTAAAGTGTCATGATAATAGGTATTTTTCATTTTTTAAAAATCAAATTACCCTAAACATGTACAATTAGTTATAGCACACACGGGTAGCACTTTTATGGTTGCCGATAATTACAAAATAAAGCAACTGCATCATCAAAAGTGTATCCTTCAACCTGACGACAGTTTTACACCAGGTATTGCCTATTGTGCTCACAGCTACCCGTTAATCCACCCTTCTCATCCAGCGACGGGTACTCACAGTTAGGACTATCAAATATTTATATTCGTATAAAACCTGGAGATTACACATGTCAGAGCAGAAAGCCATTGATGTCCTGGGAGGCGCATCCTGTAAAAGACTTAATAAAGTCTGCGGTTCAGCGGCTAACCCTAGCTTCAGGCCTGAGAGAGAGGGAGTCTGTGTAGCGCAATAAACCAGTGCCGCGCCCTTCTAAGGTTGTAAAACAAACAATCAGGTGGTTTTTGTGCTCGTCGACAGCTTCTATATTGACTCGCAAATCACCTTTCGATTATTTTATGGCCTGTATACATGCAACCTGTCATGTTCATAAACGAAATCAACCGTCAATCAAATACCCGTCCGTTGTGTAATATACACTAATGGCACAGGGCGAACACAATGTGCGTCCGAGAGAATGAGTAGATTGGAAACAGATGAGCAGATATACGCATCGTAAATATCACGTGACGCAAACAGTTAGATACTGCCCCCTCTGAACGTCATCCCATGAACCTTTAGAAATGTAAAGATGGAGATGGCGATTTATGGTCGTAACCATGGTGACCAGCTCCGAACTCCCGCTAAGTTTTCGCGAGAATGTTGTCATCCCATCAGGCGAGTGTTTATGTGTTTGCTGTGCTGTTTACACAATGAGCACAAATGATTAAGACAGAAGGTAGAAAGGTATACCCTACGTATTGTTGTAATAGTATTTTATTACTTAGACAGGTGGAAGTTGGATCCACATCCTATTCAGAGGGTAAAACGATCACAGTCAGAAATGTTAATTCGCCACTTGACGTTTTTATAGGCTAATAAATCTATGGATATGACTGTATATGCTATTACACTAAGCGATAATGCATCTGGACATATTGCCCGTCAGCATCGCCGTTAATCAAACGAGTTTATCATATCAAAACAATGTTACCAAAATGTTAAACAGGCTGGGAAAGATAAATAAACTGACAAGAAAAGCAGCGGATAATTAGTTCCTGATTGTCGGTCTGAGTGAGTGAGTAAGATGGGTTTAATGCCCGTTGGAAAAGTAGTCCTGTTATGTGACAGAGTGCCTGTTTAATGTTGGGGTACATCTACCTCTATTTGAACTCCGTGAGCAGGATGTGGTTCTGACAAACAAAGGTGCATAATCATGGGCGATTCAGAATTCGAACTCAAACTTGTTGGATGACAGTTTTTCAGCGAGTATTCATAGGATCCATTTCACCTATTCGTGTACAGGGTTAAGATCCGGGATAGAATACGTCTTCAGCAAACCATGCTTGTCGCAAGAAGCGACTAATCGGATCATTAGGTTCTCTGACTTTGTTGTCTTATGTCATCGTATCCTAATTGCGATCACCATGCTGTTGATCTCTGGATTGTCTTGTCCATAATCGATTATTTACAAACTGCCGCAATATAGCTGGACTATTGATGAGCGCGACGTAAAACTAAACTCACCCATTCACTATTCACATAGGTAGAACATGCATTGTCAAATTACGGTCATTACATGAATATCAGTCATCACATCATACATGACAACACGAACGATATCGATCTCTTAGTTAATTGTACATTTCCACATCAGTGAAACAGCTGAGTCAGATACACTGATACTATCGAAATATACATCACTGTATAGCGTTTACAATTATATGGATGCTGTCCTTCACTTCCGTAAACTATTTGTTCTCGGAACCTTGCATTAAGATCGTCGTGATGCAGTGAGAATATTAGTGTCTGAGAAATGGATGAGTGAGTGACTTTTGTATTACGCCGCTTCTAGCAGTGTTCCACTTATATTACCAGAGGGGTCACCACATGGGCTTCACACGTTGTGCCCATATCGGGAATCGAAAACGGGTCTGTGGCGTGACGAGCGAATGCGTACCCACTAGGCTACCTCATCACCCCAATGTTGGATGAGTGAGTGAGTGAGTGAGTTTAGTTTTACGTCGCTTTTTAGCAATTTTCCTGCAATATCACAGCGGGGGACACCTGAAAATGGGCTTCACACATTGTACCCATGTGGGGAATCGAACCCGGGTCTTCGAATTGACGCCAATGTTGGATGACTCTAGCATAGTTGGCACTATGTACTGTAATGTATTCATATATTGTATCATGTTTAATTCATGTATCTTGTATTGCTGTTTGCCATTTGCACCTTGGACTCATTCGTTGGGTTATCGAGATTGGCCATTCTCTGGCATTGTGGCATTCTCTTACAGTCTTGGCGTGATGGTGAGAGCTGTATACCCCCTGTATACCTCCTTACCCCCCGCTGCTCCACTGCCATCAAGATCTGTTTAATTCAGTACAATTGAGACATTTCGGATTCCCTTCCCTCGACGGTGACCTTCTTCACAGCTGATTCTCGCCAAGGCACCATTCAAGAGAAAGACCCTTGTCTACTTTTGCTAGATTCTTCCATTCCAACGGGTGAAACGAAACCGTTTCACCACCAACACCCGACTGAATAGATACATACCCAAGAGATGCAACAATACAGCAAATAAAATCTAATAATTCCATTTGCTAAATTATTGCCCCGTTTGTCTGGCAGAGACAAACCCGAGTCGACTGTATGAGAGGGATTAAAGTGGTTCTGTTGACATGAATTCTCCGGAGAATAAATCTTCAAGCGTACTCACAACGCACTCACGAACGATTCTAGAAATCCATCAACCAGGGCCCCGTTTCACGAAGCTCTCGTAAGCCTAAGACCTCTTAACTTTTCTCGTAGCATCCTTCCTCCTATACCGTAACATAAGAAGTAGGAATGCTACGAGAAAAGTTACGAGACCTTAGGCTTACGAGAGTTTTGTGAAAGGGGCCCCTGTATTGACAGACATTCACTAGAACAAATTGAGGGTGTCGGTAATAAGCAATGAAACCTAGCATAATACTTTAAAAATGTACTTCAGTGAATATTGTTTAAATCCGTCAGCTAAATTCTCCATCTATATCAGCACATCCCAAGAACTCTGAACAAACAACGCAACTTTGTATGCCCGGAATGAAGACGTTTTTGTCGCCTCTACCGTAGCCGAATCCTGGCATACGTCGAATTAGACCTGGTAAATTTAGTTTCATAACGTATCATTCATGTAGCCACTCATTCGTATACTGGGGACCTTATTCGTTGACAAGAGTCACTGTAACTAAAATTGACTGAACTCGGTTCAGGTGACGTGCGATTCTGTATTGTTCCAGCATGCTGACACTCAGTCTCTCTAACATTTTGACAAGACAGCTGTATCAGCACTTAGTTTCATTGTACATCAGCACTTGGTCTTATTGTACAGAGTATTTGCCAGGTAATGCCATCGGGAGAACAGACAAATGACAGACCAAAGATGGCACCTGCCAACATGATTCTAAGTGTAAATAAAACGCCATGTTACCAGGCACGCCCGTAGACATTCATCTTGGGCCCCGAAACTGAGAGGATTGGTGTTTTTATATACAGCGAAATGCATTCTGAAGCAATGACTAGATGATCAAGAAAGAGTCTGGCAGACAGCCTATTTAATCCATCTTGCAAATCGTTTATCCTCATAGGTCCGATGTTTGTGAACATATTGCAGGCTGTTCGGCCATGGAGATGTGAGAGTCGACCTTGTGACTTGGTGCATCCTTGATTCCCTGTATGCCTCAGTTTCCCACTCATCATCAGTTTGTTAGTGTTCATGTCAACCATTTCCCCGTGAACTTCAACCATTAATCACAATAACATATGTTAATTTAACCTCCAGTATACATCCCCCAATAGTGTGCATTTCTAGACGTGCATGTGAGGGTTCGTGGCTTTTGATCTTCAAAATAGTAGATTTTATGGCCTTTGTACGTCAAATATTTATGTAGGACTATTTCAGTAAATGGTCATTTATCAATTTTAATTAAGATGAATAAACCGTTTACCCACTAATGCTACCAGCGCGCTATGTCTATGGTCGTTTCGATGAATGTCAAATATTTATTTCCTCCTATAAAGGCCAGATTGGATATTTCCCTACTCGTTTGGATGTGAGTATTCAGCATACCGTATTTGAACTAAATATACACACCTGAAAAATATCTACAATGATTCCAAAATTCAATACATGTTTGTATATGGCAGCTAATGTGTCTATGGCGTCAAGGTGATTTCATAATAAATTTATTGCTGATTGTTTCAGAGGTAAAAAAATTAGAGATGGTGTTGGTTGACAGAAATGAAGTAAAAGCAAATTCTGACAATGCACATATTACACGAGTGATTTCTTTAAAAGCATTACACTTGAATCAAGAGAGTAGCTTTGCTGTTGAAAAGTTCCAATGCGGGCAACACAATGGACTCGCATTTGCATAACTAAAACACGCCTTTTAATCTAAATAAATATCATCTAATTACGATTGTCATAAATCGAAGATTTGCAAAGAGACTGCGTGCTTTGAGCATTTGAACTTAAACGGGGCCTTGCTGGAAATAACAAAAAAAAACATGACAAATATGAGTCACAACACTTTGAAGAAGTTAAGTAGAAAGAGCAAAATTAATACTGTCAACCTTGATTGATTTTACACGTACATGTTGAGTCCAACACGCGCAGTATCTAGTACATACTTGCTTTGTGTGTACGTATACTAACCATGCTGTCATTATACAACACTAAGTGCGGTAACAACTACTTATCGCCAGGTGTGGAATACCGGAAACTGCGCATATCATGCAATGATTAGGATGTCGATAGCAGTCAATCATCACTGACGGGCCTATGTAGCTCGTAGTGTCATTATTGCTGATTCAGCGACTTCAATGCTGTTTGAAGGCAGATCTAGCTGTGGGATGTGTGCACCAATACATGTCGACACTCACGTCTGTTTTACACTGTGAACAATCTCATACACTGTTTTAATCGATATAGGAGATTGGGTGAGTATGGCTTTACGCCGCTTTTAGCACTATCCCAGCAATATCACGGCGATATACCAGAAATGGGCTTCACACATTGTAACCATCTGGGGAATTGAACCCAGGTCTTGGATATGACGAGCGAACACTTAAACCACCAGGTTACCTTACCGCGATAGGGTACATCGATAAAGAGTGTATTACGATTTCTATCGTTAAACCCATTTCAAAGTACCTTCTAATTTTTATAACTTTTTGCGATAGTATCGATATTACGAACGTTAGCAAAAAAGTATATTTTGGAAAAGAAATCATTATCAGAAGGTTCTAAGAGGAACACAACTGTGAATCGCAAACGTTTATCTTAACGTAACCAGGCTGCAAACAGACATCGAGATCCACAAAACCATGCCCAAAACACAACCTTGACACTCGTATCAAATGGATCATCACTGTATAAACATTCCGAGTCTGTAGACTGTATAATCATTAAATCTAACTTGGAAAAAGAAGATGGTTTTCTGGTTCATTTAAAACAACATTTTCAGATGACAGTGTCTAATGGCTGCGTACGGTTCTACGCTGCTTGAAAGAACACTCCAAAAACTATACGGCGGGGGAATCATTAATCTTGCACGTATGTTGTACATAGAACTCCAACCTTCGAAGCAACTCTTGAACTCGTGAAATGGAAATAACTCGGTTGTCCCACCGCCGTTGAAAGTGTTGAAATCACAACTACCAGTACAAATCAATTAGCTTATTGATTATCTTCATGCAGGACCTCCTACAAGATGGTTGGCCGAAATGGCCAGGACAATGCCGGGTGTTTTGGGTCGCTAATACATGCCTGAAAAAAATAGGAGGAGCCATACTGATTGACGTGTGTCCCCCACCTCTACTTGGTGGACAGGCTGCCATATAAGTCTGATCGTGGTTTCATAGCAATATACAAGGGTAGTGTGTAGCCAAGTGGACAAAGCGTTCGCTCGTCACGCCGAGACCCGGGTTCGATTCCTTACATGGGCACAATGTGAGAAGCCCATTTCTGATGTCCTCAGTCGTGATATTGCTGGAATATTGCTGACAGTGGCGTAAACCCATACTCACTCGCTCACTCTCTCAGATATGTACAGGCCTCGGTGATATTGCAGTGGTATTTTTGTTGATTGCGGTCTTCAACAACATTGCCACGAGGTAAAGCGTTGCGGAACATTCATTGTCGCGTGAACGATGTCCACAAATCTAATAACAAATATCTGCATATTTCCCATGCTTTATGAAGATCAATGTCATGCGGTGTATTTCTTCTTCATTTTCATCTTCATCGTCATTAGCCTTTTCTTCTCCGAGTTATATCGACCGCTTCGTCACTATGTTGGCAACGATTGATCATCCTCCAATGATACAGCGCAGTGGGATAGATCACCCACCTCCTACACTGTGGTTCACAATGGGACAATGTAGGTAAAGATAGACACTGTTTCCGTCTCACCACAATTGTACGTATTGTGATTGTGTTAATGTTTAACAATCAATACAGTGTGACAATTGATTTAAGATTTGCTTTCAATTGCTTCTCACTTATCCAACCCAGGGAAACACGTTCAGATGGTAAAATTAAAAAAAAATAGAGAATGACTGTCCTTTCGCGCTCGGAATGCATAGACTTGTAAACTACCGTTAGATAGATAGGTCGGCCGTTACATGCCTGCTCTCTGATCGGAAGTTACGAGGCGCCTTCAAGCATTGATTTCACAAGTGTTATTATGTGTACCATTCATTCCTGCCAAGAGACAAGACTGGCTACGTGTATACAACAGACCACAAGGAAGTATTTGTCTGAAATTTACGAAAGTAATCAGACTGAATGCAGTTGCTGAAACAGTGCAAAAGCCACACATCTATGGTGTGCTTTCTTATACATATCGATCGAATAGTATTTCTTGTGTTCTTAGTTTCTTGAGAGCAACTATCGAATGATGGTAGATGAAGATTCATGATATTACGATGCCTGATAGATGAAGCTGCGTGGTGTTACGATGGTTGATAGATGAAGCTTCATGATATTGAGATGATTGATCGATAAAGCTGCACGATATCACTATCGTTGATAGATGAAGCCGCATGACATTCGATAGTTGATAGGTGAAGCTGCATGACATTCGATAGTTGATGGGTGAAGCTGCATGACATTCGATAGTTGATAAGTGAAGCTGCATGATATCCGATAGTTGATGGGTGAAGCTGCATGACATTCGATAGTTGATAGTTGAAGCTGCATGACATTCGATAGTTGATAGTTGAAGCTGCATGACATTCAATAGTTGATAGTTGAAGATGCATGACATTCGATAGTTGATAGTTGAACCTGCATGACATTCAATAGTTGATAGTTGAAGCCGCATGACATTCGATAGTTGATAGTTGAACCTGCATGACATTCAATAGTTGATAGTTGAAGCTGCATGACATTCCATAGTTGATAGATGTAGCTGCATGATATTACGAAGTTTGATTTTTTATGATGAAGTTGCGTATTGCGACGTCCGAACCTTATGAAGCGGTTTCATATTACGATGGTTGCGTGTGGTAATGTACCGACATGATATTACGACGATTGTTTGTTATCGTGTAGCAGCATGTTATAATGTTTGCATTGTCCATTGCAGTTATATTAATCTAACATATGCACACTTTGTTATAATACAGTTGTATTATGCAGTTGTATTAGTTTAGAAAGCACTTGTACGATGCTAGGAAGTATTTGTACGATATTATCATGCAATTATATGATGCCACGTCGCTGTCACATGTTACAATGTGGCTCTATCCCTTTGTTGTAGATGCAGCTGGTTTCCACAATGATCGAATTCATGATCACAGAGCAATTTGTCCATAAAAACACAGAGATGATACTTTCGTGAAAACCACAAAATGCGAAACTGTTCGCATTGCTAAGATTTGTAGTCGTTTGTTCTTGTAGCTGCAACTTGTACGTCGTCAGTAACATGTACCAGATATACGAGCTTGTCTCTACATACTGAGTTTTATTGAATCTCTGCTGCATAATAAGATGCATTATGCATGTGTGTCTTTGATTACAACACCACATACCTCACCCGTCATCAAGTTAGTTGAAGCAGTTACCCATGGGTCGAACCCATTCCCAGATTATTCGTGACAAAAAAGAAAATGTAAAACATAAAACGAGCTAGACTATTAGTCTGCCTGTGATATATTGAGGCGTTCATAAGACACAGGGGCATGTTCGACGACAGATTTTAACGTAAGTCCATATGTAAGGAGTGGAGTTATGTTCTTTTTAGCTTTAAGACGTAGACATACCTTGGAATATCTTTTTGCCGTATAAATCGTTGTATGCCACAGGTTTGAGACGATAACTGAATTAATTCAGTCTTTGTTCCGTAAGTGGTCTAATGCATATCCACCACTGAATTCAGAAAGCATGATACAGCATGATAACCTTAAAGAGTTGGCACAGACATTTAGAGGCCAGTGTTCCGACGCTGTTAAGAACTCCGGCCACAATTTGTACCAACACTGACGTGTTCAAAAAGTGAAAGAAGACTATTGTAAATTTATACAAATAATAGAATACAATAATTATCAGTATAAAATATAGTACACATGTATATGAGGCAAAACATGTGCTCTGTAATCACATTTCAAAGGTATGCTCGAGTATCATAACCAAGAAAAACACTGGCAAACTAGTCACTGATAGCATGACCAACGGCCATGGAAAAGGCTAATGTACAAACATTGCTTGTAGCCGTTTCAGTGAACGTGTGAATATTATTTCAAGGCGTGTCTGACAATATTGCTCAAACAACAGTCTGTAAAAGAACCTGGAACAGGCAATCAGTTTTATGAAATCATGTAAGTCATGCAAATCCAGATTCAGTTATGTGTTTACACTTTTCTTGATTGAGACAGTGCCGTTGTACACAGCAGTCTAAGCTTTGCTGTAAGTCTGTGTTAAAGGGGAGCTTACCTTTGCGATAAGATCGCTTTGTACGTATAACGTTTTAACTATCCATTCTACCAGTAGAATAAATATTACTGTAAATCTATAACTTGATTTAGTCACAGTATGGCTGAAATACTGCCAATGTGACTTAAAATGTTAACCCACTCACTTACTCTACCAGGAGCACCCTTCCACCCTACTAGGCTCGCTATGTACATTAGTCACACTGAGTCTCATTGTTCAATACGTAGTTGTGTATTTCATGTGTATTGAATTCACATAGATGGTAACAAATGAACAGAATATTATCATTTCAACGCCTGGATGACTTTGTAGTTTGTTCCTATTTTTTCTTCTAGTGAAATATACAACGCGATACAAACGTGTTGCCGACTGAGTGACGTGATGTTCATGTAACGTATATATATGTTGTTAATTCTGGGGCAGGACACACGTTACATTTCATTACATAAGAATAATTTTATCGTCACCACATGTTAGTTTTATCACATGTCTGGTTACACAGCGAACAATTACTCAATAGAGAAATCGTTAGGTGTATTTGAACAGGTCTTTCAAAACGACGTTAAAAGCGTAACCATGAGCAAATTAGTTGTGTATCTGCATCATTTGCATCACAGTCGAACATACATATACATGCACGTGGTTACAATTAAATGTAATGTGAGCTTGTCGTGTAATGACAAAGTAGGCACAATGGCTGAATAAATATGTGCGATATTTACACGCGCATTCTGTTTCAAGCGCGCTGTTTCTACAAACCTGCCACAGTACAACAGCTGTGGGTTTTATTGTTTTTTTATCTGAGAAATAATTGCAAAATCATAGTGAATTTACATTAACACTTTTTCTCTCGAAACTCCGACAATACCCCTTACATAAGTTTATGGCACTTGATGTTCACATTCAAACAATATTTATCATTGTTCCTATACACTTGAGTTGTGCTTGATTGACCATCCTACCGATGTTGTAATAGTATGGGACAATAACACACGGACCAGCTGAATATAGAGTATATAGATCGAGCACTCTGAAATGATTTTTTTACTGATCTACTGAACATTGTTGTCGGGACTGAGAAACTTTGGGAAATAGGAGTCTAGAACAAAACATGAAATGTCCTATTGGGAGGAATTCTAGAGAGATAGCTTTTATTAATTGAAGTCAAGATCTCAATTCTACACCTAATTACGAGAGTATTATGCAAAACGTATTTAAATAGGCATGCAATTTAAGTAAACCGTGGGAGTTAGATGCACATGTACTTCGATGTGTCTCTGGATATGTTGGATATGGCACTTGAAGCTAGTTACTCTTGGATATGACACATGATGTTAGATATGCCTGGATATGACGCTTGAAGTCATATACTCTTGATATAGACTTGTCGTACAGACCTGGACATGACCTTTGAAGTCGTAGAGACGTGGATATGACTCTCTATGTCATACATATACTCTTGATATGTCCCTTGAAGTCGTATAGACATGGATATGACCCTTGAAGTCATATACTCTTGGTATGTCCCTTGAAGCCGTATAGACGTGGATATGACCCTTGAAGTTGTATACTCTTGGATGTGACCCTTGAGGTCGTATTGACGTGGATATGTCCTTTGAAGTCGTATAGACCTGGATATGACCTTTGAAGTTGTATACTCTTGGATATGACCCTTGAAGTCATATACTCTTGGATATGACTCTTAAAGTTGCATACTCTTGGATATGACCCTTGAAGTCGTATAGACGTGGATATGACCCTTGAAGTCGCATAGACTTAGATATGACCCTTGAAGTCGTATAGACGTGGATATGACCCTTGACGTCGCATAGACTTAGATATTACCCTTGAAGTCGCATAGATTTGGATATGAACCTAAAAGTAGTGTACACTGGGATGTGAGCACTGAAGTTGTATAGACTGATATGACACATTTTAGTCAACATTAGACATAGGTGAATACTTTAGAGCAACACCTAGTCTCTGAAATGAACAAGAAAACGTGAAAAAACACTTCATTATATAGGAGCCATGATATTGATTTCAAATCTAGCCTTGCCACATCATCTAGATCTGCATGCAGGCTTTCTTGGGTATATTTGTTCCCGGGTCTGTAAGACAGACTAGTAAAAACTTACATACTCTTACTTATTACAGATTTACAAACATTTTCTCTAACTTGGTTGGAAGCAATGAGTTTGCCTAGTGGTTAAGGCGTTCGCTGGTCACGCCGAAGGCCCGGGTTCGACTCCTCACATGGGTACAGTGTATAAAGCCCATTTCTGGTGTCCCCGGTAGTAATATTGCTGGAATGTTGCTGAATGCAGCGTAAAACCACACCCACACATAATATGTCTGTATGGTGTCATGGAACTACAGGGTGTTTTAACATAAATTCCGTTACTAAAGTAACACATACGAAACAAAAAACGTGAAGGATCTTGAATATCTAGGCGATATGTTTATGAAATTGTGAGTAACATAAATTCCCGATGCGTGACATTTTTTGTTCGGTATGAGTAGAGCATGTTCGACTATGGCAGTCTGACCAATTGTTATGTCATTGAAGTAACAGCACCATCAGCGCTGAGCTGACCAACTGCTCCCCGTGACAAGTCAGGGCAATAACAAAACTCAAAGACTTCACACTCGATTAGCGGCAACATTAGTGATGACACCAGGTGTTCATGGACAGATGAGCCTGTCCTGGTCGCCCAGTTAGACAGTTAGACACTGTTTGTAAGTGTACAATGTATTTTTAACTTAATACATCTAGGCCCTTCAGTATACTGATCGGGGTAGTCAAGTAGATACAGTATTCGGTTCTCATGTGTGTCTACCCTGCAAATGAGAAAGTTATTGTCCCCCCACCCCCACCTCCCACCCCCCTCGCTCATACTGAAATAATAGAGTAAAACCAATTCAATCATTCGTTAAAATTAAATGTATAATACCTTTACGCAACTAAAACACGGAAGATGAAATTGTCCACGCATGACAAGACTCTGAAACTATTTGATTAATTGCACACATGTTCTCCCCTGGTTCTGTTCACCAAACAAACCGAGCGACAGTGATGCAATCATTGTGCTTCCAAGAAGAATCACTTTCTGTAGCGAAGTGATCCGAGTTCTTCCAAACGAAACACCTGTTCAGGTTTCTTGTCGTGAACGAACCCCGTGAAATCTACTGCAGAATAATCGTATCCTATACCAGATTGTAAAATAAATCTTAACAGATAGCGTACGTACAGTATCTAGTGTACTACACCATTGTTTTAAAAATGAAAATGTGAAAGTTTGAAAAGTCAACATTTTTAAGAGCTTCCCCTAGATGGCGTTGACGGCGATAAGTCAGATGAGTAAACAAGTCAGTGTGAATGAGTTCCCTGAAAGGTTTATGTTGAAACAAGCCCAAAATCACAGAGAAATAATTTTTGACAACCGACTTATTTGTTTTGGTAAATGTATCGAAATAATATGGAATGTATTTCTTGGTGTTTGTTTTTCAACTTCCGGTTGTTTTCAATCACTTAAATGTATTCACAGCAGAATACTGCAATTTTTCTCGCATTCCAGGTTGAGGTTTTCAGTGAATCAAAGTAAATTTAATAAAGTGTGGTGTTATTGTCACAAAGAATTCTATTTACGTATTCGCTTTTATTTGTGATATTCCTATTTCATATTCCTATATAATAGTGACATATTAAAAATTAAAAAGTAATAAAGACATATTAATAACTAGATTAATGGTTATTTTTTATAGACGTTCCACACGTTTGCTCACGATGTTCAAAGGTAAAGGTAACAGTTTATACAGTACATAAATATTTCAAGTGATGAAAAACAATGCTTAAGAAACATTCCTTTGAAGATTTTGCATTCAATAATTACCCCAGCCAAATTACGTGAAGTTTTAATAGTACATAGAGAAATATAAAGCGTACGCATGTACATCTGCGCTGAACGGGTTTATATTCATTATGGTTTGATACGTATGATGCAGCTGCATGTATCCCAGTTTAATATGTTGTACACATGGTGTTCAGTGACTGTACTGAGGTGTAGATACGTATACTTACATGTTTACAATGACATTGATGCACTACTGGCTGGATGAATTACATACTGAAAGTCAGTTGTGAACATAGAGTCAAGTTGTTGCTGTTTTCAATAATACATCTTATAGCATCTGGCCGAGAAAACGGAAATAAGCAGAATGGCACGGACATATGGTAATCTAGATTTTTAAAATTTGAACATTAACTCAGAGAAGGAAATCTTCGTCCTCTATATGATGTTCACGTTAACCTCCGTTATGAATATTAACGTTGATGTATGATTCTAAGAATAATGCTTTCTAGTTAAGAGTAGTGCACACTGTACATACTTTAGAGAGTGCCATTCAAAAGAAATAATAGAACAGTTGAGTTATTTTGGGCTTTACGTCACATCGGCATTGTTCCAAACCATACAGTGAGACCAAGTCTGCATTCGTTAAAATTTAAGTGCAAAGTCTAAATGAGTTTTAAAAATACATATATTAATTACATTATTATTTAAAAACAGAAAATGTCACAGCACTAAATTCAAAAGCAAGCAACTCGTTATTTACATTACAAATAATAGCACAGGACGCTGTTGGATAAATCAACCCTAACGCTAAGACTGTCGTAAGTCTATGTTAAGATACGAGAGTTACGACATTCCTAGCTCTAAGACGGGTTTGTACCAGATCTTCTATTCCGTTTGATGGAGCTATGCACTCTCTAGTAAAAAGCTAATAAAGAAATATTGTCAAGACTTAATCCCATTCTGTAGCCATTATTTTCACTTTGCATTAACGGAAAACGTTTAAAATAAATTTCAGTTTATATCTGCACACTTATCAAGATTGATTGCACGTGTTGCGTTCGCCTAATCTGTAGCTATAAATTGACCATGTTTATTAATAATATGGATTTAAGGGAGTTTTTTCACTTCGCATAAAAACATGTCCATCTTTTAAATAAATTTTAAATGCATCTTGTTCAGCTTAAAACGCCTTAAAAGGATTCACCATCACACGTTCGAATTTCAAATTTATTCAAGATACATTTATTAATTCAGTAGCTTTTTAAGCTAAAATGTATTTCATGATATTTTATTCATCAACCGTCGACTTGTCTGTCACAATACCAGTCGAAACTCAAACAGAGCAAACACTCACACAATTATGCAAACTGTTCTCATCATGAGTGATGTTATTACCTTTAAACCTCATTCAAAGGATGTTTATTCAAGATGAATAAGTAAGGCTCGTAGCTACTGTCGGATGCCCGTTTCGTTTTAACTCTTTTTGTAAAGAAGTCGCAATACTTCTAATTTCCGGTGGTCCTCGATGTTGAAACGACACAGAAGCCTGAATAGCCGGCAGCCGTTCTACAGCTTAGAGAATGCTCAAGCCGTCGCGAGCTGTGAAAGAGATGGGTAATCGGTAAAGGCCTTCTACTGACCTCAACACAAGTGTATTGATATAAACACCCTCTGAAAGGAAAGTGCTGTCTCATTTCATTTGATTAACAAAGAATCCAATTAGATGGTTTGGGAGTCAGAATACATGGCCCATCTCTGTTACACCGCCATAGATGCTCTTTGAAAAGAGCGACTGGGTTATTCAGAATAATAAGAGGCATCCTCGCATCACATAATTCCATATTAATTTCATAAATACCCACATAATCAGCATTTAATGTACAAAAGCTCTTTCGTAATGTATGATATCGTATTTCCCTGGCCTCGTCTAAGATTTCCTCATTCATTCGCTGTGGTTTAGAATGACAAAGTCAGCCATAACACGAGTACCACAATTACTTGTTGTGTGTTCATCAGCTAGCGTTGTGGGGAGTTCATTGTAAAATTGCACATTTTCTGAAAATATTTTATATATCACAATGACATTCGTAAAACTAATCTCTTCAATAATTGCTTTTATGCCATAAACTTTATAGGGGTGGTTAATCGTTGACTTTACAGCGACGTCTACATAATACAAAATGAAAATAGTGTAAACTTTCCTGACAATTTATTGTACAGAGGTTGCAGGGTTTAAGTGTTTGACATTGAATACTAATTCATATTACATAAATGTATTAATTATGAAGTGTCACAAATCACACCAATCGCTTTACATTTCCTAAGACGCCTCATATGTATTCCGTCTTTGTATACAGGTTTTTCATAACAAATGTCGCCTCCCATTTGTCAGAGCTTGGCTTTGGTGTTTCTTCACAGTAAAGAGATGGGAACCTACTGACGAACTTTAATACTTAATAAACTTATTTTTCATTGCTCCAACATTAGTGCCAAAAACCACGAAGAGTGACGGCAGTTTTTTTTATGCATATACAACTTCTTTTATTTTGTAAAAGGCGACGTTTCGACATGGACATGACGTTGTCAAGAATCATACAAGTGAAGATCACTGACTTGACAACGACATACTAATCAATGTCGAAAAGTCGCCTTTCATAGAATAAAAAAAGTTGTACATGCATAAAAAACTGTCATCATTCTTCATCAACTGACTCAGCTTCTGAAATGACCATAAAAACGAAAACCATGTCTGAGACTACTTCTCATTTTACCTGCAGGTATATCAGGTGTTTGCGTATGTCTATTTTACCTTTTGTGTACACCGAAAAACACGAATTTAATAAAAGCGGCAAATCGAATACACTTCCATTATTCTAACATTTTGACACATTAATTAATTAACTGATAAGTGCAGAAATATACTACATCAGTAAACATTCAACTTACTATTAAAAAGTATCGTTATAGAGTTTCAAATGTGTGTTTTTGTCAATGTTATATTGTGTGCATTATGCATACACATTAGAAGACTCTTTCGTTTGGGTTTCTTTGTTTTTGTATTTTTGTGTTTGTTTGTTTGTTGTTGTTTCTTTGTAAATACTGAACATGTAATAGATTGCATTTAGTTTCATGTAATATTTCAATCTACACAGACGAGAGTTATCAGATATACATTTACACCTGCGACGTATATTCTCTTTTATCAACAAACGATTGTCCACATTTACCTGCAGTATCATCCCTTCCCGACACTACAATGATATGTTATCATTGTTAGCCTGTAACACTTACAAAAAAATGCCCACCATGTTGGTGTGTATTTTGGTCAGAAAGACCCCCACCCAAGCAAGTCGGTTTGTGATTTATGTACACATACACTCTTAACCCATCACCTTGTCACATGACTGTCCCAGACTGTGTAGATATTAGTGTTCCCGGAATAGCAGCCATCGCAGGGGGTCCTGTTAATGTCAATAAGCGATGTGAATGCGTTGCTTCATGGCGTCTTAATAAAAGTATTTACATACATAGTATGTTATTCACACGATAAAAATGTCTATTTTTAAAAAATACTACGATAATTTTTGTGATACTTTATTCAAAATGGGTCGGAAGATCAAAGAGTGTAAAGTATTGTCAATAAACACCTGACAACCAATGGCAACTTCATGTTCACTGTTTATCCTTGTATATATCTTGGCTTCTTGGATCATCGTTCTGATGATCCTAGTGTTTACTTGTATTTATAATTCGTTTAAACAGACGCTGTTAAAATTATACTTACTTGGAAGAGTATTTAAAAATGAAATTGTATGTAGAAGTGTATTTCACATGTGTTCCCTCTTATGGGCAGACATGTCTGTGTTGAAAACCATTCTCATCTTGATAATTCGTGCTTACAGACGAAACAGTTTAAGATTTTTTTCGTTTGAGTTTAACCGTTTATGATGCAGATTATTTAATGAGTGTTTAAGGGATCCTGTTGTTGAATATTGCACGTGTGACGGGATAAACACTTCGATAAAGTCAAATGAGTTATTCATCAATCGTTCATGAAAAAAATAAAAAATGATATAACGGGATGGGACCTTAATTACCATAGATGTGCCATCCTGTTTGATAAAAAATTAAATGTAATCTGTTTAAGTGTCCTCTTGCACAAATATGACACTTTCACAAATAGCACGAGGCCTAACCATTCATAAGAACATGAATAGGTGCAACACACTCCATTGAGCGTAATAAAAATATACTGAAGTATTCACAGAGAACATTTGTTTGCTTTATCCTGGGATCGATTCAAGATCATTGTGACAAACATTTTACCTAATTACTTGTGCTAACATGCATCTTAACAGCACTTTACCAAAGTCTAATGCTGATGAACAAGATTTTATTTGCTGTGCCTTGTTAGTTTTACTCGTGTTAATCATTCGCTTATGTGTACTGTTGCCCTTAACATCAACGAAACCAGTCTAAACAAAGGTAACGTTACACATTAATTATCACTGACTGACACTGATGGTCACTTTTGAAACACACACACCTATTGTATGGAACCTCTATCAGCCTGTTTCGTTACTTTTTATAACCGACAGTACTTTTTAATGTTAATTTGTTTTAACATTAACTTCATCAAAGAAAATTACGTCTACTAGCATTCACTTTTAATCATGTTCGGAAAGGCTGTGATTGTGTATGCCTCTTTTAATATTTTCCCCAAAGTAGTTTCTATGTCCTGGTGATGAAATGTCAAAATATTAAAAATGCGAAATGTCATGTGCGTATTTAAGCGTCGATGCATTTACCCTTTAAAATATATTCATTGGTTTTAATTTCATGTTTACATTCTTCCTTACACATAATATCCATAAATGGCGTTGCAATATTTCATTGCACTGTAAAAGTGAAGAAATAGGTTGGCAAGATATCAAGGAAGAACTCAAACTAGGATTATGTCTCACGTATACACGAAACACATTTTGGCATAAACGGAGATGCAATTTGTTTGTTGTGGGTATGCGACTGTTAGCTCAAAACAGAATCACAACTGCCACTTTCCAAACGGAGGTTTGTGGTCTGTGTTATTGAGTGTTTATGGAGACCGTTTAACGTCATATTGAGGTCAGGCTATAGATGCTGTTAGCAGCTCTTTACAATGCCTCTGTTTCATATCATTACTAGTTAATCATGCGCTTCACTGGCGACATGGCCATAGAAAATAATCGAAGTACATTTTATGAACATATTTTTTGTGCTTTGTACAATCCAGTGAACATGCATTGTGGAAACAAATTCACGCTGTATTTTTTTAGTTTCAAAAATATTCTTTTCTATTACGAAAATATCCACCTTTGTATAATTCTGAATGACGTTTTGATATCTGGTTGCTAAGGTATACTCGCACGTCCATCAACATGGGATTTAGTTAATTGTATAAATATATACATATAAATATGTATTTATATACATATATACACCCATGATAAAACCAAAACTACAAAACATAATGGCATACATCAGGAAAAGCATCTAAAAATTATATCAGAGAATTTTAATTCAGTTCTTGTTGAAATATTTATAAATTAAAGTGGATTAACTGTATATTATCAAACGCCGTGCTTTATTTAGGTGTGTATTACTGTATCATCTACATAACTGTTAAATATTAAGCCGTAGTGTGATGTTTGTTGGTTATCGTCCACATCGACGAATCACATAATTCATATTGGGCCTATCATCATTTTAATTAAAAAAATATTTGATCTTCATACAATTAATTATTTTAGGCGTTTAAAACAGTTTGTCCCACGACTTTTAGTCACAAAAGCATAGTCATTCGCTCTTGTGATCATCTTGTCATTGACAAATTCTATTAAATTCGTAAATCATTTGTCAAGTCAGGCTGTATTTTTTTTAATTAAGCAAGATTTACGTTTAACATAAATAATTTTACAATTCATGATTCTAGTTACAGTAAATGTACAATGTGCAGTTTCTTCATTAACATAACATACAGAAACGGGATTCAGAATATGATCATTTCTGCGATCATGTTCGTGTATATTACCTGTAGACGAGTTCCAAGTACGTAGGATGCCATTGTCAGTATCGGTGTCATCTAAGTGAATAATGTCGTTATCAAATTATCTCTTTGGAGAACCAATTGATAAAGTCATTTCTTGTGACGATTACTAGCTTTGCCTCGGGGAGCGTCTTCTCCACAATTGATTTCTACCACCATACCGCTTAGCTTATCAAATTGTCGATCAACCTAATAACGACACCCCTAATAGACGATTTGTGACTGTCCCTTTTCAATAGTTGAAGCTCCTAGCAGGGTCCTTTAGCCCCATACAAGGGTAATTATAGGGGTAGTGATTCCTTCTTGATGTTACAAGCTCCTGACACTGTACAGCTGACTGTTGGAGGGTGCCCCTTCCGGCAATGGTGTGAAAATGAAGCATATCAAGGTCTTGTGATCTCTTGAAGGAGGTTTACAGTGCTATCAAGTGCTTAGTTGCTATTTGATTACTGTCGACTGCAATCGATTGTTGATGTTTTTATTAAAATCAAAGCAAACTGTATATGTTGTTTTTCATCACTTTGAGTTGAGTGTGTTGATACAGTTTGAAAAGGGCTAAAGCTAATAGACGCTTTTTCACTTGTTGAACAACACAGTCCAACATGGTTGTAAAATTTTATAGACACTATACATACGATGGTAAAGTTATGACTTTAGAATTATGGCAGAGATTTTAAGAAATTTAGGTAATATATTCATATTTAAGACACTAATGACTTTATGGTGTTGTTTTCACTAACAAGGGGAACATAGTTTTGATGTACATTTACACTGATAATTAGAAAAATGTATAAATGGCTATCTTCAGTACAATCTGTCATCACTGTTTGTATAGTGGGATAAATGGTTTATAAATCTTTGAATGGTACATAAATTTTGCCAAATATGAGATGATTTTTGACATTTCCATTTTCCCATTTGTTTGAAACAAAGACCAATACAGTCCGATGATATTATATATTTAAGACATATTTAAGCGTGATTAATATTTGAATGAAAATATTTATCAATGTAATTTGTTATCACATAAGTATGACTAAATTCTATGCTCTTGTGAAAAGGTTTCGAGTAAATTAGATTCGGGTTAGTTCCACAACATAGATCAGAAATTTGAACTTTACCTCCATGTAATTCAGACAATAAATATTAATAAAGGTATATATACAGCTTAAAAATTGAAATCAAATTGCAGATGGAATCTAAAACGAACGATAAAAAAATAGGCTTATTGAGTAAACAATTTTACTAACACGCTTAATTCTTGTACATGGTGTGTAAGTGTTCAAATAGTATTAAGAGATTCAATGCAAATTTACATGCGACGGAAAACTTATCATTTGTCAGGAATGTCACATCGTAATAAGCTAGATCTGACTTTTATTATGCATTAAAACTGTCAGAGGTAGAGTCGAAATCCGAGAAATTGTCCCATAAATTTGTAAAACCTTGAATTACTAATACAGAAGCGCTTTGAGCCCAGCGTGTCCGCTTGTTGAAACTGGCATATTAGTCAACTTTGTTGAAAACTCACCGGCTTCATGATGTGCAATAAAACCATAGCCGATTTAACTGTCTGTCCTCCGAGCGCCGTATGGTTGATATAATTACACATTGCCGCCTTTTCCACTATCAATTTTCACAATATTTGCTCAAATAGTCCATGTGACATTACCGACCGTCAACGCTTGATATTATCATGTATCTAATTTGGGTAAACAGTAACGACAAATAAAGTAATTCTTGGTTAAATAGAAATATTGACCCGGGATAGCGGGGCCGTGTTTCCCGACCCCCGGGCGGTGTTAGTGATTCCCGTCCGTCACCCCTACAACCTTAAACAAACAGAGGAAAATAAAGACGTGTGTTAGAGATGAGGACCGAGGGAGAGAGTAAACGCAGCTTCTTGGGAGATTTGTAAAAGCCGGTGACAAAATCAAAATATTACCGACCCAATTTGAAAGGGCCGCCATCTTGCTTTGTTGGATCAGCCAAAAGAGGAAATTGGCGAATTAAGGACAAATAGTGTTATTATTTTCTCCCGCTTCTGCTCTGTATTTTATATTTTTCGAGTTTCCTGGCAACTATTGCCGATTCTTTAATAGATTTTTTTACACTCTGTGTTATTATTCAGTCGATAAAATCGTTGAAAACCGGTTCAGTAACAGAAACAATAGATATAAAAATACTGAGATCCTGTTTCCTGTGCATTTGTTTTTTGACAGACCGGGTGCCATTCCTAATATTTAAGGAGGCATTGTGTTTTCGAAGTTGACGCAAGGTAGAAAAATTGTTTGTTTGTTTTTTTAAGTTACAATAATATTTCAGAAATACAATGTTGATCTTTTTGTAATGCATGTAATGCATTTTCACATTTATCGTAATATGATACCAATTAGATAAAAAATACAATGCTGCTGGAGATTCAATGTAGTTTGTCATCACGATGAAATGTCATACACTATTTTTTTAAACTTTTAACATTATTGCTATTGAACAGAAATAATATCAATACAAAACATTGAGTAGTATACACTAAAATAATATTTCATATTTTTTTCAGAGTACTGATTGCTTGAGTTGCTTGGTATATTTTCTAAATGAAAAACATATTAATTTTAAGGACAATAAAATGACATTAATTTCAACGGAAGATAATCCACAATTCCGACCCATTTTCCAGGTAAGATGTTTGCATAAACGTTTATAAGGAAATGAATAAAAGAAGACATTATGTGATTTCTGATAATACATTTAATTCATAATTTTATCATGTAGATAAATGCAACGACGACAATTTGTGCATATTCAAACTGCCAACATAAATGCGGTCTTCATAAACTGCCACAACATCAGTTTACAAAATTCAAATAAAAAATAATTACTCCTAAACAACACCGTCCAGTGCATCACTTCTGACAGAAATTCTGCGCATGTGGTTACCTAGGAAATATTTTACGTGTTTGTATGTCGGCAGAGACGTTAGACAAGCCACTGTCTTACCTCAAAATACGATCATTGCCACATGGCGTCAGTCCTGGCCTTCAATAAACACACTTGAGTTCTTTGTTACTAACACAAAATGGCGAGTTTGAAACTAGCCAAGTGGCTGGTATTCACAGCCTTTCAATAGCACTGGATCCAGTTCGTTGACAAGACATTTCATCAACTCTCGGGTCCCGATGATAACACAGTTGATGGGGGTATGGCTACCCTGGTGGGTAAAACACTGTCCACACTAGAGATAGAAGCCGGAGGGGAGAGGGTTACCCCCGACACTGGAACATGCACAGATGGATGGCCGGCGGGATGTCCCGCAAGAGCCAGAGCGTTGATAGGTGAGGGTTTGATGGGAACAGTAAAGTCATGACTGGCGGCTTTTAGTAGTTGATAGTCTGTTGCTAAACTTCCGTACCTCGCAGCTAAACTTGAGGACAGGGAAGAAAATGTTCCAGCGAGTGACACGGGTAGATCCCCACCTGTGTAAGGGGTGATGAGACTTGAGGGGGGTAAGGAGGAAAACTGACTTGCAAACGCCGGCAAAGGGGGTGGAAAAATCGACTGCGGCAACAACGACGAACTTTTGTACTCGGGTGCGATGATATTCTCAATCCTAAACGACTGTTTGTGTGGCTGAGTGTGGGGGGTGATTCCATACGGCTGAAATCTCGACCCAGGTGCCAGCTGGTGGAGGCGGATTCTTGCCTGTTCTTGTAGATAAGCAGCTGTATCTAACCCGGCCTTGATAGATTCCGCTGTCGATGCTGAAAACGGTTTACCCATGAGTTTAAACCTTTTCCTTCTCCTTAAGAAACTCCCGTTTTCAAACATATCACCACAACTTGGATGGAGGGCCCAGTAGCTTCCCTTGCCAGGTCGGTCGGGGCGACGGGGAATCTTAATAAAGCAATCATTGAAAGACAGGTTGTGTCGTAGAGAATTCTGCCACCGTTGAGTGTTCTTTCTGTAAAACGGGAAATTGTCCATTATGAATTTGTAGATGTCACTGAGCGGTAGCATTTTTTCTCCTGAACTCTGAATAGCCATGGCTGTCAGGGCAATATACGAGTAAGGAGGTTTCTGTTCATCATAACTGTTTCTGCCTGGCCGTGGCATGGTGGTCACGGGACTTGATTACACACTTTAAAAAATCACAGACATACACTTGTCACGTTCGACTTGAGGTGTCCGAGCGCTTTAATGGGTCAGTGTCAACAGTATCGGATGCTGCAAGCACACGAGGAGACCATCACTTGCCGATCACCGATACCAAACTGTAGATGCTGATACGAGTCAGTCGGGGTATTTCAATGAAATTTCTCCACTAATTTTTCTCCAAGTATTCCATTTTAGCTTCAGTCTGACATAAATTGCAAACATCTCCAGCTACCAATACCTCAGGCTACGTAAGCCACACCCCATAAGCGCGACGACCAATCAGAAACGTGCGATCACACCTTTCCACGTCAATCACTCGAGAGGCGGAGCTAGCTCGTCTTTCAACAAATATTTTTATTTGTTACTGGGAAGAGGATACCATAAACTTAACCCAAGCTTTTCAAATTCCAGCCTTCGGTTAGAGGGCATAAATTCATTTAGACGAAATTGGGTATCACAACAGGAAGAGTCATAGAGATGCTGTTATTTCAACTCGAGGACAATAGCATTGCGATAGATTACATTTTTTGTCACAGTAACACTGAAGGCCGGTATAGCGTCTTGCGTAAGCTACAAGTTAAGTTATATTGGCTGTCGGGATAAAAATAACCAAACCACAATCGTGTTTATTTTGACAGTATTGTTCGGGCAGAACTCGCCGTCTCCCAGCGGATCAACTTCGGTCAATTTTGTCGTTGTCAAATAAAACCATGGGGTGCATTAACATAGCGGATTTTCTTGCTACCTCGGTGAGAGATCTAATTCGCTCAAGTGACCACTGTCCAGCTATTTGGATTGACCAGAGCATGTCTTTGTTACGACTTGGTCAATATTTGAGGTACAAGTGCCAGCAGACTGATTGAGTACTTTGTTTTGCTGGTAAAGCGAGAAATAAGACGATTTACAAAACACATACATCATAATGCGATGATACCTCAACAATGACGTCCCTGAATACACCGCGTTTGATCTCTGATGGGAATTGCTTCCTAAGTCTCTGCATGCCCCTGTACACACAAGGTGATTAGTCGACTTGTTCGCCAACACTAAATGCCAAACCGAATCACTTGTGCAAGGGAATGACAGAAATATACTGCATCTAAAGACAAATAACAAATCTAAGACAAATACACTCAATGTCTCAACTGAAGTATGAAAATTATAAATATATAATATGCTAGTCTCTAAGTGCAGAAATATACCTTTTATGGTTGTGTAACGACAGTGAAAATCTCATAACCTCTCATAAAATCCCCGAGGTATTTTGAATATCTATAATGTTTAGGCTCGCATATCACACTATTCTTTTCAGCCAAAGTAAACTGTCATTGTTGCACTATTGTCCAAACTGTTATGCATAATTGTTGATATTTAGTGTCTCCTGTGCTATTATTATTTACGATCAACAAGAAAACCTTACTTATCAATCAATCTAAGGAGTTGTATAAGTATGGATTTGTCTCTGGATATTATTTTGGCGTATGTATGACATTTGAGGTTAAATTGATTAGTGAAAAGCACAGTGTTACTATAGGTATTGCTTTTTGTTTTTTACTTTACAATTTTTATGTTATAATGTGTTTACAAGTATATCGAAGAAGTGTATGAATGTTATTAATCATAAGTAAACAACGAAAAAACCAGCTGTAGACGAGAAAATATCAAGGAATTACAACAGTCTCACGACATGCTTCACATTTAAGCGTCCTTGTAAACTAACCGTGGACAATTTTGTCGTAAAAAACATCAGGCAACCAATACTTTATCTCACAGGACGTGTAATACATACAGTATAGACTCCGACAATAAACATTAAGTATGTATTGACAGCTTAACTGCTAAGTCATTTGTAAACGTGAATAGTAGGGATATGAGAACAGTATCGCCACACACCCTCGGGCCTCTGGTATGAAGACATTTTCTGGAGGGTATAGAATATCTCACACATGTTTAGGGTATAATAGGTCGTATATAAACACCATCCAACTGTTAAACAGTTGACATGTAATAATTGAGGAAACGAACCACAAATATAATATACTAAAACAGAAAAAAACGAATTACAGGTGCTAGTAATGTATGGCAAGGTGGAAATCTTCTTGTTTGTTGATGGAAACGTGATTAACAAGAGGAAATGAATAGTCTATTATTACCCGTTTATATTTATAGGTAAATATAGCGAAATGAAATTCTTAAAACTAAGGTTCTGATATTAATGCTGTGAAGGACTGATATTTGTTGACGATAACAAGGTTCGAATGACATATACCTTGGTGCAGTCTATAATATGCCTATCGGTATATGCTTCATAGTCCATGGATACCCATGTCGGTATCGCTATATTTCAGGTGAAATAAAACGTCATTAACGACTATACCTGGTGAACATGTTTGAGATAATTTTGAGGAAGAGAAATCCTACACATACAGATAACATGAACATGGAATAGGCCCAAATATGGACCAATGGAATCCTTAAAGCCCAGGTTCTGATATCAATGCCATGAAGGATTGATATTTACTTTGCTGCAGTCTATAATATGCATATCGGTGTATGTTTTTTTAGTCCATGGATGAATATATCAATATAGCTGTTTTTCAGGCGAAACCGTCATCATAAAAATAATTTGTTGTAACGAAACCTCATATAAATTTATAATATTTTAAATCAGAGTTTACAATTAATAAATGTGGAACATTGTTCTCATACACGTTATGATGACACATAATGGTTATTGTAATATACTGATAGATATTGACAGGATGCGCGTTTCGCTATCCTTTGAAAAACAACTCAAACATATGTATTTGAAATTAACGCCAGTTGCACGTGCTTATTGTTCGGATCATAATTACACCCTGCATCAAATTAATGAAATTTACAAATTAGACCCAGTTAAATTGAATTATGTATTAGTCTCGGTTAAGTGGGTCGTTACAGGATCGTTCATGTGGATTTACAATTTGTTTATTGAGGGCTGGGCAGTATATATAGCTACGGAAATAAACACACCCTCAAATATTTTAATATCACAACTCGACATTTAACTAATATTTAATTTGAACTCATGGTTAATATCTTCATCCTGCCGTTTCTATCAGAGCCACTGAAACCGGAAATTTTAATTTAGTCTCTATTGTGAACAAGTACTGAATATAAAGACATATGAGGCTAATATGAGTATTCTATAATATATTCCCGACAATAAAGCATATGAGGACGTTAATGTACTGAATACTTCCCATTCAGATATGGATATATCATTTTTGAAAATTAATCAAATCAAGATGAATACTTTCAAGCGTGTATGATAGTTATCAGTTTATAAAGCATCCGTTTAATTCTGTCCAAAATGCAGCAATAATGATATCAGTATTTTTCAACGTTTAAGATGGAAAAAATAAATTCAAAGTTTCCACAAACACAATCAGATTTAGAAGGCAATATTTGTACTGAGCTCATTAAGCCTGAATAGCAAGATGGCGAAATGATAAAATCATCGTGTCAGTGACACGCCAAGGTGACAAATTCTTTACATCTTCTTTTCAAAGAAATTAACAAATTATGCTAATATTTGATAATTATCGCACCCAGCTAAGTAAGCGCCGTAGGACCGGTGTGCGTCTAATTACATGTTGTCAAATGGACGTTTCCTGGGTCTCTATCCCCCTGGTCTGTGTAACGCTGGTTCCCCATTCAGAAGATTTCCCGTCAAATTAGGAGGATAATGCTGCCTAACCAAGCATTGTTTTGGCTCGAGAGAAAAAGATAGTTGCTTTTGCCAATGGTGTTACATTTGTCAAGGGAGCACATTAATTATAATGTGTTGGAGGCTAAATGGCCATTTCCTGCTGTCAAAATACATTACCATTCTGAGTTTATGTTTCTGGTGGGGTGTTGTTACCAATGTGAGAATTAATCGTACGGCATTAAACCTGGTTATACGGATCAGTGGAGACTTGATTCGAACTGCACAACACTCGGAAACTGTCTAATTCGTCTAGACACAATAACAATGATCATGCTGTCTAAAATAAAAATATAATTTATATTAATGGAGATTTTAGGGAAAAGACAGAAATGTGGATAGGGGACATCATTAAGATAGAGAAAGTAGACAATATTAATGGTAGCGGTTATTGTATTATTTAGTCTCATTTAAGCTGGTTTGTTTCTAAATGGTGATTTAAACATGTATAGATGTAATGAGGGTTTACATATTAGTTTACATACACGTAATATATCTCCCTGGCTGATCGGCAATCATACGAATCTAAAACAACGACTTTTTTCATTGGAATTAAACCACGCCACTCTCCACAGATCCAGTTCATTTGTTAGGAGTTTGTGTGTTAGGTAATAAGTAGTTTAAAACACCTACATTTGACCACTTTCTACATAGCATTTTGTATTCATAGTTTAAAAAGAATCTTAACTGGGCGTAATCACAAAATGAAATATACTTCAGGTAACCGCACGTAACAGTTTATTTACCCAAACATGATAATAATGCGAAACAGAAACACTACACGTGTATTAAATACTTGAGACTTGTGAGGAAGCACGGACGTGTTTGGTGGAATAGAACAGGCCGACCTTTTCACAACACCTGGTGTCTGTTAAAGTTTAATCAACTGTGCCATAGGTAACGGGAGAAGTCCGGATTTGGACTCAGGTTGGTCGTAAGAATAGGCTAAAGGGATCACGTATTTAGGTTCGGTGGCTTGGTGGCCTGTCGACGGTTACGGACGATGTGTTTAAAGAAGAGATCACTGGTTTATCTAGTCTACATTCTGTTATTTACAGGCTGCAGTCGTACGGTTATAATAACGTTGAGTTCAACAAAACAATTCAAAGGCACTGGCAGTCGGTCTTCTGTGGGTTGACCCATGAAGATCCCGGGGTAGAATAGGCTTTCAGCAACCCATGCTTGCCGTAAAAGGCGACTATGCTTGTCGTAGGAGGCGACTAACGGGATCGGGTGGTCAGACTCGCTGACTTGGTTGACACATGTCATCGGTTCCCAATTGCGCAGATCGATGCTCATGTTGTTGATAACTGTATTGTCTGGTCCAGATTCGACCGCTGCCATATAGCTGGATTATTGCTGAGTGCGTCGTAAAACTAAACTCACTCACTCACTCACTCACTTACTCATTCACTCAATCTTCTGTGGGTTATTCTTTTGTCGTGGATCTCCTGATTATAGGTTCCAATCCCAGACGTTGTCAGTTATCTGACGGGGCGGTGGGGTTGTCTAACGGTTACAGCGTTCGCTCGTCACGAAAAAGACCCTGGATCGATTTTCCACATGGGAACGATGTGTGAAGTCCATTCCTGGTGTTCCCCGCCGTAATATTGCTGGAATATTGCGAAAAGCGGTGCAAAACCTAACTCACTCACTCCTTTATCTCTTACTACTGTATCTGAGCATCTGGCATTACCATGTTTTCATACCGATGTTCATAATTAATATTCATAATATGGTGTCGTTGGAATCAAACACCGGATTTTTCTAAACTGAGAATGGAAAGGGTTTTGTCACACTGATTGTTCAACAAAAGTGAAATGTCTTCTGCCTCCATGTCATCCCCCTTCTGCTGAACTGAAACACCGTGATAGAACAGACATACTGTTATGACCGGGGCCAAATACAACTCTCACGCGAATAACTGTCGGCCTTAGAGTCCGAAGATCCCGCCAAAGTGTCACGTTATTTAGAATGCAGAAGAAAGAAATGTTAACCATAACTTTCTAAAAGTTTCTTTTTCTCCCTTTCCATTTATTCCTTCACAATTACATTCCTAGAAAGACGAAGGCCCAACACTTGTGAAGCATAAATTTCTACCTGGATCCCCCACGCCCTGAACGAAGAAAGTTCAGGTCTGTTGTATTCCAAAACGAATTCAGAAAATGTTCCATTGAAATGGGTCAATCAGAGGTTTCAAATCATCACTAACCACCTCTGGTTGAAACAGTCGATTCGACAACCTATGTCCAGGAATGTATTAATTTCTCAATCTTTGCATTTTGTCATCATGTCATCATAAAATAATCATGACATATATTCTGAAATATTGATACACAACACGTTCGGCTATAAAATCAATGTAGGACAATGTGCTTTAGAAATTTTACGTGCAATATTACGTGCAATATGTGTGCTTTGCGTACTGAGGAGACCTGGTACTAGTAATCTGAACACACAAATACTGCAGCAAAATGTGTACAGCACACACACAAACACACAAACACACACACACACACACACATCAAACATCACTCACACACACACTGACATACACATACACACACACTCACTCACATACAGACACTCACATTCACATACACTCACATTCACATACACACACACTCACACACACACACACACACACACACACACACACACACACACACACACACACTAAATGAAACATTGCCGATAAAATTTATATCTTAAGGTCATAGTGAATATACTCAACCTCTCAATTTCGTGTAAACTGTATATTTCAGATACACCGGACAACGATCATTATACTGATATGAAAATTAAGTGGCGGGTTTGGGTCGGGACGTGGTGCATCTGCTCCCATACCAGTCTCAAAATATGTAAGTAATTTTTTACAGAATATATTATTTGGGGTTTGTATATGTCTGGGTTTGTTATCATTTCCACATTAGCTACCCAAATGCCAGCATGCATATGTTTCCTTAGTATAACGTTTCCGCACTAAGTATGATCACAGCGCTAACAAAGAATAGGGCAACACTTTACTACCACGGATATCCAAGCTCTCTGTGAGTCGCTGGAAGATTATAGTCACATGACTTATCCCAATGGGTACCCATTTTCTGCTAGGTGAACAGAGGCCAACTTGAACAAAGTCACTTGCCAAAGGTGGGACAACATGAAACACATGTGCTTCTTTGGGGTGGGGTGTGTGTGTGTGTGTGTGTGTGTGTGTGTGTCTGGGGGAGGGGGGGGGGGCAGTAATGAAGTCCTAGAAACTCTCACATATACTATGGCAGTTTTAGAATTTTGCAGTGTCTGAAACAGACTACTGAAGAGGCTCTTTTATAACGTTCATAATCTTTTGGTCCAAACCAATTTTCAAATGCAAACACTGTTTCCCCAAGCAGTTGACGTTTTACTGCACTCCGAGTTTATGTATTTAGAAGACATGGCGTTTTTCGAACAAATCATTAACTGTAGGACAGCGTGTGAATGGCAAGTGTCTCGTGTTCCGATGAAGAGAGCTCAACATCCGTGATACACCTACAGATCAATGTCATCCCCAAAGAAGACAGGGTAGAAAATTGCCTAAGCCGTGCATGTGCATATCATAAGTCAGAAGACGTTCGTGCATATCTGAAATGGTTTTTATTGTGTTAATATAAACTTAAATGAGGAATTTATTTCAAAATGTGAAGTTTACAAACAAAGGAGTACTCAGTGTAGATGTATTAAGCTAGATGTACTAAGCATCGCCAGCAAATAAAAGTTTAACAAAATGATTATCTCCTTCTTTGGACTGAATAAGGCCACTAATTAAAAAAGCATTTAGCTTATCCACACGTTTCGATTTGGAAAACAATTATGGTCACATCACGCGTTGGGTGCTCGAGATTGCAAAGTTCCCTATTTTGCTGCGACTGCACATGTGCCAAGTGCACCGTAGATGCAACAATGACTACACGTTTGCATTAAACGAAAATCTATTCTTATTAGAAATGATATTGTTGGTAATAAAGTAACAAAGAAACGTAGTTTTGGGTTCGAAAAATAATTGTGTATGAATTCCGATTACCTTTTAGTTAAAAATATTGATTCTACGAATTAGTCGAACATTGACGTTAAAACACATTGACTGCAGTTATGCCTCTTTTGGTACTGACGTTGGGCTTGGAGTTAGTACACGCTTGTACCGGCTCGATCAGGAACGCGAGTAATCAAGAGGCAACAGCGGGTCTCTAAAATTTTAATCTAATATTTAAGTTTACCAAATTGCATTTAAATCATAAAGAGGAAAACGAAGGTTATGCAATATCCTGAAAGACCCTTATGTATGAATGCGTACATATATTTCAGGATCATGTAGATGATGTTTTGTCAATGAAAACAGAATGATTTATGGGTTTCAACTTATCTTCTATCTTTTTCATAAAACGAAATGCAAAACACAGCTACTACAATGTAGCTACTACAAAGTCCTCAGTGGATGCACACATCAGCATACAAGGACGGTTGCTGACAACAAATTGGTTTATGTCCTTTTGATTGCGTAAAATGTCTAAAATGTTTTGAAATCATAGTGTTTTCATTTTTTTCACACAGCAATCGATTTGACAACAGATGTAAGCCTTGAGGAGGGGTAATGCTATCCTTGAAAGACTCCATGATGATGGATTTTGTATGGCACGTTAACAATGTGTCTCACGAAATATACTACACTTTGCGTGCATGCAATTAGACGCATCAGTTGGGCATGAAACGCACGTGCAACGCAACTCTATGAAATGCATTGTGTGGATGTAAACGTATTTATTAGACCTATTAGGTAACAGGCCCAAACACATCTACGCATTGGAATCGGTATGCTTTTTCATGTATGACATTAGTTCTTGTGTTGTTCTTCATATAATCATTTAATGTCACGTGTATACATATTTCATTAAATCAGAATAAAGTATACGAGTGCGACAATGTACAGCCGATGAAAAGGGTTACATTCTACAAGCAAGCGGCAGCTCATATGACGCATTCGCTCAAACTGGGCATATGTCTGTCAGTGGATCTGCAGGGAGTAGAAACAGTGCCGCACCTCTTTTTCATAACACTGCGAGTTATCCTGAACATGGGGCCTTCATTGCATGCTTATCAAGGCATTTCTCCTTTGCTGTTTACTCGCTGTGCTCGTGTTTCATTTGCTCGATGTGTGAATCAATTATGATCGACTCTATGGGTGTCAACAAAACCAACATGTTTTCTTGTTTATAACTTGACTTGGTTTGAATGCGTATGTTGAGTAACAACAACACCAAGTGTCGGATGTTCCGTTCAGTTCCGTTCAGTTGTCCAGATATATGAACGCATGGCATAAATCTGGACAACTGAGAGACCAAACCGGTTTGAAGATTGAGCGCTTTCTGAGCTATGACGGGTCTTTACCGCAAATACAGCTATAGCGCTAAAATGGCTTTGTGAATAGGGCCCCATATCCATACTTCAAAACACAGATATTTTGCAGTGGTTAAACGATTTGGAATCAGAAAATATTTAATTACCTCATGTCAATGATATTCCACGCATGTATAGTTAAATTGTAAGGGCCAGTTGTTGCCACCTCCCCCAGCTGACATGCAGTGTGGTCAAACTGTATAGTCCGTTCCAGCTGCAGATAGGCGTGCACCATCAGTGTTCAGCAGGATATCCTTGCCAGCCGTGTTGTGAACACCTGGTGTCTGAATCCATTTGACAGTAATGTACACATTAACAGTTTTATTTTAAATCATTTTCAGACAAATTTATTTTGAGAAAAAAAATTAGATGAATTTGTAGACAAAGAATGCCATACTGGGGAAATTGATCTCTTCACTATAAGCGTTAGCAACATAGAATGAAATAGTTCACCATTACACAAATGAACAGTTATTCATCTAAACAATTTTCCAGTGACAAGTTATATCGATTGTATGTGCACATTTACCATTTATCCTGGAGATGTAATATTGCTACCTGCTTGTGAATATACTACGAATTTACTGTCATTGACTCCTTTGACGGAATTTGGTGGTGAATAAACATTTAAACATTTACTAGAGTAGGGCTTATAGGTAAGATTGTATCCCGACTCTAATGTATGTTTTTGTTGCCGCTCTGTTACGACTTTATTTGTATTATGATATGAAAAAGCCAGGTACCTAGTAATTTCAACCACATATTTCTTTTAATTTCAAAAGCTATAAAGCCCTTTCATGTTATTCGAAGTATTCACAAAACGAAATGCATTAAAACGCGAGGTTTGTGGTAGGAAAGCGACGATGCGCTTCTACAGATGCGCAGCCTTAGTAAATGAGAACGACTAATACAAGGTATCAACTGACGAACTTCATTGCATCAATGCACTGAACAAAGGGTAGTAGTACAAAGACCTTACTGGGAGGCTCCCAAACAGTTTTTCAACATTTACATTCAATTACACGGTTTTTCGTTGCATTTAAATCTGGCGGAACTAATACAATTCAATATCAAACCCCCAGGTAATGCATGGCGTGGTAAGAATACTCACAAATATTGTTTCAAAAAATATGCAGATTGACAGGTTGATGCTTATCTACAGTTCTATAAACACAAAATAAATTGGACATATTTTTGATTATCATTATCATACAGCCACTATTGATACACATTTGTAATACGTGTTTGATCAGAGATGCTTTCATTGTGAGATGTACCTGGCGCACTATAATTGTTGATGTTTTGACAAAAAGTCCCCTAAGAACATTCATATTAATGTATGTAATTTTCTATTAGATGGAACGGCTGTGTGTCCCTCAAAACGCTTCATGTAATAGTCTGTTTATTTTGTATTTTCCTTTCAAGTTAAACAAATCCATTTGCAGTGTTGGCAGATAGTGTTTCGCGGAGCCTGCTTTTGTGATGAAAGTGTTATAGGCACGCCCCATCAGCTTCCCGCTGAATGACTACCACGGTCAAAATTCAGAGTGAAGAGGAAACTTCATAAGGAAAATAAATGTTACACCACAAATATTTATTATGGCTCTCTGAATGTACTTACCTACCGTGTACCCGTTTTACTTGGAATTCGTTAAAAGTTGACAATGAAAAGAATTTACAATTTTATTAGAAATCAGCCATGCCTTGGCAGATAAGTACTCTGTTGTATACGAATTTATTGGCGCTTTGATGGTTTGTTAGTTTAGAGCCATGGCTTGATCGACAGGTGAGCACCAGGTGTCGATAATCGAATTTAGCTGAGTGCATTTCCTGGCTGTAGAGGAACACTGCTCCAAACACACTCACTCACCCACAGTCGAGGCTTTACAACATGATGTAACAGTTTGGGCAAAGGTGTCAACTCTTTTCCTGATCAGCCAGTTGCAAAAACTGTTTAGGTTATTAATTCCTTTTTATAAAATTAATTATCTGTAATTGAGTAAAATTTCCAAATGTGACTCAAAACACCTGTTACACCAGTCTGTCTCTGCATCCATTTGCTAAACGCAACAACAACTCTTACACGAATAACGCTCTCTGAATACAAATATGGGTTTCTGATACGATAAAGAATTCGTATCGTTAAATCTGATACACACAATACATACCTTATGTTTCTGAACCTCTTCCTGAAATCGCGTGAAAACTATGCTCTTCTTGATTCAAATCTGAACAATATATATAGACAGACAGACAGACAGACAGACAAACAGACAGATAGACAGACAGACAGACAGACAGATAGACAGATAGATAGATAGATAGATAGATAGATAGATAGATAGATAGATAGATAGATATGCTGGTACCGGCAATCTTAATTATTTTATATCCTCACTGTAGAATGATGCATGTTGTGACAACGTTACATCCTTTTTTGTATTTTAAAAAAAGTATCCATTTACACCATCCCTTTATTTATTTAACGCATCAATATATATTCAAATTAAGTTGTACTGCAAGGTTGCTATCTCTCCCTTTGCCCATTCTGTATAAATGTATCATTCCCAAAGGTGTTACCCTGGCCGCTTGAAGACTGAAGATTACGACGCCCGATCACGATTCCATGTGCCACAGCGGTGGGAACACGGTAACCTTTTCCTGAACGTGGGTGCGTTCATTGCATCTTAAACCAGAATCAATATTGCCCCAACAAAGTTAATGATACATCTTTCAGTAAAAACTTCTGTCTTTAATCGCAAACTGTCAGGTTATTGCCCTGAATGTGTGAAAATTCTTGACCTAATCACCCCGTCTCACGCCTCCGTGTTTAAAACATCAGCTGAGATAACCACTAGTTGAGTGATTTCCCATGCAAGGAAATGGTAAAGATGGTACCGGTGACTACTTAAAACAAATTAGCAGATTATTATTTCAACATCAATTTCAACTTTGAGTTCCTTTGAAGTTTATAGTACAAGAATCGTAGGATATTGTTCACAATGAGTGCTGTAAAACATAAGCTGCACTTTCATGCTGATTAAATATTGGCATTCGTACGAAATTAATTATGTTTGAATACTCCTTTATGACAATAAGGGGAAATATTTCATGTGATGGTCAAAAGCATCCTTCTTCATAGGGCGCACCAGAATGTCCTAAATCATCACTATGTAAAAGGTAAAAACGCGCTGAAAAGAACTGGATTGACTAAGTTACCACACTGTTACAACATAACACAGCATAATTTGGCGACGTTATTAAACATAATTTAAAAAGTACTCCAAGTCAACTTACTAATACCGAATTTCTAAAGCAGTAACTGGCAGTCATACTGGGACCAGTCGGAAGTCGGTTTACAGTGAAATAAATCAATGTCCTTATGCACGACTATTCGAGGAGACAGTCGGAGTATGATGGGAACTGATGGTGCCGATGTGATGGTAACTGATGATGCCGAATACAATCATCGTATAACAACGTGGATTTTCTACGCTAAATTGTTGCATGTAGATACATGGGAGTTGGCAAACATAAATCTCGTAACACCTAACGCATAATGCACACAGGCAATAGGGACCTTGGAACGAATGGAAGCCAGAAGAATATAAATTCCTCGGATTCTTGTTCCGCGGAAAAATCCAGTTAAATACATCCCTGTGAACAACGTTACCATCAACGATCAAAAATATTTTGACGCCGCTTTTTATTCAAGATAATGGGAACTTGATGCCTGCCTTGTGCAGGAAAATCACGCGCGTGGGCGATTGCGTGCGTGCGTGCGTGCGTGCGTGCGTGCGTGCGTGCGTGCGTGCGTGCGTGCGTGCGTGCGTCTGTGTGCATTTATTTGATACATTTACTCAGTATTCACCAGGCGAAGAGCCAGTGAGAAACGTTGTTACAAGAATAAGGGTCTACAGTTGTTATCTAGTCAAAAGTATTATAGATTCTTGGCTACAACCAGTCCAACACGCCTGTAATGTTTTTTACACGACGGAAGCATAGTAATTACATTCGCTATGTGAAAAACACTAATTTAATAAAAAACAAATTACGTAAATACAAAAAGTGAAGGTATTTCGAAAAAATATATGCACCTTTAAATTTACTATGACCGTGATAAGGTCGTGCCAAATAGTCTGAATCTGACTGGTTGAGGGCGATCGACTTGGCAGGAAGGAACCAGTCTTTTTGTCAAAATAAGTGTTCCTTTAAACAAAGACGGATCTCGGTTGATACCTTTAATGCGCATACCGTTCTGATCAAGTCTACAGAAAAGGGTTGGAGACGTATCGATTTACAAGGAGGTGCCACTGATACCGCTGATCAGTTAGAACAACATACACCGTCTGATCCGCTTTATTGCTCATATAAATGTCACAGATAATTACCAATCTTATACTAATCAATATCAATCACAATCATTTTACATTTTTTAACCCTGATAAGATTGGACGTGAGACATGCAGCCATTCTCTGGATTCTGAATGCACCAGGTATGTCCCATTCATATGGTCTTGTCTTGGAGCAGACACGCTCTTAAGGGTGGACCATGAGGACGGGGTCATTGATAGATCGATATATGGATGCGACATGTTAAGGATCACTATCTTGTTACTAGAAATTGTGTTTGTATTTCATGAACTGGCACCTTTGCCATTATTGAAAATTTATTTTGCAGTACTGGCACATCCACATCAGAAACAGCTTTACGACGCAAGGAGTAAGTACCCATGGTTCTAAGACACTCAGTGACTACATATTCATCTAAGCCACTGCACATACATCCAAGTGGGACGTGTGAGTGAGGGAGTATGGTTTACAACGCTCTTGCAATATTCCAACATTGCAGTGGACCGCAGAAGTGGACTCCACACATAGTTGCCATAATCGAACCCCGGGTACGACGTGACTAGCGCACACTTAAGCCACTTGACCTACTCATCGCCCCTCAATAACGCTCTGTGATTTTGGGGGAACTGTATCACAATTCATATGTAGAGATTCTAGTTATTATTGTGCACAGTAAATAAGCTTTCGTTAATTTCACTTTAATTTCACATTTTCTTTCTTATAATTGATGTGACAATATCATATATTGCATAAATGCTTGGAGATGGTATCCGTTAGAATATACTGTCTGCGGTAACATTTAGTTTAATTCGACATGGAACAGGATATATTTTGGTAATTTCCTAATGAATTTAATATGATTTTCGAAGGTTGGTTCAGTATGAGTAAGATGCATTCGATTGTTATATTCTACATTAAGCCAAAGCACTTGATCATGCATGTGAAATGCAAACATTCGCCTTGTGGTCAACGTCACAAAGTGTATGAATTTCGCCGAGATAATTGGTTTCTGACAATGAGGTGAAATGTAGACTTGCTTGATTTAGGGCTTTATCATTACAGAGAAGGCAAGGTAGTAGAGAACATATTGAGATTCAGGACTACTACCAAATGTACACAAGATGGAAACTGTTTGATGTGTCTCCATTTCTAAGCTTATGATATGTATAATATATCTGTTACAGGGAGGTGATACATTTGTCCTTTCTTTCGAAATGGTTGTGAAAGTCCGATCTATTGTCTCCTCCTCATGGAACAACACGAGTCAAAACGGGTAAGTAAATATCCGAACCAAGGTGATATTTATACGCTAGATATACGACCTTTCTGTAACACTGAACCTTTCCTGAACGAAACGGTTCTTACTTTATAATGAACCCAAAACCATTTCCAAGTGCGATAGTTTTGGCTGTCCAAAATTTTAAAAAAAATACATTTCATAGTGAGGTTTATTATGGCAGTGCAGATATCAGGATTTACTTTGGATACAAAACACATCAAAAGTTGAATTCAGTGTACTAATTCTTTTGTCTTCATAATTCAGTCATAATTCCAGGACACGGGGGTTGTCCATGTGCATGTTTTATTTACCAAATTACTGCAGAGAAACTGTGTTGCTATAACTACATGTTTGAATCCACTGTGAAATTATTTCAGATCTGGAACATTAGGATCTGCAACCAGTAACACTGGTCCGGCCTCTTATCATGAAAGGTAGTTTAAACAATTTGTTGCATATTTGCAAGATATTCCTTTCGTCCAATGTTCTTTCCAATCGTTTTAAATGCAAAATAACTGACACCTCGTAGACGTGTGACGAGTCCAGAGTTTAGAATTACCTCCCCATATTTTGAAATTTCAAACATATACCATCAAGGAGTCCCACTCGGATTTTCAATAATAAGGGTTATCTTTATGGGATTGTCTTATATGTTTGTGTTTCGTGCCAGCGGGCTCCCCTCCGCCGTGTATTTGTTGCGCCTCATTAGTTGCTGTGCGGGCCTTATATTTATTATTTAAATCTTAATCAGATTACAGTTTGGTTTTTCTATAGTTGTTCGTCGACTGTATCTTCTTCGAAACTTGCAATGCCCAATGCAATCCCTGTGACGTGTTGTATCGATAGAAAGTAATGTCCCAAGTAGCATTTTTCGTGACTCGTCACCGGAAGTCACACTGCTGCTTCCGGTCATTGATGCGAAATTGAGGCTATTGAATAAATCTTGTCAAGAACTGTCATCAATCTGGAGAGCCTTCGTGTCGAACTCTCGTTTTAAATGCCTCAATAAAATGATGTTTAAATAGGAACCGCTTTAATCTATTTTAAAGACCAAGATAGTATGGTTCACTGCTTCTAACGTGTCAATCTCTTTTTGCAGAAGGAATTAGTGGAGAAAGTTTCACTTGAGGTAGAATTAATGTTGCAATATCGCAAGTGTTATTGCCTCTTTATTCGGGTTTTTAGGATACAGGAATTATCGTCAATCCACCATGTACATCCTTCAGTAAAGTTTCTAAATGATAATGGTAATTCTATTTGTGGCGCTGTTGCTTGATGTATACAATGCACCACAGACACATTCTATCGCTTGAGTGACAACAATTTGAATTATTCGCTAAATAAGTTTTGAAAAAACCCATCCCCATGAATTACTACGTTTTCAATACCATTTCATGAACACGAATTTCAAAGAGATTATACATTCTCTCAAAAGTATGACGGTCAAACAAGCTTGTTAACAACATGAACAACTATTTCCGGTGAAACAAGCTTAACAAGAAGTGGTGTCGAAATAACCGGCTCAGAAGATTATTGATTCTATTTTTGTGATATATTAGCATTTCAACTTATACACCGTAAATAATTTACGTCAAAGGAAATAACTTGGTGAAACCGATATGATTTCCAAAATAATGTCAATATTATATACTATTAGCTGTATACAAGAATCACCATGGCCACGGGGTAGGTACTTTGGTTCACGGAAAGGGACATACATCTGGTCACCTATCGCATCCGCCGGTCAATACATGATCAAGGTCCGCTTCGATGACTTTACGTTATCCCGCAGAAAGCAAATATCAATATTATTATTCTAGCATTCAGACAAAGATGGATTGCTGTAAATTCATATTTATCTTCTCCTGCCAAGTGGAAGTAAGTGTATTTTGTCGTCTGGGTATTTCTTCTTCTCTTTGAATTCTCTAATCGATACCTTGATTAAAGCACCTGCCATGACTCTTCCTAACATCCCCGTGTTATTGAGCTAACATTCGGGTCAAAACTCTTTCCTTGTCAGTGCCTTCCTGCAAAATCAAGTTTAATCTAATAAATCATGAAATCTAAACAAAGGTGGACGGCTTAGATGTAAATATGTTCAGCAAAGCTCGAAGTCTTTCAGCGAGCCCACCCAGTTGAATTAATTCAGTATTGAATTTGTTTTTGTCATCAACACTTGCGTGCTTGGAAAATTAAGCCGAAAGTTTTTTCTGTGATTGGATTTGCAATTTTCCACCATTTGTTGCTGTCCAGTGACTTGGAATGCATGACCACCGTCATCTGTCCCATAATATTTCTCAACTGATCTCCACCTGATGTCTTAGCCCAACGATAAGGTGTGTTCATCCCTACCTCTCCATCAATACACATGTGTTCTACGCTTAGAACGTCGAATTATTCATGGTGGTGATTCTATTGAAGATGATTTGCTGACATCAAATCGCCGAGAGAAAGGATAGAGAGGATGGGGGGTATATTGTAAGGGGGAGGGTGTCAGGCGTGCTCCTTGCACCCCCACGGTCTTTTAAATAGCGGAGATTTTTCAACCAATCAACGAATCCGCTCACTTTGTTGAACATCAAAGACTTTCTCGATCTGCTTTCACTAATACCGTGTCCAGAATCGATACGCCATTGTTAAAGGCCTCTTCTCATCAAATATCGATATTTCGAATTTCCACCTGAAACCGGTTGACGAATTAGTTCACAGGTACCGCGCTAAGGTGACTTCCTATCATCGCGAGATGTGAATCGTAATCAGGCTATCAGTCCTTCTCCGGTCGGCCAGAATTGGATTGGCTAGAACTGGCAGCCATTGATATTGAAAACGTGTAAAAGACGGAGCTACAAGAAAGCGGATCAAGAGTGTTGTTCCATTGAAGAGATCCCGGATAAATCCAAGGCAATATCCTCTGAAAGCAACAAAATAATCCCCTTTCGCCATTGTTGCTGTGTGAGCCTTTCTCTGTGTTTCGTGCGATTTGTTTGAACTGCCAGGCTAAGGCTTGTGTGTGTTCATCGGGTGTATTTGGCAGAATATTAGGCTATTATTGGTAGCTATGAAGTACAAGATGTCAACTATAATGGTCACAACTTGCATGTTGGTTTTCACTGGGCAAATATTCCTTCAGAAAAGGTTATGCTAGTAGTCTGGGCACTTTGTTTATCACTGTTCGCTACTTACAATACCACTTATATATGCAAAACAATAGCAGTGATACATGCAAAACATATGTAAAACAATGCCATTGATATATGCACCTCATTTATGAGGATTATAATGAAAAGGATTAAATGCATAATGTTGTGTTTCTTAATATATACTCTACATATTGCATATGTATTAACTGTTTACTGTTTGTATTTTTCAATGTTTAAAGCAAGCAAATATGATTTGAAGGAAATTTTGCTTGCATTTGTGAAAAGCTTTATTTTGTCCGATCAATCGCTAAATCCGCATTTCAAATAAGTTTAAAAATGGTTGATTTAAGCAGTGAAACGGATGTAGAAGATCCTTGATTTTATTGCGATCGAACGCGTATAACAAACTATGTGTCCCGGCAACTTGGCGTACAAGTTTAAATGTTTAAATATTTAAGTTTAAATGTGTTTGACTATAGTTACAACGAACCAGAATTATTGGTCCCTTTGAGTTCGTTATACATAGTTTAGTGTATATATCTTATATCTCCAATGGACTAAATGCCAGTATAGCATGTTATCTGTGAGACGACTTCGGGTGGACTGTCCGTTTAGCAGTACTTGAGTGAGTGAGTGAGTTGTGTTTTATTTCGCTTTTCTTTGCAATATTCCAGCATATCACAGCGGGACACGCCCGAAATGGACTTCACATATTGTACCTCTGAGGTTTAAATAGTTATTGATGTAGCAGGAGGACAGATCGTTGTACCCATGAAGTAGTGGCGGCGATGGTGGTGGTAGTGGTTAATAGTGGTTGGAATACGGATGCTGTAGTAGTAGTAGTAGTAGTAGTAGTAGTAGTAGTAGTAGTAGAAGTAGTAGTAGTAGTAGTAGTAGTAGTAGTAGTAGTAGTAGTAGTAGTAGTAGTAGTAGTAGTAGTCTGTAAATCCAGTGATCAACCGCATGAGCATCGATCCCTACAACTGGGAACCGATGACATGTGTCAACCAAGTCAGCGATCCTGACCACCCGATCCCGTTAGTCGCCTCTTACGACAAGCATAGTCGCCTTTTAAGTCAAGCATGGGTTGCTGAGGGCCTATTTTACCCCGGGACCTTCACAATGTATAAATAAATCCAGGTGCAGTGAGTGCTAAAATACTTATTTATACGTCATACGTCTACTTCGGACCTTCACGGGTCTGTAGTAGTAGTAGTAGCAGCAGTGGGATAGAGGTAGCAGGTAGTAACATTGGTACTAGTAATCATGTCGGCGGTTGACTTTGTGGATGTGTGAGGAGGAGAAAACGGATAATGCTAAATCGTCTAACAGCAGCAGCAGCAGCAAGTCATCGTCGTCAGTGTTGTTAATGAAGCGACTTCCGTTTATGTCAGTGTTCTTATCTCCTGCGAGAGACTTCCCTCGTTGTATGGTGAGCGCTACTTTGACAGTTCACGACGGCTAGTTTTCATGTTAGAAACATTGACGAGATCATGGTCAGGTTTGAACAAAGTTATTAATCTGCACCATAAACCCATTTCCTCCATAAAACCAAAAACACAATCCTCAATTGTTTTAATACGAGAGAATTGATTTTCGTAATGAGTAAATGTGTGTTCATTTTTCAACAAAGATGAAGATTCACATGATTTGGTTCAACACAATTACCGCGTGATTCACCCAATGTCTGTGTATGATTTATTCGCTTCATGCGTGGTCAATACACTATAATTAATAACCTGAGTAAAATATTTCCAAACTATATTAAATTCCTACGTTACGAGTTAATGGTAAAAGATGTTAGGAATTATTCTATAGAATGAAATGAGCCTTTATAATCTGATCAATGCATAGGGACGTCACGTGACATTCATTTAAATTATCACAGCGCATGCCCAGGGAAATGTGAACAGCTACACGAAAAGGTAGTCGTTGTTGCGTAACTGGCTGACGTGAGGATCAATTCAGTTACATATTTTCACATTAACCGTTCTTAATTACGACCAGCGTGTCAATATAATAGTATCATCATGTTTATATCAAAACGTTCATGGGTGTTTACACCAATATCGCATCCGTTACCGGAACATTTTAAGCCTCATCTTTCATTGATACAGATAATCAAAATTTATTAACACATTTTTTTAGATTGAATGAAAGATTTTTTTGATTCTCCGAACTGTTGTTATGTGTTGTCAAACACATAGAAGTTAACACTCAGACCGACCTACGACTCTGGCCTTTAGTTACGTCTTTGTGCAATCTGAAATTGATCTCATCACATGACCTGCTGTTCCGATCACGTGACCTGATATCCGTTTTGATATTTATTGCATAATGGTCAATAGTTTCAAGATTTAATGTATCAAAATACTCGACAAGAAATCAAATACCAATTTGCAAATGGGGCACCACTAATGAAGCATTTAGCTTCCTCGGTATCCGCCGTATCACCATGCATGGCGAACTTTGAAAGCCCAAACTAATATCGCCAGCGTTCTTTTAGTGGCCCGCTAATGGGAAAATAGCTTTTGTGGCACAGTAAATATTATCTCAACAACATTTTATGATGGGCATTTGAATATTCATGATGTTTTTTGGCAACCATGTCGTGACTTTTAATGTATTTTTCGTGTTAAATAAGCGGCAATCAATGTTTTTTCTAACATTATTTGTTTTTGATTGGGACATGAACTATGTGTAGCAACACAGTAGGTCGGCTCTGGGATCATTGATGAATTAACCATTTTAATACAGAATCATTTAAAGGAAATTGGTATCCCAGACAACAGACATGAAGAGAAGCTGGAGAGACAAGAAGTGATAGAGCCGAGGGATCAACAGCTTAGTGAAAGCGAATAAACGAAACACAAGTGGCACTGTTTGACATCTGTTTTCTGTGTTTGACAGGGCCTTCAGCTGGCAATTACACTGAAACTCTGTTAGTAATGAAACCCTACTTTACAAACCAGTACAGTTAGAAACATGCATGCATATAGGACTATAGGAGACTTGTCAAACCGGCTGGGTAGTGAAAGGCCCAGATCAATGCTTATGTCTGACATGGGCTTCACGTGATGGCATCAGCCAGAAATGCCAGAACATCGTGACCCGGACTCCCCAAGTAATCATGAATTGGAATAAGAGAGAACCGAGAAAGGGTCCTGGTGATGTAGACTAACATATAAACATATACGCATGGAAACGAACAAGGAAACATCTGAAAGTACAAGTGTTCTTTTATTCTTTTCGAGGTTTCTTTACAAGGTATATATTGCACTGTGGGTGAAATTCTGGAAACAAATAAAGGAACGCTTGTACTTTCATAGGTTCTCTAATTTGTTTCCATGAGTATATTTTACAGAAAAAGACGGTCCTTAAGTTAAATTAGTTAAGTTAGAATACAATGAGTGTTATTTTGTGTCGAGTCAGCAATAGTTGTATACCATTGCTAGCTGCGGGGTTGCTAATCAGGTAAACCAGCTTCCGGTCTTGGAACATCCTTACATGCACTTCACGGCTGTCATCAGTCTTACAGTAGCCCTAGTACACCGTCATTGTGGACATCCCGATCCTCAACTTGCCACTGCATAGTTGTTTTTATCAGAGGATAACTTGTCTCGATAATATCGATTAATATCTAACTGAGTCGGGCTTAAAATACCAAATAGCGTTGAAATCGATCTGAATGGCTAACAGGACGTCCGGACACCACCTGTCTGAGAAAAGGTAAGGATACCCTTTTCTACAGGTATGAAATTCCATTCCAAATTCCCTGAAAATGAGCAGAGTGTTAAAAGTTTTCGTTTTATACATATATCGTGCTGATCATGGAACACCGAAAATCAGGAACGACACCAGGTGTTCGCCAAATCTGTCCTGTTCTACCATCAAGGAATTCCAGAATTAATGCCGTGAAAACGAGCAGCGAAAACTGTAAAAGGTTTTGATTGTTTAAACTCGTTACCTTAATACTACACGTGTGTTCCTTCACGCTGTTTGTCATGATACGTGCAAATACAACTGTTCTTTGTTTATCTTCGACGCAATTCCAGCGAATATCATAAAACCTGTCCGAACACGACCTGATCTCTACATTGTTGGTATTGTCAATTCTTTCCCACCCGTTTCTCATCGCAAACTCTATATCAGTCTATTTGCTTTGTGTCACATGCTTGTAGGGCAGGGAAAATCAATTGGGCTGGACAAAGGTGCGGGTTTAATAGCCCTATGATACACACTGCGGTGTAGGGGCTGCCCTTTTCGCCGGCATTGTTACTGTTTTAATACATCCGATTCGTTCGATTTCCGCTCGGTATCTGACATGAGCTAAGTAATGCGCACTTGGTAGTTAAAGGTGTGTGGATATCGATGTGGGCATAAAGATTCGGTTGTATTTGTGGTTTATGGGATGCGATTGTGATTAGAAATCTGGTACAAATCCTAATCCGTGTGAACGTGTTAAACTCATGTAGCTTAGTTTTGAAGGAGACAGCTTGACATTATAAACGGACATTGATGAGATGACATTTGCTAATCGTGATTGGATTAGTAATTCAGTGGCGTTCACCCTCACTGCCTGGGTGACATTTACAGATATTGACGGGATGACATGTCCATTGAATGACGAGATGACGTCATATATAATGACGCGGTGGGATTAAAGCGACGTCTCCTTGGTCACCTGTCTATCATTTGTTTTCGGTTTGTTTGTTGTTTTTTTTTGTTGCTGTCGATGTCCTTCATTACCAGCTTTTCATCATTTTGTGTCCACTGTCATCTGTTCACCGCACTCTGTGTCCACTTACACTGATCTCTGTGATCGCTCAGTATGACATGCCTTGTTCCTCACTGTCAGCACTTCCCTGTGTGTTCCCCTCTAGAACAAGTATGTTCACAGCTCTAAGTGATCCCTAAATATGATCACAGTACTATGTATTCCTCAAGGATGCTCACAGATCTATATCTTCCCCAAATATGTTCACAGCTCAAAGTGTTCCTCCAAAATGTTCACAGCTCCATGCGTTCCCCAAGTATGTTCCCAGATCTATGTGTTCCCCAAGTAGGTTCACAGGTCTATGTGTTCCCCAAGTATGTTCCCAGATCTATGTGTTCCCCAAGTATGTTCACAGGTCCATGTGTTCCCAAGTATGTTCCCAGATCTATGTGTTCCCCAAGTAGGTTCCCAGATCCATGTGTTCCCCAAGTATGTTCCCAGATCTATGTGTTCCCCAAGTATGTTCCCAGATCTATGTGTTCCCCAAGTAGGTTCCCAGATCCATGTGTTCCCCAAGTATGTTCCCAGATCTATGTGTTCCCCAAGTATGTTCCCAGATCTATGTGTTCCCCAAGTATGTTCCCAGATCCATGTGTTCCCCAAGTATGTTCCCAGATCTATGTGTTCCCCAAGTAGGTTCCCAGGTCTATGTGTTCCCCAAGTATGTTCCCAGATCTATGTGTTCCCCAAGTATGTTCCCAGATCCATGTGTTCCCCAAGTATGTTCCCAGATCTATGTGTTCCCCAAGTAGGTTCACAGATCTATGTGTTCCCCAAGTATGTTCCCAGGTCCATGTGTTCCCCAAGTATGTTCCCAGGTCCATGTGTTCCCCAAGTAGGTTCCCAGGTCCATGTGTTCCCCAAGTATGTTCCCAGATCCATGTGTTCCCCAAGTATGTTCCCAGATCCATGTGTTCCCCAAGTATGTTTACAGCTCAAAGTATTCCCAAAGTATGTTCACGGCTCTCTGTGTTCCCCAAGTATGTTCCCAGCTCTATGTGTTAACCAAGTATGTTCACTGCTCTATGTGCTCCCTAAATATGCTATCAAAAAGAGAAACGCATCTGTTGCGAAAATGTGTTTTCAAACATGTATAACTCGTCCACCATAGACTTTAGCGCATGAAATGTTATACCAGTGTAGATGAAGGTAAGGTGTATAGAGCCAAATGGATACTTTCAGATAACGGAGACGACCTAACACGACCCCGACGTCGGGTTTCTCAACTTTCGGAAGCAACCGTAACACCCTGATGCGCTAATCTTGGGCTGCAATGGTAGCTCGAGATCTCCCTATACGGGGAGGGTCATCTGGCATACCTGTTTGGTTGCAACGAGCTGCCGGTTATGCGATCTTGATCAGACTAACATTTAGACTCGTGACAACAGAATATTGGTAACATCCAGCATGCATTCTTTCAATGGGAATTTTATTGCCAGACAGTGAAGGGTCTTTTGTATAATTTCACCTGGAAGGTGTTTTCTGTTGCTTTGTGGCGATGCCTTTCTAATCTTGAAAGAAATCTCATCAAAATCAACATTTTCAAGTAAAATCGAATTTTTACTTGTGCAATTGTGTAAAATCATGTTATCAACACTTTTGTTAAATATTGTTTGACGATTGAACACAATAGGTAATTAATAGATATTTAAAACTACAAATCGCCTATGCGTTTCTTTCTCGGGATAGTATATATTCACTGCTCTATGTGTTCCCTAAGTATATTCACAGCTCTAAGTGTTCCCCAGGTATATTCACAGCTCTATGTGTTTGGTCCTCACTAAAACAAGTATGTTCACAGATTTGTGCGTTCCCTAATAATGCAAGTATGTTCTCAGCTCTATGTTTCCCCAAGTATATTCACAGCACTATGTGTTTGCCAAGAAATGTTCAAAACTCTTTGAGTTCAACAAGGATGTTCACAGCTCAATGTGTTCTCAACGTATGTCCTCAGTTCTATGCGCTCCCCAAGCATGTCCACAGCTCTATGCGCTCCCCAAGTATGTCCACAGCTCTCTGCGCTCCCCAAGCATGTCCACAGCTCAATGCGCTCCCCAAGCATGTCCACAGCTCTATGCGGTCCCCAAGCATGTCCACAGCTCTATGCGCTCCCCAAGTATGTCCACAGCTCTATGCGCTCCCCAAGCATGTCCACAGCTCTATGTATTCTCCAAGTATGTTTGCAGCTCTGTGTGTTCCCCAAGCATGTTCACGGCACTACGTGTTCCCATGCATGTTCACAGCGCTCTGTGTTCCTCGAGTATGTTCACAGCTCTACGTCATTGCAATTTTCATATATGTCATCCATATAACCGGTGTGTTCAAATGTGTTCTTGTACTATTCATATATTTGCTGTGTTCATCTTAATCTTTGTACCATTCATATAGCCTTTGCGTTTAAGCGTGTCCTTCTACACGTCACGTCATACAGTCGCTGTGTTCAATCTGTATCTGTGCACATCACATTCTTCGGGAAACCCTATACAATGACCAATGGAGCCTTCTGTAGTTAAGGCGAATGATGTCGATGTAACTACAACAGTATATATATGATACGACATTTCCATCTTCCAGTATTGAGCGGACATACACAATGAATCATTCCTTAATGCAAAGTAAGTGGATATAAGAATGCATGGCATTTCAAAACCAACATAAAACCAAATTAAGGTTTGTTCTATCTTGAAAATCCTATCTAAGCAAAGGCCGAAAGTAAAGAAAAACCCTGAAGACTTAACAAACGCGCGGTGTCCTTTTGAGCCAGCCTACAGATCCCACTTATACTTCACGACCGCTCTACATGAAGCAGAAACGTGCAAATTGGCCCTGTTTTTGCGTTACACCACTTAAAATGTCTTTCCAAAAGCAAATCCGATGTGTTGGTATAATTGGCAAAGCAAATCGTTTAGATGGATCTCAAATAATTCAAACTTTGATTTAGCGTTGAACACAAGGAAGAGAGGAAACTTCTTAATCCAAGAAATCGATTTTCGGCCATCATTCAGACCGAGTGTGACAGGCCTATTCAAGCAGGCGGATCCAGGGTCGAATTTCACGAAAATTTGTGTTTGTGTTTCACTATCTTTGCATTAAAACCTCACTTATTGAGAATTGAGGGATTATTTGAATAGAGAAGGGTTTATTTGTTTTCCGTTAAATGCACATTGTGGCCGGGAAGTCAAAAATCCAGACTTCAAGTTTATTATGGAATCAAATGACGGCACGGTGAAACAGCATTCGTCAAGTGGCAAGTATCGAACTGTGAGTAGTGTCGGGAGAGAGTGTCATCAAAAAGTCGGATCTTATTGATAGAGAGGTTAGAACAGAAAATTAGCTCGATTAAACTACGCTTCAGTTGAATATTAAGATGTTTCCGGTCTGCGATTGGCCCCGATTCCTGCGAGCGTGACAGCTCGCGTGGTACGGAAATGAAAGGTCCTCTTCGTTGATACTGGCTGTTTCAAGCCTTGGGTTCAAACGCAAATACATGGCACTTAGTCAGGATAAGATTACACCTCCAAACGGCCGCTTGACAAATATTTATCCTCGCCCGGTCTTCTCTAACAGACGACCACTTGGACGAGCGGAACGGCCCACTTCTGCTTCAGGCAAATTTCTCGTCCACAGATCGCTCGCGCATAACGTCATTTCCGGTCTCCCTGAAGTGTTTTCTCGGTGCCTGGCTTATTTTTGACTCATTCCTTTCTTGACGTCTCAGCTGCATTAGAGAAGAATCTCCGAATGCTTTTAGGAGATCAAAGAATAACATTGAAAGTGCACAGTCTAGTTTCCTTGGCCAATACCCATACAGTGAAAGCGTAAAAAATAGCAGGTCCATTCCAAAGCATTCAGCCGAATACCATGAAGACAGAAACAGAACTTAAGCTGACTTTATCGGCGTACGCTTGATTGTCTTCTCTCTAGTATACAGTTTCTCAAGTAAGACTAACGTTAGGGATATTGACTGAGCCATTGATTCCACCGGCAAGAATTGTATAGCGACGTCCGTAAGCGCTGCGTGACATTGGTGCAAATCTCTAAAACAAGATTTGTGACATGGGAAGATTTTACTCGTGTCGTCCAACACCATCCAAAGTTTAAAAATATACACGGATCTGTGCTCCCAAGGTTGTTTCAAAACTAAATATAAAACGTCAACCATACAGAATAATCAGTTTCGATCATCGGCCAAAACGTATTCCATTAGCCTAAGAGAGAAAATTGTGGATAACATCCACTGTATCAAACACTAAACATCACTAAAATAGTTGACAGCAGGTGTTCGCAAAGATTGTAAGCATGTCCTCCTCTCATCAATGCCATACAATTCATTTAACTTGAGGCGATACCATAGCTTAGTGGACACAGCGACCGATTGTAAGCAAAGTTCAATTTTCCCCCTCCGAAAAATTAGTGGAGGAAGTTTGTGTGTGATCTGTGACAGTCATGTTCTAAAGCATTATGTTCACACAGAGTTTACGTCTGTCAAATATGCCTACCTAACCTCTGTTCTAATAAAGCCATACTTCCTGTTTCTCGTAAAATGCCCTTGAGGCCGAAAATCGCAACAGAAATTATCTCCCGTCTTTTTAACCAATCCAGTCGCGTGTTACATCGACTTAGATCCAATATGGCGATCGCCATGACGTTAGCTGATCAATGGGCGAAGGATAGATTCTGCATTTCAAGTTCAACTGAAAAACAGAAACTAGCGCAATAGAGAGTGCACCGATCAATCGACAATATGTTTTCGTTGATGTGATACTTCAGACATTTAATGGCTAGCCTGTCCGTTGTCAACGAGCGGTGTGGAGAGACCATTAATCTGCCATTACATGACTGGGTTCTGTCTAGATACGTTTGCCTTGGTTCCTCCAATGATTGTCGCAAGAATCGGGTGATCATAGTCTGATACGTTATTGTGCCTCTTATAAGACAAAATATTTTGGAGATTAACTTATTTATTTCAATAAATCAATAATATTTTGTCTTATACTTGAATACCAACTTCTATATGCCTCTCATGTGCCTCTTAATGAAGAAAGATTGCTCATTCTTTTGACCATTAATTTGGCTGGTCCATCTTTGTTTAAGAAGGCACCGGATATGTAAACCCCTGGGCAAAAGAAAGTGAACACTTTTTATTTTGTATACTACCGACAAGAAATAAGGAAACTAATGAAATAATAGCGAATTTGAAACTGCTTTAAATATCCACTAAATCAGTTTTAGGCGTCAGGTTCAATATCTGGTGTGTCCACCATGTTGGGCAACACATTCACGGCACCTTGATGGCATGCTGTTAATCAATTTCCGGATGGTTGCCCGTGGTATTGCCCGCCATTCCTCTTGGAGAGTTGCACCAAGCTGGGCCAGGTTGGCGGGTCCTGGGTCCCTGGCGTACACCCTTCGACCAAGAACGTCCCAGAGATGTTCAACTGGGGACAGGTCTGGGGACTTAGAGGGCCAGTCCAATGTCTCGATACCTTCTTGTCGGAGATAAACGGAGACAATTCGGGCCCGACGTGGTCTGGCATTATCATCTTGGAATACAAAATTTCGGCCGATAACTCTAGCCAATGGAGCCACAACAGGACGCAATATTTGGCCAACGTATCGCTGACCAGTCAAGGCTCCGTTAATGATGACCAAATCTGATCGTCTGTCATGTGTAATCCCACCCCACACCATGACACTCTACCTCCATATCGACCATGGTCAAGAATTGCTGCTCTGGCATATCGCTTCCCGCTCCGACGCCAACAACGTTTTCTGCCATCTGTGAATCGTAGGCAAAACTTTGACTCATCAGAGAACATGGTGTAACGCCAGTATCGCATAGCCCGTCCCTGATGCTGCCTAGCCCATGCCAATCTTTGGCGCTTATGGTGAGCTGAAAGGGTGACACCCTTAAAAGGCCGTCTTGCTTTCAGACGAGCTTGATAGAGTCGGTTTTTAACAGTTGAGGTTGAAATGCGTCTTCCATTTCTGTCAGTAAGTGTCAATATCTATTGCATTAGTGATTGCGACTTCTCCAGTACATTTACAGGAGTTAACTTCTGTATGCACGTGTAGCACGTGCTGGGCATGCATTATGCGAAATTCCATTGTCACTGGATGTTGCGTTTGGGAGATACGCCACGATAACGGACCCTGTCACAGTCAAAGTCATCTACATTCAATTTCTTGGTTCCCTTATTTTCTGTCGGTAGTATATATTTGACAATGTTGGCTATGTAGAAGCACGTGAATTTGCGAAAAATGGCACAAACGTGCATCTCGGAGATTGCAAATGGTTAAAAAAGGCAGCGAATCGGTGGCCATACACTCTCAACTGACAGAAACCCACCGAAGTTACGCCACGGCTAACAGCGCAAGAAAGAGAGAGAGGGTCATAGGTGTAGGTAGATGGACGCCAACAACAGCCATTTTACCTGGACCCGAACAGTACACCATCAGGCTGTTACAGACAGACTGGCAGCACCCTAGACAGGCCGCAATCAGGCAGGCCACGTATGTCGACCCCACAGGAAGACGACAATCTGCGTACTCTTCATCTGCGCAACCGGGTCATAACGTCAACAGAAACGGTGGCAACGACTTTAGGACATGTCATCAGTTGACTTGCAGCAGAGCCCGACGTCCGCTGCCTGGAAACCAGGAACGTCGTGGTAAGCCAGGAACACCGTCGTCATAGGTTACAGTGGCCAAAGACTGTACGTCGCTGCCTGGCACGAAATTGGCAGCGAGTGGTTTTTACAGACGACAGTCGATTCACCAGGTTCCATAATGATTGTTTTCTTTTGCTTGTTTTATCGATCATTAATAAGGTTGCACACTTTCTTTTGCCCACTAGTTTAGAAGCACCATTGTCAATACTTAAAGAACGAGAAAACCTGTGTATAGAGGTTTGCTGCAATCAAGTAGAAAACGTTCCTTATCTTCCTTTATTCTCAGATTATAAAACCCCCAACTGGTTAGGGTGGTAAAATGGCCTTTTAAATGTCACTAAATGGCTACTATGATACATATATTCCACAAATGACTCTCCAAACACGAAGCAACAGTTAATGTATGTTGATAACTCATATCATATTAAGAAGAACATTTAACATTTTTCCTCCGTGTGTTCCTTGACTCTAAGTGAGAATAACAACGGGACACACTGAATAAATGTAAATATGTTGTGCTTGAGGTATCCCTAACACATTATCAAACAAACAAATATTGCCTCTAATCCAAATATTACCCGATGCCTGCCGAATAAGCTATTATATTCAACTTATCGGTCGCGATTGACCAACCAATCACAATCACGCCAATGTAGCGCTTCTCCACTTGACTACACACGACTGACGATGTGAAATGTATGTTCCTTCTCACCAGGGGGCAGTGTTATCGCAACATAAGAGCAGATAACTCAGTTCGTATCACGTGATAGGAAAAAACAGCTTTTGTTTTCATAGTTTTATATGTTAATGTCGATTGTTCGTACCTTTTACATATTGACAATGTATAGATATGTAACTGATAGGCCGATGGTGAGTTAATTGGGGTTGTAAATGGCGGGATTTTTTTCGAACTTAATCAGACTACAGTACAACTGTCCCGTCTCTTCCTGCCTCTCTCTCACCCAGTCTCTCTCTCTCTCTCACTCTCTCTCTCTCTCGCTCGCTGACACACACACCTACACACACACACACACACACACACACACACGCACACACATATCGTGTGAAGCTAACATGATGAGTGAGAGTATATGTCAGTTTAGACTGATATCCCATCCTACACGCGCTGACCTCATTGGCTGACTGAGTCTGTTCCAGATGGACTCAAGCGTACCCTTTCAACGTTGTGGTCACTTGTAGCTCACACAAACATTTCCCAACGTGTTGGTCCATGAACTGGGTGAACTCAAGCATCAGTCTGTGATCAAACATGTTCACAGCTCACCCTGGTGAATAAAGTGTTTGTTAAATCCTGTACATACAGTGTGAAGCTAACATATGTGAGTGTAGATGACATTAAAGTTTAATACCCCACCCTACAGTGCCTCTACAATGATTGCGCCCTGGGTTCCTTGGCTGACTGACTTTGTTCCATGATGAACAAATGTCCCGAAACAATAAACAGCCAGAGAAGGGTCAGGCTCGTCTGTGTGTGTGTGAAGGTAGGGTGTTAATTCTGCCCATCGCACCTTCTCACACAAGCTAATGTACCGTACGGGATGGATACAGGGGAATTTATGGCCCGATAAGTGAATCAAGCATCCGAGAAAAGTCGAAACAATGTTGATGACAGGCGAACTCAGATGCCACATGTCTCATGATGACACACCTTGTAGTAATGTAAACTGAAAGGGTGTTGATACAGAGACTTTGAAGCATTGTACACGTTCATAAGAGTTTGGGTGCATGGGTAGTAAGTTTTCAATTTGGCTCAGAGAAACTTGCAAAAGACTCATGAAACATTGCTTCCCACTGACAGCAACCTATGCTATCAGTGTATGCACACATATTTGATGGGGATTTATGATTAATTGATGGAGATTTATGATTAAACAAACATGACATCGGTATTCGGTGGTTATGCATTTGATAAGGGTGTCCAGAGACGTATATACGCCTTTGAGGTGTCACAGGCGACATCGCAGTCAATATTGTAGTAGGTGCTTCGCAACACGTGACGGCATAAAACACCTTGTTGTGTGTTTGTTTGTTGTTTTACGCCGATCTCAGCAATATTCCAGTTATATGACGCAGGTCTGTAAATAGCATATATCATCTGGAGGCACGTGGTGGTCGTAATTTCAGCTGTCAGGTTGTGAAAAAACAGACCGTTTCTGTGATCGAAACGACATCGAAACATAGCAAATACATTGTCTGTAGACAGAAGAAAAGATTTATCATCAACGTTGTTTTCGTCCAGGACATCCAGTATGTCCTTCGAACTGATTTTAATGTCAGTACAAAGGAGGGTTAATTTATTTCTCTTTTTTTCAGCCCTGTCACTGTCGTATCCTGAATGTCACGTGATCAGACCTAGGTCATGTATATTATGGCCATATTTCAAATGGTTAATAAGATCATACTTTTAAAGTACCATCCCCTCACTGATACTGAGACCGCTTTTCAGGTTGAATGTCAACTTGTGACTGATGCACAGTTAAAGCTATCTTAACTATTGATTAAAAACACCCACTGCTGCTTTTAGGTAATTCACAATAATGTTGTGTAGGAAAACGTACGAAAAACACCATTTTCAGCGGTATAGTGTGTATCGCCTTTATAACGTTGTTTATAAAGCTATTTGTAAGGGCTTACTTAGTGTGTCAGCACTCTGTCCGATGATAGCGTTTACTATCCGCATTACTCCGGGCTTTCCTCCCATCATGAACAACCCCGTAGTGATTCAACCGACATCCGGAACAAAATAGCTATAAACATAACCTATTTCTTTGTTGTTTAACTGATGGAGCGTCTGGTTTCTTAATGAAAGATAGTGACTTAAAGGGTCGAACCCACCACCAAAGGATCGAAACCTGTACATTTACACCACTGAACCGCCCAGTCACACACTGACACTGATACCTGCAACCTGTTGTACCACGGTATTGTGTATCACGTTTACAAATCATAAAGTGAGCTGCACTTCTGTTTCAATGTGTCACCGAACATTGTTCCAGTGAGTTATCTGTGGTCACATGAAGCCAACACGTTGCACCAGTGATCTGGAACATATAGAACACTGACTGAAAGGAAGGAGCAAAAGACTCGGCCATCCACGACGGCAAAAACCTCGTCGTCAAACACAAGAAATAATGACACATGACCAAGTCGCTTCATCGCTTCCCTTACCGTTTACATATCTATAGGTATCACCACTGGTCACGTGTTTGTTGGCGACGGCTTTTTGTAAAGATTTTTTCTGGAATTATGATTATCATACGTGCCATGCATGTACTGTAATGCATGCAGTTGTGTTAATACATGGTTACACTTCAGGGTTGGAGTTCCATTAAATGTGATATGGGATATTCCGTATAGGTTTTCATATTTTTTGTTTAAAAACACATTTCGTATACTATTTTCAGAATATATAAATATTTACGTTTTATGTTAAACTCTAAGCGTAAAAGAAATCTACCGATTTGATATAAAATATGGTGATATTATCATTGATGTTGTGGTGGGATGGGATAGGACAGAGGCTCTAGAAAGATAGTACCACTAAACCTGAGAAAACAAGTGTTGACACAAATGTGTTGTTGTTGTTGCTGCTGCTGTTGTTTTGTTTTGTTTTGTTTCGTTTCTGTTTTGTTTTGGATTTATTTGTTTTGTTTTGTTTCTTTGTTTTTTGTTCTTGTTTGTTTATGTTTTGTTTGGGTTTTTTTTATTTATATTTATTTTTATTTGGGGGGGGGGGGGCTTGTTTTCCGTCCATTGCATATCTGGAATAATACATAAAAGGTCCTTGTAAAGGACCTTGTAGTAGTCTCACGAATATCCTTGATTACCCAGTAAAGCACACTGAGACCTCTTTAATCCTCAACTCTCCCATGCTTCATGCGATGCTTCAACACTTATCCCATAACTTGTTCACAGGGAGAAGCTGCGTATATACTGGATGGGAAATAGAAACATTGACCCTCGGATGGAAAATGGACAGACAAAGAAAGTCAAGGGACTTCCACGACAATTTGTAAGAGCAAGACAAGGGAAAGATGCACCCATGTTTCGGTAAAGAGGTGGACAGGAGAGTTTAAGGCTGGCGTCGAGAACCTTTACACGACCCCATTTCTGAAGACACGTGACGTCAGCAGAAACGATCCAGGTGATACACAGTATGGTCATACCCACTGGCAAATGAGTGAAGGTCGGTCATATAACTCGTTAAGTCGGAAAAGTCCGCTAAAGAGAGTTCATTCTAATGTCATCGACATTCATCCCTAATGAAATATCATTAGTATGACATCTTTCTTTATACCTGATTCAGACAGTTTCTTTTTAGTGGCGTGTTGAGTCCGAACAACAATCATAGAAGCTGAAGATCAAAAGCATTCGACATAACCAACAGAGAACGCAAAGATTAAGCCACCATCTGGAAGGGTCATGGTGTCTGTCTTCTGGCATGTGCGAGCGTGATCACAAGACCAGACAGTGAACGGAGTGTATTATGCTGTACATTTGAAGCAATCAGCGACGACGTTACCTTTAAAAGAAGAAGATAAAACGATTCAGTTCGTCCACCAAGACAATTCGCATAAGCTCAAATCGGCCAGTGCGTGACTCGTTTCACTCGTGGTTTTGAATTTTTTCAAACTCTACCTCCATCTCCTGATCTGGTTCTGTCAGACTTCTGTCTGTTCCTTAAAAAGATGAAAGATCAAGCCATGACGTACTGGGGGACATAATTTGGAATTTGTACCTGTCCTTTTCACGAGGTGCACAAAAGCATTTCCCACTGGACTATCCAGTCACCTCTTTTCGTTTCAACAACGGATCAGGATAGTACGATGACTCACACGTTTTGAAATACCTCAGCGCTGATAGGGTTAAAACGGCAGACTTTTATTTCAATATAATGATCACCGCTCAATATCTAATTCCATCAAACATATAATTTGCTTTGTTTGAAAAGGGACGCCTTATGCTGAGTGCTTTACATCTTATTTGTCTCTAATGACAAATTTCAACGTCTCTATTTATTCGTTATGTACATATTTGTTTTCATGTAATCGGATGTTGAAAGCCGTCGAGGTATGATGAGAGACGCGCGAGATGGTCGCATTACCTGGGCGCTGTGAACACTTCTGAAAAGAGGCGCCGTACCGGAAGAGCGATCAAGGAAGTGGCGGGATCATGTGACAGCTATTTAAACTTGTCAACATGTTTTACAGTCTATATCATATCGTAATGAAATAATGGAAAATCATTTGAGCCTGTAATGGAAACATGTTGGCTTTCAGATTAAATTATTTAAATCACCACAAGTAAATTTGGTTGGCTGGTTTCTAAGATGGCTGCTGTTGCGTAATTGCGAGAACGAGGCTACTGCACTTAGGCTAGGTTATTCAGTGTTGGAATTGATACTGCAGACGTGTTTTAAACGGTTTAGTCGATCTAACAACGATCTAACAGAGACGAAAGCTAGATAAACAAAGTACATATACATTCAATGGTAAATAATGTTTCACAATTACAGTTACAGGATATATACGTCCCAACAGAATACTTTTGCTTTAATGGTAAGATTTAAGGCCTGTTCAACATATTGTGCTTCAGTTGTGTTTTTATACGTTATATAAACACTGTTTCGTCGTAAATTCGAGCAGTGTAAATGTGTCCGTGAATTATTTTGATTTTTGTTTCTTCGCTTAATGGACTGACTTTTTTATGTGCTCCGCGTAGCCGGCGTGTTCTATAGTTGGGTCCCTCTAAAATATACCAGTAAAAATGAAATAATCTTCTTTGGTTCAAATCCATATCAGAAAAAGGACAGAAACATATGTAACTTTGATTTGGTGCCTATCTAGAGAGGCCACGTGAAATCTGCATCTGGAAAAGAAGAAGAAAGAATATTTATTTTGTAGTCTTTTGTATTCAGGAATTAAAATATATACAGAGAAATCATTGTCTAATTTTCCGAAACTGAATCCATTTCACAGGCTGCACTGCAAGCAGAAGCTGAATACATTGAATCAGTTGTAACTATCACAACGTTAAACCTGGAAGGTTTCTTTGCTTTTCAATATAATTGTGATAGCGCATCAATACATTAAATGTATAGAAAGAGGAATGTTATTATATATGCTTTGTGAATATTCGGATAGTGGAGGTAGTCTAATGCTTAAAGCGTTCGCTCATCACGCCGAAAACACGGGTTCAATTTCCCATGTGGGTACAATGTGTGAAGCTCATTTGTCTAGTTTTGTCTGGTGTCCCCTGTCGTGATATTGCCGGGATATTGGTAAAAGAGGTGCAATGTCACTCCAAAACCACACTCGCTCATGCACTCTTCTCCCTTCAGTCTTCATCCCAGCACTGATGGAGGAAGGAAGCAATGGAATAAGCAGTCGATAGAGCCGGAGTTTAAGTCGCTCTTCCTCTTTAATGAGTCTATCAAAGTGGAGAACGTTGACGACATAGACCGCATCACATCCGGTGCCCCATGTAAATCCAAGGTTGGTATCATGACCAAAATGGCCCTCGATGATTTCGGAATTTTAGGTTATCCGAGCCGACATCATGCCCATCAAATTTAAGGTCACTGGTTACTTTCTTGTCCTTTCGTGTTTAGCGGTAGCTCTATAGCAACACAACGACCATATTTTATCGTTATTTTTAACAAACATGTACTGAACGTACATAATGCAGTGATGATTCAGTAATTTCCGATTTGTTATGGAAATGAGTGCAGTAACTTGCTTCGTTACGGAGCACGAGGCATTGGCAACACCCATTTAATTCTCGCATCATGTGTCATGCAGTACATTCCATTGTTGTCATGCGCAAGCTGCACAGCACTGCTTACGCGTAACAGTTCGCTACACCCCATACATTAACGAACTCATCTGTCCACTCTGTGCGTTTTACAGTAAAACTTACTTCCGGCCTCTTCGAGGAGTTACGAACTACCTTTGTCCGCTCAGTGTATTGACGAAACCACCACCACCACCCTCACCACCCTCACCACCCTCACCACCCTCACCACCCTCCACTCCTGGCGGTGACGAACTCCCTCTGTCCTCTCAAGTGCGTGAAGAACTACCTCAGTCCACTAGCCCTCCTAGTGGTGACGAAGTCCCTCTGTCCACTCCTACCGGGGACGAGCTCCCTCTGTCCACACACTTCCGTGGCGAACTCCTTCTGTGCACACCTAGCAGTGACGAGCTACCTCTGTCCACACGTAGCGGTGACGAACTCTCACAGTCCGCTCCTAGTGGTGATTAACTCCCTCTCTCCACTCCTAGTGTTGACGAACTCCCTCATACCGCTCCTGGTGGTGACGAACTCCCTCTGTCCACACCTAGCGGAGACGAACTCCCTGTCCACTCCTAGTGATGACGAACTCCCTCAGTCTGCTCCTAGTAGTGACGAATTCAGGTTCGCTGACTTGACTGGCACAGCGTGTGCCATTTGCGTAGAACGATACTCATGCTGTTGATCACCGGATTGTCTGGTCAAAAAACGGTTATTTACAGACCACCGCCATATAACTTGAAGATTGCGGCTCAAACTTGAACTCACTCGCTTCGTATCGACGTTTACAAATAACTTTCAAGAAAGGTGAAAGTATGTTTAACATCGCCATCAAATGTGTGCAGTTATACAGCACATTGTACGACCCGGCAGTGTTTCGAAACTGCTAACAGCCATCGTCCGGACAGGCGTGCTATCCACAGGACCAGAGAAACAGTCAGAAAACTCCCAAGTTTATAAGCAGATGGATATGTTAACACTAATAAACAAAGACACGTTTGCAAAATATCGTAGCATGTGAATGTGTTCCCTTTAATGCGAACCATTTGTTTCCAAACATAATTTCAACATACAATAATGAGACACGATGTTATCAATTACGACACTCATTTCGATATCAAATAGAACAAATACGCTCTGTTAACTACACGATCATCATCACAGTCAACATATTTACATTTAATCACCTGTGTTTACTCTGTACTATCGGGGGTGTTTATTTTACCATTGCTCATTAACATACATTTTATTATGTAGTTTCATTAAATATTGGTTCAGGATCTTACTGCCCCGAGCATAGAATATATACACATATTCCTGACACCTAAAACAGACCATATGTCTTTTACTACACAGTCAATATTGTTTTTTTAATAGGCCCAAAACACATGTGCAAAAACTGGTGCATATAATACTGATGCTTCTTTGTTTCACAGCTTGCGATATCAATGGGGACGAGCTCCCTCTGTCCGCTCTTATCAGTGACGAACTCATTCTGTCCACACACTTCCGTGGCGAACTCCTTCTGTGCACACCTAGCAGTGACGAGCTACCTCTGTCCACACGTAGCGGTGACGAACTCTCACAGTCCGCTCCTAGTGGTGATTAACTCCCTCTCTCCACTCCTAGTGTTGACGAACTCCCTCATACCGCTCCTGGTGGTGACGAACTCCCTCTGTCCACACCTAGCGGAGACGAACTCCCTGTCCACTCCTAGTGATGACGAACTCCCTCAGTCTGCTCCTAGTAGTGACGAATTCAGGTTCGCTGACTTGACTGGCACAGCGTGTGCCATTTGCGTAGAACGATACTCATGCTGTTGATCACCGGATTGTCTGGTCAAAAAACGGTTATTTACAGACCACCGCCATATAACTTGAAGATTGCGGCTCAAACTTGAACTCACTCGCTTCGTATCGACGTTTACAAATAACTTTCAAGAAAGGTGAAAGTATGTTTAACATCGCCATCAAATGTGTGCAGTTATACAGCACATTGTACGACCCGGCAGTGTTTCGAAACTGCTAACAGCCATCGTCCGGACAGGCGTGCTATCCACAGGACCAGAGAAACAGTCAGAAAACTCCCAAGTTTATAAGCAGATGGATATGTTAACACTAATAAACAAAGACACGTTTGCAAAATATCGTAGCATGTGAATGTGTTCCCTTTAATGCGAACCATTTGTTTCCAAACATAATTTCAACATACAATAATGAGACACGATGTTATCAATTACGACACTCATTTCGATATCAAATAGAACAAATACGCTCTGTTAACTACACGATCATCATCACAGTCAACATATTTACATTTAATCACCTGTGTTTACTCTGTACTATCGGGGGTGTTTATTTTACCATTGCTCATTAACATACATTTTATTATGTAGTTTCATTAAATATTGGTTCAGGATCTTACTGCCCCGAGCATAGAATATATACACATATTCCTGACACCTAAAACAGACCATATGTCTTTTACTACACAGTCAATATTGTTTTTTTAATAGGCCCAAAACACATGTGCAAAAACTGGTGCATATAATACTGATGCTTCTTTGTTTCACAGCTTGCGATATCAATGGGTTTTTTTTCGATTCTTGCTAAATCTTGTTTTTACATTAAAGGAAACATTTGTGAATCACAGAAAGTATTAAATAGCCCTAAGAATCTTTAAACAGAGAATGATGTTTATATTTCAGGGAAGAAAGGTGGAAGGATTACCACTTATAATCGCTTCCCTATGCGCCTTAATGTTTGATGAAAGGAGATCAGGCTTGAACTGAGAGTCTGTTGGACGGCTAGTAATTGCCATCTAAATAGTTACGGCTTTACAAATTCTTGAAAATCTGTTCCTAATCACTAACTGTATAAAAGAGTTTAACGAAATAATGATACAAATTTGGTTTCAAACCCTCGGTTTATTTTCATAACCAACACGCACACCTGCATGACTGTCAGAGACAAGCTTGTTAAAGGTGAGCGTCGAAGGTTGCAGACCTTGCAAAGTTAGCTTTCATAGAAAACATGTTTAGGAACGGAAACCCTCAGTACTTAGTCAGCTGATTGTCAAAGTCTTGTACAAAGGGACAGAAATGTGATCCTTGTTCAACTCTGGCTAAGCGGCGGAGACCGGTCGATTGTGTGAGACGACATAGATTGATAGGGGGATAGTGTATCGCCTTGCTTCACGCCAGCAGCTCTAACACCTGTGCGGAATTCCACGTAGAAAGCCCCGCTCTTACACTGCGCCTCTCGAGTCATCACCCGCCGTCCCGCTGGCCTCTTCACACACCTGAATATGATATCCTTCCGCACGACTGACTCCCGGATTAACTCTGCTATTTTTTCTTGTTCCCCTACCAAATATGAGTGACAGGCTTGTTTATATGTTTCGCACCTGCATGGAATCCCGCTACATAATCATTCATCCCCGGGTAGCGGAGGACGGGAGCTGCTGATGTTTATATCGGATTGCTGGGTTGGGTATGACACCCTGGGGTGAAGAAAAATCCTTAAATGTAAACAACCCAGGGTGCCGGGTTTACGCCGAAAACGCCTTCGCTCTTTTGATCTCTGGCCTTCCGCGACGGAAAGCTTTGGATGGGATTGAATCCAATTGCGGGACGTGGAGCGATTCATCTAACGCTCAGAATATTAATTTCAAAGCAGCATACGATGCGATGGAAGGTGAAATGGCTAGTCCAGAATACAATGGCACTGTAAATGAAGTAATTGGTTTGTTTGAGAAGCCCCTGTGGGGGTATTCAATAACGTCTTCATTTAATTACGGTCGGAAGAAAAAGCTCGGCAGGGGAAGGGTTTTAGTCCAGTTGATACTTCGAAGGTAACTCATTAACGCACAGCTCTGGTCTTCTTAAACCATATTACTTCAACAAATAGACTAGCAGTGTAGGTTCAAGAAGGGGTATCGGATTCTAATGGGAAATAAAATCCCCTTGTTGATATACGTCGTGGTAATTTGATGATAAATATAGGTAAACAGTCAGATTACTTGCCCAAGGGTCATACCTGTATGCCGTCAACCTACTGTGTGTGGACGTGATCCCTGTACTGTCCCCGGAACAATGGCTAGATTACATCCAGTATACATCCACGGGACCGGAAAATGATGTAGCATATCCTAGGTAGACATGTTTGTATTTAGCTTGAAAATGGCCCTAAGTCATCACTGAAAGGCGGTTTGCATATTCCCTATTTGTATTGACATACATGGAGGGATTATCGAGCATGGTGGAAGGGACGGACTGCCCTCTTGTGGTGATCCTGGTTCCGTATGTAAAATCATTCCATCTGGATTGAACAAATTAAGTGTCGTCTAATCACTGTCTTTGGAACTTGGAGATGGAGATTTCTCAAATATCTGTTTTGTCCTCTCCATCTATTTATTGTGCATTTTACTGTTTGGTGATGTATTCGTGATTTATGATAATAATGGGTTCGGAATTAACAGTGATTTCAGCTGCATATGCCTTGTATTACATATTGGTGACCTAACACTGGAGAAGCGTAGGTCTTGATGCAGATGCAGGTATAGACATTTTCACATACTGCCGAGATCGATTTTGGCCCTGTCAAACCAAGGATAGTGATGAAGGTGAATGTGGGTTTCGAACCGAGGACAATCGGATTTAGCCCTGTCAAACCAAGGATAGTGATGAAAACTAATATTTGATTCGAACGGAGGACCATCAGATCCTGCAACGTCTGGATGGCCTACTGCGGCACCTGAGACGACTTGGGTACCCGTGTTCCCCTTAGACTGGGATAATGCACTAACTACCTATCTTCACCTCACCGACATGAAAGAGTATGTACCATTCCCTCGCTGTGTGTGAGTATAGGAGACATCACAAAGCACAGTCGTTTTTCGCAAATATTACATAATAACTTTCAAAGCAAGAACCAAAGTACGATATCTTCTGTCTTTACAGTGGAACCGGGTTTCCAAAAGTAAGAACATACTTTTATGCTAAAAGTGAAACAATTAAAGAGGAGAGTATCATTTTGTAAAACATATATTTAGTCGGTTTCTCATGTAGTATGCGTTTGGGTCGTCAGGATAGTTCAGTCATGTCAGCGTTCACTAATCACGTCGACCGATCGTGTTCGATTCTCATCACGGGTTCGTGTATCTGCGGTGCCTTTTCCATGTTGAATGGAGCTATCAGGGACTGAAACGACCACCCATCCACTATTGTTTAATTACATCAGGAAGTTTCGAAGTGACTCCCGATAAGAAGACACTAAAGTGACAGGACTGCTTGTTTTCTCTGTCAAGGGTTGTGTGGAAACGTCCTGTAGAGATGTAGTGTTACGGGATTTGTATCTGTCTTACTTCCGCGTGTGTCGCAACCACGTGTTAACAGTGCCGAAATTTAATATTCATTGATTACAGCAGAAATGAAAGTCATGAAATTTCTTTTTACTTAAATTTTGTCGATTTCGTTTTATTGACTGATCTGACATTTTAACACCGCTGAATATTTCAAAGCGAATTTATCATCGCACTTTTTTTCTAAGTGGAACGCACTTTATGGTTCCTTTTATTGGCATTTAGAAAATTCGTCTTGGATTATTGTCCATGTTTCTGGAAGCATAAGAACACATGTGTTTTACGATTTCCTGCCGATCACACTTCCCGATGGATTTTTGTTCCATATTTCACCACTGGAGAAACACTTCGGGTCGGAACCTAATGCATTTGAGTAACAGGCGCTTTGTTGAAATCGTGAATTTCCGAGAACGCTTCGAATTAATATTGTTTTTAAAATGTATATTATACCGACAGTTGTCAGGAGAGAAAACCATGAAGATCCTGTTCTGTAGAGTAAGTGAGGGCCAACACTTTTGTGTGTCTTTAGTTTTCGACGGATTCAACAACAATTCCGCTTAACGACTGAGGTCAGTAAATATTCACTGGACACTGGACGCTGGACGCTGGACTAAACAGTGTGATGAGTGACACCATGATCATGGGTCTACTTAAAGAGGTTGCATACCGTAGTTTGTGCGCATAGTGTGTGCGACGGGATGTTACAGTAGGAGCGCGTATTTATGTTACGCAGTTATTTCCCTTTATCTTTCTAATCATACTTCATGACATTGTGGCCACACAAGTATTTATCCTGAGGTAAACCTGGGCTGGAGTTATCTCCCCCTGTCAAATTTAATATGGGTATGCTGTTTCAATTGGCGATAATAGTGATACCATCTGGTAACATGGGTTTTGTTATTGTTGAATATTAATCTAGTGTGAAGTTACAATGTAAAATTAACTTTTTAAAAAGTTCTTGTTATTATGAAAATCTTGCTTTACTTGATGAATCAATACATTTTGTTTTTCATGCAAGGGTTTTGTTAGAAGTTAATTAAAGTGTCAATCCGACATACAGCCTTGAAAATTAATTTTTCTGCTTTATGTCATATCAATACTGAAATATCTGCATAAAAAATGCTTACTGATTGTTAAAAGTAAACAATTTACTCTTACTGACATATTACATTTTACAGACGGTGCCACAAGTGGGCACCACTTGTCAAAACATGCCAAGGTGACTAGCTGTTGTTACTACATAATTAGATCCGGACACGTTTTTCTACAAAATGATACCAAATATTGCAATTTCTGGATTTTTTATATTTAGTATGCAACCTCCTTAAACATGCCAAAACATCCTGTTTTTTCCAGAACGTTCGGTGCCTTCCAAACGGTTTGGTAAGGTCATCTCCTAATATAGCAGTGCAGGGTTGGTGTGCTGGGTGGTTGTTGTTTTATCCCACGGCAGCGGTCTGTAAATAATCGTGTCTGGATCAGACAGTCCAGTGATCAACAGCATGATTATCAGCTTACGCAATTGGGATACGATAACATGTGCTAACGAAGACAGCGAACCTAGCCACCCGATCCCGTTAGTCGCCTCTTATGACAGCATGGATGACTAAAGATCACTTCTAACCAATGCAGTGAAGGAACTTGAACACGGAGTCCACGTTCCTTCTGCCTAAAGGATCCATACCCCCATCATAAGCGCCTCTCCTCTCCCTATCTACAACCCTTTAAGTAATACCTCATCCAGTGAATGCATTACCTGACAACCACGTATGTCACCGGAACCATTGGCGCAGACCAATCATCATGATATCAGTCACTGGATATATTGTCTAATCCAGACTGGATTGTTTACAATCTGCCATATGGGTGGAACATCGCTAAGTACGATGTTAAACAATAAACAAAGGCTCTATAGTTAAAGTTTGCCTTTCAAACTGACACATATGTTTTTACAAGTACCCGTTGGCTTCATGTTTCCAGTGCACTATCAATCATGTACTTGACTACTCAATCTTCCACTAAATAAAACTCCGAAAATATGTCTAAGACTTTTTTTTTCAGCTCCGCATCCATAACATCTTTCTTAGTAAATATTATATATCTTGGATTAACCTGGTGTCCATATATCCCATGGCAACGTCTCTCTTACATCATTGGCCTCAGTACACTGTTAGATAGTGATACTATAATTTATCGCCGTAAGTCGCGTATTATTGGAGTGTGTCTCCTTGATACGAGGCTGGACACAGCAACCTGATCGCCCCCTCTTCCCAGCATTAAACCTGACATACAATATGAAATTGAAAAGATGACTTATGTCTTTCTTTTGGATTTTACCTATTAGTGCATATATGATTTATGTTTCTGTTTGGCACACGAACCCCCTGAAAATAGGATGTTTTTATGTAAAAATGTCAATGAAGAAATGTGGGGTGGGGGTGGAGGTGGAGGGGTGGGGTGACTGCTTATCAAAGGCACAAGTTTATCAGATGTTCTCATGAAGACTTGTTGCTCTGGCTCCAATGAAACTTTGTTAACTCGAGGATCTGAGGGTCATCGGACAATTCTCGAAGTATCAGTATTTCGAGATCGGCGAGGTGTCTTTGCTGCCTCACAGTTTTGATACCCGTCAGTGCCATTCAGGGACAATGTTTCACATATCGCAGTGTCACTGAAAGTACTTCAGTTATTGGTCATGCAGAGCAACGCAAGGATTGTGAGTCTTGCTGACTGCAAATATATTGGCTGATTCTAATTATATTTTTGAACTAGCAGTCACGGGAGTAGCTACCATTATATAAAAAGGCCCGGGCTTACACGTGGTTGCAAAAATGTTGGGGAAGCCCTCAATACTATTTGGATATAAAGCTTTGTAACCTATCAGGTTTACACGCAAAATGGCTTTGCTACGTGGTTGAGATCCTACATAGCTGATTCTATATATGTCAGACAGGGATAATATGGCGATCTCAAATATTAAAAAGTTTTTTATGTTCCCTTTAAGTACCTCGCAATGACGTTTGCCACCTCCTATGAAGATCCGGATGAGAAGATCCCGATTACCATTGGTCTTCATCAATCCGTGTGTCTTCTTCCATGAAGATCCTCGTGAGAATTGATCTTCAGCAACCCATCTTTTTCATAAAGAGGGACTAACGGAATTGAACTGTCAGGAATACTGACCGAGGTGATGCTTACTGATGCATTGATCGATGCTCATGATGTCAATCACTGGGCTATCTGGTCCGGATTCGGTTATTCACAGACTTACTCATATTGCTGGTATAGTGTTGAGTGTGTCATTAAATTGATAAAACCCAAAGACTTAGTCTACGCTGTATGTTTGGCCAATATGTTTTATTGTGCATACACCCTTGGGAATGGAACTGATCCATTTTATTGTTTATGTATACACCCTTAGACATGGGACTGATCCATTTTATTGTTTATGTATACACCCTTAGACATGGGATTGTTCCATTTTGGATTGATGTCATGGAACGTTATGCTAAACGAAAGTAGCTGTAAAGCCCTCATTCGTTTTTGACTTACACAATTTGACAGTTTTCTTATTCATATGACATCTTCGGAAATGTTTTGAAACTAATATATTAGTTACCTCATGCAACACAATTCATTGCATCAGCATTTCACGGCAATTACAACAAATGCGAAATGTTCCTAAAACACTTTATGTTACTGCATTGCAAAGGTAAATTCAGATTCAAACCAATTTTACGCACTTGAGATGACAAAGTATCGGAATATAACCACATGTCGTTTTGGGCATAACATGACTTTCGGAAGTAATTTCAACATTCATTGTGTCTCTGCCCAAACACCAATCACTATGCATGCGGTTGGTATCCGTGCACACAATCATACTTGTCAAAGCATTCAAACTTACATGAAAGCTTTAACTTCATTTCGAGTTAGAAAAAAACAACAACATTAATGAATAGTTCATTCGGAATAACGAACCCAGACAATTATCTATTGCCGTGAGAGAACGAGGGTACCTTCTTATAATATTTCTTTAAACAAAGCAACGAAGCAGGAACATCGAAACAGTGAAGAATTCTTTCAATATCCCGATTTCCAAAGAGCTTACAAATTTATTTAAATTAGGAATTCGTTTGATTTTTCACTTTTTCAATTGGTCTGAAATTTGATGAAACAAATATTTGTATTGAATCGACAATAGGAACCACTTCAAAGCACACTTTAAAAGAATGTTCAGCCGCGTGGCAAATTGTATTCTTTGCCTATCCTTTTGAATCAGGCAGTCTTCGTTTGGAGATCAACATGGTTCGGGGGAAGTCAGAGGAGCGTCTCAAGGCCTTAAATTTGTGAGAGAAGTCCCAAAGAGGGGCAGTGAAGATCTCTCCATACCCCCTCTGCAGTCGTAATTAAGACATCTCGAAGGCATTAATCAAATATGCCATGATGGAGGGTCTGTACTGTAGTCAAGGGGGATTTTTGGCATAGTTAACACAGATAAACCACTGCAAATATTTGGCGCCGGTGTCTACTTGGCTCGTTGAAAGGCAGCCCGGTGTTTTGTAAGGGTGTTCGACTGGATCTGAATATGCTTTCAGACAATTTTCCGGATTTTCAGTCACAGTGAATGGCCGGCCGTCGCCCCCCGTGTCATTAGGCCTACCCGGCGACTCTAACTGCCCCAATTCGTCATCCAATGATTCCACCTCAGTGAAGATGTATGGGCGGTACGGGCTATCATAAGCCACTTTTCTAACTGATCGACTCAAATTGAATGCTGTACATGGAATTATCATCCTGCTCTCTCGAATTATACGACAAACGCGCGAACTGCAAGTGCACAATCGCCGGATACTGATGTGCGTTGTCTCGTGTGATCTGCGCCATTACGAGACTTGGGCACGTGCAAAACTGATGAAAAGCAAGATGGCGACGACACGGAGAATTTTATTCCTAAATTCCACCCGCCCGAATGCTTCTGTTGTCACATCAAAATGCATTATTCCCAGTCGTGACACTTGTATTCATTTCGTCTTTCTTTTCTATTGAAACACTTTTTTCTTATTAAGTGTCCCCTTGCTTTGACAAGCTGATGTGCAGTCGATATCTCATTTGCTTTCCCAACACACTAGCCTCGCTACATAACAATATACAAAGGGATCCCATGTAGGCTAGATTGTGTTCGATGAGTTAAAATAGGGTTATTTGGTTGTTGCAATCATTACAGTGTAAAATTAATTTGCCATTTCGTCGCGTTTCAGTCTCCAATAATGAATGCTGGGTGAGATTTTCCGGCCTTACAATTGATTTATTGGCAGTCCTGTAACCTCTGACACTCTGAAAAGGTGAAAACGAGAGTTGAGTTGTCTTTTGAATTCTGATGTACAAATTTAACGACTCTTTATTCTCTTTTGTACTACTGTTGAATTATCTGAACAAGTTTCCATTAATTTCAATGGCTAAGCTGGCTTACACGTTTCAACGGGCTTCATTGGAAAAACAACTGCACGTGTTACATACTTCGACCTACTCCCCACGTTGCACCAACCGCATATAAAATTCGAAATGTGTGGGGAACGAAATAAGCACAACAATTAATAGTTTTCAAACTTAGGAAACGGATTATGAATATAATAACGTCATTGACGAAGTGAACACACTGTGTAGTATTAATATCTGCAAGTACACCCCCTCCTGCTTAACACCCAATTATTTATGAATTCCCCCATTTAAACACCGTGAGACGAATCATTACGGGAGGAAAGAATGCTCGCGGAACACTTAATTACGTAAACAGATGATTAATTTCGATTCAGAAAGAAATTTAAACAGCAATTGCCAGTGAAATGGTTTTAGATGCGCCCGTGCTTCTTTGAAATATTAGCTCCCCTCATTCAATCTGTCGTTTTATATACCGTGTTAAATGTTTATAGGTAATATGACTACATACGGCCACCGTGTTTGGTGAAGTAACGTACATACTTCAATTCAAAACTTGGAATTTTTTACCATATTAGCCTGAAGATCATGTTTTACGATGCGAAGTGGAGACACAGTTGTGTTGGCCTGCTAGAAAATCGTGTAAATAATTACCCTTTATATTCGGTGTTTTTAAACCAATTTTCTGAACGCCTTTTGATAACTACTTAACAGGAAAGTTGATATAAACTGCTTGTTTATGGCCAAATGGTTTACAAAATTGTTTCGATGGCGTCAGCCGAAACATAAACTATAATAAGTTTCTTCATTCTAAACAGAATTGAATTTTACGATTCAGGTTTCGTTTAACGCTAAATGGTGAGGGTGGAACTCCCGCTGAGCTGGCGGAAATTTGAACAAAAAATTAATGTTGTTGGTGTTTTATAGACATGAAACAACTTTGAAGTAAGCATGTGTTAAGCATCATAACAACATTTTGCAAGTGGAATTTAGAAAGCAAACACTGACTGTCACATATATGGTCCGCATTTAACACTCCGTGGTGCAGGTCTTTTTATGAAAGAGTTAGTTAATATTTTATCTTTGGAAATTTTTGTAGAATATCATCATCGTAATTCTCGGATGGAGGTGTCTTCTGTCAAGAACACCAACTTGAGTTAGCAAGAAAAGAAATGAGACTTATTATCAAGAACACCAATTTCCGTTACCACGAAAAAATTCCAAGTAGATACTACATAGGTCGTAGTGACCCGTTAGGAATATTGCCTAGTTTTTGCTACTGGGGAGTGTAACAGACCAAAAAAAAGACTGTAAAGATATACATTTAATTTTTATCAGCCTATATTGCTGAAAGCACTTCAGGGGTATACCAGAGCACGCGATTTCGTCAAACAATTTGTTTTAAGCAAGATCATCACACTTTTAATTTTCTTTGCGTTTCCCCCGATGCCTTGTGGTAACTCAAGCGACAGAAACGTGCTACAATGATGGACTATATCATCTCGAATTTGAGGCCTGATTACTCCCCAAGTGTCAATTCATCCGCCATTATATGATCACACAACCTTAAAGTTAGGATTGGCGGGCGGCTCCGGCATCCTAATTCAATTTCGTTTCTGTTTCGTCGCCACCGTAATGTAAATGTGTAGCGGCACACCGACTGGTAGCAATAAGGCAAAATTCAACATGCCATTAACAGTGTTATACCTTTGTTGCTCTTGGCATCTCCTTCTTTTGATTAAGTTACGGAGCGCGTGTTCCCGATCCGAGTCCTATCTCATTCCACAAATTAATAGCAACCGAGATGAATGAGTTTGAACCAGCACGTGTGCTCAATGTGTCTGTTTTCTCCAACGCGTGTAATCTAAGTGGCATAATTTGTTTAGAGCGGGCCTGGAAACTATAACGTTGATTAAAGAGAAACTCCGTCGATTTATAAAGTTTACAAAGTGTGTAAATCTGTAAATGCTAACACCAAAGGCGTAGAATCAATAGGTGCTACACAAGGGTGGTCGATTAACGGGAAGAAACAATATAGCTTTACGATTGTATAATAAGATTGTTTAAGAGTCACCTGTGAAGTGATATGACTAATTATCCCATAAAGTCACTCTTGCCGACAGACATGAATTTTTCATTCCATTAAAGTATCTCTGCTTACAGTGATTTTCGATTTAACAGCGAGAGTTCTCATATTACCACAATATTGATGGGAGGGTAGAATTTGTCTGGATCTCAGATCGATCAACCCCATTAACGCCGGCACCTCGTCATACACAGAGGGAGATTATTACAACTGGCCGTGTACCTTTACTTCACCGTTAGAGCACGTAACAGGGTTATTTAATGGACAGCAGTCCTTTTATGCTTACTTTTCCAAACTTCTTAGCGCGGAGTGTTTCTGGAGCTGTTTGCGTTTGCAAAAAAATGAAAGTAAAATGAGAATCTGGAGTTTAGCTTGTAAATCAGCATGAGTGTAGTTTTTTCTTCGCAGGCCAGTCGTACAGAGAAAGTTTTGCACAGTGAAGATAGTTTTAGATGGTAATGATACTCATCTGTACAGCGCTTATTTCCAAAGTAGCACTGCTCAAAAGCTCTGTAGTTGCTCTCCCGGATAACCCAAACAACGGGTGAGGCGTTAGAACGTTCATAGTCACATGATCTACTCTACCGGGTACCCACTTTCTGTTGGAAGAACAGAAGCAATTATTAACAAACTCACCTGCCTAAGGCGAGGTCACATGTATAATAGGTGCTATATTATGGAGCAGGATTGGAGTCCTAGAAACCCTCAGGCGTCAAGCTGCCAAACACGGTCACCCATCCAATGACCCTTCGTGTCCGTCGTTACTTATCTACAACCGACTTGTGACCTGCGTTCTATGCACAGGGCTGCACACCACCTCCAAGTATCACCGTGGAGTTACGAGGGTAGATAACTTCCGTTATGGCCAATGGTCCGCGAATAAGACCAACACCCGAACCTGGGCCGCGTTCCTCAAAGCGATCGTACCACTTAGGTGATCGTAACTCCCATTCTTTAACATAGACTTAAGACTGTCTTGGCGCTACGATCCAATGAGGAACGTGGCCCTGGTGCGCATGGTATCTGCCAGACCTATTTACAAGTTATTAAAATAAACTTGATTCACACTTGCTATGATTGCAGTTTACCCAACCCGTGTCTCAAGTGCATACAACACTACAAATCGTTGTACTGAGAAAAAAAAGTGTCAAGTAGTTACGGGGTTAATAACTGTATTCAACCGACAAGCGTACAGTAAATAGTTTAATTAGGATTGATGGCCACTGTATTTGGCTGGACAAAGAGAACCCAATTTACTATGAAAGGAACGATTAATTAGTTCCAGCAAACCATCTGAGGTTTAGAAGAAGGAAAGAAGAAACTTTTCTTATATTAAAGTGTCAAATGTTACGAAATGCTTGTTTACAAATACAGCAAATACAAACATATACCGAAAATAACAAGCAACAAATAAATATCTGCTGGTTATCTTCACTGTATAGATGAAATGTGTCCAAAACAACATTTCAGTTCTGAAGATTGTTTGACGTTAAATGACTAGTGTTGCAGTTACGCCAATCACAACGATGAAAAATCGAAAAGTGAAGTATTCCTGTAAAAGTATACTTTCGAGATGAAAAATTCTACAAAGCCCCTGTGTGACACAGAACCAACACTGTACATCATTATGATTACTAAACTGTATCTTAATAAACGAGTAGCTGTATACTATGAATTTGTAGTAATATCAAAGGATAACACAATGTACAGAGAAACCCTGTTATCCGACCCACTACTGATAGGAATGTCCTCTTGCATTCGTCGAGCCGTTCTAGGTCAAAGCTTCCTTAATTCCTGTACTACTGGATTAAAGGAGTTTCACTGTATTTGCCATATATTTGGATTTGTGAATATCCAGTACAGTGAGAATAGCTGTCCCCGGGAAACGATCTATGAAGCGTCGGTAACGTTACGACTTGTCGTAAGTTGATAGTTATTTTGTGTTTAGGAATGTCGTAACGCTATGTATGTTTTGCAAGTCGGGTCCAAGGAGTGTAAGGTGTGTTACAGTTCTAGTGTTTAAGTTCAACGACTTAAGAATGAAAGTCACTACACCTTCAAATAACTCTGTGTCGAGCTGTGATGTCTCGAAACCTGTGGAGATCTTCAGCAACCCATGCATGTCGGGATCGATGGTCAGATTCGCTGACTTGGTTGACATATGTCATCCTATCCCAGTTGATGCTCATGTTGCTGATCACTGGATTCTCAGACTCCATTTTTTACAAACCGGTGCCGTAGGACTAGAATATTGCTGAGTGTTGAGTAAAACTAAACTCACTAACCTAATGTGTCAACACTTTAACTAGAGGTATTTACGTAAGTCGCTTAATACTCAACACGTCAGTGTGTGACTGAAGTTACGCCACATGTAACGGGGTTTCAGCAGTGTATTACTTTAATTTGATACCTAGGCGTTTGTTTTCTAAACTGAAAGGCCTTTCTCCAACGCAAAACTCCGCACCCACTTCCTCCTACACTGTGAAACACATTCTATATATACTACATCTGATTTTACATTCGCGATAATTAGCCAGAAATGTTTTCAGTACTTTGGGTGCGACCGCGTTTATCTTAGATTTCAGCGTTTCCATTGAATTTAAGCCGTTCCCGCGTTCATCATTTCAACGTTGCTCTCTTCCGGATTGTAACACGTTTTAGAACTCTATTTATACAAACCGCTTGATTCCTGCATTTCAACGTAGCTTTAACCTGTGATCGGATTAAGGAGTTGAGGCAGCATCCCCGACGTCTGAATCTTGGGTTACACAATGTTAGCAAAGCAACGCCATTTTATTCCCAGCTCATCTAATTATTGATATCCCGCATGGCCGTTTTCCGGACATTTTCTGAATTTTAATCACGGGTGTTATTTTTCATTTCAGGTTTGTTTTAACAACAAATATGTTGTTTCTGAAAAAGTAGGGGATCGAAACTGGCGCACCATCTGACCATTTTCAACTGAAAGATAATTCTCTGTCTTGTTTGGCTGAACTCATTTCGTTGATAAGATTCTGCGAAAAGAATGTTTCAGCATCTCAAAGAAAGCTGCTTGAAAATATTAAACAAACATGAGCTCTCCCTTCAAAGAAATCCTAATTCTTTATGGCGCTTTATCCAATCATGTTTTCATACGCACTTTTTATGGTAATTTCATTGAAATCATTTTTCTCTGAAATGTATTGCATCAAATTTTAACTCATAGTTTAAGTAAGTTATCGAAGTCAGTAGAAAGTAAGTAAAGAAGAAATTGCAAGTTTCTCTACTCTAATATACTTCTATCGAAACTTCGAAAGTATTTATTTCATCTGCGATATAACATCGTGGAAAATTCACAAACCTCATATCAGGAGGACACATAAATCATCATGTTGTTTTTAGCAATGTCAGTCACAAAATATAATGTTTATATTAGGTTCTCTGGAGAGATTCTGCTTCCAAAGAGCCATGGCAGGCTTCATAGACGGTACCACATTCAGACTATAACAGACTGACGAACTACTCAGTGTCCTTTAAACCCACATATCACTGACGTTGGTATGACGTTGCTGATCTGAAACAGTCGCCTAAACCACAAAAATGACATGCGTAAAATACACTACCTTGGAAGAAAATCACAGTTTCTTAACTCCTTTACAGCACACACAATATTTACACATTCATTTATTTCCACTTTGACAACATATTCATTTATTTCCACTTTGACAACATATTCATTTATTTCCACTTTGACAACATATTCATTTATTTCCTCTTTGACAACATATTCATTTATTTCCTCTTTGACATTCTATACAACATATTCAGTTACTTCCTCTTTGATATAGATATTCGTTAATATTTTCTTTGACAACATATTCATATTTTCCCTTTCACAACATGTTCATTTATTTCCACTTTGACAACAGTTTCGTAGTTTCCTCTTTGACAACATATTCATCCATTTCCGCTTTGACAACATATTCAGTTACTTCCGCTTTGGCAAAATACTCGTTTATTTCCACTTTGACAACAGTTTCATAGTTTCCTCTTTGATAACATATTCATTTATTTCCTCCTTGATATTCATTTAGGCCTTTGACAATGCATTTCTTTCTTCATACACTTGGGCAAGACACTATTCTAAATCTTTGACAGCTCTTACTCACTTTTTTCATCAAAAAAAGAAAACTTCTATAACCACACATTTCTCATCATAGCTTTATACCACAAACTCCGTTCATAAATGCCGGATACCAACTGCCAAAAATCGCCTGTGCTGCAGACACACGGAAGAGAAGCGGCATTTGCGTAAATAAATACCTTCAGTTGTTCTGAATATGTTGACTATCAATCGTATTTGAAATGTGGTGATTTGGTTATAACTGCAACTGTGGGTAGAGTGTCTGTATGATCAAGTGAAGTGCCGACGTGCCTGCTACCATTGAGCGCTTCAATGGCCGTTGAAGTTCGCCGTCCCAGGGGTTGTGGGGAGGTGGTACAGGAAGAGCCACGATCGCCCTTGTTCTGTGTCAGCTGGCGATAATATGAGCGCGACGTGTGGCCACTGGATGGAAGGATCATAAATTCTCAACGTCTAGACCACAGCTCCATCGTCAACACCACCACCATTAACATCATCGTCGGGATCATCATCATCATCATCATAATCACGGATCATTATCAACACCTCTCTGACGTCAGAATTGATATTAATTGCTGAAAGGCTTTGCATAGAGCAGATGACCCCCGTGTTATTTCAGTTTTAAGTCCCAACACAGTTTAAGATTGAATATGGGTTTATTAGGTTATATCCAGACTGCAGTTGAACGTGCTATATCATCAAATCAGATAGAACTGTTTCATCAAATTTAATTAACGTCATCATGTGAGCACGTGGTGTTTCAAACTTTCTCCATCTTTTAATAAAAACATATCTTCAATGAACGCATCTACTTTTATTCAAAGAGTGCTCCGACTTATTCTGATGTTTATGCTGATGGTAATTAAAACAGAAACGCGTTATTTTAACCCAGTGAAGCATGTTCTATCTCACAAACTATGGAGATCAGAGACGCTGGAATGACCGAGAGCATGCAAAATGACAATCATCGTATTTGTCTGGGAATCCTAAAATTGGGTTTGTTAGGTGCGAATGATCCCCGTGAAAAAGCTGTAAAAAACACTCGCTGGTCCCAAGGGGGTATTTGAAAATTGAAGAACCAACAAAAAACAATCTCATGATTATTGTCAGAGAATTTCTGCCGAAACGCAACTTTTTACTCGTCATTTGGGTGTCAGTTTTTAGTTTTATCTGCCGAAGTGAATGTCTTTAAAACCCCTTCTCCTTCACTAAATCAAACTAAACCCAAGTTGATTAGATACGGCGAAAGTAAACATCAATTTTACTTCGTCTTATTTGTGTTGGTAGGCGGAGAGAACTCGCTAGACCCGGACGGATCTTGGGCTAATAGTCACAAAGGGCCGTCCAAGACGGGTCTGGTGTATATCATGGCTCATTTCGGCGTCTTCTCAAACAAATAATCAAATCCGGTTACTCGAGAGAGAATTGCAAATTGCATTGTGGACAACGATATCACCATCTAAAATGATTCATCGCAAAATTTGCGATAACTGGTTTCATTATGCTATTTTTCTTTAGATCTTTTGGACAGGGTCCAAGATCACTCAACGGCCTCTTCTAAGGGGGTGTGTCTCCCATGTTGATTTCCACCACTGCCTAACAAATGTATCAATATATACATTCTTTATCAAATCCGATGCCTCAATAGAGGGAAATTGAGTGAATATAAAGCAAAGACTACGTTTGGGACGACATGGGATTTACATTGCGAACCTGTTGGATTCCGGGATTTGATAGCTGTTGAAATGTGCGTTTTACAGCATCGTTTATGGGTGTTTTATATTAATTCTTGTCAAATAAAAATGTTAATCCACAAACATGAAAGACAGCATGTTTCTTGAAGTAGTTTGACTTGCGAGTGATTTTAGTGACTAAAATGTGTAACATACCAAGTGAACTTTCCTTGAAACGATGGAATAGAATAAAAATCAGACAAAACAGATTATTGTTTTCGTTTCAAGCACCCCGGGAACTTTGCTTTATAAACTCTTGCATTTCGCGGGTTTTGCCAGAGTAAAGTTTTCAGAAAAGCTAACGGCTACAGAAAATACAGCAAAGTCTCTCAGAATCAAATTCCAATAATGCATCACCGGCATAATATCGCTCTTGACATGAATAAAAGAAAGTAAGCACTTGATAACGCAATTTCACAAAACGAATTACAAACGTTATCAAAATAATGCCTGCAAAAGAAATTTCATATACACCACTATGATATCAATATAAGAAACAGTGAAACCCCCTATTTGTTTCATGTATAGGCACAAATCAAATAAGTATGAAGACTTTCTTTTCACCGGTATCGTATAGGCGTTTATACAAACATACATACGGCGGCGAACATTGATCAAAGGACCTCATTATGTGCTGCACCTTTTTTTCAAAATTCAGGTTTAGTTGGGTATCAAATTATTGTAACATCCTCGTTTTAAAAAAAACCAAATGTATGAACTATTTGTCAGTGTTACTTTAACTTAACTATCGTTCTGTTTTTGTTTCATGAGCTGCAGCAAAGCATGAAAGATTGAACACGCATCAATCTTGCTGTATCAATTTGAAAATGACACTTCTTAATATCGCGCCGAGACGCCCCCTACCGGGCAAGTGTGTAACTAGACGATACATTAATCCCGCCGTGGCCACCAGTAATGAAAACTTGCTCTGTTTAACATCACATACAATTAGGCGCTGTAGCATAATGATAGCCTTCAAAACGAACGGGGTAACTCAATTGTGGTCATATATATCATCAGGATCTAGAAAGTAGTGGTCGCTCTTCCAAATGAAAACCACTCGAGATTTATGAAAGAAATTTGTCTTTTAATAGAAAGCTGACGTTTGGCGGATATCACTGTCGGGGAAAACTAAATATTGTACTTTTTCACGTTTCAAACAAAGGCCTGTGCAACGGTGAAAATGAAATGAATTTTTCGATCAGCCAAACTGTTGGAAAGACATTAGTTTTTGTGTACAGTTTCAACACAAATTTTACGTCTGTCTTTATTGGAAATTGGGATTTATTCAAATCCCTTGATTTTAAAAACACAGTCCGGAAGAATGGATGTGCAGTCTACGTCACAACAAGATTCTCGTTAATATTTCCAGAGCAGTACATCTTGGAGTTCTTATTAAACGCAACCCCTGTTTGACGCTTCATTAGGCTTCAGCTGAATTCTGTTTTGTTTTGATTGTTTCAAAGGAGTTATTGAAGCACATTTAAGCAAACCGATTACATGAAAAGATACAAAAATATTCCCAGCTGATGGATGTATTTCACAGTAGCCATGAACATCAGCCTCACAACGCTTCATCATTTCAGGTGAAAAATACTGTTAGTTATTCATAACGAAATGTAACTGAGAAATCCTATAAAGCAAATACCTGTCACTCTCAAACCATAGTGAAAATTACTAATTACACAGACTAATTTACATTTCTTATCGAAATGAAATGTAGCATAAACCTTTGACAAGTTTGAACTAATTTAGATAAATCACGACCCGTCTTCGCTTTAACCAACGCGCGTCACATGTAATCAAATAACTAGTAATTGTGGGATCGTGTTCTACCTGTCTCAACAAATAATTGTCAGCTATTGTTGTCCAACATCTGATGACACGCCTCGCCTCTGACACCGCAGTGACACCCAGCCCTTTGTATCTTACTCTGATGTTTATGGCCTCCGGTTCCCAGTGTATACAATACTCAAAGGCCTATGTTAAAAACTTAATGTATTTATCCTGCATTTCAAGCGCAGGTATTGAGTGGTTGAGAGCAATCTACACAAACTATTAGTCGATTGAAGAGCAGAAAGTGTTCATAATGAATATCGATCTGTGCTCCTCCCCCTTCCATCTGTCAAGGGCAGTGGGAGGTACCCATCTCACCTGTCTAGGAGCTTTTATCGCCAATACTATGTTCTCTCTGACAGTTTTACCATCTTGTCTACTCAAGTGTATACGTTTTATTGGTGTCTAGCACAAAACAAGTAGATATTTAGACAAGTTATATTATCACGCATTGCCTGTGTGGATTGGGAGCGGAATTTCTGCTTTGCGTAACACACTGGCTGTTTCGCCTGAGCGCATCTGTTCAATTGTACATACGAGTCCCACTTTGTTGAATGAAGGCGTAACACCTGCGAAAGTCTTTATTTTGTTTGCAAATACTTTTACACTGAATGGACGAGTACAGACAGCTATTTATAAGAGATTGATGTGTTAAAGTGGGACGAGCCCACCAAAATGCGGCAAATATCGGAAAAGCTGAAAAAAGAAAACTTTCTTTCTTTGTGGTGGTATAAGAGGATCTCGTTACGCCCCACGTGCACGCCAAGAATTTAAAGATGCTTAAAAATCTGTTCTGTCTTTTTTGAAAGCGTTATCAAATTACCCTCCTCATTGTCGCGGCGGTATTAAAGATCCCAGGATCTTTCTCTGTGGCTCTTGTTAACATAAGGTGCATAGAAGAGTCACCGGCGGGAGTGGGACAATTTGTGCCAGGGAAACTCTATCCGCCGGATCTAACGTCTCGATGACACTGCAACAATGACACCGCTTGTCTCTAATTTGTACTTAGCCACATAATACTTGAGAGGCGGCGAGGATGAAAGGCGACTCAAAGTACAGGTGTTTGAGGCAATAACACGTTTGCTGTTTGTTTGTCTAATATGACACAACATATATTTCTGTGGTATAGCTCCGTTCGTTTCAGTAACGATAATGTCAACAGATGTCAGCATGCAGAGTATCTATTAAAGTCGGCATTGAACTTATATACTGTAACACTGAGTACATATTCAATCACAAGTTATACACAGCTACACTCTTGACGGAGATATTGTTTGCGTCATTCCCCAAAATGGTTTTTATATGTCAAGTTATATTTAAGTACAGTGACACAACTACCTATCCCCAGAAAATGTTTGGAATATGTTTTGAATTCAGCGTATATGTCAGCAGACTGGTATTGACGGATTCTCTGACGTCTTAAGTTGTCTGTGTGGCTGCAATATTCATTCATATCACAGCAGATTATTTTGGCTCTTAAGGACTGACTGAGTATAGGTTTAGGCCGCGTTTAGCACTACTCCAGCCCGTAACTTTATGGACTTCGCAAAGTGTAACGTTCTTGAAAGAGGAATTCATGTATGGCTCAAACCCAAGGAATGTAACTGAGAGAATATCGCAATCGAACTCGTAACTAGCGGATCCGGACCCGACTCAGCTAAAAAGTGAGTGTGGGACACTTCTATTTTATTAGGCTGCTGCAGTTAGTCCGTCTTCTTCCCAAACATTATATTAACTGCTTACCTTCAAAGCAGCTGACGACTGTTTATAAATGATCACATAAGAACTATGTTGGAACGAATGTCATCGTATAGCAATAGCCTAGATCGGTACTTGTGATGTCACTCACTTGTCGGGGCGCGATCATTTACAATTACCTTCATATTAAGGCTAGAATATTCGAACTTCTTTCACTTCAGTTCATAACACAATGAGGATTAGCGATGCAAGTGATTATGAGAATGAAGTTTCAAGACTGTAAGACATAAATATATGTACCGTTACAATAATCTTGAACAGGGTGTATAGAGTTTAATGTAAGTGAGTGATGAGAGCTCATAGAAAAGTACTTGGCAATGCACGGAGTACACTTTGATGTTTTGTGAATTGTCATTTTAATGGTTCTTTTTTTTCATGTTAAAATAGCATGGTCCTAAAGAAATCATATCCCCTGTCTGGTTTCTCCATCCTTCTGTGAAATGACGTCTTGTGGAGGGCATACTGTATTTGCATTTGTATGGGAGCAGCGCAAAAACTACGACCGTGGAGTAGCCCAGTGATTAAGGTGTTCGTTTGTCACGCCAAAGACCCGGGTTCGATTCCCAGTGTGTGTGAAACATATTTCTGGTGTCCCCCGGCGGGCGGACTTTCAAAGGAATGTCTGAATGACATGGTCCAGGAACACAAACCTTTCCACAGTACTTTCCCTTTTTTAAGCTTATACCCACAGAAAAAATAGAAATGTAACTGCATAAAGATAACGTTGTCACTGGAAATAAACAATAAATCGTTCAATACATATCCATAAAGACATCTCCCCAAGTATGAAGACTTTATTCACAATTGTCTTGCTAAAGCAAGGAACACAATGGTTGTGTACCTGCCAGGTGCTCATAAAACTTCCTTTGTTAACAGTACGTAATATTTGGGCAATGTCGCGGCTTGTTGAAAATCAACGTCTGCGCATCTTCGGTTAGCTGCTAACAAGAATGGTGAAAAAATACGTTACCTAACATTTTAATGTTTATCTAAATACAATAATACCTCTTTGGAGACGTTATCTACAGCAGGGCAAAAATCACGACTTGCCACGGACCCATCTTCAACGACACAACGATATTCGAGTTGTGCATCCAAAGAATCGATACCAAACTGCCACATTAACATCTTGCACACTTGAGATCAACATTCAACCCGGACGTCCCGCGGTACGCTTACATTTGTGTCGACGATGTTGCTAAGAAAGTATGGGTCAATGTAGACTGCGTCTGAGGTTCACAAGAGTGAGTGAGTATGGTTTTTCACAGGTTTTAAAAATATCCCAGCAACATCACACCGAGGGACACCAGAAATAAGCTTTACACGGTGTACCCATGTGGAGAATCAGTTTTAGAGTGAAAGAGTCATGGTATGAGGTGACACCAAAACATAGGGGACGCATCCATATAACGGTCGTGCCAATTTCAATGGCGCATGCCACCTTAAAACGTTGAATTCAATTACGCTGTACCATTGATGAGTGAGTGAGTGAGACGCCAGAAATGGGTTACACACATTGCACCCATCAGGGGAATCGAACGTGGCGAGCGAACACTTTCAGCCACGAAGATACCCTAACGTCCCTATGGACATTTTACAACAAACCTTTGACCAAACCATTGGCTATTGTTTCCCCGCGTGACTTGCTGTCACAGAGTTTTCTGTAAAACCTTTCTTCACTTTGGGATTCTTTTTTCACTGTTCAGCTTCAGCTTCAGAAAACACATGACCAAAACAACTTGTCGAATGAACATCGAGGTGAATTTTCTGCTTTGTTTCTTATGTACTGCTCACTACTGGGAAAACTATCCAACATTTAACGTTATAGAACGTTGAGACAGCTAAAAATAAGTAGGCATGAACTAACGTAACCTTGTTGCGACGGACGTAAAAACGACGTATCACGTAGGCCACAGCGTGGGGAGAATGCAAACAGGAGTCCCTCCAATAACAGCGTGACAATGAAAGCATAACGCTGTGACAACGAAAGCATAACGTCGTGACAACAAAAGCATAACGTCGTGACAACAAAAGCATAACGTCGTGACAACGAGAGCATAACGTTGTGGCAACGCGAAAGTGTTAGCTAAGAGCTCATTTGGAACAACATCCTTAGGCGTTTTTCATTCACCGTGTGTCTTCAATGTACAGCCGGTGTCGCGTCTGTTTTAACTTCCTATACTAACACTGTTTAACTGAATTGTGACACAATCTCTTTGGGGATGTTGTGTTCGGTCTCCTGCACCAGATATATGGGTTTTGTCATTGGATTTATTAGGATGAAATATTTGTTACACGAATGACCAAATATCATATTGTTATTTCCAATAACATAACATTTACATCACTTTTCCGTTTATTTTTTTCAAGGCCATATGAGTAATATTACATTCATGTATATTATATATTATATTACATCAGAGTTATATATTACATTACATTACCACTATGATAAGCTATACACATGCTTTGACAGACGGCATATGTTCTCAATTAATTACATCATATCATATCGTGGGCTTGGTTCTTTTGTTAAATCATCACAGTGGGTAAGTGCATCGGTATATGTACATGCTAGTTAAATCACTTCTTTTCATTTGGGAATTTACATGAAAGGGGTGCATTCACCTGAATGCAATCGCCTTTTATGCATTAAGCGGTATTTGCAGCAACAGATGCATCATAAAATATTTTTGAAACTCTCTTATACAGGCAACATCACGACACAGGTGAAAACGGGTGTCGGCTTAACGGTGACACATAGACCGTGAGGTGAGGTACTACATACCCTAGAGAAAAGTGTGTTGAGGTGATGACCGTGAAAAGAGCATACTGATAAGGTCGACTTACCTTCCGCCGATTTATTTAGGAAGGTACAGCTTGGCTGAGGCTGATTTACTATATATCGTGGCTTAAGGCTGTTTTACTAAGGAGCATAGAGCTTTGGCTGAGGCTGAGGCTGACTTGTATAGCGTTGGGTAAGGCCGACTTAATGTGCTGAGGACGATTTACTAAATAAGGGTGGGGGTGAGAGTGACTTTCTGTGAATCATAGAGTGGTCGCTTGTAGACGTGCTCAGTGTTTGTTCGTCGTCCAACAGTCTACAAACTAGTTTGTGTTGGCCATTGTTTTGTTGCCTTAATTGATAGTAGTGTTTTGAGAGCTGCCCTTGGGTTATTGACAGTTTCATTAGGGGGATTAAGTTATTTGCAATACCCGAGTGGTCTCTAACACACACATCAGACGAGCAAGGGTTACCTCCCCTGGGGGCCGTCTCAACACATGTTAGTGTTACTTAGAGAAGCCGAGCGGAAGATATGACGAGTTTCATTATTTTCATAATAAAATAGTTTTCCCTGATATGCCGGATTAATAATTTGACAGCCGTAGAAATTCCATTTAGTCCTATTGGTGTTAACGATAATTTGAGTATTCATCTGGTAGGCTCTTCTGTTGGCTGTCATGCAGACATGCTTTTGGGAAAGAGGGGATGAAATGGGGAATTGGCGTGATAACGTCCCCCGCTGCCAGGAACAATGTCAGTCAATATTAGCATATGTTCTGGAACAGAGCGACCATAAGCCCATACAACAACAGCGCATGATATTAGTTTTATTTCCCACGTACGTAGTTTTATTTCACTCTTGGACATTTTACATCATTAACTGAAACAACTTGGACTTGTAAGTACACACACACACACACACGCACACATACACACACACACATACACACATACACACACATACACACATACACACACATACATACATACAGAGAGAGAGAGGGGGGGGGAGGCTAGGAAATGTATGCATACATGAATATTGTATATATTATTATGACGTGTAAATAAGTATTTTAGCGCTCACTGCACCTGAATTTATCTATACATTTGTGAAGCAGTTTTACCTCACTCCCAGTTTATAGGCGACCCGTGAAGATCCCGGGGTAAAACATGCCTTCAGCAACCCATGCTTGCCGTAAAAGGCGACTATGCTTGTCGTAAGAGGCGACTAACGGGATCGGGTGGTCAGGCTCGTTGTCTTGGTTGACACATGTCATCGGTTCTCAAGTTGCGCAGATCGATGCTCATGCTGTTGGTCACTGGATTATCTGGTCCAGACTCGATTATTTACAGACCGCCGCCATATGGCTAGAATACTGCTGAGTGAGGCGTAAAACTAAACTCACTCACTCACTCCAGTTTGTAGGCTGTAAGACGTTGTAAGATGGCTTGCAGTCTACAGTTTGTTATATGTTGCATTATAGTTCACGTGATGACATACAACATAATGAACCCTTCATTCAATTTAAATATTTGAAATAACTGAACTAATTTTGACAACTGTAATAGATAACGTCATCCATTGATCAAACGAGTTTGGTTAAGACCGAATTTAACAGTATTTGGATTTTTTATGTGAGCGTAATGAGGGAAGAAATGAAGATAGACATCTTAATGCTTTGTGCAACCCGTATGAATGGAACTAACAAACCAAGAAATTTACTAAGGGCGAACGAGGATTCGACCCTATAAGTTTCTGAGTAAGTGAGTTTAGCTTTACGCTGCTTTTGGCGATATTCCAGCAGTGTTGGCGGACACCAGAAAATGGACCTCACACATTGCATCATTTTGGGGAATCGAACCCGGGTTTCGGCGTGACGTGCGAACACTTTAACCACTAGGCTATCCCACCGCATCCGCAGGTTTCCAATACACTGAGAGACGTAGCCCTGTTCAGGACACACGACAGGATTAAGTACTGGGAAAGACGTATATCTAGGCACTATGTCAAAGACACCGGACATGACCTTCAGTAAATCTGAACAGCGATTAATGTTAAAAGGTCAACAAACACGTCTGTGTATTTATTCCGAGATACTGGCTTCAACGATACGACACACTCCTGCACTGCAGACCATATGTTAGCACAGAGTTGACACGTGCTGAAAGGATCTGGTTGTTCTCAATGTCTGTGACTGGGGACTTCAAGCATTGCACAATTATATAGTAGACAGCTGACAATTCAGTTGTAATGGTGACGAACGGACAATACAGGGAGTGGCCACTATGGGAGACGTCACAACAAAACATATACAAACGGGTGAGGTGTATTTTCATCTCGGCCACTTCCCCACCAACAGTGTCGTGCTATGTACCAACTCCGACATGGAACCCTGCAAAGTCACAAAGGTTATATGAAGGCTTCCGTGTTAGAATGACAAAAGAACTTTACCACCAGAAAAATTAAGCTTCAAAAGGTAATTTAACAAATTCTAAATAAATCCAACCAAAACAGATATTCCGAACACAAATGGCACTATGTAGAAAGTAGCACACGTCAACAGTACGTTTCGGATCTTTTTTCCGTTTAATGTTATTTTGTCTTTTCTTGTCATTGTTGTTGTATCTGTTGTTAATGTAACTATTGTTTTCCTTGTTGTTGCAGCTGTTGTCATGCTGCTGTAGCTGTAGTTCTTATCGTTGTTGCTGTAGTTGTTGTCGTTGTTGTTGTAGCTGTAGCTTTGCGGAGTACTTTAAGGAAATTCGAAAATGTGAAAAACACGTACCGTTAGGGGCCTGTGAATTACAAGGAGGGCATGTGAGAGACGTACTGAGATAGAAACAACGCCACATAAATTCCACGACTAACACTCAAACAATTGCTAGAAGTTATTGCTGCTCCCATGTTGCTGTGAGTAACCTGATTCAATGTTACAGGGAAACCTGGCAGAAACCAAACATACTACGATCAGACAAACCACAGGAAGACATACTTCCATACTTTGTGTATGTTGAATCAATTCCTGACACTGGCGTCATCAGCGACGAATGCCTTGGGTCAAACACTCAATCGTCAGAAAATGTCGAGCACCTTACTATTCAGGTTATTGGGCGCTTACAGACCTTGCTGAGGACAGATAGCGACAGCGGGGCATAGTCATCAGAGATTGACAGGCCCTGGACTATCCGTCGTTGGCAGCGACGTGACTGACAGAGGGTCGTCGCCCCCTCCGAAGGTGAAACGATCGGCAACATGTGGTGGAAGCTCAGGAGGTGGAGCCGTATGTTTGCCATGTAACAAGCATCTATACTCAACCATGTTTGCTATGTAACAAGCATCTATACTCAACCATGTTTGCTATGTAAAAAGTATCTGTACTCAACCATGTTTGCACTATAACGTGCCTTAGTACTCAACCATCTTTGCACAATAACATGCAATTATGGGGTGTTTTTTTGTTTAATGCCACAAGTTCCAGCTATAAGACGGTTGTTTGAAAACATCGAGTCTGGAGAAGGTATTCCAGTGATTGATATCATGAGCATCGATGGATGCAATATGGATACGACCACATCAACCACGTCTACCAGTCAAATCACCCGATACCTTTAGTGCCCAATTACGACAAGCATAGATTGCGAAAGATTAGTTTTAAACCTGATAGGTTTTTAGAAAAGTAAATTTAGAAAACAGTACATACGTCTGTAAACGTCGGCTGTAAAGTACCCGTTGAAACATCCAATATGCCATAATACACACGGCATTGGCAGAGGATGTACAGCCCCTCAATTAAGGTACCATAGTAACAGCGGCATCTGAAAACGCTTTATCGACAGAGAACTGGTCAACATGGAAGAGACAATTTTGTTACAAATCTTGCGGTCCACGTCATAAAGAGTAACTTTCTCTATCTGTAATCGTTACGGAGGGATAAATACAATAAATACAATACAAAATACAAAGGAGAAAAAAACAAACAAAAAAACATTTACCACATGAAATGTTTTATCTAAAATTGATGGTTTCCATCCCAAATGTAATGATTACTATGGTTACATGTTATTAAACAAAAACATCTTTCAGTGTAACACGTTGTCAAAACCTTTGTAAAGAAGAAAGTCGGTATTAAGTTGTGTAACAGCTGAAATGTTCAGTAAAAACAAGAGACAAAATGTACGCTAGTCACTGGCAAATGGCAAGTACCTTGTCAAAGGTCATATATGTTTTTCTAATAAAGTTGCTCGCTAACGTTCTACTTTGATGGTTCCCTTTGCAGTGAGTGATGGACGATGACAACATGTGTGATATAACTCCATAAGTTCGGTGTGTCTATATTGAAAAGTGATCGTAATGGACCTTGCTAAAGAAGATGCGCACGTGTGCATGTTGATGACATATCGATGTATTGATTCCTGGCTTATGCAGCGTGTGTCAGACATGTACAACATGGGCGCACATGCATTTGTGGGTTTGCTGTGGGCTGTAAGTTACACTTGTATAATTACAGTGTACTCTTGCCTTCTGAAATAGTGCTAGAGTCTGTGACAAACTAAAATGTTTAAGAAAGAGGGACGACGTGTGTGCTTGTGTGTCACTCGCAGATAAAAATATGACAGTCTTTTATAAGCTTGCTCTTTCTAATTGTGCGAATTTTGTCCGGAACGGAAGTCAATGTAGTATGGTTTACCGTTTTCAGCCAGACTGTCACCTTGAAGCCACCCTAGCACTTGCACGATGTTTGTCCCCTGCGTTGGTACCCAATTTTTCGTGCCAATGAATAAATTCGGAGTAAACTATTGTGAAGTGTGCATAAACTGTACGGGCCTGCGTACACGTGCGAACAGAAAATTTTGAAATGTTCAAACATTATGGTAAGCATGGAGGAGTCATGCACATTGTGCAACATACTCGCAAACACCGTGGGCGGTGCGTACCAAAGAGTGTCGATTTCTGGACATTTTCGAAATGACACGCATTGTCACGTATTTTCACGCATTGGCCTGCTTTAAACTGTGTGCGACATGGTCGCGACAAATTGTACAGAGTTCATGTCTTCTAACTTGTCGTGAAGTGGGCGGGCAGGACTTCTTCCCGACTTCTTCACGTCGTCATGGCACGACGCATAGTTTGCGGACGGCGCAAATAGTTTGCGCATGTCACGACACGATCAGAGTTAGCAGGAAAGATATACCGGACTACAAATGGACGGATGAAGGAACTATGATGCTGGTCGAATTTATTAAGCAGTGCTCCCAGTTGTTCAACAAGAAGCGGAAGGATTGACTGAATGTCACAGCAAAGACCCTATAATGGGCATCGGGATGAGAGGGAACAAACGGGTCATCATTAGCAAGTGGAGATGATCCAGGCAGTCCGCCTCGGTTGTCCTCAACAGCTTTGTGCAAACTACAGTTTTTCCATGCCTCACCATTTGGAGCACCACCCTCTGACTCAACATCAACATACAAGACCTTGTATCCAGCATCTACATGGGCCATAAGTATAATGTTGTGGAATCACTTATAATTGTAATAGAATGATCCAGCCTTAGGTGGCTTCTTTATAGCAACGTGCTTACCATCCACAGCTCCCAGACAGTCGTGGAAGTTCCTGAAACTAACACCTTCAGCAACATTCTTCTTCTCCTCGTCAGTTTTGGGCATCTGAGAACATCGTACTTGTAAACCTCAATGATGTCTCTGTACACCTTTGGTAAGAACTTGCCGACTGTACTAGCTTTATCTGTGAAGCTGTACTGTAGACTTGCAAAGGAATTACCAATGGCTAGGAAGCGAAAAGTGGTTGCTCAGCGGTTCTTTCATGAATGTGGTTCTCTTCTCAAGATGAGGGGTTAACGTCTCTACCATGTCTTGAAATCAAGTCGGGGAAAATTCTCGCGGATCTTCCTTGTGGAGGTCTGTCATTAAATGATCATAATGTCCGAAGTGATGCCTTCTAGTCAACCATTCCTCACCCAAACTGGCCATGCTTTTTCTAGTTGGGGTTACGCCTTCTTCTTTGGCCTGTTCTAGCTGCATTTGCTGGTCTTCTAGAACACATAGTGCTGCATCTGCAACATAAAGACACATTTTGCAAACAAGGGCTTGTTCTCTGATGTTCTTCATCTTGTAGGCCCACTGCAGTACATGAAGCTGGGCCTAATACCTGCTATATATATAGCATGGCGTCAAGCGGGACCAAATGATACAAAGACTGTTTCGGGCATGAGCGAAGTGGTGGTGGCAATGCATGCCCACACTGGAACTGTGCACAACGTGCGTATCGTATCGTGCTACACAAGACGTATACGATGCGCCAACAACACTTGACCTGGTCGCAAGTAAGTCATGCCATAGCGTGCCAATTTAACTTTAACTTATGCGTAAACAGGAAGCGAACTATGCGCCAACTGGGACTCGCGCATTCATGCGTACCATATAAATTACATGCATTGCCAGACATTGCGTCCTTTATGAGTTGAAGAACGGTTCTCAGTCTCAGTATATTCCATATTCAAGTCATGATATCCTCAATCGAAGACTGCGAATGTCACCCCATTGATAGGAATACACTGGTACGGTTTGTCTCTGCTGTCGTTTTGGGAGAACGTCAAATATCGAGTATACTGATAGCACACGAGGCCAGAGTGGCATTAAACGACAGCACTAAGGAAAACACTATTTGTATTTCGTCGCGCGGTAAATACATTTACATTACTGGGATTAGTTTTGCAATTAACTAAGGTTATCAACCCCAATATTAGTCGAGGGGTTGAGGGGATTTTTGGATACATTTGGGAAACTCAAATACGTCAACATCGATGCAGGAATCGACGTCGTGAGGACCACTCTGTAACTCATCTCACGTGACCAGTGGACAAGCCAGACCATGAATTCTACTGAATACATCTGGGGTTAATCATCTGAAACATGTTGTTCTGCTTCCATCCACCAAATCAATAACCATGCTATTGTATATTCATATATAATATGTATATTAATATGAAATTCAATATTTCACTGTTTAAAAAAATCTAAACCTATTAAAGCGTTATTGAGATCATCAAAATGGATGTACATATCAATGTACATTCGTTCATGCCCTCTCTGGTCATGACCTCTGAAGTTTACCGAATTATCAGATTCACTGAAATGTATCTGGTGCAGGGTCACCAAATCGTCAGATTCACTCAACAAAAATAAACTGACAAGCAAAAGAAAGTACACAGGTGTAATTGTAGCTGCAACCCACATTTGGTCGTCTCGTGAGTCGATTCCAAGTGACAGGACGACTTTGTGCTGCTGGCACAACCTACCACTGCGTTGAATGACATTGACCTTCCTGCCATGGTAGGAACCGTCAGCAGAGGCCATCGCTACATCGCTGTCTATTGTTACGTTATTTTGCTGATAAACACGTGTACTGCAATGTGCTTCAAAACATATCAATTTGTAATATTTATTGTATTAGAAGAAACACAACCTGTGTACTTTCTTTCGCTGGTCAGTTTACCATCGATGCCCCGAGATATGACCGTATCGTATCACCATTTCAATCAGAGGACAATCTTGCATGATTTAAAAGTGAATTATAACTTAAGAAGCCGGGGCGGGTGATATATTTATAAAATGACCTCCCGACCATTCACTAGCCAGTTGGGCCAGTGACTGTGGAGATATACTGTCCCGATTGGATTTTTACTAGCCACAGACTTGCGATTATATCGCTCCATCGTTTTGTCGAATGGTTAATTCGTGTCGCTTAACTCAGAACTATATCATTGCCAAGCCATTCTGTCGCGCTGTTTAATCGTATCGCATGTTGCGATGTCGCTTCATTTGTTTGTAGCAGCGTTTCATCACATGATTACATGGTTCTGTCATTTCCCGGCATGGTTTCACTGTATCACTCCCTCTGTTTGTTGGATGGTTTCATTGCATCGCCTGTCGCATATCTACTTCGCTCCATCATTTGGAAACCTCGGATGGTTTCATCGTATCGTTTATCGCACATCTACATCGTGCAGTCATTTTTGGATTTGGTTTCAACGAATATAGCTTATCGCACATCTACACCGTGCTGTCATTTTGTCACACCGTTTTATTGTATCGCATATCTATATTACCCATCGTTTTATCGTATGGTTTCATTGTATATCTACATCGCTTAGTCAGTTTTTTATCGTTTCAACGTATCACTTATCACAAATCTACATCACTCCATCATTTCGTCGCATGGTTTCTGTTTAACGACATCAGTAAGACGTTCCGTCTGTTGGTTTCATCATAACGTTTTTCACATGTCTATATAGGTACAACATTCAGTAGCAACTTGTCTCTTACCACATTAAATTTTATATGGCTTCATAGCTCTCTTTTGCACTGGAACAATGGTTTCTGTCGTCCATCACATGGAAACAGGCTTTCAATAGGTCAGTGAAAATTTCAAGCTACAACAAAACATCAGTATTAAGATAATTTCATTGTTTACATAGCTTCAGATATTCAAGTTGTAGAATTTTAAGGTAACAATGTCACGCCCGTTTCCATTATTTTATTTCCATCAGGGGCCGTTATCATATTCATATTAATATTACACCTGAGTGGAGTCACTGCGAATAGTAACGTTTGTATTTTCCACCCTTTGTGTGTTTTAAAGATGTAAAATAAAATCATTCGACACTTTTGATTGGAAAAATGTAAACACAGAATGAAAGTTCAAATCAGGTTGTGTGCAAAGTAACTTCCTCTTTAAGGGGCGGACAACGGAATTAGAATTCTTGAGGTAATAACTGGGGTGTTTTTTCTAGCACTTTTCTTCTCTCATTTTGTTTTCTTTTTTTGCTTTTTTTTTTATTTCTTTTTACTTTTTAACGCAGTGCTGCACAATATTCCTATTCCTGGCCAGTTAATATCAGAGTGAAAACCACAGAACATCAGTTTCCGGTGTGTCAAATAGAATGTTTAACAGATACAATAACACATAGATGTGTATATTACAGACAAAATCTACAAACATGCGCGTTGACTAATAGGGTTGGGTTTTAGTATAGAATCATACTGTGAACCTGCCTCGCCGATAAAAAAAGAAATGTGTTGTAAACTTTAATAAAAACATGGCGGAATATTTCACTACACGAAAATACACCCAAATGCGATTTTTATACAAAAATCACAGTTTGAACACTGTTTTGTTAAAGAAACGCCATAAATCACTTCCAAATAACAACCAATAAACGTCGAGCAATATAATCCCGAGCAAATGAAGCATAGCAGCCCTAATGACCAAGATGGCGGGCGAGCGACCAGACATATGGAAGGGAGCCTTGTCAATTCATTTCTCTGTCACGGCGCTGGGTAATAAAAACACACAACAATGCTGGGTAATGATCTGAGAATGTCTTTTCTTGGAATATAAACAAGTGGGACTATTGCTGGTGCTGATGTTTGGGCCTGGAAGTCGAAGGTATGAATCGACATTTTGAAAGTTAAATCAGCGTGGATTGCAAATTTCATCTCTTTGAGCGGAGTTTTATTACTCTACATACTTTGTTAATTTGTCGATGTGGACAGCCTGAAATGAATCGTGTAGTATTGCAAGCATCTTAAACATGTGGGGAATGCATTATTGTACCCGCCCACCTTTGCGTGTTTGTAGTCATTATTTGTGACGAATCCATCGGTCCGTGATGTCGTTTATCGGTCCACACAAAACTGTCTCAGGTTTTACACGAAAGCATCTCCAAAGCGTGCAAGTCATCATAAAGGTATGATTAATCGAACACCCAGGAATGCATGCACACACCTTGCTTATGAAAAACATAAACATGCAAATTAAGAACTTTCCGTTCAAGCATATTGTTATGCTTGAAAAAAAACCCTGAAAATTGAATTTCACACATTTTTAAAGTAAGAAATAATTAAACTTAGCTGATAATTATTTAACTCAATTATGGGTTTGATTCTGCAGTTTCCTACAGATATATTGCTGATGTGTCTCGCTCAGTGGACTTTTTTACCATAGTAGAAGTGGAAGGAAGCTTCGTTGTAGTAGCCTTCTGTATCTGCTTACAGGTTAAGTACATGTATTCGGAAGAAGACCGCGTCTAGGATTTGACTGTGTATAGTTTTTTTCAAAAAAAAAGAACGCTTTAACCATTGGCGTACCATCAGCAACATAGTTGCTGGGGGAATTGCTGTCAGTAAAAGCTTTAATTAAAGCAATAACTTTTCCAAAATCAAAGCATGCAATAACTTTTCCAAACTTCAAGAGTTACATTATTCCCTATTCAGTTAAGAATCTACCCACTGCCACCATCCTCCCGTTCTCGACTCATCGTGCTGGCCTGGAAGCACCATCATCGCCAGTGGATTGCGCTGGGTGAAGAAAATGTTCTTCCAGTGGGGATTTTAAAGACGCTTTCGTCATACCGAGGAACGCTCCACGAATGATGAGCAATTCTCCATGCCATTCGGCCTTCACATATCTGACAGGACATCCGTCGTCACGGTTTTTCGAGTAGTTGAAAATTAGCTTAAAATTTCATTCTCCCTTGTTCATTTTCTAAACATTCAGTCACGTTGGGAAATGTAGACTGTTATTAATCCCTTTGATGCACTCCCTTATGTTGTCTTGTTATATGCATAAATGCCGGTTCTGTACTGTATTGCTTTACTCTTGCTTGAAAACGGTATAAGAAGCCATGCCGAGACGTCGAATAATTGAAATAAAGAGGCTGTCATCCATAAAGTGTTATACTGTTCGAAAACCCCCAAGTACATGACATTAGTGCCTCAAGTCAAGTACATGACATTAGTGCCTCAAGTCAAGTACATGACATTAGTGCCTCAAGTCAAGTACCTGTACATAAGCGGATCAAGAAGGAGTCTGGATTACCCGACCCAGATATCCCTCCCTCATGTTGATATCCCTCCATCGCCGCTCCAGCTGGTTGTGGGTAGTACTACAACCTTATGTGTCTGATTCCATATACATCATATTTATACAGGATCCGGACATAGTGTTCACAATTTGGAATGGCAGCCTCTTTTCTGAAAATGGTCCCAATGTATAGAGAAACATGAAAACTGTTACTGCTTGATTACCCGCTGATAGTGATAACTATATATATTATTGTGATATTTGCTAGTGTTTGAATGTATTTACTGCTGTGCAAGCTATCCAAGTCGCACGTCACACTGAAGACCAATTTATTAAAACCCTACTCAACAAGCATCATACCAACAACGGTAGAGGGGAAGGGAGATGGGGAGGGGACTACTCGACATAACCACGAGGTAACCAGGCACCATTATAATCCACTAGATTCTACAGATACACTCCCGCAGAATCCATATATCCATTAATGTTGTTGGTTTACTTTCTTTGTCGCCTATATACGTTGTTTAAGGAAGTGATATTCCAGTCATATGAACGCGGTTTGTTGTTTACGCCAATCTCAGCCATATTTCAGTCATATGATGGCACACTGCAAAAAAATCGAGTCTGGATGAGAGATCAAGTGACTGACATTGTGAGCATCGATCCAGGCAGCTGGGACTGATATCAAGAGCTGCGATCGACGGTTCGATGATTCGTTTTAGTAATGCAGTTACAAAGCCTGTTTACAGGATTTAATTATACTATAATTTTGACAAGGCATTTTTTCTCGCCGTGTGTTCAGCCATGAAGAACCAAGAGCTACGACGCATTGGTACAATGTGTGATTCGGGTATGGGAACTCTAGACTTAATTCGTTTAGGGCTTTATCATTACAGGGCGGGCTAGGCATGAAGGAAAGTATTGTACTTCAGGTGAGAAGACCAGCCTTTCTTTGTTCCACCACGGACCCTTCGGTCTGAGGATGCCAATACTTAAACAAGGAATCGTCAAAGAGTCTACAGGTACCTGCTATGCCTTCACTGGGTTGTTAATACTGGAACCGCCCGTAAACGCTTGCTAAAAATAGTCATAAAGGCCATGCTTTGGGCCCTCAAATTCCTTCACTTGAATAGCAGATGTTTTATGCATGCCATAGCAGTTTAAGATTATTAACTATACAAGCGACCCTCGTTATAGCCATGCTAAGTCATCGAACTCCTTACGGTTAGGGCACATAAACTGAACTCATTCTATATCTTAATTAAACCACACCCTTCGGCCATTCATACGTACATCCAGGCGGGTAGATGGCATTTTCGTTGCTACTGTTGCTGACATATACATAAAACTATTTATTCTCCACTCCACCCACCTGCCCCAATCCAGATGGGGTCGTAAATTACCACTTCACAATTGGCTTTAGCGATCTGACCCTTAATCGTGAATAAACAGTCTTATCTATTATGTATCTCACCGACGGACAATAAATGAATATACCGAGTGAGTCAGTCCTTAAATATTTCGTCGATAACATAATAGGCTGACGAAATGACCCTGATCGTACTAGCCCATTTTGTAGATACACAGGGACCTTTGTTTTCTTCGTCATTGGGTATCCTTGGGGTTGTTTTTTTTCGGTTTTGTGATAGTGTGTGATAGTTAATTTTTATCCATCATTTTCTGTTTGTTGGGTGGACGTGTGTGGTGCTTCACAGATTCTGCAGGTGCGTGTGACTGGGTTGAGGTTTTTTTTATTTTTTCGTTTTTTTTCTTTTGTTTTTTGTATTATTTGCTGTTTGTTTATATGATTTTCATATTTTCTTAGTTTTTTGTGTGTGGATTGTTTTTGTTTGTTTTTAGTTGTTTTTTAATGGTCGTTATTGTTGATCTTGAATCAGGGGCACGGTACAGCAGTACAGTTCTACTACAGATCTCTCATACAACTCATGCCATAACTTGTGACAACTCGATCATGTGAACGGTCTAATAAAGCCAGCCAACTTCCGGGGGTTTCTCGAGTCGAGCGAGGCATGCAGTAGCGAATTTGACGTATATCGACAGCGTTCGAAATTAACGTCGGTCTTTGGGGTCGAAAACCTCTCGGATTCAGAGGCTTTGTTTTCTGCAGGTCCTTATGGCAGACAGCTTTTTCATCCCAAATAACTAAGAATGTTAGTTTCACATTAAAATACATGATCTAAACATTCTGGTCAGAACCCACAGCTCTTAATTGTTCTGGGTCCTTAGGACCTGCAGCTATTCCGGGTTAAGGGCTAACACTGTATATCGAAAACGAGCATAATCGAGTAGTTCTCTGGCTCCTTTCACAAAGAACCCTTAACCAAGGTTAACCTTAACTTCCATTCTTTAACACTGCCCCAAGGTTACCTTAGTGGCTTCCGATCACCTTTCTGCTTTGTGAAAGGAGGTCCAGGATGCCGATTCCGGGCACCCTAGCATCTGCACCGAAAGCGGTGTTTTGTACGGTATGTGTACCCGTGTGCAGTAGTGGTGTCACAGAAATCGTGGAGAAATGAAACAGAATCATGTTAGAAAGCTGTGACCTGTTCGTTTGGCTCTGGAAACCGAGCATCCTTCATTTGGTGCTGGAGGTCGCTTCGCTTGCTGTTCATCCAAGACGTACAAGGTTGGTTGGTTGGTTTTGTCACCACCGCACTAATATTCGCCGCAGCAATATTCTAGGTATAGGGCGGCGGTCTGTAAACAATCGAGTCTGGACCAGACAATCCAGTGATAAACAATATGAGCACTGATCTACGAAACTGAGATAAGATGACGGGTGTCAACAAGTCAGCGAGTCTGACCACCCGATCCCGTCTGTCGCCTCCGAAGAGCATTTTTAGCCCGGATCTTCATGGGTCAGACTTACATTGAGATTAAGAACTCCATTGCTGGTGGACCAAGCCACATAAATCATGATTGTCTTATGAAATAATTCTACAGGGAAGGACATAAAAAAGAAATTATAGCTAGTTTTGTTATTTTGCACAGCACTGACAACATTTATAAATCGACAATGGTCACATCGTGAAGAGATGGTCATAACAAAACCAGTTCTGTTCCACCAGATATAAACAGTTTTTCCGCACTCGTCAGTGATTTGTTATGGGGTTGTGTAATTAAATCTGACGCAGCCAGTCCAGTGATCGAAATCGTGAGTAAACATCCACACAATGAACCGAGTTTCTGAGTCCGACCACCCATACACACACACTCGGTCACAAAAGGCAATCCTATATTTGGCCTAATAAAATAAACAGTGTCAATAAAGTGATGAATTCCCCCAAGGTTTCTGAATTGCTAGGTGACATCTTAATTGCTGGTTGAGAGAGGAAGGAGGGTGGGTGGACGGCCAGGCCCAGTCCAGGCTGTATCATTAGTGGCGTGTGCAGGACTGGGAAGCTGTCTATTAGTCATCGTGGACACTGGGCTAATACTGGGCTGGACCCAACACCATGCGGTCTGGTTTGGGGGGCAATTATTACAAGCATAACCAATTAGTACCAGATTGAACCTAATGAACAAATGTCTTCCTTTCTTCTCAGAACAGACTACCAATGGGGTTAATATCAAAGTGCATCTGTAGGTTTTAGTACAGGAATATGCCATACTGCTGTATCTCTCTAACATGGGAAGTCTGTTTGATGGCATTCTGACAGAATGGCAACCATACGTCAGGAGAGCCTGTTCAGTGTAAAAAGTCTTCTTCATGCCAGCTGGTGACCAATGTTACTACACATCAGCATCGACATACCAGATAATATAATAATTATTATACGGTCCCTGGACACATTAGGCTGTAAATTGTGAATGTGTTCCCAAAATATGTGAATTAAAAATATTACATCTATGTCCCATAATTATTTCAATGCTAGGTGAGAGGGGTATGAATGTAAAGCTGACACGTGGTACCTATTGTTGCACTAGAACAATGAAGGTGTAGGGAAACGATTCTTGACAATCATGATAAGCATATCAGTATGAAAGTGCAATAATCTTGAGTGTTATTCCCAAACCTACTTTCAGAAATATCCATATAAATGGCAAGGATCTGTAAATAAATGGGTCTGGACAAGACAATTCAGTGATCAACAGTATGAGATTCATTCTACACAGCTTGAATATGATAACATCTGTCAACCAAATCAGCTAGCCTAAGAACCAGTTTAGTCACTATTAGTCATCTCTTTTAACAAGCAATGAGTGAAGGGTGAGACATTAAATGGTGAGTGTGAAGGGAGACTGTAATTATAAAAATAGCACAGTCTAAAGACCGATCTTAGCACCCTCCCCACTCACCCTATAACCAGTGCACAAGTATAGGTGCCACAGCACCCTAGGCCTCTCAGTCATTCAAACCCAGTCAAGCAGTTATAAATCAAACATAATCAGTATAAATACTACAAACAGAGAATATCTGGGAAAACAGTATTATATCACACATCTGTCATGAACACTGTGGTACAAATGTGACTGGCTGTATTCGGACAACCTCCGCAGTGACATCGTCAAACCAGCAAGTCACATGTACTATGTCTATGGAGAAGAAGTACAGACTGTCCCTACACTTCTGTCTCCGGTACACTGACCTAGGATCTTCATTCAGCACTTCTTGTATAGCAGCTTCAACATCACCTACACAGCTGAACAGATTCAGTCTGAAGTTGGAGTCTGGGGAATCTGATGAAAACCTGCGAAGCTGTTCAGTAGCTGTTGGTGTAAACCGGACTCTCAGCTTCCTGACCTTTCTGATCCAGTCAGCTGTCTTCACATCAGAGTTGTCACTATGTTTTGTTTCAGTGAAATCTGAAAGGAGACTGGACGACAAGGTGTCAAGAGTTACCTCCCCTTCATCTCCATGTTGCTGGTTCACCATACTCTGTTTATTACAGGTTGTTATACTTTCATCGGTGTTTACACTATTTTCAGATGTATTACTTTGTTTACTTCCTGAGAACACAATACCTCCTGAATTTTCATCATTAGTCTTTTCAATGTCAACTTCTGAAGAGCTTGGCTGATTCTCTCCAGTTTCCAGACTTCTGGAACCCTTCAACAAACATGGGTTGCTGATTGAGTTGGCGACACTTTTATCCTCCTGAAGTGAAATGTCTGTTGGGTCAGGTCTTTGTGATTCTGTCTTAAGATATTGGTCAGATTTTGTAACCATGGTAACAGGAACATCATAGTCAGGGATGTAAGGCTTGATATCCAGGATTGGGGTCCCATCTAGGATGTCAATGCCTTTCAAAAATATTGTAGCACCTGCAAATTTTAGATCAACATCAGTGATTGTTTCAGTACCAGACTTACATTGAAGTGTTACACATTAGGATATGATTTAATGGTATTTAAATTAGAAACAGCTGGACGATTATTTTTATCATTAACACATAATTCTGGAAGCACCATAGTGTATGCAGTATAATTCTTTAACCTTGTATTTTGTCGACAGCAGCAAGGGTGAGGCCTATAGCATTTGGTCGGTATGGAGACCTTGTGGAGAACACCCCTACCCTCCTTCCATCTAGCCTTGGTGGTTTCACCTTGGCTTTGGTGTGGGCATTGTTGTTCTTATGGAACAGAAACATAATCCTGAAAAAGAATGGAAGTTCATGTGGGTTGCCCTACATTTTGACATGAAAATAGTACTAGTTATTGGTAATGAAAAAGCTATCAGCCATAAGGACCTGCATAAAACAATAGCTGTGAGTCCAAGGGGTTTTCAGTCCGCTTTGGTCCTTAGCTAACGTTAATTTCGTACAATGCATATATCTGAAACATTTACTAAGCATTCAATATATTTCAATATAAAGGCATGCAATGTATATAGAGTGCGTCAGTACCTGTATCTGGTATGTGTAGGATTTAGATTAAAATGTATACTGAGTGTATGGTACAGTTAAGAGAAGTTATAGTAAGGCCAGACCAATTTATTTCCTTTTTTAGGTAATTTTTCAAGCTTATGACCAAAAATAAAAGTTAACTTCCCTACTCAAAAAATAAAGTCCTAATGTTTTTATTGGCCAAAAGTGTAAATTTACAAGATAAATTTTTCAGGTTATTTTTTGCCCCATATACACTTCACAAGTACAATACTTTGAGTATGCAGAAGGAATATTATTTTGACTGATGATTTTATTTTTATGTCTTTTCCCCCCCTGCCTTTGGGTTTTCTGAGGACAAATATCTGTAAAACAAGAAATTAAATTGGTTGGGCCTGAGCATAATTATTGTGAGTTTACCACACATGAGAGAAGTTATCCAAGTCTTCTAAAGAATGTTCAGGGTTGTTAAAAACAGCTTTCTCGATTGTAATACTGCCTTGAGCATGTGTACAGATGGCTGGTTGACGAGGCGTTCCATTCTTATGGTGAAACACAGATGTCATGTAACCAATTGGTTTCAGGTGCCATAAATCTGAAACATCAATAAAGGTAAGTTTTCTGAAAGACATCAACCTGGCCACAATATCACTTTTCACATTTACAAATAATTATTGTGACCAATTATCGGAGATTAATCACTGCCTAACGATACTTTGAGCCAACTTTATGTGTACCATTCTGTGACATTATAGTGAGTGAGTGAGTTTAGTTTTACGCCGCACTCAGCAATATCCCAGCCATATGGCGGTGGTCTGTAAATAATCGAGTCTGGAACAGACAATTCAGTGACCAACAATATAAGCATCGACATGCGCAATTGGGAAACAATGACATGTGTCAACCAAGTCAACGAGTCTGACCACCCAGTCCCGTTAGTCATCTCTTATGACAAGCATAGTCGCCTTTTATGGCAAGCATGGGTTGCTGAAGGCCTATTCTACCCCAGGACCTTCACAAGTCTGCAACATTATAAGCTTGCATAATGATTCAAATGTACAAATAGCAGGATGTTCTGTAGTATAGAAAGGAATGGTAATCACCATACACATGGTGAGGGAGTGAGTATCACTTAAAGCGACAGTTTATCAGTTTACAGGCATGACTATAAGCAACAATACTACGATCATGACGTCTGTTTTTTCAAAGTAGGTAGGTACACTTGTTTTGTTACACCTGCAAGTATATTCCTGACTTTGGAGAATTATTGTGAGGTAGCACTGGCTGGTATACATTTTCATGTGTGCTCTCCTAGACCTATTAAAAGGCACAATTTCACACATTGGCCTATATTATACATACTGGGCATATGCACTCGCTTCAGCTTCTTATTGATGCTATGAAAGACTTATTATCCCTTACAACTTGCCTGAAATAGATAAGAGAACACTTGCCATGGAATGTAAACAATTATATATATATATATATATATATATATCCAAACCTGGTGCATGAGGTTTAGTCTGTGTTAGTGAAACTGGTTTCAATCACATGTTGCACCAGACCTCCATTCCATTTTGTGTAAGACTCAGTTCTGGCTCCAAAGGAGTTATTGGATATTCATAAAATGCGCTCCAACTGTATCGGATTTTAAATGATATTCGGTCTGTATAGGGCGCGAGAGTCAATTTAATGCAACACTGCATTAATTAGTTCATTCAATTTTTTTAATTCAGTATTGTAATCTAAATAGGTAATTTTATTTAGAATAAATTATGTGTTAGGTACCCTGAGGGCTGAGCACTAGTATTATTGAGATAAATGCATTATTAGTGTATTAATGGAGTGTGGTGTGATGTGAAACAGTGTTCAGTATTGTTCCACTTTTAACATTAAATACATATCTGGACATATATCATATAAGAAAAAATGGAAACCACAATTTGAACCATCATGGTGAATTTGGCTTGCCTAACTGACATTCAGTCAATCAATGATTTTAAAAATATTCAGAAATAATGAAAGAAAGATTAAGACATTTATCATCTTTTAAAATATGTTTAATATTGATTGCGTCTCCCCTTACGTATTTTTTTAACAAAGGACAATACACAATCTCTGTGAGTAAAGCTGAATCTATGAAACTATTTCATGGTATTTTCGCAAGTTTGCATTTTCCGGATTTTATTCTTAGGAAAGTGATCTACACGAGGCCATTTCACAATTCAACGTCATAATTGACTGTCTGAGATCACTATAGCCAGGTCGGCATTATATATTTTTGATAAGAGTTTGTTCAAAATGTACAAACCGCCCATCTCAACGTATTAATCGTAAATTCTCCTGCCCTATCTTTCCGACACGAGTTCGCCCACGTTACCGAAAGCCAAAATGGATGTAAAACGAATTGATAACGTCTCTGATATTTTATAAATGCAAATAGAACATAAGTTGATTATTTCCACAACCATATTATCAAGTTTTTATTTTCCGTTGTTTAAAGGTGGTATATAAAGATCAATTTACATTTACATGGGAAGTCGTGGAAATCTCTAGTTCGTTAAAAATAATGCTTATACATTTCTAAAATACCCACCTTGAGAAACCGGAAGCGAGTTTCTGCATAGCAACAAAAGGAAATACAGGCTTTATTTTGCAACAGCTGGAAATGTCTCCATAAGGAAACTTGATTAATATGGAAACTATACGACAATGTTGGGTTTAAAGAAGTTTCAATCACAAATGTGAGTTGAAGTAGCTCTGTGAAAAGATTCATCCTGACTTGACCGTCGTGAAGATAAACTGTCATGGCGGACATCGTACATTGTAGCATCTGAATTTGCTTGTGCCCACATGATAACCGGCGTATATATAGAAGAGTATTTGAGAATGCCTTACAGCACTGAAAAAAATAAGTACAGGTATTAACTTTACACGAAAGTATGGATCAATATTGTATCAGGATATCAGATTCATATTCTTGCGCCTGAGAGGTTTCATGAATGCAAGTGCTTTTACAGATGGTATGCATACAATTCAAAATTGTTTTTACCTTTCTTAACTCTCTATTGGTCAGAATAACATTTCTCGACGTTCCACAAAAGACAGACTGATCCTATCCAGGCCCTATTCAGTGTTAGATTTGGGTGAAATTTTGAGTGAGTCCAAATTGATGAAAATAATGTTTCTGGATCCCTCCAATGTTAAATAGATGGGCAGATGTAAAATAGAGGGGGTTCTCACTAAATTTGATTAGTCAAAACACTCCAAAACCCTCTCTTGAGCCAACACTGCCTATTAGTCTATTACATAATGATTATTGTATGCTGCTCGTTCAATAGATATTCTGGAAATATTATGTATCTTGATGTGATACAGATACTCTACAGGGATTTAGAGATTATGTTCAAAACTATTTTTTGTCATGTGTAACTCATGCACTCTTCATGTGTTCAAGTGTGTCTTTTAGAACGTTCACGAATGAACTATAAACATAATTCTGATCCACCATCAACCTTGGGAAATGTTTGTTGAGAAAGGCTAAATCATCTGCAGTGTGCCCCTTCCTTCTCGTTGAAGATTCTCAGTTACAATTAAAAATGTTGCTTTGGCAGTATAATGCAGTTATAAAATATCCCACTGATTATGCCTTTTGTTGATAGTTGTGCAGAGTCAAAAATGTGTCTGTTTTTATCATTTCAACCAATCTAAAGATGGAATGCAAAGTTTTATTTTCTTGAGAGAAACACACTCCCTTTCTTACCTAATCACAATGTTTCATTTCAGACATAGTATCAGCACTCTAGAACATCGGTTAAGAAAAATGTAACATCAGTATAATTCTTGGAAATCACATGCCAGTATGAAGCCTTGAGCCACCAAACTATTTCAGTGAGAGACCAGGATTCATAAGCATAGTGTCCTGGTTAAATCCATGTTTGTGCTGTCAAAAATGCATAGTTTCAAATGTACATTCATGTGTATTTATTGTTTGGTACAAGAAGTAAAATGTCTCGAAAGAATCTGTTTTTATACCCGAGCAATGTGTTTTTGTTTACCACCTTTCACACGTGATGAAATAAACTGGTATTAAGTGTGTGTGAAACACCTTCCATCAAAAATTCTTGTTTACTCTTGTTTTTGTTTCAGCTTGAAATAATGTTACAGTCTCCATTAAGAATGCTTCTATAGCAGATAAGTAATCTCATCATGACTACAGAAGTCAAAAACTCATCAAGCTTTAAGGGGTTTATGCGGGAGTCAAAGATCCGCACCCCGAAATACCAGCCTGTCAAAGTTGTGAAACCTGAGAAACATGATGCTATGTATCCCATGAGATGGCCGCCATATGATAATGTAAGTTTTATCTTTCTCTAGGATGTACCTTGATTAGTCAGGCTCTGTTGATCAGTATATGATTTCAAACAAGGTCCCTTTATGAATGTAAAGTTGTTCTATAATCCAACTAGGATTTTCAAATCTCTACATATATGTGCATTATTAGTTTATGATTGAAATTCATAAATTTGATTAAAGTTATTCTTTCAAAGTTTTGCAAACATATGCACAATATGTATGAAATTGTTACTAAACTGGTTGAAAGAAAAAGCTTTACCACAGTGTCATGAAGATGAATGAAGTGTGTCACTGTCTTGATAAGTCAGGTAAAATACTGACTCACTGATTTGGTGGACAAAGACACCGCCCACCAAGGTTCAGTTAAGAAGAAGATACTTGTGATATTTTCTTTAGTAATTGAGTTGAGCAATTACTTTTCCATTTCAGACTGACGTTGAGAATCGTATTGATGGAGTTCTTGGCCCGCTGTCTATATTTGCTCCATTTCCACATGAAGATGGTAGGAAGAACTGTTCATATTCACACATGTATCCACATATATCAGTACATTTATATTAGATGAATCTGTTTTTAATTTGATTGTTATATTCAAGTCTGCTGAATGATCAGAAAGTTGTTTATCTGTAGAAAATATAACACTTATGATTTGAATCATTTCAATTTTCTGTTTCTAGAACCAGAACATGTGGAACTTGAATTAGAACGCCCAGTCACTCCCATTGATGTAGGTATTCTTGTTTATTATTTTGGGTCACGTGTGAGAACATAAATGAGTTCAAAGGAAAAGAGTTCTTTTATTCTGTTTTAACGTGTCCATACTTTTCTGTTGACTTACAGCAAGAGATCAAGAGTCAGCCATCATCTCTAGACCAGCTCACAAAATTTGTGAGGCGTCGGATTGCAGCACGACCTGATGTACCTTTTCTCTCTATAGAAGATCAACAGAATCTGGTACAGTACATTTTAATAAATTATCTCATTTCTGCTTTCAGTACTAAATTATATAAACTGTTCAAATATAGGTCATTTTCATGCTAGTGTACTGCCTTATAGTGTGGTGAAACAGAGAAGATGTTGTCGATTAATCATTTTGATAAAATGTAATTACATGTTTGAGTTATCTCCCTTGATGTGTTTTTTTAAGTTGAAGTGTCTTCATTTGTCTGTGGTTTCCAATTTCAATCCGAACCATTCAGCAAATAAGTCATAACTATATTCTACAAAAATCGTTCTTGAAAGAGATGTTGTGGGTGGTAAACTCAAACTACCTTTTGTAGGTTTATGTAAAACCCAATCATTATCAGACTGTTTTCACAAATGTATGATCATGCATGTCTTCATGTTTCAGGCTGGTATCATCATGGGTGAGGTGAACTTGATCTGGCCAGACATCAGGAAACAGATTGATGATCCATTTCTGGTGTGTACATAATTTTAATATGGATTTACTGAGACAAGATGCAAGAAGCTTTGTCAAATGTGGGTTATCACAAATATGTAATTTGAATTAATCATTTTTGTGATTAATATCTTGTATGAAAACACTGTATTGATCACAGACATTTTCCTTCACTCTACAGAGTCCTGAGGAGAACAAGGAGTTGAACCGTCGTATCGCTGTGTACATTGTGACTGTCTGTGAACAGCTCTTCTCTCATTACCTCGACAAAGCTCAGGGTGAGTGAGTTAGTCTACTTTGGTATGATAAGCAGTTGCTCTAAGCACAAGGCTGTGTACATTGTGACTGTCTGCAAAAGTTCTTCTCTCATTACCTCGACAAAGCTCAGGGTGAGTGAGTTAGTCTACTTTGGTATGATAAGCAGTTGCTCTAAGCACAAGGCTGTGTACATTGTGATTGTCTGCAAACAGCTCTTCTCTCATTATCTCGACAAAGCTCAGGGTGAGTGAGTGAGTATACTTTGGTGTGATAAGCAGTTGCTCTAAGCACAAGTCTGTGTACATTGTGATTGTCTGCAAACAGCTCTTCTCTCATTATCTCGACAAAGCTCAGGGTGAGTGAGTGAGTATACTTTGGTGTGATAAGCTGTTGCTCTAAGCACAAGGCTACAGCACCCAAGCTCATGTGTACCAGATGCTATGTACTCCTGAACATACAGACCAGTAATGGCTCCTGAAATTTCATCTTGATAAAAGCTGATACAATTTAGATTTCATGTCATGTTCTCTTGTCTACACTTTGTTAATACCCTTTGATCTTCTGTGTGATCAGTTCATACTCGGCTGTTGCAGTGTTAAATAGCAGAGGTGTGTTCAGTGGACCTGCCAACATGAGTCGACTCAAGGCCCAGCTAGCCCTGGAAGCCAGCAAGTTGTAAGTAATAAAAATACTGACTCATCTTTTATTTCATGAAAGTATGTTATTACATGAGTAAATTAAAATTATGAAAGTGTATATACATGAGTGTTTGGATTTTAGTAAGTTCTGTGCATGTATATATTACATGAGTATTGCAATAAGTTTGTCGTAGCTTGATGATGGACAGGTTGGTTTGGGGTTTCAGTAACATGTAGTTGCATTTTAATCTGCATATATAGTTTGACCATCCTGACGATCCGTCGCTACATTGTTGCTGACATGAGAGGCCAAGGTGAAACTGAGTCTGCCTCCTCAGAGGACTTCTTCACTTCTCATCCCACTAAGGCTAAGACTGCTGTTGGAGGATTTGCTCAACTGTCTTATGAAGGACTGGTAAAGCTACTAATGACAACTATTTATCCAGACTTTGGTGGTACTGAGGCATTTTAATGATGATCTATTATCTCCCTTTGATCAGCAAATAGCAGGTGTGAGTTTGAGTCCTAGTCATTGACTTTACTTACATCAGTCTTTAAGGGTTTAACTAGACCTTTCTACCATAGATTCAGCTCCCTAAACCATCAATTCTGTGTCTGTCATGCATCTGTCATAAATGATTGACATATTCTTATGTCATGTCTAGGTGAAAGTAAAGTCCACCTGTATGCAGATAAATGTTGTAGGTGCTGAATAATGCATCAAGATCATCAAATCAAATAAATGCCATTACATCAGTCACTTAAAATAGATCTCATGATATTAGTGTTCTTGAGGCCAGCACTCTTTGGTTATTAAATATTTCCTTATTTGCCTAAAGGTTAATTCTAGGTTAAAATGGAGTAAGTGAGTGATTATGGTTTTTGGCAATATTCAAGCATGATGGGGAACACCAGAAATGGGCTTCACACATCGTACCCATGTGGGGAATCAAACCCGAATCTTCAGTGTAATGAGTGGATGCTTTAACCATTAGGCTAAGCCACTGCCCCAGGTTAAAACTGAACCGAGACACCATGATTTACGTGTGTTTCTGTCAGATACAAACAAGTCGTCCCAAGTCCAAGGTGAAGAAGTACCGGATGCGAACACTGGACCACGACGTGAGAGAGGTGGGTCCTGTAGGGCATTACCAAGTTGTATTAGTATAGCAGTGGAATGTTGTTGTTGTTGCTAAATATTCATGCATTATGCTAGCATAAATATGTTAATTTGTCATGAATCGGATTGAAAAGAGGACCTGAAGCCATTGTTTGATGATGGAGCTTCATGACATGTTTATGCCTGAATCCATCCAGTACAGTTCACCATTTCACTATAAGTCACAGGCTATAGATAAGTTGTGATATTGAATTTGTATGTATTGTAACAGAAAATCCTTTATTAGAAGTCCTGTGGGATGCGCATCATCAAATTGTTTGACATTCAGGCCTGTTCTGATTTTCACGTGTGATGTATGCCCCAGAAATAAGCATGACAGTAATGAGGTGACTACAGTATGATCTTTCCAACAGATGACCAACAACATGCCAAGCCTGGACACCAGCAAACTGATGGATCTAGTGGCCCAGCTCCCAGATAGGGCCATGGCTTCCCCTTCTGAAGGTACTTTGTACTGAGGGATCTAACGTTTCACAGATTCATAATGCTAAAGTTCAGTGCAAGTATTAGATCTTGGCCTGCCTTTCTCATGATCCATTATTACTGACAGAGGAATGACCTCTACAGTGGTGACTTGTTTGTGTATGCATGCTTCAGATATATTTTGTACTTTAGCTTTATTCTGAAAATGTTTTTTATGTTTAGATGCTCGATCTCTTGCAAGCAGAATTTCTGAGAGAGAGTCCAAAACTTCTACGTAAGTGTTATGTCTCTTTTGTTTGATTGTTATGTAATAAAAGAAGTGTATGCATACATGCATGCATGCTCACAATTTCCCTCCCTCCCTTTCCAATTTCTCTCACTCGTTTCCGATAGAGCATATGTAAGTAACTAATTAATTGTTAGTGTGACGGTTTCTTAAACAGTGACATATTTTTGTACTCATCATCCATATCTAATAACCTCCGAATACATGGCCAGTCTCTGATTATGTTATTCTTTTTTATTTCTTAAAGTTTCTCACAAGAGGAGGCATCCTTGCAGAAAGTGTTATTGAAGGTAAGATAGTTTCAGCTGCAGTTACGGATTAATGATTAGCAGTCAATCACTGTTTCTTCTTTGTATTATCGTAGGACCAGAACCACCCAATCATTTATACACTTGAAATGAGCTATCATATTTGATAACACATAGTGAAATTACTGAATTTTCAGAGGCTCATTTGCTAACAAATTGAATTGTAAACAATGACATGATGATGAGAACTTATGAAAATAATTCATTTCGATTGAATTCCTTTATCACAATAATATGTCTTGGCTAACAGAAATTAACAGCATTAGGTGTGTGACACCATGCAATGTGGTGTATAATTAACATGTCTTTATTTTGTGTTACAGCGGTGTAGTTCTGACCCCAACCTCCATGACGGCGAGACCCTACTGGAGGAGATGGAGATTAGCGAGCGTGTCCGTGACGACCCCTTTCACCAGTATGAGTTGGAAGTTCTACACAGGGAGAGGGACATCATGGCTAAGGTACTTGTGACTTTGTGATAATTATTACTCGCTCGTGGAAGATACTGCAGTGTAATATTTTTATGGCAATGTTACACTAGAGTAATACCGCTAGATGTATGACGTCATAAGGGTTCAGAGTTATGACATAACAATGCTAATGCTGCTGTCGCTGTGGTACTGGACCTTGTTTGACTCAAGAAAAACCAGGAATCTGCACACTGTAGCCGCAGTTTCTATCAGTTTGTGCTGGAAGTAATAAACAGAATACTATACATGCTTCCGTGAAACTTTTGAAAGATTCAGCATCAAACTGAGAAGGTGAAATCCCAAATATGACAGATATTGCCAACTTGCTTTTGCTCGTTTGATACTTAATAATTCACTCGTTTAATAAAGATGGTATTACACTGAGGGTCACTTAGTATCCTCTATGTATATGTAGATCAATACTCTGGTTATGTTGTACAACATAATTAAAGAATTCCATTGGAATAGTTCTTTCAGGCTCAGGTTTTTGGGCAGAGAAAATCAGAACTTACATCGTCTTTGGTTATTTTATGGGATGAACATCTCATACCAAAGCTGAATTTACTTGCTTGACTACACTTCCTTTCTGTTAGTGTTATATGTTTTATGAGGCTGTAGTTACATGTAGATGGTAAATTGTATCAAACAGTTATTACGTATTGATGATGTGTCTGCCTTTAATCATGTTAATGCATGTATATAATGAGTGAGTGGTTATTGCTCAATACTGCATCTACAATCTTGTACATATATTTTACTCTCAATAGGTTTGTAAGTGCAAGCTTATGTTTAAGCATTAACAAGTATATCTACTATGTTATCCTATCTGAAAGGAATTAGCGTGGCATGTGACAGTAAGAATTCTTGGTATATACACGTTCTAGTGCAGATGGTGTTGATACTTCCAGGTAAGACAGTGTTGTCCTCCACTCACTATTGTACCACACACAGCACAGCCTTGCAGTCATGCAAACACATGTATTCTATAAGCCCTATTAACTGTATCCATTGACTTCTACTGGCCCAGTTAACTGTATCCATTGACTTCTACTGGCCTTGTTAACTGTATCCATTGACATCTACTGGCCTTGTTAACTGTATCCATTGACTTCTACTGGCCTTGTTAACTGTATCCATTGACTTCTACTGGCCTTGTTAACTGTATCCATTGACTTCCATGTGTATTGTCATAGCACTGTGATGTCACGGGCAGAGTAAACAGTTACTGTTCAGTTCTACCTGTTGATGTGGCTAGAACAAGCCCTGAAACATTGTACTCCAGTATAAAGAGAGGATGTAACCCAGACAAATCTCTATGTTCACACAAACAGAGGTCATACACTCAAGCATTATCTAGCTCACTGAATGTTTGCAAAAACGTAATTTTTTTCTTTGTGCAAACAGTTTATTTTCCAAGACTTTTTGGTTCTGATTTGCACCACAAATATTATCTATGTATTCTTCACAAAATATTCACAGGCACTAGTAATGGTGAAAATGCATGCATTCCTTCTGTAATTGCTAGAGGCCTCTAAGGTACCAAGCAATCCTAGTTTTGCGGTAATCGTAACACCCAGTCATAGCACTCAGGTCTCCTTGTCAAACCAGGTTCTGCTTGTTATATACCGGGATCCAAAGCTCTTGCTCTTTAGGAACCAGAATCAGTTTGTCTTATGCTGTTGGTTCAAAATAGCTGGTACAATTTCAGGCCAGTTCAAAGTGTCTTATGTGCTATTGTTATTCAGGCGACAAAATTATTCTGGTTTGTATGCAGTTTTCAATTCAAGTTATTATGTAAGTGTTTATCTTTCATGGGAAAAACTGACATTGAAGGATACACATTATACTTTCTGATATACACACTTTAACTGAAGGATATAATCTATGTAGATAAATGTGACAAGAATGTTATATCAGCACACTGATAATTCTGTCTGATGAATACCCCCAACTGGCTATGAACTGGGTACTCAAGGTTATATATTAGTACTGGTCTTGGAGAATCAATGCTGTTCTAAAAGGGGCCCCATTCCTGAAAGCAACTGTAGGGGTACGACAGTCCCAAGTCCATGTTAAAGTATGGGAGTTAAGATCATCTTAGCACTACTATCACTTTGAGGAATGGAGACAAGGGTTCCTTTTCACAAAGGTGTCTCACCATTACGGCTTTTTGAAGTCAGTGTTAAATTATAGGAGTTACAACAGTCGTATCACTTAAACAGCTTTGTAAAAAGGGACAGGTTTCGTTGATTGTGTGCCATGGTCTGCCAGGATTGTTGTTCTCAATATCAGTCTTTGGTGGTTTGTATGGGTTAAGATGGAAACACAGCTTTCATATAGGTGGAATATTGGTGAGTGGGCATTAAGACATACACATATTCACACAGACCAGTGAGTATATCCATCAGCGACTGGAATGTTTATTCATTCTGCTCATGCAGGAGAAGGTCGCGGATGACCAGCCTAAAATTGGGTCAAGGGAGTATGCTGCGGAGGATCTGCGGAGGTTGGTGGACAGGAAGGATGAGTCTCACCAGGAGGTAGATGAAGATCTACCTCCTCTCTTACAGGTCAGTCACTCTCTCGTTGACTTCACCATTATCAGAATTCCAACATGACAGGGAATCTTTCAGGAATTATTTACAGCTTTATAATAACCTATCCCATCCATCTGCAAAGTGTCAGCCATTATACATCTTGTCAAGCTGAGATACATCCATGAGTTATATGCCTGTGTTTACGACTGTAGGCTATTGTCCGTAATGCACGTCATGACGGCCTGAAGGAGAAGATGGCAGAAAAGATGGAGGAACTGGAGAAGAAGAAACAACAGAGGATTGAGGACGAACAGTAAGTGCAGCTATTTAACTACCATGTATCCATCTTTTAAACCTTGCCATCTTGAAGTGTTAGGGAGACAATTCACAATTCACAAGTTCCACAAATATGTGAATAACTCATGCCATCTTGCAGGAGAGTGCTTTTCATTCAGAACATAACCTCTCTTTTGCAGCATCGCTGTCGAAGCCCCTACTCATCCACAGCCTGCGACAGTGAACAGCAAGCTCTCAAACGAGGTACTACTGTCAAATATACATGTTGAAACAGAAAAGATATTATCATATACATGTTGTGCATATACTGTTAAAGCATCATTCAGTATTTCACATATGACAAATTAGATTCATTATCCATGTATGTTTCTGCTTGCAGCTGACAGTACGTACATCCGACATCCGTGTGTCAGAACGGGTATGCATGTCCTCTATCACCCTGAACAGATTTGCCACGGTCTACAACGACCTGATTGAAGAGGTAAGTTTCTGAATGAATGCTGTTGTCACTATTTCCTGTATTCAATATGTCTAAATAGTAGATATAACCTTTGATATGACAATGCTAGACATGCTGGTAACATAAGGTTTAAAAACCAATGTCTCCCAGAATGAATGTAGATGTTATTCAAATCACCCAATATTTAACTGTCATATAATTTGAACAGACAGTGGAACATGGTGCCATGTCATGGAGACCACATATTTGATGGATATTCAACCTAACGTGAAACTGTTGCATCTACCATTGTCCTGTGTGTGTGTCAGGTGGATCCTGCTACTGTGAAGGGTCTAGACAAGAACCTGTTCCTCTCAGATGAGATCCGGGAGGTGTACCGTGAGATCATGAAGACTGTGCCTCAGGACCATCTTGACCTAGACGATGTGAGACTTTACTGCCTAGCAAACACATTCTGAAACCCAAAATAATATTTATCTTATTTTGAGTAAGACAGTCTTATTAGGTTGTCTAAGATAAGTTACAGCAGAAAATATAGGAAAGCTTTAAGCATATCAGTATGTTTCATTTGTCACATTCATAAGAAATGGATGGAATATAGTAGTGAGTGAGTGAGTTTAGCTTTACGCCACACTCAGCAATATTCAAGCTTTATGGCAGTCCGTTTTTTATTGATTCTGGACTAGACAATCCAGTGATCAACGGCATGAGCATTGATCTACACACTTGGAATATGAGGGCATGTGGGTCAACCAAGTCAGCGTGTCAGAACACCTGATCACATTAGTCAAATCTTGTGAGATGGGTTAGTGAAGGTCAATTCTAACCCGGATCTTCACTGGTGTTTCTTTACAATAATACATAAAGGTTATGATAAATGAAGACACTACATTAAATCGATATTACGTGTAAGTACTGGAAGATTGGATGTTTGAAATCTCTGATATTTACAGGACTTGATGGTAATACCTGCAGCAGAGAACATCTCTCTGGCTGGCGCCATGGCTTCAACAACATTGGCCAAGAAGCCGAATGAGAGAGTCATAAACCCACAACTCCGGAAAGGCCATGACCCTCCCTGGGGAGAAATGGATGCCAAAAATTGGGCAAGAACGTGAGTACAGCACAAATATTACCCTAATGTATCAAACATTTTAGTGTGATGCTATATTTAGCAGTAAATTCTGATTTGATCCAGACAGTTATGTGTACCACTCTTTGTCATGTCCGTTCATTTGTTTCAGACCTTCAAGTCCGCCAAAGAATTTCCAAGGAGACAACACATTTACACCTTTAGTAAGTGTGCTGATGCCAGTATGTGGGTTTGTCTAGTGGTTAAAGTGTCATGATGAAGACTTAGGTTTGATTCCCCAGATGGGCATAATGTGTGAAGCCTATAACTAGTGTTCCTCACTGATATTACTCTGATATTGCAAGAAACGGATGTAATATCCAACTCACCTATTCACTCACATCTAATACAGGTGTATCTAACTTGTCTATACTTATGCAACATGAAAGCTTGTTTGTCCCTTCATCTGTGCACATTTGTCTTTTCCGGAGCAGAACTTTAAAACGTTCAGTATTTCTTCACCAAATTAGCACATAGATAGGTCTGGTGGTGAACTGGTGCCTTTTGGTAGTTCTGGATGAGTGAATAAAATATTTGTCCATGGCAACAAGTTTGTCTTTGACTGAAATTGCTGGATGTGCTCTTTTCCAGAACAGAATACCCTTTCAGTACCCTCATCCCACTTTTGTAATATAGTCACAGACTTGGTTAACACATGTCAGTGTATCCCAACTGTGTAGATCAATGCTCATGCTGTTGATCACTGGATTATCTGGTCCAGATTCTATTACTTGCAGACTGCACTGTGGCAGGAAACTAAACTCATTCACTAAAACATTTGACATAGTCATGACTAGTTGACATAATCATGGAGAGAATTTGCCATTGTGGTGGATGTTGATGTCTTCATGTTTCTGTCTACACTGTAAGCATGAGTTTGTGAGAACCGTGACTATATGTTCTGATGTTTGTATCATATGCATCAATGAGTACTGAAGTTAACAGTTCATTGTAACTATTGGTAATAATCTGCTTCATATCAGACTCCAAACCCAGATAAGATCCATGCAGCCTTCAACAACCAACCGTCGAAGACATCTCAGCCGCTGACATCATCCGAGAACATGCCGAGTGTGGTGGCAGACAAAATGGCCAGGACATATGCATCGTGGCTGCAGTGGTGGAAGAGTACCGTCACCAGTGATGACTACATGAAGTTCCTCTCCACACAGGTTAGTTGTTTTACCTTTATTATTTGTGTCTGTTTCAAATGATACTTTATAACTGTTTCCCTTTGTGCTGTCAGTATAATCTGGAGACAGGCTTGTATGCAGACAAGTCTGTCCTGTACACACTTTGTTGTAGGACGCTTATAGTATAGGATATAGGAAACAAACATATTCAATGTATCATTTTTTTGACAAGAAAAATAAAGTTCCTGTAATTAAAGTAATCATAACATCTTACAGCACTGTATGCTACACCATTTGAATTCACCAGACAGACCCGTGAAGATCCTGGGGTAGAATAGGCCTTCACAAACCCATGCTTGCCACAAAAGGCGACTATGCTTCTCGTAAGAGGCGACTAACGGGATCAGGTGGTCAGGCTCACTGACTTGGTTGACACAGGTCATTGGTTCCCAGTTGTGCAGAACAATGCTCATGCTGTTGACCACTGGATTATCTGGTCCAGACTTGATTATTTACAGACCGCCACCATATAGCTGGAATATTACTGAGTGCGGCGTAAAACTAAACTCACTCACTCACTCTTTACCAGACACTAATATTTCCTGTATGGCCACTTGAATTAGTAATTTGGGATGCCACTGGACATCTAGTTTTGTAGGTCAAGGTTAACTCTGTCCTCAGGTATTTCATATCCCATCTTCAGCAGAGAAACCTAGACAGTGTCCATGTGCCAAAGGTCATCCCATGGGTTTCATGTAGGACTGTTGCTGTACACCGTCTAGAATGGAGCAATTGCTGATGACAGTATAGGGGCATGCTGACAGTGATGACGTGTCATATGTCTAGTTTTGGCAAAAAATCAAAATCAAAATCCAAGACTGTGTTCTCTCCATTTTGGTACACCAGTAAAGCTGTAATCACAAAGGACATCATAACTTTGAGTCTCAGGGAATCAGTTCCTCAAGCCTCTGTTTGAAAGTAAATTTGGGTTTACTTTCCTCAATTTGACGTCAGAAATAAATAGAATATTATGTTTGAGCCTGTACTATGTTTACAACACTCATGCCTAAATATCGGTATATGCCTCACTTTCACTCTTGCTCGTGAAATACTAACAATTAGGCACTAATATAATATTCTCTAATTATGTAGTGTTCAGTTAGTTTCATTCCGTTACAGGAGACAGATTTCATGGGAGTGCTGTTCCATTTCTATGACTCTGAGGATGATGATGGTGAAGATGAAAATGATGATGGCGATTCTGGAGGAGGGACAGGGGGAGGGTCAACCATAGGAATCAGAAACAGGCCACGCCCCCCAAGGCGGAACAACACAAGGTCCTCTCACTCCATCAAAGCTACAGAACAAAGGTGAAGTAGAGACAGGTTCCTACTGATGTTAAAGTGTTTTCTGTTTCTAACTTTTTCCAACATCTTTTAGTTTCATTGCCCTTATTTGAAGTGTTCACATCAAAGAAAAAGCCATGTAATGCCTACATTATTGGAAGTTCTGGAGACAAACAAGTACTTTAATCTTGAGTTACAAGAGAAATAACTATGTAATTGAAAGAAATGAACATTTTATGTTATGTTTTTATGAGTAGAATCAGTGGAGCAATATGGCAGAAACATAGTTTCTCTGTAATATTGGGTAATAGCCTACAGTTACATCAGTTTGCTGGAAGAGAATGCCACATTATCACAACAGCATCATATTATTGTAATGTTTTATGTATAGGAGAAAACACACCTCTGAGGTTTTGGTAGACAGTGTAAAACCGGAGGGGGAGGGAAATCCCAGGATGGTGGTGCATTGAGGTCAAACGAACAGCTGATGTCAACATGGCTGCAAATCAATTCGATGCGTGTTGTTTTGTTTTGATTTAGTGAAAACATTCAGCTAGATAAATGCTTTTTCACATCGTATCGAGGGAAATACGGCTTGGGGAATACAACCTTACGAGGGACTGATAAAACCCCGTATTTCCCTTGACACGATGTGATAACTTATAATGTAGATGATCATTTAATGAAGCTACGTAACAATGACTGAAGCACTCGTAAAATAAATTTATTGACAGTAACAATAAGTAGATAATTTAACCCCACCACTTTCGTTGGCCCGGTGGCTGTGCGGTAGAGCGTCTGTCTACGGATGAGAGAACTGCGGTTCTTACTAACGAAAAGTAAAACCTGTCCCTCCAGAACAAAAACCTCAAAGGCGGTTGACCTAATATATAGTGAGAAGCACACTTTAGATATGTATTATGGGAGTTTTTACTCTTTAAGGGTGGTGGGGTAGCCTGGTGGTTAAAGCATTTGCTTGCCACGCTGAAGACCATGGGTACAATATCTTAAACCCATTTCTGGTGTCCCCTGCCATGATATTGCTGGAATATTGCTAAAAGCAGCGTAAAACTCACTCTCTCACTCACTCAACTCTGCCTTTAGTCTTTACTGGGTCGGTGAGTGTAGTATGAGGTATGTAATACATTTATAACTAATATGATGTTGTTCTGCTGCCAGAGAGCGAGACAAGAAGGTCCAAGAATTGAAGGCTCTCAAGACAGAGTACAAGGAAGGCTTCTGGAATGTTAACTCTGTCCTCCTTGGTGGCCTTGGCAAAGACCCAGGTTTAGAAGGTAAAATGTAGTTCCATCCTTTTTAATGATGTCAGAATGTATGTTGCCCTTTTCATATTCAAGAAGTGGAAGTGAACATGTTTCATGAGCCAAATATTATTTCTGTAGTATCACAGCAGACTTTTAATAATAGTCAGGGCCAGACAAACAAGTGGTTGACAGCATGAGAGACAATCAGTGTTTACAGATTTGTTATTACATTCACTGAAGTATAACAAGCAAACAGGGCCACACTCTGAGTTAGTATATTCTCACTCTAAGGTAGGTTTGTTATCAGCAGTCTGACATATTCTACAGACTATGTGTGGGGGATTGGTACACTGGTGTTCTGCATCTTTTTTTAGTTGATGAGGAAGAAGCTAACAAGACACAAAAGCCTGTTGAAGCAAGTAAATCGGCCAAGACACTGGCTGAGAGGGCAGCACAGGCCAGACAGGCTCGCTTGATACGTGAGAAGTCAAGGTGAGCTACCATAATATGTCTGCTACAGTCAATCCATAATCTGTTCCTGCAACAGCGTCCTCCCTTTAGAATCTTTAGTTTTTGTTATTTTCTACTGTAATTTGGTCATTAATCGAAGTAAAATCATTATATAGTGATATTTAGAAAGCACTTTTACGAAAAAATGTGAGAATTTGGCCATGAGAACATGATTTTCATTAAAGGAATGTGAGACTCCCACCAAAGATGTGAGAATTGACAGGTTAGGACATCATGAAATAAAAAACTGCACATAATTCTGTCCCTTTGTTTCTATTTAGAGTGACATCTCAAGCATCAGGAAGACTATCAAGCACAACCCACTCTGCAACATCCAAGTCATCTGAGGTAGGACAATTATCAGTTAAACATAGATAAGCTATTAACAAAATTATCATGTACATATCACCATCACAACATTGTGTAAGTCTTGTCAAGATTTTGAAAGATGTAGTTTACATCAATGTTACTTTTTCTTCTCTTTGTTTGTTTCAAAGTCTGATGTATAGAATCCTGACAAATATTTTTTTCTGGATTGTTACACATGCAGGCAGAGTTCCAGAAGCCAGCAACACCACAAGAACGCCTGGAGCATGTGTGGGCGTGTCTGAAGATGACTGACAGCATGAAACTTGATATGGCCATCAAGTATAGCTGTAATGAGTTCTTTGACAGACTTAATGAGGTAAGAACTCTTTTTTTTATCATTTAGTAGCAATACAGTATCTGTATCTATCTATATGTGGCATTTACTTCTTCTTATCAAGTTCAAAACATTTATGAGATTAATTGGTTTAAGTTCTATTCGAAATATGTTGATTTAAAAAGAATGCTTTGTATGACAGTTCTAAATCCAAACAAGGAAAAATAAATCGTGATCGATTTTATTCTTGGGTCACCAGGTTATGGAGAAGTGGGAGACAGCAGCAGATCTGATTCTCAAACGAGAGGCTCTGCTGGAGAAGTTGGAAAACTTTGAACGAAGGGCCTCTGACCCCAACAGATTCTTTGAGAAAGGTTAGAGTATGTTAGGTGCATGTATGTCATGGGGATTATGTTGTCAATGTTTTACTTAAAAAGTTTCCAACTGAGGTGGTAGGAAGGAAAACGTCATTGGTTGAGCAGGAATACAAGTGTTTCTGTCATTTATCACTGATTTTTACTGGACCTCTGTTGTCCTTTTGATATTGACTGTTCAACACAAAGTACAACACTATACCAAACCATCTTAACACTACTGGGCACCCCAGACACTTTAACAGATCTCTTTTTATGCCTCCTTAAGTCTGACCAAACATGGCTCTAGTATGGAAAGAGATTTTAGGATGTTTTATGTGATTTAAACGGAATAATGTGAAAGGTTATCTTCAGTGAAACAATAAAACATTTTTGTGTTAATGTTATTTGCCTAAAGGACTTTATTAAGTCTAGTATTAATATTTCTCATGATGTAAAGAGACTGTTTGAAAGAAGTAAGACTTCTCTTACCAATACCTCTTTATGATTGGCACCAACCTATGAATGATAACACAGGTTATGCATGATAGCACAAGACAAGAGACAGTGGGGTAGCCTAGTGCTTCAAGCATTAGCTCATCTTGCTGAAGACTTGACTACCTATTCTTGAAATGTTCGTAGCTCTACGAACTTCTTGAGCCCATTCTTAACACATTGACACATCAAAGTAAAGAATTTCTAGGGCAACCAACATTGCAAAATAAGGGCCCTGGGTTCAATCCCCACATGGGTGCAATGTATTAAGTCCATTTCTGGCATCCCCTGCCATGATATTACTGGAAGATCGCTAAGAGCTGCATAAAATCTCACTCGCTCACTCGCTTGCTCAACTCACAAGATAAAATGTCTAATCTGGGATAATGCAGGACACAAGGGCAGCTCAGTGCTGAGGCTGGAGGAGGCCAGACAGAGGAGCTTCTACTACAAGGTAACACTTGTAATGGCCATTGCGCAGGCAGTTATTATTTTAACCCTTTGGGCACATTATACATTGATGCATAATTCTATGATGTGAGGCAAGCATCACATGCAAGGAGTGTACCTGTCATTAAGCACATACCAGGTTTTAGTAAACTGTTCTGATTGCTCAAGAATTGGAAAATTAATTTGATTTTGTTGTTGATAAGCAAATACTGACAAAGGCTTAAATATTGCAGTATGGTGTGCAGAATGCAGGTACGTCATTGAGGGCAATTGCAGGATATGCTTCTTGTCTCTTAGGATATAGCCCTTTTCAGAATCACACGACTTCAGCATCAAGTGGTTTATCAAAAACAAAGTATCTACCACATCATCGTTTGTGCTACAGAACTGTCTGAAATTGTCTATATTTAGGTATCATGACTAGCCTGACATGAGTGAAATTTACGTAATGGGGAAGGGTATTCTGGTCAGACAACATTGATTTGTTTTGTTCATAACTGATGGCTGTGCTTATGTTTGGCAACAAAGAAACACTGCTAACGCACATCAAAATATCTTGGAGCAGGTTGCCTTAGGCAGGGCTTCGCTGATGGTATGGGAGTGCCCATCACTTGACTGTGACCTGTCTTGTCGGTCAGACAAAATCTGAATGGACAAGGGTACACTGGCATCCTAGATGGGGTTGTACCACTTTTCAGGGGCCATAATCTAAAAACATTTTTACATTATTTCTTTCAGAGTATTGATGCCCTGGAAGTTGAAATTAAAGTTGAACTTGACTATGTCAAGGAAAAGTTCCAGGACAGCATAACATTTCAGGTGGGTGAATAGTAGCAATGAGTCCCAACTACTGGTAGTACTTTGATTGATTTTAGATGAATACACAGATCATTATCATGATAAAATTATTATGAGATATGTTTATCTCGCAACATCTAAATTTGTAGACTGAACAAGTAAATAGAGTGAGTGAGTTTAGTTTTACGCCACAACAATAACCAGCCATATGGTGGCAGTCTGTAAATAATCAAGTCTGGACCAGACAATCCAGTGATCAGCAGCATGAACATGGATCTGCGCATTTGGGAACTGATGCCATGTACCAACCAAGTCAGCAAGCCTGACCTCCCAATTCCGTTAGTTGCCTCTTATGACAAGCTTAATCGCCTTTTATTTCAAGCATGGGTCGCTGAAGGCCTATTCTACCCTGGACCTTCACAGGTGACAAGTAAATAGAACTGTAAGCTAGTTAGAAACAAGGATACTTCAATGTCTTTTTATTTGTCAGGGTCGACCATATGAAGACAAGATGAAGTGGGACCGTGTAGAAATGTTGTACTGGCTGCAAGAGGAGAGGAAGCAGCATGCCATCCAATACGAGGCTCTCACACGACAGCTGCCACTCAAACATGCCCAGCTGGAGCCCATACAGCTGCAGGCCAAGTAAAGGACAGGGCCATACTGCTGTATCCTTCACCTTGTCGGGCAGAATTACATGCATACCTGGCTTACACACGTGTTCTGCAAGTGATGGTCAAATGTGTATATTGGGCATTACTGCCACACTGACTCTGAACCCTAGTATTTGTGTGTGCAGCAAGAAGGTATTTGATACATGATTAATTTATTAATCCTTATATTCACAAGAAGGCTTGATTAGTTTTTGTATTTATAGGTTTACAAAAAGCCTTGAAAATTCTTAATGCCAACCAATAAATGCTAATATCTAGAATGTTTTTTTGTGCATTGGTAAGTCAGGTGATATGAACATTGATGAATTTCAATATTTTTAAAAGAGGAAAATATTCCTGTTTCTGTCAAAGTAGGTTAACATTGCCAGCTGAATTTACTTATTTCAGAGAAAAAGAGAGCCGGTATGTTATGTATGGTATTTCAAATAACAACATCTTTGGTGTATCTGCTACCATTATTTTTTAAACTATAGAACTGTATATATGGTTTTACAGTTCACAATTTCTTTTGAAAAGAAATCAACATTACATTGTTTGCTTGAAGTGATTGTGGTTTGAATGCATTGTTTTTTTATGTTGATTAGTAGAAATGTGATATAATCTTCATACGCACCTGCATATTCTCTTGAAAATTTGAAACATTCCAGGAGAAGAGTCTTGCCTTAAACCATATATGGAAGGGTTAGTGACTATTCCTAAACTTCGAAGGAAACCAGTTATAACATAATGTGAAAAGTTTACTTGCACTCTTACATGCAAGTACATATGATCAACCGTCCAAGAATGTATGAACTGTGATAAAATTAATATTTACATCACTGCTGAGTTTTTAAAAGTTTATTTTGTTTAGAGTTTTCTTGTTATATGGTCAAACAGTATTTGTACAGTTACATATTATTCAATTTATTGTAATAGATATGTTGATTTACACGTCTGAATAAATCACTGAACAGATAAACAGATTCTTCTCATTTCAAGAACTTTTCTGTAGTAGGGTCTTAACATCGTCATCTTGTGACACCACAATATCCAGAGACACTTGTAGTTGCATGTCATGTCATAAAGTTGAGGTACAAATATTTTACAGCATGCAACACCTGTTGGGATTCTCTTAAGAATATAGATCCCAAGCAACCTAGTAGTGACAAAAGAATCAGGAGTGACACCTGGTATCTTGATTGCTTGCTTGTCACTGTTTCACATTTGCCAGGATCAGTGCTGTCGATGTCAGTCACTGGATTGTCTGGTCCAGACCAGATTATCTGTATAAAATGGTGCACCTTAAACAACCCACAAATCAGGCTGGAGTGACTTTAGTTTTACGCAACACTCTGCAATATTCGAGCTATATGGCAACTGTCTGTAAACAATCAAGCCTGGAACAGACAATCCAGTGATCAACAGCATAAGCATTGATCTGCACAATTGGGAACCAATGACATGTGCCAACCAAATCAGCGAGTCTGACCACTTGATCCTGTTAGTTGCCTCTTACGACAAGCACAGGTTAAACCAAGTTGGCATTACATGGAACAAATTGTGAAAAAGAGCCATGTTTATTTACAATGTTATTCTTTGACATGAGAAGGATTACCTCAAATATTCACTTGCTCACAACTTAATGCTTACCCACAGACATCTTTTGCTACTCTCAAACCAAATAGAAAACAAGCTTCCAACAGTCAGTCCATGTACATGTGGACATAGCCTGCCCATCAAGCATCAATAATTAGCACTAAATTTGGCTAGTTCAGTCCAAGAAGATAACACACCAACCTCATGTCTGCTCCATGTATCACTTCTTACACAGATCTGAAGACAAATTTTGTCTTTGCAATGAAACTACCACTGAGAAACGATAATTACACATATAACATATGTTGTATTTGAAGGCTTTCAGTAACGCATTGTGTACCTGTAGCTTATGTCATGTGAGTCATGCCAATTCACACTTGTCAGGGAGCTACACAAAGTATGTGATCTGGACAACCAGTTGTCAGGCTTCCATTTTTGCAACTGTGACTAACAGGGTTCGATCACTAACCTTATGTGCTGGCGATTGCATGCCTCACTCTGAGATTATGGATTTGAATCCCGGATGGGACTCAAGACAAAAACGTAATCATGGTAATAGAATCACAACTGAGAAAGGGTGGTCTTAAATTTAACATATGTTGCATGTAATGCAGTGTTGCCATTGGTCCTTTGGAAGTGCAGGCGTTGTCTTGCGTCGGTGACGATACAGTCCAGACTTCACAGAGCACAAGGGCGGGACAGTGGCGGCAGCTTCTACAGGGATGTTGTTGATTTCGTCGTTGTAGATTTGTTGAATTGCAGTCGTTTCTTCACGGGAGCGCTTGCGGAGGTTGCTGATCAACTTCATTGATGTCTCATCTTCTGGTGGGTGGTTGTGTGCTCCTGTAACAGTACGAATGAATTCGCCAACTGTAGAGATGTTTCCTTTGCATCCAGTCTGAGCACATCTCCAGTAGACTGCAGTATCTCCAGTGCGGTTCAGCTTGTATCTATAGCTCTGATGTATAACCTGCCGGGCTCCTCTCTGTGATATCACAAACTCTGCTCTCTGAACATTCGCCATAGTTATAACATGAAATTTCCATTCCAATCTTATATAGTTAAGTTTTGAAAAACTGAGACGTTGAGACATTTAACTCTCTACTACCTCTTGCTACTACTCCTTTGTTTTGCATTGAAGCTTGTTTGTTTGTTTATACAAGAATACTTTGATCAGTTCTTTTAAGGATCATCACAAACACAACTTTAAAGATGCAATCAGATAAAACTAATGTTTGTATAAACAAATAGCTGATCAAACAAGTGAGGATTATCAATCCGTCCTGTTTCCTGGTTATTTAATTATTTTTTTTTAAATGTTATGTTCTTTACTTAACTAAGTCAGTGGAATGAGTCCATTATTATAAAGGGTGCCTAATTGAAATGAGTATTTCAACAGTAGTCGAGTTGGGAAGTAGTCCAGTTGGAGAGTAGTCGTATTGGGAGGACACCGATTTCAGGCAAGTTGTAAGAGATAATAAGGGTCTTACTGTATCAATAGGAAGCTAAAGTGATTGCATATGCCCCAATATTTATATACTATAGACAAAAATATTGTTTATGATATACACTATTATGTATGTATAACAACATACTGTTGTAAAGCATGACATTGTGCCTTTAAGGGAGATAACTCCACACACTGGCCCTTTCACTGTCTATCTGTTTGATGTAAGCATGTTTTGAGATTCATGTGTCTGCACTGGTGTTTTCACTGTTCTGTTGGTTGTGGTAAGTTTTTAAGTAAGTTTTTTCAGCATGCTCTGAGAGTGAAGCTGTTAGACATTAACCCAGCTCCCTTTTCATGTCTTTGCTGTTCTGAAGTAAATCAAACTTTGTTTTAATAGCTTGTTTATTAAGTCATATACAAACACACAAGTTGATCCTCATAATATGGCACTATCACTCAACATTACAGATGTACACTCAACTCTCATAGATCAAGTAACTCCTGACTACAACACCCTAACTATTATGACTGCTGAAGAGACCCATGTAACAGGATTACGTGTCTAACACCAGTGCACACTTCTACCCATCCTGAAACACGTGACTGGCAACCAGGACAACTTTGATACCTAGGTGAAAATGACTCACTCATGTCCAGAACATTTTCTCACATTGAATTCTTCACTTACCAGAGCGATGGACAGAAAGTCATTAATTGTAGTAGTTTTTTCCACATTATCAAAAGCATACCAACAATGTACCGGCAGAATGAAATATAGAAGAAAAGATTAAAGGGAATCTTTTGATTCTAGATGTAATTAGAATGTAGTGAATGCAACATTTCACTCTGTTTCTTATTTCTTGCTCTGAAGCACTTTAACTGAAGGAAACTGCAGCAATAGTACACTAATCTGTTGAAAGAATTATTATTTTTATTCCCTCTGAACACTGTTTATAACTTGGGTTTTCATCGTGTTCATTTTTGTAAGGTTGTAACTGTATACATTAACAGGCTTTCATGAAGGTTTCCACCCAGTTTGACAGATGATGACAGCACAGAAGTTACACATATTTCTCCTCCTCCTCCACAACCACCACCACGGGTTTATCATTAATGTATGTGGTGGCCTCCCTGGGTGCAGGCTCCTCTCTTGGTAATGTCGGTCGCAGATCTACACCCGGTCTCCCAGGCTTTAACATAAGAAACTTGACTATGTGTTTAAGAGCATTGTCATTGAAACCTTTCACTTCTCCTGCCTCCACAGTCTCGTACAGTTTCATCTCTGGAGTGTGCCAACAGATGTTCCTCAGGGGGTTGCCATCATCATCCTTCCATAGCTCTAATGTGTTTAGCTGGTAGGCGAAAAATGTGAAACGTTGGCCATCACTTAAAATCGTTTGGGTTGTGAATGGGTAGGTGATATCTATTGCAGAGCTGAAACCTGTGAAAGGAAATAGAGAGATTTGTATGAATAGTAATTACGTGTAGTTCATGTTGGTGATAAGCTGATTTACTCTTGCCTCTAACCGGAACAGTACATATTTCTAATGTCAAAGATTCTTTGCAACGCTGACAGTTATGTAACAACACTCCAGCCATGTCAACCTGCACGATGATTATGTGAACTGACTGCCACCATTTCCAGATACTAAAAGAATCTTCGGGATTGGTGCATGAAACTTTTTCAAGACACTGGGTCTCACAGGTTCATTAAACGAAAAATGGAAAAGTTTTTTGGAAGTATTCCGAACTGGTGAACATATACACATATGGTCATCGCCATTAACTGACTTATGCTAGCAATTAGTATATCCTGACACAGATAACACAATATTTCTTCCCAATTGTCAGGTGAACTATATTACCTTGGTAGTGAGCTTCAGCAACAAGTCTTGTAAATGAAGTGTTCATCCCCATGCCTGTCAACAGCTGCTGCTGCTGAACATCATTAAACTGTTGGCCATCCTCACGCACCTCGTTTGATGTACATACTGTCAGCAAGCCAAACTCACATGGATCACCAACCCAATGCCCTGTAGAAACATTGTATAACTGTATGATAGTGGTGGCAAGGGACACATCATCTGTAATCTGAAGATTTTGCAGCTGGGGTCATATCTTGTTCATTAAGATGCTGGGAGCTTTAACCTGCATCATCAGTATTGGGAGCAGGTAATTGCAGTTTGTCCATACTGAATTATCTGAACGTGGCATATGTCATAAAAATTATAAACGATTAGTGGCATGTTTTAATTATGATACACAATAATCATAATAATGAATTGGATGACAGAGTATTTGTTTGAATAACCATGTTATAATGTTAAGAACATTAACAAGCACTGAGCTTGAAAACAGTCAAATGCTCAATATATTGATACTAGTCACGGTTAGTGAATAGTAACTAGTAGTCAACATGGATATGAGCACTGTTTTCAGTTGACAATATACAAACTAAAAATGTGAAAGAAACTTACCAGCAACAACTGAAGGCTGAAGTTTCCTCTGGAAGTTCTGACCATATGTAAGAGGGTGATACTCCAGCTCAGGATAGGTTGCTGTCTTGCAAAATTCATCATCCTGGGGTAAAAACTGAAACAAAAAGCAACACTTCACAAATGTAGTAAATTTTACAAAGGATATGCCATGCACACGAACCCATATATTTCTGATGTTACAAAGAATACACAACCACTAACAATAGAAATATGCAAGTGTTATCAATACAGTTTCAATGGCATCAGCATGTCATTTTGATATTACCATGATGACAATCACAATCATTTATTTAACTGACATGCAATACACCACTTAACAGATGCAGTGAGAATTCCACCCATATCTGCACTAGACTTTAACAAGAACAAATTTCTTTTAGTGGCATTTTCAGAAGTTGGATATATCTTTCAGTATGCTCTATTACAGTTAAAGAAACGTGTTAAAACTACTTATCAGATGAGGTATGATTTGGGAAAGACTTCCACTCGCATTCCCCTATAATTCACCATGTTCATTCTTCATATGGTAAGGATGAGTTTTAAGGTGTTTCCTTAACTGTATCTGAACATACTGAAACATCTGAACGTCTGAAATACCACTCAAACATAAATTTCCTTACCATCAAATTCAAGTGGGGATACGGGCGGAAGTCTTACTATGATTTCAGTAGAATGACATTTATGGGTAGATACAGGTGGAAGTTTTTCAACAGATAATTATTGATAATCAAATTGTCCTAAGACAAACTAAACTGTCAAAGTACCTCCGGCAGTGGGTTTTCACTCCTGATGACAAAATCTGCTTGCTGACATGCCTGTAATCGACTTTCATTAACTGTCACATATTTCTTGTTATCCTCATCATTGTCAAGTATTTTCTGACGACTAAATCCATGTCGATCCCAGAAGGCTTCCACACGAACGTTTTCATCAAACTGTGCAGTGGTTAAATGATCACAGTGAGCCGACAGACAGGTTGTGAGAGCATTAAACAAGCTTTTCAGTAGTACTTGTGAGCTAAGTGCCGGCCGATCCCAGGGAAGAGCCTTTGTAACTAATTTGTCCCTGGCAAGTATCTCCTTTTCTAAACAAATAGTGTCAATAACAACTGGTTTTAATTTATTCACAACTTCATCCACTTCAAGTGAAGTGTACACAGTTGGCATTCCCTTCACAAGGTGAGTTTTTGTTGCATACTGTTGATACGGCAAAACACGGGGGTATTTCTCCGCTACCTTATATTTCCACATCGTCATTTTCTTCTTGGTTATCATGTCTATCCTGTCTTTCACTGACGTGACATTTGATAACTTTTCTTTTTTGGTCCGCCAGGCCCATGCCTGTCGCCTATCCATTGCTCCCCAGCTACCCTCGGGGAACTTGGGTCTGACAGGTGGATAAAGGTCTCGGCTTTCATGCTCGACTACTACATTCTGGTGAACCAGACTACTGTATCTGCGAGACACCTTCAACAGACGTTTACAAATCCTCGAAGCCGAATCAACACGACTACACATGGCCGCCGCCATTTTGCATCTCCGATGTGAATACAGCAAATGCTTTGATTGGTCTACATGATTTACCCTCTCAGACATCTCCCAAATATTAGTATCAACTACATGAGCTTTGCTTGTACAGAAACATTATCCCATTTCTTGCCAAACCGCCTTAGAGCTGGCGCGCAGGTGTTTACAAATATATAAAAAGGCACCATAACAAATAGGCATCATTCGTTGTGATATATGATTTATGTACTGTCCCTAGTGTGGTCTATGATGTATGTACCATGGCCTATACCAATGTTGGAATTATGAAACGTGCTGCAATGATTGTACTGTCTGCGAGAAAATACTGAAGCTCTGTTGATTAATGATATATGTCTACTAATGTTAAAATTATGAAACTTATCTCACCGAGCACACACCGTGCGACCAAATTGAAACGGTGTGGGGAACGTTGTATGTTTGTATTTATAATATAATGGAACATGATAACAAACTGTGGACAGTGACCAAAGTACCATGGGTCGATGGCTTACATGTACCCTCTTTGCAAATAAACAAAAACAAAAAGAAGAAGAAGAACAGATATTCCATGATTTTCATGAAAATATTGTTTAGGTAGATATGTGCCATTTAAAGATCCAGAATAGCTGAAAACATATTTCTGAAAATAGTTGTATTTAAATAATAGATTCCAGTAGGCATACATGTGTTGAAAATGGGGCGGAGGGGTAGATTAGTGGTTAACAGTTAACACCGATCACACGGGTTCGATGCTCCCATATGGGTACACCATGCCATATTGCGGAAAATTGCTAAAAGCGGCGTACACCAAAACTCACTGACTGTCTTGGAAAAACATACCAATCAACTTAGTCATAGTCCGTCTAATCACACTTCTCCAATAGAAAGATGGAAAGATCAGTGTATACGGAAAGAAGTTTGTTAACATATGGAATAAGATAATTAATATGGACCTCATTCAATGTGTTAGCTTGTAAATTGCACATTCTGGAGTGATTATCTTTTAGTCAACGACGCAGTAAAAACAATGTCCTTTCAATCACATTTCTCTTGAAAAATATGCAGTGTCAGTTGGCACAGATACTTTAGAGGAGGATGCACTTAAAATAGGTAGAATCCAAAGCACGCCTACCATCATTATGATACTCTGTTAAAGGGGCACTGATGCGAAGAGAATTATTTTTCTCGCAAACGGTCTAATTACGAAACCAAGCTGCAAATTGGTCAGCACTCGCTCCCTCGACCGTGACGGACAAAGGGACTGGGCTTCTGTCTACATTAGTAGAATTTCTTCACCCTAAGCAGTCAGGAGGCCGGTTGGGTTACGAAATCACCGCGTCTACGAAAACACCGTCTCCCATGCCCATCACATACCATTACTTAAAAATAGCCACGGTATTCCTTGTCTGCTTGTAACAAAATATCACTGCAGTGTACTTTATTTCTGATGTCTGGATGGTATAGTGACTGATCCAATTTCATCCTATTTCTGTATTTTTTACCTCGTTAAGCGTTACCTCGCCTGGTGTAAGGCAGACGTTTAAGAAATAAGCGCCGGGTCTCTAATAAGCGCCTGGTACGCGTGTTATATAAATGTTTTCTTTCTTGCTCCAAAAACAGACGGCCGCTACCTTGAAGTGACGTAATGCTCACTAGTGGTGACCCAGTTAATTGAAACAATCGAAGCTTGCTCGCAATGAATAACGACCAAGCGATCGATCATGTTTTCTCATAATCGAACACAAACAATTTTGGAACACTTGTTTGTTGTAACAGTGTATTTCACAGAATCAACTTGTCATAGTTGATTTTGCCTGTTGAATTTTATAAGCACTACAACCTCGTTCTCAGTCATCATTTATCTTAAAGACACCAGGAAATGTATGTTCCTATCATGCTACTTATCCTGTGATATTTGCAAATGCAGTTTCTGCAATTTGAAAAAAAACGACCTACGTGTTTCTTTATTTATTTATTGTGCATTAACAAACATAACCAGGAACATTTGATAAATAATTATAACTATTATTTTCGATGATTTTATCTGTTGTTATGAACCAATCATCAATTATGAGATCTAAACCAATCCACAAAGCTAATATGCTCTGGATCTCTAACAGTCTCTGTCCGTTGAAAAAGTAAGTTCCAGGGAGCTTATTAGAGGAAATACGGTATTGATATTAAAGTCTCATTTTCGCGATGTCGGTTACTTGTATTTCTGTATAACAATTTTATGTGCTAGAAGTAAGAGACAACAGATGCAAAGGTTAGAAGTTGGTGAGTAATAAGACATTAAGATACGTGATAGATGACAAGTTTTTTATGATATATGATGCAACGTTTCTTAAAGAATACGGTAAACAAGGACACCATTTTTATTGCTACTCAAAGACAGATTGAACATTCACACTTCCCGCGTTTTAAACAAGACATCACATGACTTGAATCACATGATATAAAGATGGCGGACAATCCACCAGTTGTAGGCGTGCCTCCAGAATCGAGAGAGAGGTGATTTTTTGGTACACATTATCGCCACAGCAATGGCACTTATGCTGAGGGTTATCCTTAGCCCCAGTCTGTAGTATACATTGAAACATTTTGGTAATAATGCATATCCATCCACCGTACCACTTGAAGTAAATCTAATAAACAAAAACATTCCACGTGGCATGTTAAAGAGCAAACATTTCTTCTAGCCATTATTGTATTATAACCATCACGGCATGATATCAGGCCATCTCCAAAAAGTAGTAGTGAAATGTTTAGTGATTTGGCTTTGCTTGAAGCCTTATGAATGTATGCTGCAGTTAGAGTATTGTTTACTTTGTAGTTGTACAGATAGCTGACTGGTAATCAAGTATATATCTGTACAGATCACGTGTATAACTGTCAAGAATTCCCAGCTATTCCTTCATCGTATGGATGAGAACTCTAACTGCATAGTTGTAGATATTGAAAATCATGTTGTTGTTTTTTCATTTAAAAAGATGTACACATTTCATTTCGTTAGGTATGTTAAAATTTTATGTCTCTTAGTACGTGCTTGTCTATATGATCATACACAAAACTAGATACACTTTCATTTGGCTAAATGCTTCTTACAAACTTAGAAGGCCAAATAATAAATGCACTTGCATGTCATATCGTGTATCATCACCCATTTTTGAAGGCGAGAAGTGCTGTTACACGAACCAATCTGACCTCTTCTTTCCATCTCATAATTGCAAAGTAACAGTTTAGTCAACCAGTCTACACGTTTAAGTGAACATGGTTGACTGAAGAGTTACTTTGTGAAGCTCATTTGATGGACTGGAAGCACACCAGTGTTGCTAATTATATATATAACTCACTAACTGCATTATGTAAAATGTTGGTATTTCAGATATGATGCAATTAAAGCTGCATTCAAATCCAAGTTTGAAGCAGATCCCACTTTTTATGCCAGAGCGTCAGGACGGGTGAATCTCATTGGTGAGTTTCAAATACAAGACTAAAGAGTGAAGAGAGTTGACATGTATCCATTGTTTGCAATACTTTAATTTGCCAATTGGCCATCATAACTATCAGTTTTAAAATCTACAGGCCCTGAAGGAAATCTGCAGGTCCATTTTCTTCCAGTCAAACTAATAAAAGCATAATAGACTACACTGGTAACAGTTTCATGCTGTTTCTACAAATTAGCGAATCCCATGCCATTGAGATGGTTTTATTTGTTAAAGACTGATGTTGACGTTTCTATGCACAAAGCACTGAAATACCTAAACATGAAACTAATTTATTGAAACATGATGGATCACAGATGATTCCAGAACATTAATAAAGGTTAAAAAAACAAGGGAAAGATTCTAGTTGTAAGAAAAGACAGATAATTTACTGAAGGCCACAATGGCCTGCAGATATTTGAAACTGCCAGCTCAAAGCAATAACAACCGGCGCTGGGTCTCCAGGCTACCAATTATTTCAAACACTGCATGTATCCATGTCATACGGAGAAAGATAGTTGAAATTCAATGTCTCATTGGCTCTGTTTCAAAGATTGGTAGCAGCCATGTGATACTGAACACATTGAGCTGGGATACCCAAAAGGCTTGAAGTAGGAAGTAGGTTTTACAGAATATACAATTTAAAATGGCAAAGAGGTGACCCTAATTTTATGTCATTGTTATTCCACATTATTTTAAAGGAAATGCTTTGCAAAACTGACATTACAATAAAACGTTTACCTCAGTTGAATTGATCTTATAGGTGAACACATTGACTACTGTGGCTATGCTGTTTTGCCTATGGCAATTGAACAGGATGTTGTCTTTGCTGCCAGACCTAATGACTCCGGAAAGATTACCATGTCCAACACAAACCCCAAATATCTGTAAGTATATGCAGTGTGATATCTCTCCTTCATGCATGGGCATATGAGAACTGTATTGCTTTCCCACTTAGAGAGTGAGTGAGTATGGTGTTGTGCCGCTTTTAGCAATATTCTAGCAAGATCACAAAAGGGAACAGCAGAGATGGGATTTACACATTATTTGTATCCATGTGGGAAATCGAACCTGGGTCTTTAGCAAATGCCTCAACCACTAAGCTAATACCCACAAGTAGCTTTTGCCCACAAGCCAAGACTTGGTTTGTTAATGTTACAGGTATCGTAAGTGCTTAAGAAATTTATCATTATTGGGGCCAGAAGATGTGCTTGATTAATTTCCTTCCCTAAATAGTAGCTTTTCTCAGCGTTGGGCTTCTCTACTGTGTCTTTGTCTCCAATACAGTGATTTTGAGACTGATGTTGAGAGCTTCACCATCAGCAGCTCTGACCCACAGTGGTACAACTATGCGCTGTGTGGCATCAAGGGGGTGATGGAGCACATGGGCAGCAACGGGCAGGGCTTCACCTGTATGGTGGAGGGGACGGTGCCACAGAGTGCAGGTTTGTCCAGTTCCAGTGCCCTAGTCTGCTGCGCTGCCCTCACTATGATGCATGCTAATGGCTGGACAATGTCCAAGGTGAGAGTCTTCATAAACAGTTGCAGCAGGCTGTTATCTAGGATTCCAAAACCGTTATAGCAGGATGTTATCTAAGATTCCAAAACAGCTGTAGCAGGATGTTATCTAGGATTCCAAAACAGTTGTAGCAGGATGTTATCTAGGATTCCAAAGCAGTTATAGCAGGGTGTTATATAAGATTCCAAAACAGTTATAGCAGGGTGTTATCTAAGATTCTAAAACAGTTATATGTGGGTGTTATCCAAGATTCCAAAACAAATATAGCAGGGTGTCATCTACGATTCAAAACATTTGTTGCTGGGTGTTATCTATGATTCCAAAACTGTTATAGCAGGGTGTTATCTAGGATTCCAAAACAGTTATAGCAAGGTGTTATCTAAGATTCCAAAACAGCTGTAGCAGGGTGTTATCTAGGATTCCAAAATGTTGTAGGAAGGTGTTATCTAGGATTCCAAAACAGTTATGATTGGGTGTTATCTAGGATCCCAAACCATGTGACATTGGAAGAAAGTGGTGATATTCTTCAGTGGTGATAAGTTTGATTATTTTAACATTCACATTATCGTAGATTCTGAGGAACGGGGATTTTATTTCTTCAAAAATTGGTAAAATGTAGGCAGGAATCTAATTCCAGCAGATGTACTTCTGTTGGGATATTCATAATGGATGTTGATATGGGGTCAAATGTCAGCCTCTGAGCTGGTCCACCAAAGTCTAAAATGTTTTTCTCTTTCATGCTGAATTAGTATTTTTCATTGTACTGATAAATTGTTGTATTTCATCAGAAAGTGTCAATCTGGGTGTGAAATGTAGGAATTTATTGTTGTGGTTGATTACGTGAGAGAATTCTGGGAATTTTGGATTATGTTCATATGTGTCCTTACTTGTTTTCTTTCTTTTATCCATACCAAGTATGGAAACGCTCTATCAGTGATGCTTTGTCGCTCACAAGTCATTGTTACAGCTCTACTAAATAGAGTATTTAGTACCTATTGGGATTCTCATTGTGAAATAAATCCCCAGCTGGCAATGCTGGTCATATGAGTGGTCAGGCTGCGTGGTTGATGCTATGGCATTGTATTCCAATTGCTTAGACCAATGCTTATGGTGACAATCCCTGTATTGTCAGGTCCTTACTCATTGTTTGCAGAGCATCGTTTTATCGCTCTATCTTCCTTTGTATTGCTGAATATTCCTGAGTGTTGAACATAATGAATTTTCTGGATTTCATTTTCTTTATTCTTTGATACAACATTTCGGGGTCTGCCCCGATGAAGTCCACAAAATTCTTTGTTTTCATCAAATCACATCTTTTAAAATGCTAGTCAAGCATTTATTCCAGTGTTGCATTAAACAAACAGTAAAACTTTTGCCCTGACACTGACATTGTTCACAGAAAGAAATAGCAGATGTGTGTGCGCACTGTGAACGCTACATCGGTACTGAAGGGGGTGGGATGGACCAAGCCATCTGCTTCATGGCTCAGAGGGGAACAGTGAGTATACGAAGAATAGGAACTCTGTACCAAAGTGTTCTTTGTACAGTGATGCCAACCCTTGCACTTTGGGTATACAGTAATTATTACGATTTCGACCATTAAATTACAGTAGCCATTACACTTAATCTGTGAAAATTACGCTTCACTACTCATTTTATGAAAATCAATGAAGTGGATGCAATTTTACAGGGAAGTGTTTCATTGCACACTGGTGCAGAGGTTCAGAAATGGCCTTACACCAACAGGAATTGCTTACTGTTAGCATCATGCTCATTCCAGTCAGCTTGATCGGAATTATGTGTTTTGTGTGACATGAGCAACAGTTTTTTATGTATGGAGTTTCATCTAGGATATTCCTTATGTCAGAATGTGCACCATGTCATGCACTATGTTCTTTGAATTAAGGGAACAAGTGGTACATGTACTTTCAGTACTCATTGCACACACAATATATAAAGTCAGTCTCTGGTGTGCATTTGATTCAATAGCTGTTTCTGGTCTCTTTTAAGAACTTAATTTGTGGAACATCTATTGCTCTTTCTCTGAAATAAACCCCTAATGAGAAACATTAATTAAAACACATAACTTATACAGCCTTGAATGTAGGAACATTCAGAATAATAAAGTTCAACAATTTTTCGTCATTTCAGGCAAAGTTGATAGAGTTCAACCCCTTGAGGTCAATGGATGTAGAGCTACCAGAGGGAGCTGCTTTCGTCATCAGCAACAGCTGTGTTGAGTCTAACAAGGCGGCAACATCCCACTTCAACATCCGGGTTGTGGAGTGTAGACTTGCAACACAGGTGATCAACTAGACTTGCTCAATGATAATTCATAGATTATATGTCTTATACAAACAAGTTGTCCTTGTACTGTGTGCTTTCAGACGTGCCTATCGGGAGGATAGAAGCACCATATATTTCTGGACTTAGTACAGTGGTTTTGCATACAGACTGTTGATCACTGGATCGTCTGGTCCAGACTCGATTATTTACAGACCGCTGCCATATAGCTTGAATATTGCTAAGTGTGGCGTAAAACTAAACTCACACACTCACTCATTGCATACAGATCTCAGTTTTGTTTAGACAGCAGTCTGAATTAGACAGAAATCTAATTTCTGCTAAGAGTTATGTCCCTTGGTATCTTCACTGTGAAAGTCTTCACTGTGTCCATTGGCTGTAATGCCACAATAATAAACCTTGGAGATCTTGCTCTATATTTCACAGAAGCAAGAGATGCCATGACAAGTACATCCAAAGTAATATTCCCAATAATATTCAAAATTAGTTCTGATCTACGTCTGTCAAATAATCCCGTATGACAAAATAAAAGAAGAATTACAATACCTTTACAGTTAATTTATAGTACAGGTAATACAAAGAGTGAAAAAATCGAAGTGCATATTATGAACTGTGTGTAAGTACATGTATTGAAGTTATACTTTTCCAAAATTAAACCCCAATCCTGAGCCGTAAGATAAGCAGATTGATTTGTTGATTTTTATACCGGTCACCTGTAGGTGATGGCCAAGGCGAGAGGGTTGGAGTGGCGAGGTCTGAAACGCCTCGGCGACCTGCAGCAACAGCTAGGTCTGGGCCTTGAGGACATGCTAGGAGTGGTGGAGGACGTCCTTCACCAGGGACCGTACTCAAAGGATGAGGTGTGTCAGATCCTGGGAGTCACAGCTGATGAACTTGCCAGCACCACTCTCAGTGCAAATACTCTCACAAGTTAGTACAATACAACACAAGTTCATGTTCAGATTAAATTAATTTTTACTTAGGCCAAAATTGTACCTTTTATGGAGAAATGACTTTAAATGAATTCATTACCGCGTGTCCCTGGTGCCTGATGTTTGGTACATGACTGATAATTGATATTTCAAATATCAATTTCAGTCTATGATATTTGATGTACAGCCTTAAATTATGATGCAGGACGTCAGTATTTGATGGTATGGCTTTAAGTTTGCACATACCGTGAAGTAGTTATCTGAGAGTATGGTACACAACACAATTACAATGCTTTACAGGCCCCTCATATTACCAGCAAGGATCCATGAAATGTGTTGATGGGGGTCTTCTATGATCCTAAGGTTAACCCCTTAGGGCCTGATATTTATTGTATGAACAGATGTTAATACACAGACTATATTTAATGTATGGCTGTGAATCTTGATGTATTTCCAAACTGTTTATATATGCCTGTACTGGTGCACAGGTGTGATGACAGATTAATTTGTTTTTCAACAGTTCAAAGCTTTAAGCTTTACCAGCGTGCTAGGCATGTATACAGTGAAGCTAATCGCGTGTGGCAGTTCAAGGCCGTGTGTGATGACAAGCCAGCCAATGGCATGGAGCGTCTTGGGGAGCTGATGAGTGCGAGTCATGAGAGTTGTCGAGACCTGTATCAGTGCAGTCATCCAGACCTGGACAGTCTTGTCGACATCTGCATGTATGTGTGCACAAGTGTATTAATCATTTTATATTTGGAGAATCCTGAACTGAATGTCACAGTTTTGTTTTTAATTCACTGTTCAACTTTTGGTAGTGAAAGCCTTCGGTTCATCTGCTTTTGATTGTAGCTGTCCTGCATAACCTCCCTTTAATAGGCAAGTACTGTATGCAATCTAGCAAGTGCTGCTCTTTCCCCACACCTGTTAAAATCTTAGAGAACTCCAAATCATTTTCTGATTTTTATTGGACCTGTCTTCATATGTAGAGCAAAATGTTCAACTCAAGTTTATAATAACCTGTAATTGTGACTTGATCCTGAACACAAACAGGTTTCTGTGGCCAGAATAGGTCGTAAGGCCTCACTACTTATGAGCATTGTGTGGGCCCCAACAACTCAGATTGCTTCACCTGTGTAAAGACTGTCTGTTTGTGCAACATTGTTATGTATTTGTGTTCAAAAACATCTCACTCTCAATTTATCTACAGACCTTGAGCATAGGCTATCCATACTCAGTTACAACACAGACTGTGTAAACAAACATTGTAGGATGTGGGAATACAGTTTGTAGTGACTTATTCCATCTTCACATATATATTTTGTTGTTACTTCTATTTGTGCCCCTACAAATAGTGTGTATTCACAGCACCCATCCATACGTCCGTAGATACGTACATCCCTATTTCAAACACTTGTTAACACAATATCTCATCAAGTCTTTGAAGGGCATTTATCTCATGCACTGTTGTACCCAGTATCTTCCAATTTGGTGACAGCCTATATTGGGGGATTACTCCAGTCGATTTGAGTGACCTTGACCTTACATTAAAGTCACCTTGAGACTTTGATCACACAAAAGGTAGTCTTCTGTGTTCCCAAAAGATATAAACTAGTAGATTTCATTCATTCTTCTTTTGCGACGGGGAACATTGTCATGTTAGTCTTGCTTTGCGTTTCAATGTGTATGGTTTTCAATACCATGTGTCAAAGTGATATCATTATCTTGATTTGAGAAACTACTGTATGGTAATATACCGAGCTCTCTGTCACTTTTGTATGGCTGTGTATTCCAGGAAGGCTGGAGCACTAGGGTCCCGTCTGACTGGAGCTGGCTGGGGAGGATGTGCTGTGTCTGTAGTGCCAGCAGATCAAGTCAAGCCATTCCTGGCCAGAGTGAAAGAAGGATACTATGATGGTACCTCACGCCAGTCTCGAGTAGCATTATCTTTGTTTGGCACCCAGCCTGGTGGTGGTGCTGCGATATACACAGACTGAAAGATGTCCCCAAACTGCAACAAGTGCCTTGTACTTCTCTCTAAAATGGCCACATTGTTCCCTTGCCTGTTACTATGTGAAATTTTGTGTCAGCTTGTATGGTTAATATCATGTTCCTTGGGAGTAAACTGACTGTTTAAGTCAAGTTCCACACATCTTGGCATCACATTATTACTGCAGTGAAGACTTGGAGAGTACAGTCAACTAGGCATCAGATATTTTCAAAACCATTTCATGTTATTTATCAAGGCACTCAAATAACCTGTTGCACTTCATAAGGTAACGCCTTTTATTTTACAATAATATCTTGATTATCAGTTGGATTATGGTGACTCTGCTCCACCAGATGGAATCTGAGTACAGGTATTGGATGGCCATGACACTTTTTAGCCACTGGTGGCGCTGTCATCCAACCGCAAAGTTCCACCCTGTTTTGGCAAGAATTGGAAACTGGAATTCTACTAATCCTCCAGAGGATTGGTTAATATTTAGAACAAAGGACAGGCTGTATCATATGGATACCAGTAGATCTACAGAGCTGAAATTATCTCATTCTTTTTAACACATTGTTCAGCTGTGATGTGAAATAAGTTATATATCAAGGTGGACAGAATGTAGTCCTGTGTTCGGTGCCATTGTAGACTAGTTGTGAGGGAAGATGCATTCAGAAGGTAATTTGGCTTTATTGTATTTAGCTTTATTGTAGTTGTATGAAAGGAGGATCACAGTTACGAGGAAAGATTTGTTTTGTTGTGGCTAGTGTCTGAGAGTCCTTGTATATTTAATGTGGTAGTGAATCTGTCTATCCTTCAATACACTCTTCTAGGAAGAGTAGAATGTTATAGTATTGTCAGTGATACCTAAAATGGTATCACTTTGGGAAGTTATGAGTGAAGAACGCACTGAATAAATAATGTTTTGAGATTAGGATATGAGCACTCGGTTTTCTCTACAGTGATTCTATATTTTACTTTCACTGTTCTACATGTTATGCATTCCAATAGTGTCAAATAAGCATACGTTTGGTTTAACAAATAGAGAGACAAACCAGTAGATTATTGTTTAAAAACTAAAACCCACTCAAACTAAATATGCTTTATGGTTCAACTTCTTTATTATACAAGGTCACAACCATAAAGCATATTTAGTATGATTGCACCAACTTCTAAATGCCATTGAAACAACTTAAAACCCACTCACTCTCTCACTTACATACTCACTATTGTTGGTGGTAGGGGGTGCTTAAAAACACAAACCCATTCACTCACTCTCTGTTGTAGGGTGGTAGGTGGAGCTTAAATATTACACCCCAATCACTCACTATTGTTAGTGGTAGGGGGTGCTTAAAAATAAAGCCCAACTCGCTTACTCACTATTGTTGTTGGTAGGTGAAGCCTAAAAACTAAACCCTACTCACTCACTATTGTTTTCGGTAGGTGGAGCTTAAATACTAAACCACACTACTAACTCACTCAATATTGTTGGTGGTAGGGAGTGCTTAAAAAAGAAAACACTCATTCCATCACTATTGTAGGTGGTTGTGATGATGTGCTTTATGTACAATAACTCTGGCATTTTTATATTAAGGGAGAATACTTGTAATATAATTTGGTGACATGAAAGGATGCTTGAGTCCATCCATTACCCAACTCCTAATGAAGTGTTTCAGTGTTTGCACTCCTTTGTCACAAACATGCATACAAGGCTGATGACATAATGTCTTCATTAGCATTTTCATTTATATTTTGGCAGCTGTTGTTTTGACACAACACTCATGACTCTCAGAGGCATTTTTTTTATTTCATTCTTTTTTATATGTACACAAAAACATATATCACAACTACAGCATTGAGTTTGAGGTAAATAGAGGAGGGATCTTTGTTTTATAAACAATATGTTTTCCTTATATACAGACCTTTCATGATCTTTGTACACTGTTTCTAAATAAAGGTATTTCTAAAATGTATGCTTCCTTCATGATTCAGTTGACTGCTTCTGTTATTGTTATGTAAAAACATGTTCCAGTAGAAAATAACACTATGTGGCATTAGTGTCTGATTACACTTTTTATCATGCCATTGTACGTTATTTGAGAGGCTTTTTTAAGTGAACCAACAATGGAGTGAAGACATAATGTTCCTAATCACAGAACTTTCTTTTCAAAACATGAACACCTTCTTGTTTTTGACTGCAAATCAGGTAAGGGGATTGTCAGTTTCCCATGACTGTCCAGAGTTGGCGACAGAGTGTGCCCCTCTCAGAATCATGTAGATGAGGTGCATGGCTGTTGTCAGACATGTTTCCTGATGTGGATGTTATTCCTTCTCCTCCACACTGTCATCATAACTGATGCTGCTGTCATCAGACAACTCCGGCGTATCCCTGTCTGTCGTCAGTAGCGGGGTCATGCGATCTCTATCCTGCATTAACAATAAATCATAATTCTTTAGCTTAAAGTATAGGAATTGAAAACAACATGACAGTTCAGCATTTCAGAACTTGAGTGACTTAGTCATCAAAGGTGCAGCAATAATCATGGGCAGTATATCACTTATCCTAGGTTGGAATCCATGTCTCGCCCCAATATGTTTCTAGGTCTGTTAGCAGTCTAAGTAAACTTATCCTCAGTACTTTTCGTTACACTCAACTACTGAGTCTAACAAAACCTTATGGGAGGTCGCGTCAGGTAACCTTTGAGATTGACCAATCAGAACACAGCTTACCAAATCACGAAAGTGGGCATTCGCACATACCTTTGGAACTTTTTATCCCGAAAAGGTTCATACCCGAACGATTCCGAATGCTATTTAGCATACGCTCGTTTCCGGGTGATGCACACGGCGTACGTACAACCATGACAACGGTGAGTAAACATTCAAGGATGTCATCTTGCGGGAATATTAGCTAATTGTAACCATGTCAACAGAAACCCGAAAGCGTATATACTGCAGGTCAAATAATTGTGTTATATGCGGATTTTTGTTTATAGAGAGATCTGTGTCAGTGACCTGAATATTTTGAAAGCCCCTCCGATTCCTAAATAGTAGCCGTTGTCTGATTGGTTAAATCTATTTAACCGTCTAGCGTTTGATTGGACGGTCATTAGTCGCTCTTAGATTACCTGATGCGACCCTCTACTAGGTTTTGTTAGACTCAGGTGTGTGGTGTAACGAAATACACTGAGACTAAGTTTACTTAGACTGGGTCTGTTAGCACCATAACCTTTTATGGGTTTAACTGAAGTAGTAGGAGTTTGAGATATACATCTCTTCATGATTTTCTCCCAGCATAACACTGACAGGCTTTGATATACAGAGGATATTCGACAACCTTCTGTGTAATTCCATCTTTATTAAACAAGTCAATGATTTGTATTAAATGAATAAAAGGAAGATTGATAATAAATCTTTCTCTATTTTAATACAAATGGTATTTCACAGAAGTGAGTTTCATGTTCTCTTTATTACTCTCCAACGTAAATTGATGGAAAGTGCTTATGGTTAGATGACTCTCACCTTTCCGCGAGTCAAGCAAGGTCTAATACCATTCTGACAGAGGTACTAGCATTGTGACATAACTGTTATGATATCATGCATCTATCAGTATTACACTACTGTAACACATACAGTATCTTCCATGTGTGAATAACAAAACTGGAATAATGTTTAAGCAGTGTCAGACCCACCTCATTGGTACTCGTACAATGAGTGAAAACCATTTCTGGTGTCCCACACTGTGATATTGCTGGAATATTGCTAAAAGCAGGGTAAAACTATACTCACTCACTCATATTAGGGGTGTAATGATTGATCAAACTTTTGATATGCATACAACTGTCCTAGATGGCAACATACAGCATCAACAGATGACATGCTAGACAAACAAAGCGAAAAAGCTGCATGATGACAGCCATTCAGAATCTACATATATTCAGACAATACAGGAACCTCTAACAAGTGCTGGCAGACAGATATAATACTGCTCCCAGTGTTATCTAAAGCAGCAAACACAAGGTTGACATGTTGAGCATCACCTTATGCCAGATGAATAGAAATATAAATATATTGGGATGGTTAATATCATCCATTAGGAATAAACATTGTATTTAGCGAGCCTTGATGTGGCATCACAAACTCTGTGACACAATTTTCTACTGATCACTCATTTGACTGCATTACGTTATCTAGTTCCCACTAAGCTTTTATGTTAAAGAGCCTGGTATTGTCAACAAATCTTAGCTTATATTTGAAAAGTAACAAACTCGTGCGGAAGTTTGGAACCCATTCATAAACCTATAGAACAACAAACACACTTTATCAATGTTCGTGTGACATCCTGTGGCCTTCTCTCGCAAACACTGACAGTCGGTCGAGGAATTGATGTTGGTATCTTCATAAGACTATGGATTTCTACCTTCACCCTCGATGCCATGTTTGTTTACACTGTGACAGTAGTCCCTAAAATTTCCATATGACCTCTATAGTTTGCATCGATATCCACATATGACCCCAATGGATACTGAAAATATCCGTTGGCCTTATCCTGCCGAGAACATTATCCATTGTATGATAAATAAGCTTCCCCAACCATTTGTACTTGATTTTCAGTTATGGTATCTGCAACACACATTGTGATCAGTGTGGCCTATTTCCACCATCATTCAGCGGCGGTGGGGTAGCCTAATGGTTAGCCTAGGCATTGGCTTGTCATGCCGAAGACCCGGGTTCAATTCCCCACAATGTATGAAGCCCATTTTCTGGTGTCCCCTGCTGTGATATTGCTGGAGTATTGCTAAAAAGCGGCATAAACCTAAACTCACTCACTCACTCCACCATCATACCTTAAGTTCCATGATTCTTTCACTGAGAATCTTCAGGTCCAATGGATTCCGTGTAAACAGCAACTCCTTCTGTAGAGCATCAATCTCACGATTCATGTCTCGCTTCTTCCTCTCAAGCTCATAGATCTCATTGTTTGTCTCTTCACAAATTCTGCAACCAAGAATTATAGCAATCCTACCTTATCCTTGATCCAGGCATGTGATAGGCATGACAAGAAGGGACTGGGCAGACTTATCTTTGCTAACAAAGGCAACATAGCATAACCAAAGATTCCTGATGACAGGATATAAGTGCTGATTGTAAATGTACATCATCATGAGCCTTTGCAAGTGAATGTAAATCAAATAGTCTTTTCTGGTTTGTGAATACATATGTAAAGAATACAACCTTAAGTAGAATGGAAGTTTGCATAAGCACAATTTTTGTAAGCTTTCAGAACCTTTCAATTCTGATTAAATACTTTCAAGACAAATCTGTTCAAGAAATATTTTTAAACATGTTCGTCAGTATAAGTGTGTGTGAACTAGATTATTCAAGTTATGGTCTCACCTCTGGTATTCCTTGTTGAGGGCATCAGACAATGCCAAAGTGTTATGGATCAGCTGTTGGTACGTCTGGCCTGCTGGAGTCAATAGGTCAAGGTCATACTACTCCAGGATGATGCTGGCATGGCCATGTCTTAATTAGTGGCTTTTGTCTCATTCTTATAACTTCTTTCACAAGAAAATGTCATATTAACCCAGTCTGCATTCTATTTCATCTCAAGGACTGATTAACATAGTGTATACATTAGATGAAACAAACTGGTGGCATTATGTAGATGGCGGGTCTTACTCTTGTTAACATGTAATATTAAGGTAGGGCAAATCATGCTGCTTATGCTAGGATTATTCTGTTATGGCCAATGGTAACCTATGGGACAAAAGGCCAAAGTGATGCAGTTCTCAATTCGGTGAAATCCTAGAAGCAGATCTGGCTGAACTGTGATTGAACCAAGAGACACAACTTTAACACATCACAAACTGACAACAGGGGCATCTGTGCCTTCCTTTCAGAGATGTCTCTGGTGTTCATGAGTAGTTCCAGAAGGGTATTCCTGTAATTCTTCAACTATTTCTGAATATAAACACTGAACTATTGCTTCAACTCACTATAGCAACTGTAAAATAATTTAATGTAATCAATCTTAATTCCTGTGCTCTTTCCAATAATCTTTAAGGCATCTTTCCAAGCTTTTGTCTGGACAAAAGAAATGTATCAGCATGAAATAGAGTAGAAAACAAAGAACACAATGTGGCTGTAACAGCTCCAAACATGCACGCATCCAAACTGTTCAGATGCAGTAAATGTCACTGTAAAAGGATATGGCACTTGGGATATCTCTGTCCTGCGGACCTTCCTGCCAGCCTGCTTGTAGTGCCGCAGTTGTCTCATGTGAAGATAGTGAGAGATTAGGGGACTACGACCCTTCGTGTTGAACTTAACCCTCTCGTACTCACGCCCAGGGCCGATCTGATGAGACTGTGGAAGAAGAGTAGGCATTTGCTGTCTAAATCTTCAGGCGATGTATGGAAGACATGATCTAATAAGAGATGTTGTTAACTTGTTCACTTGTTCACCAAGTTCTGTGATAGTTGCTTATAGATCCACAGCATTATGTAATTTTCTGTATAAAATTGATATTTTATACATATCCTGACTCATGCTTAATTGCTTACTCTCCTCTTCCTGGTGAAGGTACTGGAACACCTGAAATCCCTAGAAGTTCCCTTCTAAAAGAAGCAGACGTAAAATCACACTCACCCAAGTATTACCTCCCTTTTCCCTCCACATGTTCAGCTGAACGCCATGATATTTCACTCTCTCCTGTAATCGCCCAACAAGAATGTGAGAATTCAGTGTGTCAGTGAGGGGCGGTTGGGAGGGCTTTCGCCATGAGTCGGGATAAGCATAAAATGTCATTTTTATTCAGAACATTACATATTTTTCCTTATCCTGACTCATGCTTAATTGCTTACAGAATCAGACGGAAACGTCGGTGGGTCAGGCCACCCTCGATTCTGCTGTCGCTTGTAACGGCGTTAATTCAGTCTTATTCTTCTCATATTCGTTGTTGATTTTGGGGGAGAATCACATCCAGAGGAAAAAAGGTTTTGTTGACTGATACGTGATGACACTAATAAATGTAGTGTCTTGTTAGTTTCTGATGCAACTGAATATCACGATATAACAATCGAAACTAGTTGCGACCTTTCTTCATGTTCAAATATCTTCATAATGAATATAAGGTCATAATCACTTATGCTAGTCTGTCCAAGACTTTCCACCAAAATACTCCGCAGAGCGTCTGGCTTCCATAAGTCACGTGATAGATCGGGTGAGTTAAGTCAGCATCATCGGGGAACTGTTAGTAGCTGAGCAACAACAAGTGGCCCAAACTGATGAATGCCAGTGACTTCCCCGTGGCTATGTTTCACAGATAATGGTTGGCGAATACTGTATTTGACCTCCAAAAACAGCCTTCCATAATAGTAGATAGCAAGCAATTACCAGGTAGTGCTAGTGTAGAGGCTAGAACTCTGAGGCTCGTGGAGGGTCTAATCCTGCTGCTTTATACACTCTAAGTATAACAGCTTTGATCCAGACTGAGATAGTGTTGCAGGACACTTCCGTGGTTGTCCAGACTGAGATAGTGTTGCAGGATACTTCCATGGGTGTCTCAGTAAATATAGGGATAAATAGACGCTTGAACTGTTGTCTTCAAGACTTGGTACGTGCAATGCATATTTTCAATGCTCTCACTGGACATAATGATAAATCTTGTGTATCATGTGGTCCTAAGACTGAAGACAAAGGCGGTATACGGAACTGTCTATCTGGTTGAACTGGCAGTTGATTCTTTGCTATGAAATCTCATCTTAGACATAAATGAGCTGTTTCCTGGTAACTTGTGTCCAAGCTTGTTCGATTAAAGTCTAGAGCATGAATTTCTGATATTCTTGCCGCTGTAGCCAAGGCAAGTAAAAATAGCGTCTTTTGAGTCAACATTTCAGCTGAAGTTCAATCAAGTGGTTCATAGGTATCACTTTTGAGATGTTGGAGTACAATATTTCGATCCCACGCTGGAGCTCTAAATCTGTGTTGCTGATCTTACGAATGTAGTAAGGCAATGAGCTCTGGTACTTTAGTCAGTTTGGTCCTTGTTCCCATGGTGATGACTGAGCTGAGAGCAGCTAAGTATGTAGATAATGTAGAACCCTTCAGACCTGTAGACTGATGTAAATAGCATAAATAATCTGTTAATTGAGGATGAGTTGCCTTGTTCACAGAAAATCCCTTTTTCCTGGTGCATGTCTCAACCGTTTCTACTTGTCATCATAAAGTGTGCGAGTGGATTTCCGTAAAGCTAAGGTGACTGTTCTCGCTGAATATCCTCTGCATTGCAGTCTTAATACGGTCCATACATGAAGACGGAATACCGACGGTTGGCCATGCTCTTGTTTTGTGTGGGGATGAATGAGAAGATTCTTCCACTCTGGTAACTGTAGTTTTGATTGTCCTAGCTCTCCTATAAGTGTTCGAAACCAATCTCGCATTGGCTACCAAGGGGCAACCAATATCAGTTGTAACCTCTTTGTTTGTCTGATTTTTGGTAACAGTACTGGAGGGAGAAATGTGTACGCATTTAGTCCTTCCCATGGAATGCTGAGAGCATCCATTGCCCAGGTTAAGGGTTCCAGTACTGGCGACACAAAGGTTGTTGTCTGTTTGTTGAATCTAGTTGCAAATAGGTCTATTTGTGGTGATCCGAAAGTTTGACTGATTAGTTGAAACACTTCCCAATGCAGCATCCATTCTGTTGGAGATGGATGCAGGCAACAAGATAAGGCGTCTACCATGACGTTGCAGACCCCTGGTATGTGACATGCTTTTACTTGAAGATTCAGACTGTCGACTAGGTTGAACAGTTGAAACATTAAGCGTAGCTGAGAGACAGCGATCTTGTTGACCTTTGTTGGTTTATGTAAAACGCTACTGTTGAGTAGCTGTCGACCAGTGGTGGATGGCATGAATGACCGCTTTCATTTCCAATTGGTTGATGTGAAGAGCCTGTTCCTCTTTGTTCCAGATTCCTACTGCTACATCATTTTCCCATCCTTGTAGAGATGCGTCTGCGTAAAGGTGGTTGTTGAATACCGGCTCTAACATGTAGGTTGCTGCACAGACATTCGATCGGCAAGTCTGCCACATCAGAAAAGGCTTCAGACTGTCTGGGAGCGGAATCTGTCCTCTGTTGTTGAGATGAAGATTCAAAATCGTTGTAAGGGATGCAACTGCAGTCTTCCTCTTCTGGTCATATCTTGCGCTGATGTGAGGAGGCCTAATAGACACTGCCACTGTTGAAGTGTTAGTGGAGAGAGTAGAGCTTGCGTTATTATTTCTTGAATCTTGACCCACCGGTCCTCCGGAACTACAATCTGATTCAATGTAGTGATGAAACGAATCCCAAGGAATTTGATATCTTGTTGAGGTTCCAATTCTGACATTAGGTGATTCACTAACCAACCCAGCTGTGTTAGTAGCCTGATCATGAAGTCTAATTGTAGTCTGAGTTGACTTTTCCAATGATGCGCTTGTATCCCGTCATCCAGATAATAAGCACTGAGTAGCCCCCTGAGGTGTAGATAATTGATGATGGGCTTGGTTATCTGTGCAAATAGCCATGGGGTCGCAGATATTCCAAATGGCAGGACTGTCCATTGATAATGCTGGCCGTTGAAAAGGAAACATAGATATTTTCTGGATACTCAATGTATTGGGATATGCAGGTATGCATCTTGTAGATCTATGCTGGCTAGATAGTTCGCTGGTCTGATGAAGAGTCTTAGTTGAGGGAGATGTACCATCTTGAAATGTTCTGGCTTCCATAGAATTTTTTTGTTGAATTCCTTCATATTGTAAATGAGACAGAATTTCTCTCTGGAATTCTTCTTCCGTACTAGGGAAATTGGAGAGTAAAATCCGGCCATTAGATTCTGTGGCTGTATTACTTCTATTGCTCCCTTCTGCAACAGTGTTGACATAGCATCGATCAACCTGTCTAGTTGATTGTTTGCATAGATGATGGGAGTTGGTAGTTTTGTGAGTGGAATCCAGTGGAATCTTGTAGCCATCTCGTAGAATATTTATGACATAGTTGTCATTGAGGATTCCCCAATTTTCCCAGTAGCATTGAAGACGTCCACCCACTTGAGACGGTTGTACAGGAATGGCTGGGGGTGGAAGACTCCAGTCATTCTGAACCTGATCTTCAGCGTTTATATCCTCCACCACCCCTAGACGATTTTCCTGATGTCTAAGAACATTTACTTCCTCCATAGGGGCGACGAAATGAAGAAGACGATTTCTCCCCTATATCGTTGAATTTCTTGTCCCTCGCTCTTCGAACCCTGGAAAACTTGGACTTGCAACTGTAACGTTGATTTGTCTGTTTAAGGACAGAAGTCAAAGTGTCGATGGATTTTATCATTATAACTTCCCTTGAATCTTGAGTAACCGATCTCGCTACCCCTTCAATCCTACCGTCGAATACCATAGGTGCAGACCATGGGACTTGATACAATGGTTTTGTGAAGTTCTCTCTCCATGAGGTGGTAGAGAGGAGCCCCTGCCTATGAAGTAGATTAATTCCCGCAGTGGTAGAAGCTAGATGTTCAGACATTAACTGTTGATCCTTCCATTGTGTAACAAGTGCTGACAGGATCATCCTCTCTTCCTCATTTACTGGATCGCTAAACTTAGTGATGAGAGTCTCATTGATGGCTCTAGATCGAGCTAATCCAAAAAAGCTTCACCTAGTTGTAGTGTCCAGTTGCGCCAGTCTTCTGTCTTCCACCTTGTAAAATCTACTTCGAGCTGGGTTGATGACTTTATAGCCTTTGTCGACCTCAGGCGCTCTGATGAATGGTTCCATATTATGAAGAGAGAGATGACGTGCGTTAAAGGGTGACACATGTTGCTGTTGAAATTTGGTTGCTGTAGATAAAGTCTCAGGTATCGTAGATACAGTAGGTATCAGCAGAAATGTTAACTTATCAATGTCATCATTCTTCATCATGTATGTGTTGAGTTCGTTGGTATCCTTAGATGGAGAAGCCAGGTTTAAACCATCTGTGATCCACGATGAGATTTCCGAATCCGGAAATAAGACTTCCTACGGTGAAAATTCACGTTGATGTCTAACTTCAGTCCTCCAAGAGAGAGACGAATTCATAGATCGCTTACGATCCTGACTGTGTGAGACCGAAGGGAAGGATGACTGCATACGACATCTTCTATGAACAGGGGAGACAGAAGGAGACCTTCTCTGCTGACGAGTCCATCCACGAGTGCACTCACGCGAGCGCGTGACGTCACTCACCCGAGTATAGATACTCGGGTGAGTGCACTCACTTGGCGTTGGTGTATCCTTCTCTGCACTGTGACCTGATGATCGGGACTTGGATCTTCTGGAGTGCGTGCGTGCATGCACCTACTCTTCATCCTCAGACGTGAGTGCCAGTCTAGATGAATGATCTCGCTTATTCACAGTCAATATCGTAGACGAGTGCATTCTTTTTTCCTCTTCCAATCTTCGGTCCATGAGGTTCATCATCTATGTTGTAAATTGTTGCATGTGCGTGCATTGACGACTGTGTTGAAGAGTTGTCTACGATGCCCGTGAATGCAGTTGACATCTGTGATGTCTGTTGTAGCTGAGATGTGTCTGTGTCGATCTAGTTGCCGATGTCTGATGCATGGTGTCTTCACTCCATATCATTAACGGAGACTCGTCAAAATATTGACGTTCTTCTAAGGGGACTATCTCATCCCCGAATGACTTCTTTATCAGCAAGGGATGATTCTGCGATGATCTTGCAGATGACGACTTTGACTTCTTAATTTTGAGATACGGCTGGCCTCTCACTGGAATGAATCTCAGCATCCACAATTGAACGGTTACTCGACTTTATTTCACTAGATTTAGACATGACTAATGCGAGCCGACACTGCTTATCTCTAGCACGTCTGTGAATAAACCGTAAATATAATAAGAATTCTGCTTCAGACAATTTAAAGCAAAATACACAACGAGTATGAGCAGAACATAAAGGTTTACATGCCTGGCGGAGTACATGTGCGTCAACTGACGACAGCTTTAATCTGCACTGAAAACACGATTTCATCAAATGAGACTAAGTCTCAGTTGACGAAATATGTGTTAGAAATAGACACAATAAATACAAAATTGTATAATAATAATAAATATATACAAGCCAAAAACCGTATACAGCACAAATTTAGTTATAAAAACCGAAAGTAAGAAAGAGTTATCGCCGTGTATGGGACCCCAGGTGCCTCCAGCCGCCGTCGTCGGGCGATAGGGAGAGAGTGAAGTGTCATGGCAGTCAGCTGACCATGTGGAGGGAAAAGGAAGGTAATACTTGGGTGAATGTGATTTTACCTCCCCTTCTTTTAGAAGGGAACTTCAAGGGATTTCAGGTGTTCCACAACCTTTGCCAGGAGAGGAAAGTAAGCAATTAGTCAGGATAAGGAAAAATAGAGAAAGATCCACAATCCAATTGTAACCAGCCAATCCTCGTTTTGGACAGCTCCCTTAGCCCATGGTACCATTATACAGTCTAAAACAGGATTGTGTGGTCACTGTATCAGACATGCTGTGCAACTTTCCTCCTAATGAATCTTTGGTTATGTTATCAACAACCCTGACTCCACTGTATACAGGATGTCAATGAAATTATTTGTAATTTTGCACACTGAGGTATGACCACAAATTTTCATTCAGTCACGTAATAGTTAGTTGTAACAATAATCATGGGATTCTTACTTCATCCCCTCAACTTAGCATTGATTTAGGTGCAATACATAACACCATCAAGTCTCTGTAGAAAACACAATCAAAATAATCTACTCACTTCTTTTGGAGGAGATTTGTGAACGTATGGAATCCTAGACTGGGAACTGGAAGGTATCGTGGTCTGTGTAGTGGTATTGGTCACCTTGGTCAGCTCCTTTGACATGCCCAGCGGTGTGCCTGACGACACACCAGACTCCTGCCCCATCTTGTCCATCACCTTATTGAAGGACTCCATGTCCAGAGAAAGAGCAACTGTAAAGAGGACACATATTCAGGAACAGCTGATCACATTTTGCTTTATCCAGATCCTATACTCCACAGAGGTAGCAATATTTGCCATTTTGACAATCTCGAAATTATTGGACAAAACCATTTTAGTGCAGAGTCACTAGTGAAGATGCTTGCTGTCCTTTTTTCTCAGCTCTGCTTTTCTTTTCATCAAAACTGAACCAAAATTTGGCGCTATCAAATTATCTTTGCTGCACAGTCATAATACAGTGATTATGTTTACAAAGTAATAACATACAAAGTAATAACATACTGACGAAAATAATTAACTGTTTTTTCTATCTAAATCATTTGCTGTATATTTTAGTTGAAATATGCATAATGAACTAAAATTAGATGTCCCTTTAGTTTGTTATAAGTGTAGTTCTCTGCATCTTCTGGATGACTGATAGATGAGAATGCTTGACTTGAGGTCAAAATGTCTTTGAAAGAAATACGTCTGCTTTCCAATACCTTTATAAAGGATGTGATATCATGAGATAGAGGATTACAACTGACCTTCTTTGTTGAGTGCTGCAGCCTGCATCATCTGTTTGGCTGCAACTGATGCCTCATCTCCAGCTAATTTAGGTTTTAAACGCTCATCATCCCACTGCTTCCATGTGCCAGGGACAGGCTTCAGACCTAGAACAGTATCCAGGATGAACTGATGTCATGTCTCAACAAGGTCAGCTCAACTGTACCTGGCTGATATGTCATATCATGGTCATATCCGGGACGGAAATAGTTCTTGAAATGCTAATGCACCCTAGTACAGTGTCACTTGTAAAATCATTTGTTCTGATACTTTTTCCACTATATCACTATATTCTTGTTGATTATTTAAATAAACAACATAATTAGCAATGGAAAGTCAACTGGGCACCGGTACAGCATGATATACCAATTGGCTTGCCCGACAGAAAAAAGCACTAGACTGGGATGTCGGGCAATGGGTTATTTCCACCAGTGCATATCATGGTCATATCATGGTCATATCATGGTCATATCATTGTCATATCATGGTCATATCATTGTCATATCACATGGTTGGGCGGATGACTTTGAGTGCTTATTAGGTGCCTGATACTAAAGGTGTGGGTTTGAATCTCAGATTTCTAGAATGTGTGCTTTGCTGAGAAAGTGCAATCACAAATTTAACTTGTGTTACATCTTTACTCTGGGGTGACTGAATGCTCATTTTGAGTAAACCACATGTTGTAAGTGTGAAAATGTTTAAAACAAATAAAACATTGTTGCTACCATTGGTTTCCCAAAACATGTTGTAAATGAACTTCCATCTTTATTTTCAAGTCTTCAAATGCTACTTACCAGTGACCCACTCGTGTACAAGATAGACAAGCTCCTGCTTAAACTGGTCATCAAACTTGGTTTCTGATTCCGGAAACGCTTCCATATATGTAGAGTAAATAGACTGAGCCAAACAATCCGGGTACACCTACAGCAAAGGACACATCATGAGTGTAATTCTTGATAATACAACTGAAAATACTGCTAAGTTTGAGTACAAAGAGTTTATAACTCTTTTTAAGTTAATTTTGAAGGAAAACAATTATATTAATAAAACAATTGCATTTTCTTTGTAAAAGACCTCCAGACGTCTCTGCCCATACCTTGAAAGTCCACAAAATTCATATAATGTAAGAGGCTGTGGGTAGCCTGGTGGTTAAAGTGTTTGCTCATCACACCAAAGACCCAAGTTTAGATTCCCCACATGGCAATGTGCGAAGCCCATTTCTGGGGTCCACTACCATGATATTACTGAAATATGCCTAAAAACTGAGTAAAACTAAACACACTCATTCATACGGCATTATGTCTGAAAAATGACAAGTAACTTCAGATGATAAATTCTTAGCTTTACTGAAACAGAAGCTGACTATGCTACTCACAGACATGAATTTGTCTTTGACATCTTTGTGGATACTGGCAAATAATGCCACAAAACTGTCAGCAATTCTGTCAAACAGGCGGTCCTTGTCCTTCTTGAAACCTCTCTGAATTGAAGCAAAAGAAACACACATTCAAACCTAAGAAAAAGACAAGAGATGGCTCTATCCATCTCACTCACAACTTTCTAGAAAATGATGAAACTGCAAGGTCATGGAGAATACCTGCCTGACAGTGACCCTTTTGCATTGGTTGTCAAGGATGCAAAAATTTCTACCTTGGACATTTAAATACAAGACAAACAATTTTACACCCCAAACACCAATACAGTAACACACAGTCCAAATCAAGCTCAATATTTAAATTATCACACAATAGGAACATATAGTTAGAGTCCCACTGTAAATTATATACATGTGCACAAATGACATAAGCTGATAAGGTCTCTTGAGTCAAGGGAGCTAAGAATGTAGGCCCTTAGAATCTCCCAAATTTTCTACTGTATTATCACAGTACATACATGTTACAATCGAAATGAATTCTACACTTTCCAGCTTTGAACAGAAACTCCAAACTTTCTGATTGTGCAAAACACTGGCACAACTGCACTGGATTTGGAGCATGAATCTTTCATGAAGATGCTTTAGTCTTTAGTAGAGTCAAACAGTGACACAGAAATGCCACAAAAATATGAGTGGGGTAGCAACTGCTACACCCATAAGAGTAATGAAGAAGAGAATGGAACTTGGTCTCGAAGGAAGAGGCCATGTATCTGGGTGTTCTTTACCTCTTTGTTGAAGCGATCCAAGAACACCCACCAGAATGTGTCCTGCATCACTGCTACTGATGCCTCCGAGAGAAACAGCTTTTTCCAGAACTTCTTGAATCCAGACTATAACATCAAACAATGGACTTGAACTAATTTCCCCGAGTACAGAACCTCAGTGAATGAGGTTTAAACACACACATTGAAATGTATTTTGTGCTACAGTAGTTTCTAACAAATCTGTTCATGTAATCTAACATTTGTGTAAAAAAAATAATATGAGTAAAATAGAATAAACGACACATTTTCCTTGGTTCGTTGGTTGCTACACAGATTGAAATCTTGTGCACTTGGGGCACTGAGGAGACTTACGACATTACTTGTGATTACTCACATTGAAGTCCTGTGCATTTGTGACTCGGTTGAGTAATGGTGGGGCCTCCAGCTGTCCCGGAAGCTCCACTAGTTCTCCATGACGGAATCCTGGAAAGGAGCAGTAGTCCAGACTTTTCTTCCGAGTCTCCATTAGAGAGTCCACAAAGTCCTGTAGATATGATGGAGTGAAACGTTAACTGAAACAATGTCAATACTAGGCTATCCACCATCCCAGCTTTGTCAAGATTTAGTAATGCTGTTCACCTTCCCAACATTGTCTAGACTATGCTACCCACCATCCCAACTGTGCCATGACAAGGCTACCCACCATCCCAGCATTGTCAAGACTAGGCTATCCACCATCCAAACTGTGACATGACAAGGCTACCCACCAACCTAGCATTGTCAAGACTTTGCTATCCACCATCCCAACTGTGCCATGACAAGGCTACTCACCATCCCAGCATTGTCAAGACTAGGCTATCCACCATTCCAGCATTGTCAAGACTAGGCTATCCACCATCCCAACATTGTTAAGACTAGGCTACCCACCATCCCAACATTGTCAAGCCTAGGCTATCCACCATTCCAGCATTGTCAAGACTAGGCTATCCACCATCCCAGCTTTGTCGAGACAAGGCTAACCACCATCCCAGCCTTGTCAAAACTAGGCAAATCACCATCCCAACTTTGTCAAAAATAGGCTGTCCCACCACCCCAAATGTCTCAAATGACTACTGTAGAACACAGATGTGACTATAAACAACTCTGAATTAACTCACAATACTTTTATGTCCTCGAGCACTGCTGTGTGATTTCACCGCATCGGACTCAGACATCTCCGTCATAAATGCTGAAAATTAGAATGATAGATATCAACTTCCCTCACAGTGGGACTTATCCTGCAGTCACTCCATCTAAAATACATTGATTCTGTACATGTATACATGATAGGTCAACAGAACAAAATCCTAAGACAATCTGGAGTCATTTGTTGGTTGTAAACCCACTTTAGTGCAGGGACAGGGTGCTGACAAACACAGAAACATACACTGGGAATGGAACCCACAATATCCTGCATTCTAATGGGACACAACTCTATGTCACATTGAAACTGTGCTCTTCATCTGTTCTTTCTCCACGGCACAGTCAAAAGTTTCACAGCCTCGATGTAGCTTCTAGTGAAGAGTACTGAACTGTCATCTGAATGTAATTATGTACTCATTCAGTGAAAATGTGTGATTGCTTTAGATGCACAGTGACTTTGTCTTTTCCATTGCCTTACCAAGATACATGCATAGAGAGTATGTGTTGAATTTTATTTTATACCTGGTATTTTGTTTGGCTTGATATAAATATATGACATTTTCATACATTGTTTTCTGTTTTCAAAAGTATTCTTCTAACAATATGTTTTGGGTCTTGTTAAACAAAAACAATCAAAAAAGAAAAATGGTTCAACAAGAACACCTAGACATGTATCATATTTGATGATATATACTGCAATAAACTCCATCATCACATCCCTAGTAATCTCTTTACACAAAATACCATTACAATAACACAACAATATGAAGGAAATCTTACTTCTGGAAGGAGAGTGGAACAGCCTGTCTGTCAGACGAGATTCTCGCTTGTTATCAGTGACAATACGATCTGCAAAATATACCAGCTTCTCCTCGAGACACATCAGTCTATCCTCCAGTTTCTCCAGCATGTGCAGACCCAGGGCTGGTGCAAAGTCAAGGGAAACACTGCGAGTGAGCACACAACACTGCTAACTTAGTTCTGTAGTGTGAGTGGGATGTGTTTGAAAGCTGCTTCAAAACAGCAGTTATCTAGGTATTCACAACCATGGTATGCATATCCTGACACAGAGAAGGGATACAACTCTTCACAGCAAGATGTGATGTGTTTTTACTTTGTGAAACAAGAGTCATCAGAAGATGACATATCACCCCTGGCTTCCACATACTTGCAAGGACAAATCATCTGACAGTTACTTGATGTATTTTGAGACAGAGTTTGAGTCGTTTCCATGGAAATCATGAAAAACATAAATGCCATACATCTGTAAACAGCAAAAGGCACCACTGCAAGATATGTCTCATATATCTGCCAAGACCTGTTGAAAGATATCAAATGGTTTTCAAGTTGTACACAGCCAATCGCTCTCTTTTGAGACTAAGTACGAATCATTTCCACGGAAACTGGGACAAATAAAAATGTCAAAAATTTGTAAATAACAAAAGCTACCACTCTGGGGTCTAGCTCACATATTTGCCAAGCTTTGCAGAGAGATATTGAGCAGTTTTCATGTTGTGCTCAGGAAACAGAGCACATCCCTCCGTTTTGAGACTCAGTACAAATCATTGCCATGGAAACCCAGAAAATATATCACCAAATTCTGTAAATAGCAAAAGGCACTACTTTAGGGTCTGCCTAACATATCTGCAAAGTTTTGCAGAAAGATATTAAGAAGTTTTGAGTTGTGCTCTGGAAACGAAACCCATGCTTCCATTTTGAGACAAACTGTGAACAGTTTCCATGGAAACCCAGAAAATCATAAATCACAAAAACCTGCAAAGTGCAAAAGCCACCACTTTGGGGTCTGCTACACATATCTACCAAGTTTTACTGACAGATATTACTGGTAAGAAGTTTTCGAGTTGTGCTCTGGAAACTAAACACATCTCTCACTTTTGAAACGAAGTCCGAAACATTTTCATGAAAGCTGAGAAAATAATAAATCACAAAACCCTGTAAATAGCAAAAGGCACCACTTTAGGTTCTGACTGATATATCTACCAAGTTTCGCAGGAAGATATCGAATGGTTTTTGAGTTATTCTCCGGAAACGAAGCCCACTCCTTACACGGGCACAACCAGAGGTTCAGTTTATTATATCTTCCAATTTTGGTCTAAAAATAATGAACAGTTTTTCAGTTATGCTCTAGAAACAAAATGATAACTGACAGATGGACAAGGCATCGACTATATCCCCCCCAGCATTACATGCCCGGGGGGATAATGAGCTCTGACCTATCTAAGTTGTATCAGATTCTTCTTTGCCAAAGGTCCTCACACAACTGACTAGTATTAAGTGGCATTTACCAAGAATTCTTACTTCTCACACTGAGAGATTCCATTTGTTTTGGGGGGGTGGGGTTAAGAAATAACATGTTATATAGACAGATGATCAAAACTTGATTCCCTCTTTGTATATTGGTCGATGCAGTGTTAAGCCCCTACAAACGGCACTGCTCTGTCTAGTCATGAAGTACTTGAGTTAGTAAGATCACCCAGGACTTAATAAAGATATCTGGAATTTATAACAATCAGGATATTCAATATTTCGGATAATCAGGAATTAAATGATAAGACACTGCTACGACTAATCTGACTGATCATGTTACTTATTTATCTTGTACACAGAGTCTGCTGAACATGATTTGTCAATGATAATATTTCCGTTTAATACTTTCTAAATTCAACATTCTTCCATGAAAGTCTGAGGTAGTTTCATGAACATAGGCCTCAGTGTAACCAATACATAAAATGTGATGTGGAGAAGTACAAGTGACATCTTAGAGGACTTACTGACACCTAACCATCATGATCATTGATCGCACAATCCTGTAAGGTAATGCACTTCCTGAACTGTGGTCTACATTACACTCTAAATCAATTGAGATGAAGCTTTGAGTAAATACACAAAGAATATCCCATTATGAGGCTGACAAAGTGGTTCTTGAGGACTAGTAAACGGTACAGCTTAGCTCTTGTTACAATTTAGTAGACAGAAAATATGTAATGTCAAAAGAAAATATAAAAGAAAATTAATAGGTATTATGGTGTTACACTGTTTGTCTGATTATTCAAGAAAACCTTGAATGTTTTTAAGCATCTGAAATACCACAGATATGCATGATGACAATTGTTCATTGCAATCCGTACTGAATTATTTTACAATGTGATTAACCTGATCCCAACAACAGATTTGTATTTTTGATGATGTTAAGATGCATGATCACAGGGCAACTGTTTTTATAGGAGCCACAGATTACTCTGTGCTTTAACCGAATCCGCAGTATCGCGAAGAGTGTTATTGTGAAGGATGATTGTAGTTATTTATAAGTTGACATAAAATTTAAATAATATTCCCTAGTGCAAGTAGGTGACTAGAATAATCATTGCATGAATAAAACTACAAGCTGCGAAGTTGATCACCTCAGGCTTGACAAACACAGACAAACTCAGACATTGACATACACAGACATTGAGATACTCAGATATGAATCTTCAGTCAAGGTAGTTTTGAGTGAGTGTGAGTGAGTGCTGAGTTATGTCAGTCATAACATGGCACATGGGAGGATATCGTGATGAGTCTTGGATTCTAACCCTTGAGCAAGGATATCAGACTAAACATATCAGGGCCAACTTGGGTTATGAACCCACAATCACAGTGTCATGGCAACACAGCATGGCTTATTGCGGTACCTTTAACAAATGGCTTTGATCATCTAAAGAATTTGAAGACGATGAGATATCATTTAGACCTCTCATATACAGTACTTTACATACTTCATTCAAACAGGACCCGTGAAGATCCGTGTCAGAAGTATAAGAGAAAACACGCTTCCGAGTTTCTGGTAGACAATTTGAAACCAGAGGGGGAGGGAAAGCGTGACTCTGATGATTTTACATTGTCTACCAAAACCGAGGAGAAGTGTTTTCTCTAACATATATACCATCAACGATGCGTAATTACATTGTAGATGATCATTTAATGAAGCTGCATAACAATAACTGAAGTGTGCATAAAATCAATTTCATAGATGCTCACGTCGTTGATCACTGGATTGTCTGTGTCAGACTCAAATATTTACAGGCCATCTCCATATAGCTGGAATATGGCTCAGTACTTTAAACAACAAACCAAACCATCATTCAAACAGGAAGAGACTCAGTGTAATAAACGGCAATAATTTTTTCATTTGTTTATTTATTCTAAGTCTTAGCCAAAGAACAGCCTACGGGTGCCAGACAAGGATACGAGCTGCTTCTCTCAGTATGTCAGAGATATCCTCCTGGGATCCTAGCAGAGTTCCTTCTTTGTTGAAGTTCAAGGGTGGAAGTCCACTCACAGGGTGTGGCCAGTCACGCTTAAATAGGAAATCAAAGTAATTTTACATATTCATACATCTGAGCCTCAAGAGAATGTAATTAATTTTTCTCAACAAATTCATCAATCCACATACACCTTTGATTGACTGATTGAGTTTAGCTTTGCAATATTCCAGCAGTAACACGTCAGGGAACACCAGAAATGGATTTCACACATGCCACGTCTTCGGAATGATGAGAAGATGCTTTAACCACTAGACTACGCCATCCCCACACGTCTCATGCTCCCAAACAACTGTTATGACAGTTAGGTATGTTTTATAGATCAGCCAAACCCAGAAATTTAAATGTATATAAGGATTCTGTTTACCCCTTTGCTCAACAATGATTAGAGATAAGTCATATATTTAAAGGAGTAGTTTGGAGGGGGTGCATCAGAGTGAATCATGGGATGGTCCCCAAATACTATGAATGAGTGAGTTTAGTTTTAAACCACTTTGTAAACAATCTTTTTGAGAAAATATGACAAGTATCACGGGAGGGGCTTTATTGTAAATATAGTGTTGTATCAAAATCTTTAGAACATCCCTACTGGCAAACAACCAGTTATCGCTGCATACTAGTGATCTCCAACACCTGGCTGTAGCACTTGCACAGACAGCTAGCTTGACTTGTACCTCAGTAGAATTTCACACACTGACACATCATAAAAGCAAGAGGCTACCAGAGTTAAAATCAAGCTGTTGGAGCAAGAGCTACATCCAGGTTTTGGAGATGGCTGGTACGCAAAGATAACTGGTCACTAGCCAATATGGGTAGTTAAGATACCTAGCACTGACATACATGTGTCTTAGCTACCCTATGGAATAAATGACCTGACCCTTAGATTGGTTGTAAAACTTAATGTCCACATATAAATTTCACGTTATGCGAGCTTTTGCAACGTAAAACTGCTTAGTAAACATACCCATCCCTCAGCCTGCAGGTATTCCTCCAGGTTGGTAGGGGGGTTATCTGCATCATCCCGATCCACAGACGTCACTTGTCTCTCCTTCTCCTTGTTCTCTAGCTTGGCCATAATGGCTGCTATTTTGGGGTCCATCTTGTGTAAATGCTTAAGACCCGCTCTTCTGAATCTCTATACAGTAGCTGCAGTAAAATAGTATGCTTCAAAATTTTCATTTTTGTCCATTTGATTCGCTTTTTCCATTCATACAGAAGTGATTGTGGCTGTAGTGAGTAAGTTTAGTTTTAATTTGCACTCAGCAATATTCCAGCTATATGGCGACAGTCTGTAAATAACTGAATCTGGACCAGACAATTCTGTGCTCAACAACATGACCATCGATCTGCACAATTGGAAACCGTTGACATGTGTAAACCAAGTCATGGAGCCTGACCACCTGTATTCGAACTGTAACTACATAGAAGATCTTAATGACATTTATGCAAAACTTTATGATTGAATATGCTGATCTCTTACAGTGAACTTCAGAGTCAAAGACGGCAGGTATCCGGTATTCGATCTGTAATCATTCCAACAGTTCATAATGCATTAGTCTACACTCAAATCTGTCGGAACTGACAATAACGAAATGTGGAAAACAAACGCATTTTAAATGTTTTAAACAAGCAGTTTACACTTTATGTAAGGATACACATATCTGCACACCTTACACAACATGCATGGGAGCCTGAGCCATCGAGATATTTTGATATTTAGAGCCTAAAATAAATCTATCAAATCCATCGCTGATCTCAGATAATCTGCTCCTTATTTTTATTGGTGAGTTGATACATCCTGAGCATTACCTTAGCATCAATATGTTCACAATATCACATCGAACTATAGCGATCGGCACATGAATGTTGAAAACACTGTGCTCTTCGTTACGCTCATTCTGACAGTCGAGTTGCTAAGAACGCCATAGATGTACTTCCGGTGGAATTAGAGTTACCTCCCCTGACTTAACTTGCACGGGAGCTTTGTTCTGGTTAGTAAATAATATTGCTTATTTCTATATTGTTTCATTCTAATGGCAATGCGTTTCACATAATTAAGTTGGTATTGAATGGAATAATAAAAAAATATCAGGTATCACACAACACATGTTGGAGTCCTCATCATCAGCTGCAACATCACACAATCAACACGCTTTTATCCCAATAATTTATTATCCCATTAGTATCACCACTGTCCATGCTCGTCGACCCACTAGCCTTTAACGATATGTCCTTTATTAAACTATTCATGGCGAATTCGTAACATCAAGCAGTAAAAGCAAATATTCATAAAACGGTGCTGTTACGTACAAGAAGTTGGACATCCAGAAACGGAGACACAGTGGTACTTGTCGTTTTTCGTTTTTAATTTCCAGGGAGTGAGAATGGTTTTACGCCGCTTTTAGCAATTTTCAAGCAATACCATCAGGGGGCACCAGAGGCGGGCATCATCACACATTGTACCAATGTGGAGAATGGAACCAGGGCCTTAATCGTGACGAACGGACGCTTTAACTGTTATGCTACCCCAACGCCCATTTTCATTATGAAGGGCCAATACATTACTATACTACATGCATCGTGTTCTTCACTACTGAATCATCCTTTCTTGTGGTTTCATCAGAGATAATGAATTATATATACAGTCCCTGGTTTCATCTATCACACGTTGTGAAAATGTTCATGTTGAATGCGCACCAATTATGATTTATACCACTTCAGTCTTTGCCTTTATACATGCTTCAAATGTCCTAATGCGAGAACTTTAGGTATCATCGCGATTTGGAACATCGTTTACTTTCCATACCTGCATGTAATTGACAACGTCAATTAGTGAGAATAATGAGTGTCCACTATGAGAGACAAATTGTTTCTTTTTCCTTGAATACATTCGTTTATTATATGGTGAAACATCTTCTGTTGGGTGTCAATTGTTTGCTAGTTTGGTGTTTACCGCCTTTGTAAACTGTAAATAATCGAATCTGTGATCAACAACATGAGCATCGATCTTGGAAAATGGGATACGATGACATGTGTCAATCAAACTACCGATCGTGACCACCCAATCCCGTTGATCGTGATCGCGGAAGACCGATCGAGCTGGGATCTTCACGGGTCGGGTGTCAAAGGCAAAACACATGAACGTTTTCAAACCAGATTTACGGTATTAGGGTGAGCATGTTCTCTTGTGTCGGTAGCAACAGCCCGAGTCACAACTACTATTAGCATTTGTGTGCATGTTGCTTCTCCCAGAGAAACAGTAATGGCAGTGAAATAGGTCTTAAGAAACCTGCGAATAGTTTATCAAATACATTTATGCGAATCGATTGGCGGCAATGCATTAGTCTATTGACGAAGTGGTACCAGGTAATTGATTAGTTTCTTTTCCCTCTACCTTTCCAAAGAAAACCTGCTCAAATAAAAAAATAGTTATCAATCTTTGATAATAGCATTACCATTGCCATAGTTAGTTATTATCAGTTTGACAAATAACATAATCTTATCGATTAGACTTGGCTTAAATTTTGACACTATAGATAAATATAGCTTTACACCGGTTTCTGTCTATTGCCAAATAACGCTGTACTAATATAGCTTTCCATTAAGAAATTACCATTTCGTAATTGTTCCTAGAGAATATTACGCACGTATCACGATTGGTCGAGGTAATAGAAGAAGAGTATAAGAATGATACTGATGATGTAGTCGTAAATCGATGTATCTATCCACAAGGTGCAGGCACATACACATTGGTTCTACGTGTTGGTGTCTCGGCAGTGCTTGCTTGTAACAAAACAGTTCTACATAGGTTTGTCTGAAGTTTATTCTGTTTATATGAAATATGTGTTTATGTCGGGGACACAGTCCTCATTAATGAGGTTACCAAAAGGATCGATCGCACTCTTGGCCCTTATTTAAACACACGATCAATGCTAGGAAATCAAGACAATTGTCGGAGTGTATCGATAATTTCGTTATTGACAACTAGAGTAATGTTGTACTAACTCTTAGCAACCCGTGTCAACCAATCAGTGATGTAGGCATACGAATCACGGGTAAACTAAGGGAAGTATTTAACCCTTGATGACTGTTGTCAACCTACGAATTCCGTGGCTCACACAGACCGGCATCGGAGGACTCCAGGTAAGTTGTTTTTGACTCGTTATGCAACACAAGCAGTGGACACATTAAATACATTAACTCCACAGGGGAAGGAAGTTGTGTGGAATTCAATCCTTTATTATCAGAACAAATCGTGTTTTGTTAGTCAATTGCCAAATGTAGAAAGAAATAACTGCACCCATATCGATGGCTATTCAACGCTAAAGCTTGTTGACCGAAGGCTACACCACACCTTTGGTTGACTGGTTGGTTAACGCCACACTCAGCAATATTCCAGAGAGTTGCGGTCTATAAATAATAATCGAGTCTGGACCAGACAATTCAGTGATCACCACCATGAGCAGACAGGTGGATGCGCCCCCAGAGGGCGCATAAGGCAACAGTAAGACATTTGGGAGACTCCCCAATATGTTTCATTACACGCTATGTATCAACTGTCCTGATTACTGAAACTACCTATTATTACATACTGATACACATGTCAACAAATTTAGTGTCCAGCATATATTGGAAATCTGTGTGTAGCATCATTCAGAATAAATATTTCGACTGTCTTTTTTAAACATACTGTTAGTGAAGGAAGATTGTCAATAAATATAATTTGACCTTCATTAGTTTTTCAAGGAGAACATAGAGCCATCCTTTTTTGGTAAGAGCAAGAACAACATACCACGTCGTTATATGGCATAAAAAACAATTCACCAGTTCAGTGAACCTTTCAACAGTGAATGTGGAAACATTAAGCACGGGTCCTCTCGAACTCGCTGAAATCAGATCCTATATCCCGAGTGGAATCTCTCCTCATTTAATGAAACTCGAATTGTTCGTTTTCAAACTTAAACTCTGAATATGCTTACGTGCGAAACATATATGCATAATTAATGTAATACTGATTCTGTGATTTCAAAGCCTGGGGTCGAATGTTGTCAAGGATTTATTATACGCGCTGAGAAGCTGATATCATGTCCAGAGTCTGAAAGTCATGTTCGTAAAGATAGTCCTAAATAAAGTAATGTCGGAAATAAGACAAAACCACTGTTTTTCGTTTTTATATCTACAATGAATGTAGTTAATATGTGAAAGTGTGAAACATTGGCCTAACTACAGTCTCCGTTTTAGTGAGATAGGAAAGGTAGAAAAGGGACTTTACTGAGGAGAGATTAATGCGGCTTTTACCCAAGTCCAAATGCAAATTAGTGTGAGATGGTATTGTATTTTAAAGGACATTTTTTATATACCCATCATAAAATCAAACTCTGCTCCATTATAAACGACTGGTGATGTAAAACGTGCAACATTAATACTGGAACTATTAATGATGTCGTTACCAAGGAGTCTAACATTAATACTGGAACTATTAATGATGTCGTTACCAAGGAGTCTCTTACTTTGAAAAGAAACAAGTAGGAGGCGTCGTCTCAAACGGTGTGTCAAGACGGGTGTCACGGACGGTGGCTGGAGTCGGATTGGGAATAGAGATATCGGCTGAGAAACGATAATCTTTTAGGGGAATTCAACTAGGGAAGCAAACGGCATGTCATAACAATTTACACACAATATCCATATCCATCTAGATTCGTTTCCGACAGTACTTTAATGTCCAATATATGCTATGCTGCTATTTTAACCGTGTCTTGTACTTCCAGGGCTGGAAAACCAGTATTAAACAGGAGACTTAATGCTTTGTTTACTGCATAAAATGCAACATGATAGTTGTTGAATAAATGTTATATCCCCCTTAAATAGAACCTTTAAAATCCCCATCTGGAGCTATTTGTTTTAAAAGTTTGCCAAGAATAGTTGTCCGAATTGTTTTAACGAATACTGAATACAGGGCTTCATAGATCGCCAACAGTGCTGTACGGATCTATATAAGACGAGGCAGTAACCAAACAGAAGAAATACGCGGACTATACTGACTCGAGAAAGACAATGGACACCAATAAGTATACCAGAAATGGCGCGATGGGTGCACATTATTTGACAAAAAAAGAAAGACCCATGTTTGGCGTAAGAGGCGACTAACAGGATCGAGTGGTCAGGCTCGTCGACTAGGTTAATGCATGTCATCGTACCCAGCTGCGTATAGATCGATGCTCATGCTGTTGATCATGGTTGCTTCCTTCACACTCAGTTATTTACAGATCTCCGCCAAACAGTTGAAATGTGGCTGAGTGCATTAAACAACAAACCAAGCAATCATTCAAACTGGAAGAAAGTCATGATGTCAATCACGGAATAGTCTGATCTCTAAAGATGTGTATACATGCACTCAAATATCCCCGTGGTATATTTTCCCGGGAGTATATCTGCCCCCACGAGGGTATTATATGTCGGGAAAAGGCATATACCCCCGGGGGTAAATTTACCCCAGTGGGTATATTTGCGCTTGCTCCAGAGATTATTTGCCTACGGGAGAACATTTACCCCCAGGGGTATTTCATGCATATAAACGCATTTTTAACAATATACAGCGTTGATCTAGGTGTTCTTCTGGCTTCTTCTGCACTCGATCAGACAACATTCTGTCCATCTCAATCAAAAGAACGTTGGGTGACATCCACCATTGAAAGCTTTTGATGAACAGTTCAAGTTGGGACATTGCATTCTGAATGTTGATCGGTTTAATGCTGACGTACAGCTAGCTGTTGGTCACCTGCATAACTGTTGAAGAGAAGAGAATGTTTTTGCATCAGGATTCCGAGTGGCTGAGTGCAAGAGAAAAGATCAGGACCTAGGACAGATCCCTATGGAACACCACACGTCAAGTCAGTAGATTGAAGTGTGTTGTTGTTGTTTAAGTTCTTTAACAGTTCGACTCACTGGAAGTGAAGCAATAATCCAGCAATATGTCGACGATCTGTAAATAGTCTGGACCTGGCAATCAAACCAAGCCAGCGGGCCGGTCTCGACAAGCCTGTGTTGCTGAAGACCAATTAACCTAAGGCTTGCATTTCTTTGAAACCTCCTTCTTATTACGCTATGTAACTATGTAGATCCAAGCATCTAATTATGTTGTAACTTAATGTCAATGCTCGAGACCATTTTATAAATACACACCCAATTACACGCATCCCAGGCCGTGATATTGCTGGATATTGCTCAAACCATACTCACTCATACTATAAATATTGTTATTGTAGAACAAAAGTTTGTCTCTTCAGTAAACGTTTTGTCTTGTGTATTTCAAACTTTATTCATATTTATTTATCAGTCTGACATGTCGCTGTGGTTATCAACAGGAAATATATCCAATAGACTCATATCTGGTCGACATTTTAGTAACGATCGGTTTGTAGTTCTGATACATCACCATAGCAACAATCACGCAACACAAAACTCAGCTTGATTCCATCTACCGTACTGATAATTCTAATGTAATCACCATTTAATCTTTGTTCCCACTTCGACACACCTGTACCCAATTCACAATGGTTAATGATTTTATCCAAGACTTCGAGGTTTTCGAGCTTTCTGTTTGCCCAAATTGTCAATCGAATGGTATTTTCAATGAACAAATTACCTATAGAAAAATGATTGCCTACAAGGTATGAACATTTACAACCACCAGGATTAATTGATCCTACCTGATGTTAGACGCCGTCTTCAAGGTTATTTCCCCTACCCAGGAAAACATGCAGGTAAAAATATGTGGAAAGTATCGGCACCGTTAAGGCTAACGTCTACAAACAATGTTCCCAAAGAATTCTCATAAGAATAATGAAAGAGACTTTCTTCCTCAAACTGAGGAAAACTGGACTTGCCGCATATTCTAGACTTGCGAGGGATTTCTTGGACATATTTGTTTCAACGTCTGTTTGACAGACTAAATTACCGTTTACTGTGCGGGTGCAGGTTTAATATTGTTAGCCTGCCTAGGTACCGTGCCGTAGTTAAATGTTTAAACCTAGGTATTCTCAAAATGGTGAGCTTGTCATGGCTCCTGTCACAAACACTAACAAGGGCAAGTCAATTATTCTTCGAAATAAACAGCAAGGGACATATAGTACAAGTTATAATGAGGATATTACACAAACTGGAGAATACCCTCCACGTTTACCATGAAATGTTTGCAAGCATATTAACTATAAGGCCTTATGTCCTGCAGCCCTGACCATTCAGCTTTTGTTCAAACATTTTAGTATGGTTCTCCTATGCCCAGCGTCCTGCTTGTGTTGATTGATTGTCGCTGAATAAATACACCCACACTAAATATTGACTCCAGAAATCTGGACAACAACTGTCAAATAGACGACAGAGAAATGACATTAATCGATCAACTGCGTGTATTGTAATATAGCACTGAAGATTTCAAACGGTGGAAATTCCTAAAATCTCGGTCCAATAAATCGAAAACTAGCCCCTCACCTATTACGTCATGGATCGTGTCTGTACGAAGCCAGATGTTAGAGGGTAAGTAAATTTACAATCATCCAGGGTAAGTCACTAACGCAATACCACTCGCACATGTCAAGCGATCAAATTAGGGTTAACCGACATTGGTTAGAGAGAGAGAGAGAGAGAGAGAGAGAGAGACAGAGAGAGAGAGAGACAGAGAGACAGAGAGTGAGAGAGAATTTTTCAGAATTTTCACAGAGAGAGAAAGGCACTTTATATTTAGAGTGAGTGCGGGAGTGAGTGAGTGATTAAGGTTTAACGCCGCTTTTAGTAACATTCCAGCAATATCACGGCAGGGGACATCAGAAATGGGCTTCACACAATATACCCATGTGAGAATTCGAACGAAGGTCTGCAGCTTGTCAAGCAGACGTGTTAATCACTGGGCTACCCCACCACCCTTTTATATTTAGATATGACTCGTCACTATAGACAGTTACATCTACATCTGCATGTTGTGTCATGATGACACATATTACAGATGCGCAGTCAATGTAATGTTTTGACACATCATTTCAATATACGTAAGCATTCACCCATTATAGTTGCAAGTGCATAGCATAATATAAACAAGTAAACACTGCATTACACCTGTAAATACAGACTTAAATAATACACTCGTGTTCCTATCTTTATTCCAGGACCAGAACAAATGTCTTCGATGGAAAGCCAATCACTAATCTGCAAAATTTTAGCAGTCACATGTCTCATCAGCGTAGCAACGTGCCACTTTCAGTTCAACACGAAGAATTTCAAACTGTACCGGTTGTGGGACATGGATGATCGAATGCCGCCCTTTCCCCCTCTCAGTCCCATCACCTGTAAGGAGGAGTGCGCCATGTTCTGCCTGAATGACGTCACGTGTGCAGCTTTCACATACGGAGAATACGTCAAGTTCTGTATGATGACCCCGGAAGTAGTCCGACCTTACGATGTGTCCATCAGCATGTCACTCCCTGGCTACACACACTACAGCATATACGAAGGTAGGTCCACTCTGTGGGTGTAGCTGGTCAATTGTAATATTCAAAATACCAGTCACCAAAAAGGATAATTCTTTACGCTTCGTCCTCAGGAAACTAAAACTGTGTTTTAGTATGCTCAGCCACAGATAGTAGCACATGTAGTATTTCATATATATAAAAACATACATATAAAAGGATTCCCATGAGTACACACATTCCGTGCAGCTGTTGTGAGCTGATACAGACTTAGAAAGGCATTACGTCTTCAAAAGAGAGACGCGCAATGTTCAGCCATATTAAATCCCTTTGGGCAGTTTTGGCGCAATGAATGTTGAGATTTATGAAATGAATGGCTAATGAATGATTCTGTTGGTTTGGTTTCCGAATAGTTGCTCAGCACCAACTTCAGACCACCGACAATCCCCTTGGAAATCCACGCAAAGACTTCAGAACCAACCTGTCAAATATTGCACAATGTAAGAAATGACAAACTACCAATCGAAACAAAGGTATAACTCATAAAATTAATTCTAACAATAGCGTAGCCGGTATACGTAGGGTTGAGTCCTATCCTGGATTTGAACCCATGCACTCGGAGTTCTGAGAGTCAGACGCCAACATCATGACTCAGAGAATGCACTGAGAAAGTGTATTGCCTACTATGACACACTTAACATGTTTTATACCGGTGCTAATGGTATATCATTTCAGCTAATACATGTGTATAATTAGTGAGTAGTTGATATGAATATTTAAACACTGGTCGCACGCTCGACTGACAATTGTCACCACAGGTCCCGGCATCCCCGAATATTTACAGACAACCACAGACTCAAATTTACTTTATGTTAAGATACACTGACTAACTTTTCAACGTTATATGGTTAGCCTCAAAGGACGGAGCGAGTTATTTGCGAAAAACAGTGAGTTTTTAATGACTCTTCATTTCTCCTCAAGGTAGTGAATTACAACATTAAGTGCCACTACCAGTGGTTGTATTTTCAATTACGAAATGAGTCTCTTGTTACTCGTGTCTGCTCATGGCATTGTCAATGATCCCATAGAGATTACTGTTCAGTGTAGACTGAATGGATGATTGGATATTCAATACTTACGAAACATGCAGACACTCCTCATGAAAACTAAAGCAACAGTCGGTACTTTTCTTTCACCTTTAACAGAACTACCGGGCAAAAGAAAGTTATCACACTTAAAGTAATTGTATGAAAACGTAGGGACGTAGGGACTTGTATCAACACAAGCCTGAAACATTCACCAAAACGTAACATGGTCCTGATAACAATGCAGCTGTACGAATCGTACATTTTTCAAAACGTGAAAAACGTCATTGTGGCTCAGATCCAAATGCACGTGCATGATTGTGGTATAAATACCTATGTTATATCTGCAGCCAATATTGGGTCTTCACGTCACTCCGGCTTCGGTTGTCTAATTGATAAACCGCTACAGCAAACAGGTAGGACCCAAGACCTCCCACGATCGGGAAGACCAAGCGTTCGAAGATCACTACATCCGACAGATTCACCCCCGGAACGTATTCACATGGGTGATGTCAACAGCAGCGGAAGCACTAGAACATGCCATCAGGAGAGGAACAGCCTTTCTACGACTTGGAATGGCTGGTATACAACCCTACTACCCTTTCCGTGGAATGGCCCTGACCCGTCTTCACAGGCAACTGTAATGGACATGTGCGCCTGTGGCAGCAACGTGACTTTAAGAACGTCCTTTTTACAGATGCAGGTCGGTTCAGTCTCTTCATAAACAAAGGCCGAGATCGAGTATACTACGTAGAGCAGATGCGCCAAGCTGTGCACGAAGTTCGGCGGCTGTGAAGGCGTCACGGTTTAGGGCGACGTGTGTGGCCTGGTTAGGCTACATAAAAAAGTGAACTCTTTTTCGGGCATCAGCGCATCACTTATTTTTGTGGGCCTAACAATTTTTGTTGCCATTTACAAAAAATAATTTCGAATTGACCGCGTCCCGATCATCCTAACTGTAGAATGAGTGGCTGTAAGAGCGAGTGTGTATGGCTCTACAAGTCAGTAACAGGAGCTAAAGTTCCAAAGCTGTATTTCTGAGAGAGAAAAAATAAAAATGTGTCACATTTTTCTGTCAAACATTTTAAAAAAAGACCTACCGCCCTCGTCACCTTTGACAAAAATGTGCCCGAGAAACATTTATTATTTTTTTATGCAGCCATATCATCATAGGAATCTGAGTATCCCGCGATACAGGGCTGAAGTGTTAAAAGACCGTTTGTAGTACCATCGCGTGAACCCCAGTGAACATCTCTTGGGTTATCGTGATCGTCAGTTGAGACAGCGTGTATCACCTTCAGCGAACCGACAGGAACTAAAATGGACTCTCTCTTGGACTTATGGAACGGGATTCTTGCTGACTTCATCCGCCGACTGACGATGTCAATGGGGAGACGTGTGTTGGCGTGTATAGAACTACAGGGTGGCCGCACTCGCTGCTGATGGTGTGTTCCCAGAGTGAGGGGTGTTTTTCTAAATGGTTCTAGATAGATGCTTTTCCAATCAAGGTGTCTATCAATAATATTTTCCCATTTACGTTCAAATAAAATGTTAATTAATGTTCACCATTTCAGTCATTGTATAATTATATTCAAAACGTTCGATCTCACCGTGTCAGACATTCTATGTATTCAAGTACACTTCACCGTTTCAAACATTGTATAAAAATACTGAGTCTCAACACGTTCGATGTAACTGTGACAGACATTGTATGTATTCAATAATATTTCACCGTTTCAGACATTGTATAATCAGATTTAATGAGTTCGATCACACGATGCAAGACAGAAGTTTATTCAGTACAAACATATAACAAGAACAAGAACATTGTAATTAGTAATTGTAATTAGTTCATTTTCATACAGTCAAGTTTAGCTTTAGAAGTATTGCAACTGACTTCAATAGATGTGCATTTGTTAAAAGAAGTTTACATTTTAATCTTGATGGAAACGTTTGGTAGAAACTAGGTAGATACAGGACTTGGAGACTTAGTGTTTCACATGTCTTCGACCATATCAGTTTGTTGTAAAAACAACACCTAGATATTTATGACGTGATACAAAATTCATTTGCTTTCCATTATGGAACCATATTTCTAATTTCTTAAGATATTCCCACTTAGAGCAAAAACGATACAAGGTATCAAGTTTTCTTTGTAAACCGATAACAGTGCCATCAAGAAAGGTAACATCATCTGCAAAATGCAGTAACAAAATATCATTAAAACCATCTTTGACAAATATTCCTCTTAATTCTCAATTATTCATTTCTACACAAGCTCATTGAGAAAAAATGTAAGACAGAGCTGGACTAAACATGTAACCATGGTTTACACCATATGGTGGGTTAAAGATTCAAGATCTCTTATTTCCTACTTTAACGCAAGCTGATACCTATCATCATATATTATCATACATATCTTTCGGCAACTTGAACATTTTACCATGGACACCTTTGACGAGAAGTACATGTACATATATAAAAGCTTATTTCTATCTACAAAATTAAAGGCTTTTCTAAAGCCAATAAAAACTGCATAAAATCGATGTTTGGGTTTTCTTAGATATTTCTGGCATAGAGACTGAAGGACAAATATGGTATCGACTATTGTATAGACAGCTCTAAATCCTGCTTGACGCTCATGTAAAATCGCATGCAATCCCCAACCAGATACGAATTCTGGAGTCAAGGATAGAAGTAAAACTTTTACCCAACATATTCAAAAATGATATATCACGATAATTCTTCGGGCCATGCTTATTACCTTTCTTATACAATGGTGTAATCATACTGATGTCGAATACAGCGTTGTAAGCAATCCTAAGTCTGGGATAAAAGCAATCCCAAGTCTGGGATAAAAGCAATCCCAAGTCTGGGATAAAAGCAATCCCAAGTCTGGGATAAAAGCAATCCCAAGTCTGGGATAATGACATGTGCGACATTTATTGTGTATTATCAAAGCGTTTGATTTTACTCACAATGTCACTTTGGATTATCTGTTCTGTCCAAAGTTTAATAGACACTATAAACTTTCTTTACAACAAACATAATGTAAATCACAACATTTTACCATCGTGATATTTTTGCAAGTGGCAACCAACAGATATTTTGCGTCAGGATGTTTTTTGTGACTTGCCCAATTCTCAAAATTTAATTGCAACTGAAAGTCTACCCTAAGGTAAATCCAGTCACAAATGAAGGTTGCCGCTAGTCTTGAAATGAACTCAGTAGATTACTTCCACGTGTATGCTGTCAGTAATGTTTTCCTGAAGACAACATATACTGCAATGAACAGATAAGCCTGAAACACTTCAAAGGGATTATAATAAGTGGAATGCCCCTATTGTTTTTTTGGACTCGGGAGCAAAGTATAATGAAGTTGACATCGCCAAAGCTGTTGATCTCCAGATAAGTGTGATAGAACCTATCCACACCCATATCTACTCTTGATGGTGTAGACCAATCAATCGGGTGGTATTCCGTACGTGGACGGGGATTTTCCGATCTTGAGGGATTTGATATCCTGGGCCCTTATTCTCGAAACGTTCGTAGCCCTAAGAATTCGTAACTTTGATCGTAGCCAATGTGTTAAGAATGGGCGTAAGAAGTTCGTAAGGCTACGAATGTTTCGAGAATAGGTAGCCAGTTCTGTTTCACTTCTAGTTACTGGATCTGATAAGTAGTCGTCACCGTCACGATCTGAACAGTTATAACTTGATATATATTCATGGCGTTTTCATCAAACCCTTCATCATTTACATTGGTTGCAGGATGAAGTAATTTCTTGAAATGTGTAACCCATTTACCAGTGGGAATACAGTTATTTCCTCCCGAACCATCTGTAAGGGATTTTACCTCTGCAGCTGCTACAAATATTTCATCAGCAATCATGCTACCACATTGTCGAGATTTTTACCGGTATACACTTTTGAGATTCCTCTTTGCATAATATTTGAGAGTTTCTCTGGCCCCACATCTCCGAAACGTGTTCAGGTAAAAGAATGTTTTCTCCTAGCACGCTCAGTCTTGATCCAGCCACTAAGGTAGTGCAGGCTTATGTTTAGTTACTTTATGTACGTCAGTTACACGTAAATGGCTTCCTACATGACTCATAACTTCTACCAGCATGTCCGCTGCAGCACTGATGTTTATGTTTACAAATTGTTGAAAGACATCAAATGCTACATCAGACGTTATGTTGGCACCATCATGATAATCTATACTCTTAAATGAATTTGTCAATTTGATAACACTCTACGCTTCCTTCATTTCGATTGTTATCGGTTTCTATCCCTAAATCACCAATGTTTATAGGGCATGATAATGGTACTTGATCTGAGTCTGAAATATGTAATTTTGAATCTATACAACTTAACGTTTTAATATAACCCGTGCCTGCCATATTGGATTTTTGATTGGCCAACGTTATTTTCTGAGCAATCCTGCCAATTTTAGTGCATGTACCAATTTTGATCCCCTATCTGCCCCTCTGTTCAGACAACGTATTTATTTAATAATATATCATTTTTAGACATTGAGGGTGGCATCCTGCCACCTGGTTACCGGACATTCAACATTTCCAAACTGGCACTGCGGTTCCACTACTACTGGCCAATGAACTGGACAGACGCACGTGACACGTGCAACAGCGAAGGCGGTCGTCTGCTGACTCTCGACACGGAGCAGAAGAGACAACTACTGGAGGACCTCATCATAAGCAATAAAGGTGAATACCAACTAATAATTTCGTGTATCGTTTAAGGGCGAATCTGCAAGTACCGAATAGACATAGTGACAAAACTCTATGGATATCATAAGACTGCACGGAAAGAGGGATGGCTTAAAGTTTGAACAACTTTCCAATATTCACTTTCCCTCTATGTCTAGCAATAGTCAGAAGACCAGTCAGGAATCAGAAGATTCCAAGGGATCGTGACCCAGTATGTTCGACTTAGGGAAACACAAACACTCGATGGTCAGTCAATCACGTGACATGGAAGGTATCGCTGGAAATGTGATTATGATTTAGTTTAAGGCACAGTGTTTATGTTACATTGATTACTTGTGCTAATGATGGTCGTGCGTGAACCACCATAACAGCGCACGTCATGTTCATATGGATATACCACTCTCGCGCTATGGGCACTGATGACGATACAAGTCGATTCGTTTGGCTTGGTAAATATGAGGACATTAATGTAGAAGGTGTATCGGGGCACACGCCATTAAACACTCGCTGTACCACTTGTCCATCTGACAACAAGGCCCCACATGCTGTAATGTGAATCCTCATACAGATACACACTCGTTGCTAAACGATATCATGACTTCTTGTATTTACTGACTTCCTGTTGGTAGGTAACCTCAGACCCACGGAACCAGTACTGCCTATTATGTCATGAATCAGAAAGCCATATAGTTGACTCTTACTAAATGTAGGTTATCGCGAGTATTCAGGACATAGAGGACATCCTGTTTATGTCAGCAGTGACACTGAAATCGAACGACCCTTGTGGTTTTAAACAGCCTTTAGCAATTTGCCAACAAAATCACGGTTGGGGGCCTCAGAAAAGGGTTTAAAACATTGTGTCCATGGGGAATCTAACCCAGGTCATCGGCGTGACAAGCGAACGCTTTAACCACATGGCTATCCCACCGCATCCTTTAGCCATTATAGTATTATACTATCCTATTCATGTGGTAATTCCTTTATCATCAAAAGTTAGTCTTACATTCCACTGTAGGAAAACATATTCTCATCTCTCTAATTTTGCATAAGCGAAACGACACCTATTTTCCTAGTGGTCTTTCGCGTTCATCCATCGGTATGCCTGATTAAATAAAAGGCATTGCAACGTAAAGCAGCTGAAGCTGTCAGTAGTAGTTCACGTTTGTTCAGAATGCCATGACATTATTAAATGCAATCACATGTCCAAAGTGTTGATAACTCCGGCAGTGGAGATACCTCCGGCTGTTGTAACTTGTAAAGGGACTTATAAGTGCACACATAGAAACTGATCTCGATCGAGTTCTCATGAAATATTGCCAGAGGTGTGTCCATTCTCATGTTTTCAGCTTGTAAAAGCTCTCAGCTAAGCCACTGACAGAGACTGATATTCTGTGCCTTAGACGAATATTTAGATGATGATAAGAAATATTCCAGAAATATTTGTCAAGATCTCCGAGGTAACTTTTGACTTGATTCCCGATTAACAATGAAAGTAGAACCCGCTGACCTTTTATATTTCAATATTCCATTCACTGACATTAGCATGGTGATATTTGTTAAGTGTTCAATGGCGTTTCCAAAACTGCTAACTTTTACGCTTTGTCTTGGAAGATAATGAGGTTGAACTCCTATAGCCGTATTTATGTACGGTAGCATCTGCCGGTTTTTTTTCAGACTTGAGCACTACTGGGACAGGGTTGTTCATTGGTGGGATGGTGAATGGTACAGAGTTCTATTGGCAGGATGGTACTCTCCTTGCAAGCAACGATCCATTGTGGGCACCATCACAACCAACCGGAATCGGAAACTGCACCATCTTGGACCGGGATAAGGGCTTTCGGCTCGCTGATGGTGACTGTTCGCTCAAGCAACCCTACATATGTGAACACCTGCATTTTGAGACACAGAGTTCACTTCCTTCTGTTGGTAGATACAGTTTAACTTAGATACACCAAGCAGTAACCGGTGCAGGATTGTGATTATGGTAAAGATCATCTATTTTCTAAAACTGATCGCACTTGAACCTTTAGTAGGCTATACAAATCGTCGATTGAACTGTGAGTGAACAACACAACTGACAATCAAAACCACGCAAGCTGCGTTGCCGAGCAATATGTTAATATGGTAGATTAAATGGTAACTATAATCACATTTTCTTAAATCAGAACCATCTGTACATCGAACCACATGCAAACTGTAGCGCAAATGTGGTTGCACAGCGTAGAGAAAATGACCAGTCTTCATATATGCGAGCGAAGCGATGAAGACTGGTCATATTCTCTACGCTGCGCAATCCCACTTGCGCTACAGTTTGCCTGTGATCGAACTCAGCACCTGATCATTTATGACTGATGGTGGAAAACAGTTTTGTTGCTCACACATTCCTGAAAGAAGTACATGCAAATGCACTATTTAATCAAAAAATGTCAGCCTCCCAACAATAAATCACGACCATGTATCACTCGTATCGCTCATATATTATGGTGTTGCCGAAATTCACAAATATTGGTTTGGTGAAGTATGGGAGTCATTAAATTATTTTCATTATACTCCTTCCATGTGTGATGATAGCCGGGCGTTCAGCGAAGTGATAAGGGTAGCTAGATATGCAGTCTCTTAGTTAACAGTAATAGTTTTGATGCCAATTTCTAAAATAAAATCTATCAATAACAGACTAGCGTCCTTAGACTGTACTGCCCCCTTTTTCTAGACTTGCCTATTGAAAGGATAGAAGTACAGTACATGTATGGGCTTAGTGCTCAACACAGGCTTGCAGCAAGGCAAAAGAGTACTCTTATTTATATATTCCCGTCAAAGGCTTAAGGCAGGTGGCATGGTTAAACGCACCGGGCTCTCCTTCCAAAACAACGGACAACGCTAAGGGGGTTATACTGATTACTTAAAGAGAAATATTCTCACCAACAGCACTGCCCATGACGTTACATCTAATTATAAATATACGAAGTAGAATCGCCATAGGTCCAAAGGAAATGTGATTCGCAGATTCCTTCGAAGTTAAACAGCTGATTGTACCTTTTCTAAAAGCTATCTATATATTTTTTTCTTCTATTGTCATCGCGGCTACGACAGGAATCTTCAATTGTTACATTTAATAACAGTAAGGTTTAAACAGTAATAGGGTCTCGTGAGAGACAAAGTGCACACTTTGGGACCAGATTTGTGAATATAAAGGCAAATATACGATAAGAAAAAAATCTACACCTTTTGTTTGCGTAAACCCGAACACGCGGGAGTGCTGGCGTCAGTGATGCTTCTCAGGTCGTGGACGCCGTGTAAACAGGATAGTAAGTACATTAAGAGTTATCCAAGACTGTCGCACACACAACTCGCGGGGTTGCCAAATAACGTTTGCGGTGGAGTTATCAGTGTCTTTGAAAAGAATCATTGCGAAAATGTCTGGGAAGGTACTAATGGCAAATGTCAAGGACTTTCAACAAAGACACTTATTCTGTCCATGCTGAATGTCAGCAAGGGTCATGCTTCATACTTCCAAACACAAAGATTTGAAGAAAAATGTAATTTTTGTATTTCACAGTTCGATGGCAGGTTGCCGGCGCTGCAGGGCGCTGACATCGGGTGAGAGAGTTTAGTTTTGCATCGCACCCAACAAAATTCCAAATGTGTAAATAATCGAGTCTGAACCAGATAATCCAGTGATCAACATCATGAGCATCGATCTGCGCAATTGGGATACGATGACGTATCAACCCAGAAAGTGAGCCTGGTCATCCCGGCCGGTTAGTCGCCTCTTACAATAGGCACGGGCTGCTGAAGATTAGTTCTACGCGGATCTTCATGGGTATGACACACAATTTTGTCACAGGACAAATCAAACATCATAATTGAGTCTTTGGATCATTTACAGTGATGACCTTATTTTGACCACCCAAACTTATTAGTTGAAATGAAAGATGCGGGGTTCTTGGGCTTTCTGAAATGGCTTGTTTTAACAAACCGCGATTCGGAAATTACGGTTTTTATTATTAAAAGATCTTCATTGGCCTCACACGTTTCTTCGAGGTACTCCCTTTAAGAAACGACAGTGTGTGTAACATAGACACAAAGGCTTAATAACACAGATTGCTTTGCCATTTGTAATATCATCGATAACCAACCATGTTTGGAGAATTACAAAGTCTGGACGATTATTTTCTGATCACCTGACGCTCTCTTTTCACACTTAGCCTTTGATATTCTCAAAGAATTCGACTCAATGCAAAAGACTGTTTAGCTTTTGTTTCGCGTCATTACTTGGGCTAAAAGACATTGTATTTTTAAATACCTTATTCTAAAAAATCCTCTTGATTACCACCAGTTGTTAGATGAATGTATAATATATTTTTATCATTTCCAGTGTATCTACCAATCGGTATATTCTTACCCAATGTATTTATGTACACCTGTATATGGCCTTTCATACAAATAAAACATGTTTGATTTAACACCCGTGTACCTTTAACTGAGGTATGAAGACTGCAATAAATCGGGTTCTGTCAGTACATAAAATAATGACATTCCCCAATACGTTTATCACACCTATGCCCCTTATACGGATCTATACAAGACTATATTCTACAGGTTAAGTTCAGTCATTACATTTTCCGCTCAGACTCTTGACTAAACGCATTGTTCTTTAAGTAACTGACAACACTTCCCTTTGGTAGACATGCATTTATACGAACAAGTCAAATTTTAACCAATATACGGCGATTTATCTGACTTAGGAGAGTAGCCCCTTCGCTTTAAAGTGGTGTCACTTTAGCCCCTTCAGACACGTACCTCGTAAAGGGTTCATGGTTGTCGCAAACTGTCCTCTCGAGTCAGTCGCAGTAGGCTAAACGCGCTCGTAAAATATAGCAAATGGCACTGTTCAAAGGAGTACAAATGACTTGCCTGGTGCTTAAACTACACGGAAACACCAATTGCCGAGATCCAATTGTTTGAGGTGATTAATACGGATAAAAAGACCATTCCTGATAAATCACTGATGGGTTAAGGACCGATAAAGGCTGTTCCTGACACCAGAATGGCTTTGTTCATGTGACAATGGCATCAGTTAGACAGTAAATTCAAACGGCCAGACATAACGCCCCGTGCATGTGGGCGACAAACTTTAATAATTTCCATGCAGCCTGTTGCAACGTTGGAATCAAACATGGTGCTTGTGTGCTTCAGCATCCTTGTTGTAGCTGTTTTTGACTGTTTCGTTTCACCCAAACTCAACGAATATTTAATCGGTTCTTCACAGCATGTCGTTTAATGTGCCCATTAGGCACACAAAAAGTTGCAATACTTAGAGTATAAATGACCTTACCACGTTTAAATCTATATATGAATAACAACTTTTAGGGTATTTCCATGTTTTTTGTTTGCAGTATACATATTTTGCTAAGAAATCATTTGCATGCATATGGTTGCAATTCGTAGGGAAGGACGGTCCAAGTTGCAACCGTCACAAAACCAGCCCTTTTTGTCATAGACGACACTGCAGTCTCCAAACACCAAAGCCACACACGCTGTAATGTTAATTTATTTGGCATATCATGAACCTCGAGTTAATACAAAACGTTGACATTCAAAGTGTGTGGTGCCGCGAAGACGGACGGACAGAAACCTGTATCAAGGGAGGCAACTCCGTTTGGCCTCAGACATTTAAGTCGACCACTCTGAGGCGACATTAAAATATTGTTCTTGCGTTGGGTTAGCCTCGAATACACTTTGATTATTGAAAGCCGTTGAAACGAACGGCAACTTCAAGAGTGAAGCACTTCATCAAACTCAGCTCAAAGCACACGCGTGGAGCTGTTATGCTATCATTCGTCACATTTGTGCCAAATGAATGAAACGAATCACACCACGTCCGACTAAAATGTTCACTTCTGCTGGCAATCAATACGTCTTTACATGTTTAAAGACGAGCAGCTACATCGACCGAGGCGCCGAATACTCAGATCTCCCATCTGTTACGCTGTTACATCGCTTAGGTAGTTAGTTTAAATAGAGAACCTTCATTTTTTTCAACAAAACGACTCAAAGTTTTCATTCAAATTGCAATCACCATGTCAAGATATATCACCCAAGACTTTGGCTTACTGCTTAAAGCTGGCATAACGATGAAGCAGGATCCTGAAAAAAAGTGTGAGTGTTTTGGTTGGTAGTGTGAGTGTTATGGACTGGGAGTGTTAAACAACAGTGATATATGAATGCAAACACAGTTTGAATTGTATGTGTGTTGCATTCCTGCCAACTCTCGCTCTTATATTTAATTTACTTGTCTCACGCTCTCACGACATAACTGATCAATTTTGAGGTTCATATGAAAAATAGATATACAACCCTGCTTCGTTAAATGGAACCATTAAATGTATGTGCAGCATAGGTCCTCCTGTCTTTGCGGAATAAGGATTTTTAAAAACGAATATAAAAATTTGAGATGATCTTTAATCCTCGCTAAGGCATATGGTCTGAATGCATCGTTTTCAGTGATGTTCCAGAGAAGAGAATTTGCAGTTACGCATCCCCTCTGAACTCCACGCAGGGTTCAATCCGTCCATGACCAAGCGGGGCTAGCGGCCATTGGAACCCTCCATCTCAGACTTTGGTCTTTCTTGTGGTTGGAAGCTCTTTTGTCTGGGGAGGGGGAGTTGGTTTCCAACGTAGATGTCTTGAACGCTGACGATGTTGCATCTGAAAACGATAGGCCGATTAGGTCCAATTCAGAAACGTGTGTATCCATCATAGTTCGCCCTTGTTACTGAAAGGGTCAATTGGCGACGAGTCTCTTGCTTGTCAACTGGTCGGCTGACGATACTCTAACAAGTCTGTATGTGTTGGGTGTGTGAACTAGACAGTTGATTTACGGCGTCTAGAAATGCCCCAAGGCTTTACTGAATGGTAATCCTTGGACGTATAGTTTTTCTATCCATGTAACAGGCAAAGCTAGGAACGCTGGTCTTCTGTTTCAACTTTTGATATGTTTAATCTACATGTAGATATAATGATTTGAACTAGCATTTTGTGCTTTAGGTGTTAGTGGACGTTTATGCGGCACCCGCCTCATGGAGTAGCTTACAGAATGACTAACAATGATTGGTGTCTGGCAAACAGTGATGAAGAGAAACGACAGGCGAATAAAGGTGATAACTCCATCCCTACCCACTGCCAGCTACATGTTTCCCTCATCACTGATCTTCAGTGTCCATTCATACCATTTTCTGTTTCATTTCTGTTTCTATTTTTTATAATATAAAGAATATGTTTTAGCAGATAATCGAGACTGGATTATCTTTGTCGTTGACATTTAATATTATTTTAGTACGATTTGAATGACACGACGCTAAAAATAACCGTCCAATCAAATTGCATCTTCATGCAAGAGTAATTTTGTGCAAAGCGTTATTAATAATGCACTTTAAGACTGGCGTCTCGGGGCTAACACCCATGGTATTTATTGCACAACATTACACTCTTTGATATCCAGAATGATTCCTGTAATAACGGAACGGTTCCTAGGGATGCATTTGGGGATCAATACCGTCAAAGACGGAGCGGTAATGTCACCTATAGCTGCTTCTGTTAATTCCGTTTCTGTAAATATGTTTAGGAAATCACGTCTACTCACCTATTCTTTTAATTGTTGTTCTCGGAGAATATTTATATAATGCTGGAATACCTTGTTTCCCTTGAAATTACCCGTGAAGATCCGGGTTAGAATTGGTATTCAGCAACTCATGTTTGTAGTGAGAGGCGACTAGCGGGATTGGGTGGTCAGGCTAGGTGCCTTAGTTGATTCAAGTCATGCATATCAACCTATCCCAATTGCGTAGATAGATGTCCATGATGTCAGTCACTGGATTGTAAGGTCCAGACTCGAGTGTTTACAGACAGCCGTCAAAAGAGCCGGCAAATTTACTGTGTTCAGCTACTACTACTAAACAGACAAACCTTTATCCTACTGTCAGTCTGCTGACTCCGCACTGCCAGCTCGGTTGATGTGATGACTGCAGTATGTACAATACCTAAAACTTTGAACACTTCTAGTTTAAAGCAGTTCATTTTCAGTAGCTGTGGTAGTCTGTCCTACAGTCCCCGAACCACATTATTTTCCTACTGCCAAGCCGTCTCTGCAGTGCTATGAGGCAGTCTGAATCTCTGGCATGGTCTCTCTGGGCTCCTTTCCAATCTAAATGGGTTAGTTTGTTACCATCAAGTTACCATTATATATATTCAGAGACTAAGCATTAGTCTCTGTCAGTGGTATAAAGGCCTGTATGCTACTTATGTCTGTGGTGGCATGTGATGATATGCATTGTATTATACGTGCACTCACCCTTGTGTGGCTGTTTAATGAGAGACAGAGAGAGATTTAGCCTATACAATACCATACCAAACGTTAACATGGATGTTCCTCTCAGACAAAGGACATAGACATAAAGCCGACCATTTTGTCCTATTCCTCAACTATCGCCAGGTAGGCACAGCAACAACAATTATCATCATTTTTCGTTTTGGGTTTTTTCTGTTTGTTTGCTTTTTTGTTGTTGTTTTTCAAAGCGGTGGCGAGTGGTTAAACCGTTCGCCCAACACACCGAGGACGTCGGAATATTAACAGCGACGAAAAATCACGCTCACTCATTCACTTTTGTTAACGCCGATGCTGGAACCAGCAACCCCTATCCACTAGACCAAGGAGACAGTATATTCGAGGACATGGCTATGACTATAGCAGTATTTACAACCGGATCGCCAACACCCAAGATTCGATATAGTCAGGTTATATATAGAGAGTAGGATTAATTTCATTTGTATCATCCCTTATCATCTCAAGGATGATAGCTCTCACACACACTTCAGACACACTGTTCTAACTGTCACCACTCTCTGATAACCCCGACGATCGAGTTGAAAGAGCTTTGTGCTAGCAAGCGCGGCAGCGCAATGCTTGATTCATACCGCTTGACCTTTTTAGCTCATTGTCTACAAATAAGTTGTCTGAAACTTATGTTCTTCCTGTGTGTATGCTAGACATACATTGCAGATACTTCTGCCCTGGTGATTAAGTCATTAGAATCTCTCTTATCTCAGGTCTTTATCTCCATGCCTTGTTGGAAACCCCTTTGACATTCGCGTCCTCGTTTGATCTGGGAGACGGTCCGGCTTGTCTAGGCGCTCTGGTAGAATCACTGGAGTCGAGACGCACCATCATGCGCGCTTTCTTCAAGTGGTGTCACCGCGTATTAGCATTTTTCCTGCCAAGATACCATTACAAACCCCATTATTGCCTAGGAATTCTTGGTATCTAATTACGGCTAGGACTTTTTCCTTGATATCTTGAAGATTTGAAGAATTCCCACGCCAAGATAGCTATTGTCTTGTAATACTTCTTGTGTATGTTTATCTAGACATCTAGACGTATCGCAACCTGTGTATATCGTACTGTAGTTATTTAACCATTTAAAAAGTGTATCGTTTATCTATGTAACCAAAGTGTATATACATGAAATTATAACTGGACTTTAAATCTTTGAATAAAACTAGTTCCTATGTGTCTCAGACAAGTGTTGGAGCCGGTTTTAAGTGTGCAGCATCTTGGAACGAGACGATGGTGTATCTTGAGATAGTCAATAACTTCTAAATTTAATTAAGTTATTGACAAGACTGTCTTAATGACAGCAACTGACAGGCACGCGCCAGTCTGGACAATCACTTGAGATGGATGCGGCAGACGCACGTCGGCTTCAAACATTACAGACACCAACACATTGATGAGGTCAACGATGCCCAAATGACCGGAACTTGTTCCGCACGTGCATAGACACGTGTAAGTGCATGCACGTGTGTTGGGAAGGTTTGGTAATCGGTATAACGTGCGTACCGCCAGCTGACGGAAGCTTTGGAATCCAGTATGTTAGCTTGGCGATACTGAACCCTGAATGTTTATTGCTGGTAATATCTGAATGTTTAATTTTACATCTATTCCTGTCTACTGGTGTTTATTGTTGTGACGATTTCCAGTAAACCGTATATATCTAGATACACAATCATCATAAATGTCGAAATTATGTTCTTGTTTCAAAGACACAAACTCTTGGAGTGTATGTTGTAATGCTATTTAAGCCATAACCATAGACATAAAGGGTCTACAATTGTGTTGCAAGATGGCCAAAGGTATGAATACAGATCAATACAAGGAGAAAAAATATATTTTACGATTTTGTTTTACTATTTGAGAGAGTGTGGAATAGAATTCTACATCACCTTGAGCACGAATCCAGCAATAACATTGCGGAGGACACCAGAAATGGCCTTCTCATGCTTTAACCATATGAGGAATCCAACCCGGGTTTTCGATGTGGCGAGCGAACGTTTTAATCACTTGGCTTCCCCAATACTAGTGATTATTAGTATTTAAAAATAAGATCAGTGCGTGATATAATACTACATAACAGAGTAAGTGGTTAGTGCACAGACAACTTGTGCACAGACAACCAGTGGTCGATAATGTGAATATCGATCGATTTGAGTGAGATATCCTAAAATTCACAACTGATAAAACTTTCCCCACCAATGCAGGTATTTGTCATACTGGCCAAAACCGACTCCGAACAATCTATGAAGGCCATTTTGTGCTCCGGAAATCCGACAGTGTAAGGTGAGTCGAGGAAAAAACGGTGAATATCAACATCGTCTTTCAAAGACTTATTAGGTTATATTGTATTCCTGGATACCTCCAGCAACGTGACTGAACCAGACATACGTCATCTAGGAGTTAAAAGGTATAGTTACGAACTTAAAACGCTACAACGGTATAGAATGCGATGACGTCAGAGTCAGGTTCCACAGAAGTTCCTAGGGAAAGGATCGTTTCTGTAATACGTGGACCGAGGTTTCAGTAGTATAAGAGATACGATCGCTCTGTGGAGCGAGTCCAGATTTTGTAGCATGCGTTTGACTAACGCTTAAACGATTTTAAAAGAAAGGAACAACTCCATTTAAATTTAAAAGGATCCCTAATACGTTGGGAGTAATGCAGTCTGTGTCCCAGTCATTTTCATTACTGACCAGCCTTCTCTGCTACAGGACTACGTGAAGCCAGTCTAGATTTCTTCAGGTTCAGTCTTAATGTCTACTCTCCCTGAGGCCCCTTTTCAATACACAATGTATATGGGTTTGTTTGTTACTATTGTTTGTTACTATTAAAGGTATATATATTCAGAGACTAAACGTTAGCCTCGGAGTAAAGTATAAACGTCATTTAGACCCTTTGCACCGAGGAAAAGTTTTAGGGGAAAGGAAAGTGACATAGTTCATGGACTCGAGACAAGTATCGTCATAACATGAATGGATCTTGGGTGGGGGTTGGGGTTGTGCGATCGCCCTCACGCCCCTTTTCATCCAGATTGCTTATTATCTGCCACCGTATTTCATGATACTTTGTTACGTACTAGTTGTACATTTTTATTTACTAAGTGTTTTAACATTTGCTGTTGTGCATTTTCCAATTGAAAATATTACTGAAATGAAGAAGTATATATTTTACGACACTCCTTTATACTTTGACAATGACAATTGATTGAAACAATGCAGATGCGACGTAAATCCACTCACTCACCCACACTAACACCAGCAAGAGTGCTTCTGCATGTTGTTTCAAAGTACTTTAAAATTTCCCTACGATTCCCCAAATTTAAATTTAATCCCGCATTTTGTACACTGGTTTGGAGATGAGTCAGAAACAGAACCACTCAAAATGCGTTCACCAATAGAGGTTTATAGTGTTCTTTATAAAAACTACATTTCATACACATTAATGATATTAGTACATGATAGGTTAAATCTGAACTCAAGAAACAAGGGACCTCTGTAAAATGTTTCCTCCCTTGAGAACACCACATTTACCCATGCCGTTTATGACGTTATTGTGATTACCTAGAAAAATGAAGTTTGGATATTACATTAAATATTCGTTACCCTAATAGGCAGTCATTAATGTCCCCGGGGTCAAATAATTGATTTGAAACGTGGAAATAATTTCAAAAGGAATATGAAGCTATTCCACAACACGAGACAGCGCTGAACGTTCAACTAGGTCCTGTCCTATGCAAATGTTATCAGTATTTCACTGTCACAGACGGACGTGTGTAGCAATTCCCTGTCGACCAGCTCATCGCTTCTTCTGCTAATGACACACTCTTGCAGATGAACGTCGCTTCGCTGTTTTATAAGTCTTGCCCACTACATAGGGCTACGTCTATGTCAGATGACCTATGCAACAGAGGAGAGCTCCACAGGGGAGATAATCTCCTTAGGTTTCCGACCTGAGGACGGGCATACATGCGACATTGAGGAGATTAGGAATTAGTTTCCAAGATGCAGCGAGTTTATTTTCCGTTTTTAAGACACACAAGGGATCGGCCAAGATGTCCACATCCTTCCTTCGGATGTCAAAGGGTTAAGTTGTTCCATCCAGAATGCCGACAGTGAATTTCAATGCTATTGTGATCTATGTAATGACTGACAAATAAAAACGATGTTAAAAACTCAGAGGTACCGTAAGTCAATGTCTCAGAGCTTCACTGCATCGCCACACCGCAGTTAATTCCTGAAAATAGCATCTATTTTACTAGGAAGTGTTTGCTTAGCAATTTGCCTCCCATCCGAACCAGGGTCCATGGACTCCTCGCAGCTGAATCTCGGCTATATTCGATCAATCCCGAGCGTGTTTTACACGCAGTTGGTAAGGTTTTGTGAGCTGTTGGCCGTCAAATGACTTACACAATCTTTACACGCCGTCAAGGCTTGCGAACACTGATGAAATATCCCAGAAGTAAAGCTGAGTTGTTTACGTCAAGAACTAGAAATTACACACAATAGGAGCGTTACAAAGCAAACATAAGCACCGGTTTAACACACACAGCCAAATCAACATGGTGATAATGCAATACCTGCATGCAACTATTTAAGCAAGCGTTGAAAAAATAGTTTAATGTTTTTTTAGTTATTTGAATCAAGATTCCTTAACGCGAGATGTTACTCTCAAACCAACAGGAGATTCGGATACCAAGACAATACAAAACGAACACATTGTCTCATAGTTATTTTCACCTAGACTATTTTCAGCCAACATGAATGTATGCTTCCCTGATGTACTCGTACGCATTGTTAACTGTAGGATTTGACCATGAATGTGAAAGAGTGCACTCGTGAAGATCCGGCCTGGTTGGAATTGGTCTAAATGAACCCTCGTTTCGTAAAAGGCGTTCAACGTGATTACGTGTCTGAAATTGCCTTGGGAGGCATTTATTTAGTGTAAACATGGTTTCCTTCATAGTCAAGTTGAATAAAAGGGAGAGGAAGACTAATATCTAGTCTGAGGAATGAAATATTTCATAGAAAAATAGTCCTTAAATTGCTTTCACACAATTATGAAGAACCATGAGACTTTTTTTCATTTTCACGAACTGGAGAAGTCTGGACTAATAAAATGTTTGAGACTAGCTTGTCATATATCTGTTTCAGGGTCTGTATAATAGAATGGGAAATTGGTAAGAGAAAGGGTTAACACAGATGTAGTTTGTGTTAAGATTAAGTCGTCTTCCAGAAGCAGCTTATGGTCATTTGTAGGCGTTGTGGCCAGCAGGGGTCTGTGGGTAAGCGTGCGGTTTACAGGAATGTTGCCCCGCTCTTCTGTGTCGTTCCTCCCTGTCTAGAACCACGTGGCACCACTGAACATACATGTTCATCAATTTGTTGCCAATAAATACTCCATAAAGTAATTTAGAGGAGAGGTTTATTCCCCGGACATCCTCCACAGATGACGAGGAATGGTATGTGTGGGCAGCCCCTGCTGGTGAACACTTTAGCTTAAAGGGCGTTCGTTTCTGTAATGGCCCAGCCGACACTGCCTTTCAACTTTAAATCTCTTTAGCATCAACATGCATATGGATGCAGTTTAGGTATAGTTGAAATTACCCAGGTTCGATAGCCATGTGATAGTGTTTGCGATCGCGTAGGGTATAAAGTCTTCCACACCGAAGGTATTGAATTTGGAGATTCCTACTGAGGAAAAAGCGTGCATTTGGAACACATTCCATACTTGCAAAATATGTGTGTTTGTTGTTTAACGCAGTAGTCGGGAGTCTGTAAATACTCGAGACAATTAAAAGATTGTGCATAGACGTACACAGCTGGGTTACGATGACATGGCTCAACACATCCATCCAGCCTGACAACCCAGAGTCGTTAGTCACCTCCCAGGATAGGCGGATGCTGAAACCAGTTTTAGTAAAGTGAGTGACTTTAGTTACGTCGCACTCAGCAATATTCCATCTATATGGTGGCGGTCTGTAAATACTCGAGTCTGGACCAGACAATCCAGTGATCAGCAGAAGGAGCATCGATCGGCGAAAACGGGAGATGACAGGTGTCAGCTAAGTCAGCGAGCCTGACCACCCGATCCCGTTCGTCGCCTTTTAAGACAAGCATAGTCGCGTTTTTATGGCAAGCATGGGTTGCTGAAGGTCTATTCTATCCCGGATCTTCACGGGTCCACTTTAAGAAAAGAAACAAAGGTATAACGTATAATTACAAAAATAATTATACCGAATAGCGTAGCGGGTATATGAAGGGTTGAGTCCTATCCTGGATTTGAACCCATGCACTGGGAGTTCTAACCTGGATCTTGACGGAAGGTTGTCCATTGTCAGCATGCTGTTTCAGCGCTGACATTTTAAAATCATAAATGGTTTTGAGCGTTTATTGTCGACCGGATATGTTTCTTAATTACTTCGCTGTACGTCTTCATAGAGATTATGATGAAATGTTTGAATAAGTACGTGTGTTAAGAAATATTCCACGATGAAATAGTTTTTTTCCCCTGGATTCGGAGTTAAACACAGCGGTGTTTTGTTATATGGACCAGGGATAATCAGACATAATCTGTATATAGTCTCCATGTATGGACAGAGTTTAGCACAGTGGTTTGTTATAATTTCATATTATGTGTCTCTTATTTGTTTATATTTTCTTTTTCCCTTCATAAAAGCGCAAATCTAAATAGAAATTAACCCTTAACAGTAGTGTCGCTTTAATTGATTTTGCACTTATAGTTGATGGCAGAGTGTGTGCCTCGTCTCGCAGATCGTTATTTAATTAATGAAGTAATTAATTAATGCTCCACTCCCCTCGCTCAGAAGCCCCGCCGGCTCATTTGCGCAGTTTGGGGTTTAGGTGGTCGGGCTGTTTACAGTGTGAATCATTTTGTTTGGTTTAATGACGAAGAGATAGGGATTTAACGACGCGACGGTTTATACCCCTGTAAATCATACAATAAGAGCGCTTTGATAAACCTTATAGATCACGCTCTCCGCAATTTTCAGCTACTTTGACAGATCAACGATCACATCAAAATTACTCCTGGTTTTACGATACATGGAATCAAGAAGGCTTCATAACAATGAGACGCGCTATCAATCATGGACGATGGAGGTGGATGGTGCATATTCCAATATAACGCATGTTTTGGAAAGAAATCTCTATATTGTACAAACAAAATCACAACGCTTCCAGACCATCTGCGCTCCTGAGAATTACTCTCCCCCGTCTCAAGAGCATGTCGTATTTAAATTCATCAACTTGGTGTGTTTATGTCCCTGTCCATTGAACGGTGTCTACGCGCCAGGAGTAGCAGTCAATAATTTAGCGTTGATGTGATTCGGTGCAAAATGGAACTCCGTTACCCCCAAATTAGGCTTCCATATGTAAACAATCTAGTGGAATATTTTTCCAGGTGTTTAATTCGACATGGACCAACAAATCGTAGGCTTTAAGTAGGTGAATCCAACGTTGTGTTTCCGTATCGTGTTTAGAGAAGGGGAGTAATTACCCCACTGCCACACCTCATATTCCGGGGCTAGGGGCGCAGACTAGGGTAATGAGGAATGAGGTGAATGCCGGCCTCCCTCCCCCTGCTGTTTCTTTAACGGTAATTCACCCCTGAGTCCAAACCGTGCTGGTGTTAGTGTCTGTTTATACGTTATACATAGGGTCAAGAGACGATGGGTAGGGGGTCGGAGAGGGTGTGTGTGTGTGTGTGCCGGTTGTGGGTTGAGTTGAGTTGGGTTGGATTTCACGTCACTCTGGCAATATTCCAGCCATATAATGACGAGACCAAGTCTCTAATCATAAGCATTTTAAGAACGAAGTCCAATATTAATTTGAAAACATACATAGTCATTACATTATTTGAAAACAGAGAATGTCATAGCACTAAATCCAAAGCAAGCGATAACTGCAGGTTGTGGGAAGGGCAATGAGGGTGAGTTTCTTGCAAACAGCTTTACTGGACATTCATATACCCTTTGATATTTGAACCGTGAAGGCCCCGGGGTAGAATAGGCCTTCAGGAACCCACGCTTGCCATAAAAGGCGACTCAGCTTGTCGTAAGAAGCGACTAACGGGATCGGGTGGTCAGGCTCGCTGACTTGGTTGACACATGTCATCGGTTCCCAATTGCACAGATCGATGGTCATGTTGTTGATCACTGGATTGTCTGGTCCATACTCGATTATTTACAGACCGCCGCCATATAGCTGTAATATTGCTGAGTGCGGCGTAAAACTAAACTCACTCACTCACTCCCTTTGATATTTCTTTAACACACATATCCATGTTTTAAGACTTAGCAGTGCGAATAATGCCTTTCGGTAAACTGTAAAGGTTTGCAGTTACATGGTTTTATTGTGATACCACGTGGAGTATGGCCATATTACCTAGGTGTCCACTGCCTGTAATATGTAAAACAGGGGGGGGAAATTGTATGGAATCCAAGGAGAGACATTATAGCATCCTCACCCCTTACAATAACGAGAAGAGTCCTAATTAATCGAAGTGAGACAATCTTGACAAGTCGACATCTTGACCACTTGTGGCACTGCCACCCTTTGGCAGAATAAACAATATATTTGAACTGCGACGCCGTGACAAATGGTCAAAATGTGTTATGGCATAGTCTCACTTTGGTCAATTTTTAACACCTTTTGCTTGTTTTTGTAAGGGCGACACCATATGTCCCTTCCAAGATTCCATAAAGTTGTATGCATGGACCATTATAACGTCGCGATGACTGACGATGGCATTTACGCTCTCACCATAACAGCATGGTTTGTTTGCACAATGCATGTGGTCTACGTGAACAGATAGTTACGGGAAATCAATACATTATGACAGTGGCGGGTGCGGACAGTTGATCAAATCCATTCATCACATGTCCTCTTCAGATTGGAGTGGATGCAAGTGAATGTTTACCCGACAAACCGCCTTGTTTATTACATACATACGATTTGGGTTTGACAGGCACTGCACTGCTGGGGTGATTCCATTAAAGAAATAGATTCCTTGTCCATTTCTGACGTTTGATAGGTAACGTAACTGGCACTTACACCAAATGACTGTCAAGATCCAAATTCTGAATATATCATCAAGTTTTGTTTCTTTATCTGTGCACAGTGAACGAGATTGTCAGTATTTTATTATGCATACACGACATGAGGACAGGTAATTATGAAACTGCACTTGCTAGTTGTAGATAATAAGAACTTCTCAAACCCATATATCGTTTTGAAAAAAATGCGACTTCATCCATGGCAGCTATATTTATAGAATTTCATTATCTATCATTCTAAATAGTACACATTGATGTTTTCTTTGTTTATTTTACGCCGCAATTAATAATATTCCCACAAATATGAAGAAAAAGAAGATTATACTAAAAGTTAAAAGTGCCTGTGTAACTTCTTGACTCGGACAAGTTGATCTTTTGTTTGCATGTTTTTGACCACAGTTAAAATTTCCAAAGGTACTCTGTAAATGAGTCAATGAGGGCTAAGTTAACGGTGACTGTTGTTAAAGCACGGATATTATGATATACAGTCGGCCAATACACAGAGCCAAACCACCCAATTCACATCTCAATCACTTTCTTTGACAAACATGAACAACCAGTAACCTGTTCGACGCGGAGCGCTAAGAGTGTATATTTCGGATAAAGGTTTTCTGGTTTCCGTTATTGCAAAGCGTGATCTCTCTGTCCCCCATCGCGGCTTATGCATTCGTATGTGGCACTAATTGCATGAGCTTGGCGACACTGATGGGAGCTGTCAGTGGTGACCATACACGTGACTCACTTGCTTCCTTCATCCAGGGAACCTGCGGGGTGATTCCAATTTCGGTCACAACACAGTGCAGTCATTAATTCATGTTGCACTAATCAAATAGCCCGCATTAATTGAAATAACGGTCCTCTTCACGGGGAAGTCGTCGCGTCTTTCACAGCACCTGTTTATCAATTTAGGGAATGAGTGAGTGATTATTGGAAAGCGCTGCTCCAGCTTCTTGCCAGCGTGGCATTGTCACCTCAATTTTTATTTCTATATCGACATGTCAGCTGAATGTGGAAGAAAATCCCACAGATATTCGCCATTTTGGTGAAACCCGAGAACAGGATAAGGATGCTAAGCCGAGGATCATAATCACGGCTAATCAGGGATTTGGTTCCCCGTCTACTGGGATCCTGTTACAAATAACGCACAGACAACAGCAAAACGATTTGCGGTGGTTTAGTTTAGTTCGTCCGGCTGACCTTGACCTTGTGGCCCGAAACAAATGTGGAGAATTGGTAAATGTAGATTTGACACCACAATTGATCGTCTAAAATCTGGGAATCGAACTTTGAATGAGTACTCTCAGCACAAAACTAAACCAGTAGATAGATCAATAGATTCCGTTAAACGTCCCCTGTGGAGTAGGGACATCGCTGATGGGGCTGTGTACGATGTGTGTGGGTGATAATTGTAGGGGATCGACCGTCCATGTCATAAATAGACACGACATAAAAGACAACGTAAGTGCTCATGTGACTTATCAAAGAATGATTGTTATCCTAAACACTGTGTTTCGAGGACCTTTCACTCTATAGAAAGCTGACGGTGTTTCTTTCCATTGAGCGTTTAGCTTAAACTACCTTCGCATATAAGGAGCCTGTTTTTGGAATATGATTCTTAAGGACACAGAAGTCGTTTGAATAACAGTCAGTTAAAGTAGGTCACTGCTCTGAGAGCCTGAACGCAGCTAGATTCCTTGTCCATCAACTTGACTGTGGAATAATGATCATATACCCAGCTCGGAGTCAAACAGTCAATTCAAGTGCAACATTACAGTTTTAATATTTATTTAAAGGAAGCAAATGTGTTTGATTTCATAAAAGTTTTGTACAGAAGACCAAAGGATGGGAAGGGAGGGGATGTGACCCATCATCTAAGGCACTGTTGTTCATAGTTGTTCTGTGCATTGCTTGTGCCAGAGACTTAATGTCTGTGTCTGTACCGTGTCCTCCGATTCTGATACTGGTGAAGACACGATTATAATTGGTCTTCACCAGTCCATGTATGTCGTAAGAGGTGACTAACGGGATCAGGTGGTCAGGACTTGGTTGATGCATGCGATCGTATGCCAGTTGCGTAGATCGATGACCATGCTGTTGATCACTGGATTATCTGGTTCAGACAAAATTATTTACAGACCCCAGCCACATAGGTGGAATATTGCTGAGTGTGAAGTTAAACAACAAACAAACAAATCCAGTTCCATTGTTCAACTAGGTTATGTTCCAGGCCCAGTTGCACAATTAGCGTTAAGACTATCTTAGGCATGTGTTGAAGAATTTGGATATACAATCATTGCAACGCTAATATCGCTTTGTGCAAGTGAGCCATGGTTTCCTTTTGTGACTTGGAATCATCAGTTTGGGGAACGTCCCAGACTTTTGGCTTGCCTCATACAAGACACTGACTGACACAGCTGTGATGTATCTAAAATAACGTATATATTACACGGTTAACAAACAAAACCTACAATACCTTTAACATAGCATCTTTGAACATGTGAAACACAAACTGGACCGATTCCAAAACCGTGTTCTGCTACCTTTAAACAGGGATATTGTACAACTGTATGTAGTCTCCCTGCTTTAAACTGTTCTGTCGCACAGTCTATGAACCACATTGTTTGCCCTTGCTCAGCCTTTCCGCAAAGCAGATGCAACAAAAGAAACAACTGCAGGCATCCGTCGGGATTCCCGATCTCTCTGGTTCTCCTTTTCAGTTTAATTTGAGTTATCTGTTGCTATCAAAATTATACATTTTCAGAGGCTAGGCTTTCGTATACCTTCAAACGTCTATCAATTTTCAAAGAGGCTATCCACAGAGCTATCACGGCACCGACAACGACGCCTTGTTCGTTACCTGTTTCCATCTTCATTAAAAACGTAGCGTACAGGCACACGCAAAACAGTGAATTTCACGCACAAGGTCATGGCAACGGAAATAGCGTACAAAAAGGCACACAACTCCATCTCCAAATGAAACATCTTTCCGCAAAAAATCTGGCACACTCTCGAAAATGTGATGAAAGTCCTGAATGTCCACGACGAATTTGTGACATTCATCTCTAGCCGACCGTCAGCGTGACAGTTTCAAACCATTGGTCACCCGCGTTAATGAAGACATAAGCCAAGTTAAACTAGGTCGATGAATGTTAGCATTATAACTGATTTACGTCATACAGTGCACTTATTTTGGACCGACTGAAAAGTCCGAATTAGGCATCAGTCCGAGTTACAGATAATTAACGCAAAATTTAATGGAGTTATATCCCTTTGACGATCATACAGAGAAAGACGAGACATTTACTGACATAGTCATTTGTTTATTACATACATTCGTTCATTCATCATACCATTCTGTTGAGCTGAGGTGTTCATGCCTCTTATTCACTCTTGTTATATTAAGTCTGTTTCCAGTCTCTAACATACACAAGCATGAATCTCATTGACCTATTCAGACAATGACCTACTTTTCAGCCGATCCGTATTTTCTCCTGTGAACGTGAAAAAAGACACCACAAACAACTCTGGTTATACTGAATTCCAATACCTTGTTTAATAAGAAAAGTATTATTTACAGATGACGTTTAAGTTTAAACTTTAACAACATCATATTTCTATATTTTATGTCGAGGTGTAGGTAGCGTGACCATAACTAAGACATCACAGATTGCCCCTGTTTGATGAGGTCGTAAAATGATTCACAATGCATCTGGCTCACTGGTTACAGCTGTTATGCGTTGTTTGCGTTTATTTAGTGTAGTTATGTAATGCACAGTGAGATTGATGTAATTTCAATTCCGTACTAGACTGCCAAACTTTTCGAGCGGAGAGAGCCTCGTTTTGAGATTTCCACCATTCCCAGGTTTCCGTTTGTCAGAGCTCGCTGTGCGACAGAGCATGCTGTGCGACGTGTTTGCAAGGATTAGAAGGAGTGTAGTATTGCAATATACAAATGCTTACACATATCAAATGACACTGATAAATATTTATGTATCCCTTTCAATGTTTTCTCTAAAACGTTTGACCTGGGTATTGGAACAGGATGGAACCCAGTCAAAAGGAAACGAGACTGTTGTATGATCAGTGTTTTGACTTGTAAGTAGTAACAGCGTTGCTAAGTCGAATTAGTTTCATTTGTTTGTGCGTTTTTTGTCTAACGCCACACTCAGCAATATTCAGGCTATACGACAGTGGTCTGTAAATAATCGAATCTGGACCAAACAATCCAGGGGATGACATCATGAACATCGATCTACAAATGGAATTACAATAACATGCGTCAACCAAGTCAGCGAGGAGTCTTACTACCCGATCCCGTTAGTCCCCTCTTACGACAATGGTTTCCTGAAAATAAATTCTAATCAAGATCTTCAGTTACTTATTGAATAGCGAATCCAAGCTTTTTATTTAATACGGGTACTTACGCATTAACGGCAAATATGCATCATACGATTATTAACCAACCATTACCAAGGCTTTCCTATGTATTACTAACTCCCATAACCCGTCTGGGAGGCGTTTATGCAATGTGTAATTATGTATAAGTGATGAAACAAAACTATTGCACACACCACTATTCACTTTTGACGTGTGTCAAAGCAGATTTAACTTTTGGCGGTGGATACCAATAACTTAAATTAGATTTGCAACCTGAAGATGATTGTGCGTGTCGTGTTCTACGCCTTATTTTTACATTCTTTCCTGTGTGTTTATAATGTTTAAGCAGAAGAGCTTCAATGTCAACTTAGCGAAGTCACGAAATACTGGTTAAGCACTTGGGTTGCTTAATGGAGGGTTGCAGCAATACTCGTGGCATTTGCGTTTCTGACAGCCATATCAGAATGACAGAAATATCATTCTTGGGATGCATTTTATTATTTTTATTTCAGACAAGAACCTATGTTATCACTGAGTGCACTGGTTAACAAAAACTCGTCAATCCGTTTCAGGTTTTTAATGTGTATTTTACTGTTTGTAAAATGTTATTGGCGTTAAAATGTCGAATGGATTAATCCGAATTTGTCTCACTTCGATTCTCATTCCATTAACCTACATACAGACCGCGGCTAGTTGTAACTATTACATATGGGCATTGCAAACAGACTGCGATACTTCAGTATTATTAATATTTCATAAACTCCATGTGACTTTACACGAGAAATGTGTCCCAAGTCACTCCGATGTTGATATTTGCGTAATAGACTATTGAAGCGCTACCTAAGTCTTCATTTTACACTGCATACCATGACAGTAAACACGTTTAGAGGTTGGCTGAACGGTAGACTTGCACAAGTCCCTAAGGTAATAATGAATTGTTTAAATGATAATTTCTATAAAATATAAGCATTCATCTAGCAGAGTGGAGACTGTACTGCCCGCTTATCGAGACTTGCCTCTTCGAAGGATAGAATTTCTATACATCCATGGCCTCAGCTAGTCTGTCGTGCAGACCCTGAAGCAAATATATCCAAGAAAGCCCATGCAAATCTAGAAAATGTGGCAAGTAGCTTCAGGAAAATAGCCTCTGAAAATGAAGAAAGTCTCAGGGCTCCATTTCATTATATTATTATTTTTTAACTATGAACTTTGTTCAGTAAAATATGTTCATTTCAGAGACTAGTTGTTAGTCTAGACCTCAGTACGACACTGGAGCAACAACAGCTCAAGAAGGGGTGTGTGTCTTCCTTGTGCCTGATATAGTAGGGGATCCTAGTGTTGTAACCCATACCGTTTACAGTATTGACTAGTGGTGTGTACAACCAACGGTAGTCGATAAAACCATCACCATTTACTTGCTTTTAACCTTATAAAATATATATTTGCCCTTGATTTACTTGACAGTGCTTTCTACTCCATGACCCAAACACATGTTAGAATACTGTCAAGTAAATAATATGTTCAGCAAATTCCCTACAAAGATCCCTTCGTAGTTTTGACGCGCATGTAATACATGATTCATGCATATACATGTTCTAGTCGTTGTGTGGAAGAAATAGTGAGTGAGTGAGTGAGTGAGTTTAGTTTTACGCCACATTCCAACTATACAACGTCGGTCGTAAATAGTCTGGACCACACAATCCAGTGATCAGTGTCATGAGCATCGGTCTGTGCACTTGGGATGCGCTGAGCAGTGTAAACCAAATCAGCGAGCCCGACCATCCAGTCCCATTAGTCCACTGAAGATCAATCCCAACCCGGATCTTCACGGGTTTAGCGTGCCTTAACGACGTTCAGTCACTTAAACGGTTGCCCGGTTCACTTTCGATTGTTTACAAGCCATCGCGAAACCTAATGTTACATACTGCGGCTTAAAACTACTTTCCATCCCTTAGTTTGCATGATAACTACCAGAGGTTGTACTCGGGAAAAACAAAGGATTCACACCAGGTAATCAATTTCAAAATGTTGTCACACCATGAATAATGTTTAAATTCTCAGAGCGGGCGCTAAAACTAAATTTGGCCAGGAGCTGATAGTTATATTTGATAAAGAATACGCCTTTGTTGTGAACGAGCTTTATGAGTCCAGCAGCAAGAGCTTGGATAGCCTACAAGTTCTTTCTTTTCTATGTAGGCCTTGCTACCGGCAAGACATAAACGTAATTACACGTTATTGAATATATATAGCTCTAAATCTAACTTTATAGGTGGGGGTAGAAGATAGTAATAGGGGGATAATTTTAAAAAGGGAGGATGGTTTGAAATATTAATAGTATACGTCCTTTCCGCCAGGAGCGACGTTATGTTTTTTTCTTTCGATTGCTCTATCGCTGCGATTAACCACTTATGTGCCTATTTGTAGGCGAGTGATAGACAGATAGGACAGGAAACGTTGATTTTTATTTTTTCGGGCAAAGTGAAATCTTGGATTGCCGTGATGGGTGACTCAATGGTGGGCAACCATGAAGATATCAGTGACAAAAGGCCATGGGAGGTAGTTGAGAAATCACCTGCCGTTGATGTTTGTACCAGGAATCTACGAGTGGTTTTGAGGTATCTTGAGCGATACTTCAGAATTCCAAATACTCAAATTACTAGGAGTTCGACCATTTGACCAAGTTTTAACTTTGGGCGTCAAGCAAGCTTCCAAAGCTAAGATTACTGGGGCTTGGGCCATGTGACCAAGTTTTAACACTAGGAGGTCAAGCAAATGTTTTTCGCTTGAAGTGGAGAATGTTTCTTGACCAAGTCCTAACGTTTGTCCAGACCTTTTATGAAGGTTATCAGATTTCGAAGGTGAAACATTTATCGGCCAGTAGATAAGCACCGAGAGATAATGTGTATAGAACAATATTTTTAAAAAAAAAAAAAAAAACATATTAAAGGAATGTTTGGATTAGTAAGGCGAGAGTGAAACACAATGACAATTTATTCTGGAAACATTTTGCTTTAGTCAAGTAAAAAATCCTTCAAGTTGCATTATGTGTATTGTCTATCTGTAAAGGTGAAAAAGAACACACTTGCAATTGTGATTTGATTTTATGTTCGAAGGATCCGAAAATCAAAGTAACAAAATCTACGGTCTCACTGTGGATTGAGATTTCGTACATAGCAGAACATGAATCAACGATGGACCTTACCTGGGCGATCTTAAGTTTAATTAAAAAAATCATTCATGTCGGGGGTTTCGCATTTTCTTCATAAAGTGGTTACTTGTCACATCTTCCTACGTAACCTCTGTTCTAATACGATCCTTTCATGGTGCGAGTGTTTAAGACTTGTTATTGGAGGCAATCAGATTTAGTAGTGCAATCAGCGACCTTGTTTCAAAAGTGATCATTCGAAAGATCTCGGTAATTTCCGAATGCATCGTGAAAACTAGAACCTGTTCCCGAGCTCTATACTCAAATGTTTCTTCTAGACAGAACTCAGTCATGTCATTTTTGTTTCTCCACATTGCTAGCATTTGTCAAGTTGAATCTAGCTCGATGTAACACGTGTTCTGATTGGACAGAAAAAAGGGAAATAAATCTGCTGCCATTTTTTGGCTGCTAGGGGATTTCATGAGAACCGCGAAATATGGCCGTATTAGAACAGGGGTTTCTTAGGAAGATATGACAAGTAATCTCTGTGGGAAGAGAATGGAGATATGACAAGTAACCTATGTCAAATTGTGTTTTGTATATACAATTGAGAATGAGTGATTGCCTAAACAAGGCAGAATCAATGTATAAGTTTCAGACATTTCGTTTATTAAAGCCTAGACATGGACTTAAACTGGGAACCAGGGCATCATTCCCCAAAGCGATGGTAGCAATAAGGTAATAGTGACGTCTATACTTTAACATAGACTAACGACAGTTAGCTGCTGAGATCCTCAATTTTGCTGTGTTACCAGTACCATACTGTCGCATACAGGAGATCGTTACCCCATTCCTTTAACGTTGGTCGTACGACATTAGCTTTTCTCATATCCCGATGTTTTCCATTGTTTCAACGTAGCGATCGAGTTGCTAAGGCAACCGCAAACTTCTATACTTTAAACGTAGACTTACGTCTCGGACAGTTGAGTTGCTGTCATTCCGACGTTTGTGTTGTTGCAACAAAGTGGATGAAGCGCTATAACTCGTGTTCTTTAGCGTAGACTTACAACAGTCATGTTGCAGTGGTTCCGACGTTTGTGTTGTTGCAGCAATGTAACGACAACACGAGGGACATCCTAACTCATGTACTTCAACTACTTACAAAAATTGTAGTTGCGATCGCTTTGTGGAACAGGGCGTAGACATTGTGGGCCACGACGGGACATCTAAATCGCTGAACTGCGTAACTCCACATGTAAGACGTCACCTCCATTTAACAGAACTACACTACAAACACGAATAATAAGAGACTCTATTTCTGGAAAATGTTGGCAAAGCATACCAGAACTTCGAAAAATAGAACTTTTTATCTTCCGAGTGAATTAAAGTTGAAATTACCGAGCATGGATCGATACGTGTATCATCCTCAATTAAATTGAAGTGTAATTTGTGATGAAATGTTCATTATTAAACTCAAAATGTCGATGTTGGTGATAGGGAAACTCGTCGACGACGTAGCAGGTGACGTTCATGTGACAATGGCAGCACGCCGCCCTGCAGTGGACGTTGTCAGTGAACAAGATCATCACTTGATCGACGTACAGAACAAATCACACACTTAAATCTCGTGTACCTCTATGAGTGAACACAACCCCAACAATGCATTATCAGCTCATCTCTGACTTTCCATTTCCAAAAAGGTTCTCTATCATTATAAAGATTTAAGGTTTTAAAGTTTACACAACACAGATTAAACATTTCAGAGATGTAAATACATGCTGTATTATAAAATGGAGAACAAAGAAGAAAGGTAAACGACGGTGCTTTTAGATGATCTGGGGTTAATCTCGGCGGTACACCACGCCACTGTAGGCCAACATGTTCGCCCAGCCAAGTGTCATCTCAGCGCTAATGGTATTCCAGGCCATTAGACTAGTTTCACCAACTGGATATGATGCCGCGATTGACGAACTCAAACTTTACTTTTTATCCAGTTCGTTTCACTAAAAAAGCAAGGTTGGATTTGTCGTGGCTGTGATCAGTTTTCAGGAAGTCCGTCCTTGTGTAATGCTTTTAGACAGAAAAGCTTAAAAATCTTGAATAAATATCACATCCGCGGATTTTCAGTTATTTTGCTTTGACAGGATCGCTTTAATGCAATCGAATGAAGACCCGAAAAGGGGATGGGTGGAATCTAGTTCCGATGACGAATTATCGTTGACGTGAAGGATGTGGTCAAGCCCTGATGACCTAAGGTTTCAGTGGCATTCTGGTGTACAATTACAGTTAGACTAACGCCTAGTCTCTGAAGGTATATAATTTAGTTGAAACAAATAATTTCATGTAAACTGGAAAGGAGACCCAGTGCCTAAGGAAATCTACACGTGGCGTTTCGTTTAGGGCATTACCATTGCAGAAAGTGCTGAACAGATGGGATGATGGTGAAATTTAAAGGGGCTACCAGACAGTCCCTGAATCGCAAAATTTTCGGTTCCCCAAAGCCCTCATCGCACACCAAAAGCCGTAAGTGGAACAAGTTTAGATTTACTCAAGGTCTGAATCTCTGAGTTTATTGGAGGTCCGCTTCAATTGAAATTGTGGTTCTTTGGTTTCTATCAAAATGATACATTCAGAGACAAACAAGTCAAAACATTGATTACAGAACAGTGTCGTTTCCTGATTACTGAGTTCTGTCTTTTTGCGCAACTAACTTCAAAATATTCAGAATAATTCATTTAACAGGATAAACAGATATTAATCAGAATGATTCGATACGTGTAAGCACTTGCACGTTGTAACTGCATGCTCCTTCTGATCCCTGCAAACACGTCGTAAAGCGTGCTCTGTCGCACAACGAGTTTTGATAGATGGAAACCTTGAAGTCGTGGAAATCTCAAAACGAGGCTCTGGCTCTAGAAAGCTTTTCCGGTCTGGTACGGAATCGATATTGTATCAATCTCATTGTGCATTAAAGAACTACACTGAAAAAGGCAAACTCACAACAGGTGTAACCAGTGAGCCAGATGCATTGGGAATCATTTTACGATCTCATCAAACAATGACAGTCTGTGATTTCTTAGTTAAGGTATACTGCCTAAACGTTTACCTAAAATATAGAAATACGGTGGTATTAAAGTTTAAACTTAAATTTCATTTGTAAATACCATTTGATATGAAACAAGGAATAGGAATTCAGTATAACCAGGTTGTTTGTGGTGTCTGTTTTCACTTTCACAAGAGAATATTCGGATCGGCTGAAAAGTAGGTCATTGTCTGAATAGGTTAATGAGGCTCATGTTTCGGTATGCCTTTACGGTTAACCGTTTCTGCCACAATAGAACCGTGCCCTGTTATGCCTGCCCTCATGTGGAATCATTTGCAAGGTTTACACATAATGGGTTATGTATGGAATTCATGGTGTGGTGTAGTTTTAAGCATTGGATGAATTGTTTTATTTCACAAAGAGTTGATGAGTAATTGAGTGAGCGAGTGAGTGCGATTAGTTTTGCTCCGCACAATATTCCACCTACATGGCAGAGTTCTGTAAATAATCGAGTGTGAGCCAGACAATCCAGTGATCAACAGAATGAACATCGATCTGTGCAACTGCGATGACATGTATAAACCAAGTCAGTGAGCCTGACCACCTGATCCTGTTAGTAGCATCTTACGACAAGCATAATCACCTTTTGTGGCAAGCATGGGTTACCGAAGACCTATTCTCTCCCAGATCTTCACGGGGATGATGAGTATTTCAGTCAAGTTAGTTTAATGTTCGACAAAATCCAGCAATGATGCAGGATACCGACATGCATGAAATTTGATGTGGAGCTGACAAACAAATTTACTCAAAGAAACTCATTCAGGATGAAAAGGAAAGTGATTTATAAATTTAGCAACTATTTACAGCGATTTCCCTACACGACTGGATAGTCAGTGTCTGTATGATTGTACAGCATTGACTTTAGTCAGTGAGAATGAATTTACTCCGCTTACAGCATCGAACCAGTGACTTTAGTATGACGAGCGAACGCTTTAACCACTAGGCTCCTCCATCAACACGTTGACTAGACGTGTCTCCAAGAACAATGAGAAACAACAAAGAAATAAATTCATCTCAAGTCAAAGATTATTTGACAAGTCCAGATTGCCTCGTCTTTTTCTGAAGTTTTGGCTATTTGGTCAAAATTTTGTACGTGTATTAATACCAAAATAAACCACACCCCGAAAACATTGATTTATTTCTGGGACCAAATCTTAGTCTAACGACTGTGCCCAGTTATGCAAATGCTGTCTTAACTGTAAGTAGGTCATTACATCTTTTACATATTTCACAGGTTTGAGTCTGCTTTACTGAAGAAAGGAACAGAGCACTTCACACGTATTAAAGACTTTAGTACTCAGAAATGAACGACAGGTCAAAGCCTGTATCCGGTAGAGTATAAAGATGAATGTACCAGATCTCTATTCTGTGCGGATGTATGGCAATTTTTCAGCTTCAAGGAAAGGTTCATTTTCAATGATTGATATTCAAAGTTTGACTTTCTTTTTCAGGTTCGAAATAAAACAAGTGTGTATGATACTCTCGCAACTGAAATTATTCCTGGGAGTGCTTGACTGGAGCTATGTTGTTAAATAACTACACCTTTATGGCCTAGTAAACGTTTATCGTACAAATACGCAGGTTGTTCACTCCATCGATTAATGAAAGAAATTTAATAACATTTCCATGTTACTGACATCGTCGAGTGCGGAAACAAACTCTGTGACATTTGCAAGGAAAAAAACACAGTTGACTTAATGAATTCTTCAAGATTGAGTTATATTTTTACTGGTCTCCAGGTAACATACACCGCTAAGCTTCTACTGGTTTTGTTATCTCATTTGCTGTTAAACCACTTTTAGTGTAGTCTCTCCGAAGGTTAACCAGAGCAGTAAACAGGAATATGTCAGCGTTTCGAGTCATTTGCCAGAGGATAAGAAATTCTCTTTGTGAAATGAAGAACTTGATTGGTACGAGGGTCGTTTGAATCGAAGTAACGAACCCATCAACGTACCATTGTTTTAGGGCCATTTTAATCAGTTGGTGAAATTTACTCCACCAATTGGGAACATTCCATCCCTTGTCCAATAATTAGCACTTAAAATTAGTACGTCGGTAACTCTTTCAAGCCGTTTCACGCCCGTCCAGAAAGTAAACCAAACCGGTCGGTACAGTTGAGGTTCTCTTGATGTTCCAGTTGTCGGAAGGGAGATAGCATCTTGCTTTGCGATTACACATGTCGACGGAATTCATCAAGGCCTTCCACTGTGCCCGTGCTTGAAATACCTGGGGTAAATGTATTGGTTCTGTGTAACAAGCATTACTGGGATGTTTTACATGGGTAATATTTGTTTTCGCCCAATGTGACATTTTGTCTACAGGTGGAACAATAACTCCTGTTGAGAAATGCACGTGCAAGCCGTGCTGCACGTGGTGTCGGAGGTCGTCAGTTGCTTCAGGCATCAGCAGGGACATGGGCGCCGCCAGGGGTGGCCTTCTAATGATTTCGCAAGCTATCTCGCACGTTGCGTTTGATGAAATAATTGGGATAGAGAGCCGCCAAAATGTCATGAGTTGACGATTAAAGACCACATGCATTCGAATAATTGCCTCATCCATTCATTCGTCGTTGCGGGATGAGGCTTATCATGCATGAAATATTCAGTTATCAAAACCCTTTCACTTACTGCTGGCAGAAAATGTTATTTTAATTCACCAAGCCTTATCACGTGTGTCTAGTTCAACAGAGGATCGCAAATTTAATCTGAATTAACTGTTAATGCACATGGTGTCTTTTAGGAATTCAATCAACCATGTTGAAAAATATTCAGCAGGAATTTATTTCAATACAGGAAAGAAATGTAAACTGCTCCTGATGAAATGGCAGTGCTCCCAGTTACGAGGCTGCACATGATAGCACTGGCAGGATGGTTGAGGAAGGAACTGGATGTGAAAAGCTTTCACATGAAGTAGAACCATCACTGTAACATGTGGTGGTATGTACTTCCTTTGATGTGCAATTCAAAATCACATCAAATTTGAACAGGTTAATTGAATTTCCAGCTGCATTCAGGTGTTCTGCTCCCCCAAAAATGAACAGTTGATGTAGAACATTTTCCTGATATGTGTTACCTGACAATGATAATGATCACAAAGACAAAATACAGCTATTACTTGATATCATTTTAACTTTCACTTTTTAAGATTTGTCAGTTGATTGATGAAATTATCACCCATGAAGAGCCTGGTAGTTTATCTTCAGTAACCCATGCTTGTGATAAGAGGCGACTAACAGAATCGGGTCAGGCTTGATGGCTTTGTTGCCACATGTCATAGTGTTCTAGTTGCATGGATCAGTGCTCATGCTGATGATCACTGTATTAACTGGTCCAGACTTGATTATTTACAGACCTCTGTTATATAGCTGAAATATTGCTGAGTGTGGCATAAAACTAAACTCACTCACTACTGCTGATGAAATAGTGTTAAGCTTGTGTAAGGTGTCAGTTTCATGATGTATCCATACAAATCTAAATGTTCATGATTGGAGATTTCCAGAAGTTTCAGACCCATGAAGGTCCTGGGGTAGAATAGGCCTTCAGCAACCCATGCTTGCCATCAAAGGTGACTATGCTTGTCATAAGAGGCGACTAACGGGATCAGGTGGTCAGACTAGCTGACTTGGTTGACACATGTCATCAGTTCCCAATTGCGCAGATCGATGCTCATGTTGTTGATCACTGGATTGTCTGGTCCAGACTCGATTATTTACAGACCGTCGCCATATAGCTGGAATATTGCTAAGTGCGACGTAAAACTAAACTCACTCACTCACTCCAAAAGTTTCAGGATTTCTTCTTTGACTGGCATTGTAGAAGATGGGAAGTACAATGCAGAGAGCTTTATGTATATCTTCTCCTATATAATGAGTGAGATGTTTCGGAATTTGATTCTCGTACTGTTAACAAGCAAGATTGAGAAGGTCATTTCCTGCTCTGTAGCTTGAGACTATAGAAAAACTTTGTGCACAACAACGTTAGATTTGGATGTGTGTGATGTTTCGGTTCAAATTCTTGCCTGACAATGGTATGAGAATCAGTACCAAAATTTTTGTCTCATTAAATAAAAGAAGTTAACTATAAAATTTGTCTATATTGATACAGGATTCTGTAACATTAAATCTCAATTGTTTTGGGGGACAGGTTTTGGGTTTTGTAGACTTGTGTTTAAGACATTCACTCATCATCCCGAAGACCCAAGTTCGATTCAGAACATAGACACAATATGTGAAGCACATATCAAACAGGGTATTTTGGCAAACAGGTTTCTCAAACCATAACAGCTTATGTTTTAATTCAGTATTGAAATTTTGGTTTAAATGAAGTACAAGGTTATGACGCGACTGTGTACATGCAGCACTACCTTTTGATGAAGTAAGCGACATATCGTAAATATTGGCTTTATACGATGTGTTAATAAGTGCTTGTTTTCATAGGCTCAACCCCTTCAGTTAACACAGTTTCACTCAATACAAGGGTGGAGAATATTGACAAATGTTATGAGTTTATTGTTACGTTGCGTCACTCTATAAGTGTTTATCTTCCTATTTGTGTAGATCTGACTTAACATTTATTTGAAGGAGATTCGACAAAGTAGAACCATATTTGTTTTTCTCCATCAATGATCAATCAGCGATGTGAAGGCCAAATGAGAAATGTAATTGTCATTTGTATTAAGCAAACAATCCATGAGTCGTTATGATGAGAATTTGGTGTAGAACTAATCACACAGAATAACAGTGTTTACTGGTAAATCAAAACGGCTCCATCACTTCTTTCGTTTCAGTCAAAAGAATTCTATTGACCGAAGGACATTGATTGGGCTCTTGAATTCGTCTACTTGCTTCAATATGCGAAAACATGGAAGAATTGTCTGATTAAGGACCTGTGGAATTGCTAGTGATCTGCATCATATAGTCCAAACAAAACAAGGTGCCTTGGGACTCCAGGGGTCATTCAAGGTCAAATTATCTATTGATCAAGGTGCGTACTCTTGGAAGTGGAGATAGCTTTGTTTATTACATGGAATTAGATATGTTATTATACAATATTAAATGTTATGATATCATTTATATGTGAAATATAATGGGATAATAACAAACCCTTGACACGTTTATGGTGCCGATGTCTATTTATCGGATCCCGGTGATTCAGATATGTATCAAGAGGGTGTTTATCTGGTTTATTGATTATTAACACTTGTATAAAGTTTGCATTATCACAACTGTTTGGCTGATAGTGTTTATATAAAGACACAGTCATTTTTTAATTTTCTAATCCATCTCAGAGCTGTGGGCCTTTCCAGTATCAAGATCAATATTGAAACTCAAAATCAACCTCACTTTAGTCAGATGTAGGGTTATTTTTGTATATAAAGATGTATGATGTATATAGCTGTATATCATTGTAAAATGTGGACATATTATTGAAAAAATGCTTGACTTGACATTTAAATCCGATAGAAGTTAGGGAACATGCATAAGTTATGGGTAGAGGTGGTGATAATATTTTTGAGAAGCATGTATTAAATGTATGACTCCCCCCCTACCCATTCCTAAGATTTATGTACGAAGTAAGTGACCTCCCTGCATGTCATGTACAAAATCAGTTTAAGTCCAGTACAGAGTGCTCTCACACATTTGTGGAACAGGCTGTTTCTGGAACATATGACCCACAATTTTGGATATGTATTTTGAAAAGACTTTCTCAAAGAAGGTCTGTCTGTAATATTACTGAAAGTACAAAACCATCATCACTTTCCTGATGTTCTGTTGTAAATCAACTCTGGCATAAGTTGTGAATGAAATTCTATTATGTGCTAAATGTTGGTGGGTATTCCCCGGAGTAGGAACTAATCCCATCTGTACTGTCTGCACTTAATCTTTGTCCAGACACTAGTAATTATCAAATCTCAAGTGTCAAATTGTCTGCTATGTAATTTAAAGGTCAGTAGTTTGGTAGAAATCTCAAATGGGGCTTTTGAGAAAATCTATACATGAAATGTATGGTAAGTCTACAAGCCTACGTGTAATGTAGATATATTTTTAAAACCTTTAGCATTTATATTGAAACTGTCTTTTGAAATGTATGTAATGACCAAGTATTGAAACAGTCGTTTGGGAAGTAGTTTTATTTGTCGCATACATGTCGAGTATAGCATATATTACTATCATGATGTGCTATCAAAGATGAGGTAATCTAGTCTTTAAGTTGTGAGTTTTTGCACTAAATGCTCACGTTCAGTATCCCCACATGAATGTGATATGTGAAAGTGATATTTGGTGCCTCCCAGCCAAGATGTTGTAGTGATATATAAGTTTCCTAGCTATGAGTGTGAAAATATCACTAACTTTTATACACTTCTGCCTAAATATTGGTATATTCGTACCTCTTGCTCCAGTAATACCAAAATTTAGGCACTTGTCTTTAACAGAGTATGACTTGAGCACTTGATACAGCACTCTGATTACTGGAAATCTTTGTTCACATAAGGTTTATGATACATGCCAACATCTACATTCAGAATGTTGTTCACATAGATGTAGCATGGTAGACCAAGCTGAAAAAAACGAATGTTCACATTAAATACTATGCTATGCATGCTATATACAGAGAATCTCAAGTGTCTACTCATATCAGTTACATAAACACGAGTTAATAACTTTACAAATTTCTCATGCTTGCTGAAGATATTTGTGCTTTTGTCAATGAGTGTTGATATAATTGATGTCGGCAGATATGAGGATGAGATTCAATTTATCATCAAGCATCACTTTTCATTAGTTTTCAATAATAAATGTACATTTCTCAACATGGTACTTCCATTAGACTAGCAGTGCATCAGTGTCATAGCATTGTGATGTCATCAAGTTCATGATGTCATAGCATTGGCAGATCATTGAACAAAATCTAAACGATCTCACACAAGCAATATCTCCAGTGGAACACAGTTTTGGCAGATTAAGAATGTTGTTCATGACATGTATTCTGGGTGTAAAGATCAATGTATTGTATGTCCATCAAGTTAGGTGAGTCATTCATGACACCTTGATAACAGTCCTTCATGAACTTGCATATGGTTGCCTTGGTATTTCCTGCCATCCTGCCAATGAAAACTCCCCTTACTTGGGCCATGGTGGCAGGTGTTGGGTCTCTGGCATGCCCTTTCAGGCCAAAATGCCAGTCCCACAGATTGTGGGGACAAATCAGAGGACTTACCAAGCCAGCCTTATGTTTGTCTGGCTTTTCATCAGAAACAATGGGTGATGATGACATGGGCACCACATGGTCTGACTTTGCTTTCTTGCAGTTAAAGATTTCTACTGATAATTCTAAAGAATGGAACAACATGGCAGAAAAATTCTTGAACATATTACTGCCCTGTCAAATGTCCTACCAAAGTAACCAGATTTGTTTGCCTGTCAGTTGTGATAATGCCAGACTATCACTAACAACCCTATGTCTGGCATGGTAAAGACTTGTTGCTCTGGAATTCGCTAACTGCTATACATTTGGCCAGTTGAAGTGGAGGCAAGACCATGGTTTGTCTTTACACGGAGGGTTACCCCTCTAGTGCATAGACAGGAAGGATAGTACATTGCCTGTACATAGTTTGTCCTTTGTATAATGCCCCGCTGAACCCAATCGTTGACATCAGTGGTCATCTTCCAAGGTCACATCCTGCAGTGGGGGTCTTGTATTTCAGCATGGCTGCTTAGGACCTGTTTTGATGGGGAATGTTTGAATTGCCTTCTTCATTTTTAATGAAGTTTTCTTTTGCTTAAAGGAGCAGATTTGTATCACTGTATAGTGCACTGAATGCTTTGGATGTCAGTTGTTTAGGTCTGTCACAACTAAATCTCATTCCTCTCTCTGTCTCTCTCACACACACACACACACACTCTCACTCAATGCCCAGGTGTATTGCAACCACTACCTACATCTCATTGAAAGCCCCCCCCCGGCAAACCTCATTGAAACACGATGCTGATCTCATTGAAACACCACCCAGATAACACCTCCATTTGACAGTTCTTCGGTTAATAAAATACCCTTTGGTTGCAAAACATTTTGACAACTTGTGAATATCAATGCCTGCTGCCCCTTCCTCCTCTCAATAATGAAGCCATTAACTGTTGTTTCATGCACAGTGAGAAATTTCAGTGTGTTTAGATTTTGTTCAGGAGCAGTGCCATGCATTTTTTTTGTCAGGTTTATGGAATAGTTTCATGCCATGCGGAACACCTGCTTTAGGAGTTTCATGATACACAAACACTGACACCCAGACGTTTATATAGAAACTTGTATGATTGTCTGAATATCTCAGTGAATGAGACATTAGTCTTATAAACTGGTTGTCTCTAATTGCTGCCAGACATTTCTGCAGTTAAAGTATCGGGTGACATGACACATGGCAAAGGAATGTCATATGTACTATGCTGTACTAAATACATGGGTACAGTATTTTTCTCTAGTATAGTGTGTACTGTTTTGTTTCCAAAACACACCTCTGTGGAAAGGGATGAACATTATGCAAACAAAATACAGTGTGATGTTTTCAGCCCATTGTCATTATAATCAGACATCAAATCAGACATAACCACTGAAATAACCTTTTAGTTCACAGACAATGGATGCAGTTATTGTAAATGCTATACTCTTTGTTTCGTAAAAAGTAGTGTGTTGTGAATCCCCATCCATGTCACTCCAAAAGATGTTAAAATATGTAGGTCCCGTCCTGGTGCAGGTTCAATCCCTGGTTGTGTGTCAAACCAAAAGACATTAAAATATGGTACTTGTCGGTAGTGGCCTGGTGTTAGGCATTAATGGGTACAGAAGGACTTATCAGCTCAGAGTCAGTATATGTATGAATGGTGTATTCATGCTTAACTGTGTCAGTGAGGTATCTCGGTGAGCTAGCACTATAAAACCAGCTTTTGTCAGGAGTAATACAAGCAGCTACACATACACACACATGCATGTTGCACAGCTTCCTTCTGGAAGAGTGACAAAAACTTGAGATGCCTGAGTAAGGTCATTCTCTTCCCACAGAGGTTACTTGTCATATCTTCCTAAGAAACCCCTGTTCTAATACGGCCATATTTCGCGGTTCTCATAAAATCCCCTAGCAGCAAAAAATGGCAGCAGATTTATCTCCTTTTTTTTCTGTCCAATCAGAACATGTGTTACATCGAGCTAGATTCAACTTGACAAATGCAAGCAGTGTGGAGAAACAAAAATGACATGACCGTGTTCTGTCTAGAAGAAACATTTGAGTATCGGGCTTGGGAAGAGGTTCTAGTTTTCACGATGCATCCAGAAATTACCGAGATCTTTCAAATGATCACTTTTGAAACAAGGTCGCTGATTGCACTACTGAATCTGATTGCCTCCAGTCAGAACACTTAAACACTCGCACCATGAAAAGATCGTATTAGAACAGAGGTTACGTAGGAAGAAATGACCAGTAACCACTGTGGGAAGAGAATGAAGTAAGGTTCCACAAGTCAACACATTTTTCAAATTTCCCTCTTAGAAAAGTTACTGAAAAGTATTCAGACCTATTTTTCTTATTTTAAGTGTCAAAATGTTGAACCAAGTTTCGGGTAGGATTTTATCAGATTTGTCATGAGGTTCATCTTTAGTGCCTAGTGGGACTCCACTCACTACTTGGCCTTGCTCCAAGGGTATAATGGTGTATCCCATGGATGTATAGAAATTATATCCTTCAAAGAGGCAAGTGTATATGAAGGCCCCTGGTCTTATTTATTATTTTTTTTTAAATTTGAATTATTAATTTTTACCTTGGAGGCTTGTGCACGTTGACATATTACTGTACTTGCCTGTTTATTATTTCTTTTAAAGCTGTTACTGGAATATATGACAAGATGACTGAATGACATTGATTTTAAGTTTTTCAGTAGTCCAAACACAAGTTTATCTTTACAGATGCCAGAGCAGAACATAAGTCATCTTGGTTCTTAAGAACTTTGTGCAATAACTTACTGACAATAAGACTGTTGTGAACAAGTAAGAAATGACAGCATGTGAATGAATGAATTAATAACAAAGTGAGAAATAAGAAAATTGCTGGTATTTTCCTAAAGACTACTCAAGAGTTGAAATATGCATCTGTTGACTGGTGTAGCCCTCTTTCCTCAGATATCATATTGAAGAACAAATGATTTGACAGCAGTCAGCACTAAAAAGAAAAGGATATTGAACATCAAAATGACCAAGTAATTAGAAGTCCCAAAAATATACTCTGAAGATCTGAGGCGTTATCAGAGACAATTGACTGCTGGTCTTAATTAGTCTAACAGCACAAAGGAAGGGCTGGTGGGTCTTTGTAGAACTGACTTACTTTACTGCACCAAGTAACTGGCAATAAACTCACAGGGTAGGTACAGAAACATGTAGCAATGATTGACTGGGACACGGAAATTGAGTTAATCAAGTTTTGGGTAACACTTGACTGGTGCAGGCTCGGCCACTGCCGCAGGATTAACTACTTCACTTTCATCTGTTCTTGGCTTGCAGCAGTCTTTTGAAATTCAATCATGACTTTTTTTTCTTGAGTGTAGACATGTTTGAGTTTTTGATAATGATTTTTAGCAAAATAACTACTGGTAGATACATCAGCAGATTGAAGCTTGAAAAATGTGTCTGTTTTGTTATAAATGTCAATGTTTCTTACGTTGTCTTGTAGATTTCTGTTTCAGACCAGACCAGTTATATTTCTTGTTTTATGGAATCACTGGTCATATTTTTTAAAAAATAAGGAAAAATAAAAATTCATTTCCCTGCAACCAAAAATGTAAACGTACAAGAAAATGGCAGCATATATGCTTCATAAATTGCCAGAAGTAAAATACTTTTAGCATCTAGAAGTGTTTTTCCCCTCCTGCCCTTAGGTTTTCTGTAAACAAAAATTTGTGAATTAAAGAAGTATTATTGGTCTGGCCTTAGGTACATTTTAATGTTCGTTTTGGTAGCCATGATCTGTTTCTTGGCCGTAAAGGTGTTTGTGATGAGGTAGGTCATGATAGGCATTAAAAGACCATGTTTATATTCTCATATTTTTGGTGAAGGTAAGCAAAAATTCTTTAAAATCCTATGCTCAACTTCTGAAATAGCCTGAGACCTTGTGACCATGAGAACTTGTAACTGCTATATATCCTCTCCAAACATGACACATGGATAGTGATGAAATTGTGGCTTTTGTTATTTTGTATAATTTTTTGAATAACCATATATCACCGTGGAAAAGCAACACCCATGCATAAGGCGACTGTGTTCAAGCATTCAAATCAAAGATAATTTATATATCCATAACACAGCCTCAAAGGACATACATCATCAGTGCATACATGCTCATTATGTTTGTATTAAAAGTCAGTTTGTGTCAGTTATATGATGCTTTGTAGCAAAGATCCCCAGCCTCAGAATGATGATATCAGTGTGCAACACCAAATTGGTTTCAATGACAAGAGCCAGTAAGTGAGTATAGTTTTATGAATCTTTTAGCTATTACTATCACTCCACATCACAGCAGATGACACCAGAAATAGGCTTCACACATTGTTCCCAGTGGGGAATTGAACCCAGGCCTTTAGCATGACAAGTGAAGTATTTAACCACCAAGCTACCCTGCAGCCATTCAGTAACAACATCTGTTGTTTGTTTCTTCAACATGTCAGTGGGCAGTAGGGTAGCTTAGTGGTAAGCAACCATTGTTATGCCGAAGACCTTGGTTCAATTCCCCACATGGGTACAATGTTTGAAACCCATTTCTGGTGTTGTTGGAGTATTCCTATAAGCACTGTTAAACCAGTCTCTCTCTCTCACTCACTCACTCACTCACTCACTCACTCACTCAGCATGACAATCAAGGCACTATTTGCAGAACATGTAAAGCATAAACATTGAATTCACATACAGTACATAGAAGCTTGCATACCAAAATAGTTCTTGGAACAGTTATTTTTAGTTAAAGGTCATGTGCAATGTAAAACACAACTCTTGCCGAAACAAATCATGAAAGTGCCAATTCAGTCTATAAAGATGAAAAAATGTGACGAAAAAAAAGCCCGCGAAAACGGAGTTCAAAAGATGCACTAAATTTCCCCCGGCGCAGGGGGGAAAACTGGTTTCAACAGCTGTGCTGCGCTGCGCCCATAACGCATGCGCAGGGAATACATTCGCGGAGCTTGAAACAGTAAGCATGCTCGGAGTATGAGGTCGTGAGCAGTAGTCTAATCTTGGTTGTGTACACAAACAAGTAAATAATCTACTCGTTACATTGAAAAAAAATTGTTGATTGTAGTAAGCATCATCTGTCACAGAGAAGCTCAATGTCTGGTTTATTGACACCTGTATGTCTGATGTCTGCCTGCCTGTCTGCTAAAGACAGCATACAATAGACAGCTTCAATCATTGACCACATGCAATTTGAACTTAACACCTATCAGGCTATACGTAATAAACAAAATAAATTGATTTATGACTCATGCACCTGAGTGGAGTCTCTGCCACATTATGTAATTAGGCAGGTGTAATACTTGCACACATGACAAGTTTTTATGTCTGTGGGTTGCAAACAAACTACAGCCTTTTTTTTTTCGGATGACTGGATTTGACGGAAAATGGTGCAAACTCTTGTCAGTTCAAGTCCTGCTTTGTACTTGGACGAATGACACTTTCCAGTCACGCAGTAGTTCACCATCTCTGCTGAGATGATTTTTTATTTGATCGAGCTCAAATTCAGAGAACTTGTACAAAACCCAACATGTCTATATGCATTCTCTAAGGATAACAACTTCTTCTAGTGTAGATGATTTTCTATGACAACGGTATATGAATCCATACTGAAACGATGCATCAAGTACAATAAAAGAAGTTGTTATCAATAAAGAATCTTACTTTCTTGTGACTAGCCATACTTATAAAAGGCTCATCAAACAGATCATCTTTCTGTACACACAATGAGCCCTCAGCGTATCAGCAAATGAAACAGCCAATTGGCAGTCGTCGTTACCCTTGAGTGCACAGCCACCCACTATGACTGGGTTCGGTCTCCCAAGGGCTTCGTTTCGAGGGAAGTAAGCCTAAGTACAAAATTTTGCACTTTTGAATCGCGATTGTACACTTATAATTTTGTTTATTTGTTTTTTAACAAGCAGCAATGTATATTATATGTCATGAATAAGTGATAATTGTGTTTTAGTTATGTTTGATTTTTTGGTTGCATGTGACCCTTAATGTGACGTTTTACTATCAACCAGTATCAATGGGTGTTGGATACCAGTTGGCATCACTAGTATATTAATTTGAAAGCTTCTAACGTATAAAGTGACCCCCTTTAAATGCCTGTAATTCAAAAACTTTCCTTATACATAGCAATATAAGCTGTATATACACAGTTTCCATGACAACAACTTGGACTTGGATGCATATGGTGTTACTACAGCAGATCTTGAAAATCATAAATATAGCCTCAGGTCTAGGTAAGTTTTTTGCATGTTTTATAGATATTTATGAATTTTGTATGACAGATTTTGAGTCAGTCACTTGGCTTTGATCCATGGACTTAGATCCTTTTTTCTTCCAAGACAAAAATAGAAAAATGTGAAGCTTCTAGCAAATGGGAACTTTGACCAAGAGAGTTCTAGGGTAAACTGATGATATGTCATGGCCTTAAGATGAATTTTCGTATGGCATCAATATTTCTGTTTAGTTTTGAAAAAATGATTTGTTACCTGATTTGAAACATAGTGCTACTGGTATCTAAAACAGCTGTCCTTGTAGTTCAGTAGTTGAACAGAGGTATTTTGACCATCCTTCATTTAACATCCAGAGGTGCCAACCCATATGATTTTACCATATATGTCTTGGAAAAACAAAACAACACAAAATCTGCGACATTGATACATTAAAAACATAATTAAAATTAAATTATCAAATTAGATTAAATTATCAAATAGCATGCACCCCACAATAAAATTTCAACCACATTTTGTTCAGTATCAAGCTATATGTGGATTCTAAGTGCTGATTTAGAGCAGTACAATGTTAATAACAAGTTTGTTAGCATAACTGTATATTTTTGTATTAAATGTGAAAATTTTTATTCTATTTTTAGCCAAGAAATACTGATTTTTCTATCGGTAATTAATTTAGTCAAAATACTAATTGGGCTAAATTACTGTTAGCATCTCTGAACATCTTTAATCAGACGGATTTGTCTTTGATTGTTTTGGACATGGCAATGGCTAAGCTTGGTGGTTAAAGTGTTTGCTTGCCACAACGCAGTCCTGGGTTCGATTCCCCACATGGGTTCGATTCCCCACATGGGTTCAATGTGTGAAGCATATTTCAATTAAAGTCTTATGTACGGTCAATTTATCTTTGGCTGTTTCAGACAAATAAAAAAGAATTGCCATGGTAGGTAGCAAAAGAGTTCATACATTGTTATAACCTTCATCCTTTCAAATGCAACCAAAAAATCAAACATTATGAATTAAAACACTGATTCATGAAATATAAAATGCTTTGCTGATTAAGTAAAGAATAAATAAACAAAATTATAAGCGTATAATCACAAATCAAAAGTGCAATATTTTGTACATGGGTTAACCCATGCCACACTACCAAACCCAGTCAGAGCCATTGGGGGTGCACTGAAGTGTATCAAAGCCTTTTCATTTGCCGATATGCATAGCAGCTCTTTGTTTATGCCGATAGATGTTAATTTCAAATTTCATGTGGTCAGTGATTGAAGTTGTGCATTGCATATTGTCATTAGCAGACAGGCAGGCAGATATAGAGGTGTTAATAAACCAGACATTGAGTTTTTCTCTGTGACAAAGTCTGCTTACCACAATCAGTGTGGGTTATTTTTTCATGTAACAAGTAGATTGTTTGCTTGTTCATGTATACATCCAAGATCAGACTACTGCTCATGACCTCATACTCTGGGCAGGCATTGAGTTTTTCTCTGTGACAAAGTCTGCTTACCACAATCAGTGTGGGTTATTTTTTCATGTAACAAGTAGATTGTTTGCTTGTTCATGTATACATCCAAGATCAGACTACTGCTCATGACCTCATACTCTGGGCAGGCATATGGTTTCAAGAAGACTAACAGCTAATCTCTGAAATGAACATATTTTACTGAAAAAACGTTCATAGTGAAAAAAAAATAATATAATGAAATTTTGCCCTGAGACTTTCTTCATTTTCGGAAGCTATGGAAATCTAGACTTGCCACATTTTCTAGACTTGCGTGGGCTTTCTTGGATATATGTACTTCAGGGTCTGTACGGCAGACTAGGTTTCCAGCTCCATGACCCTATTCACTATGAATGCTTCTTGAGTGCAGCGCTGCATTTTTGATGATTTGTTTCAGTAAGTTCATACCAAAAGGTATCACAATCTGCAGTGTTGTGTTTTACATTACATATGACCTTTTAACTTTAAAGGAATTTTTAAAAATAATTGTAAAAAGAAGTTATGTATGTGATCCATTTTGGTAAGTGTCTTTGGGGCTTTTGTTTTGATAAAATTAATGTTGACATGCTGGTAAGCCTCATTAAGCTGGCAGTTTCTTCCTGTTTGTCCTGGCTTTGATTTCTGGCATTATTTATGCAGAATGAGGTAAAGAGAGTAACTCATTGAAACAGTTCAGACCCAGACAGTTTGTCATTCAGTAATTGTTTGGTGGATCTTTTCTTGTCTTTCCTTTCTTTTGGGGTTGCAGCAGACATGATATAATTAGGCAGCATATTTTCACGACAAGGATAAGAAGTGAACTTGTGATATTCAGGGCACGACCACCTGGTGTCGCAGGGAATGCTGTGGCTGAGAATCAAAGGTGACGCTAGGCTATTTTGGGAGACTCTGGCAGTGAAAAAGTCTTTGGTTTCATAGTCCTCAGGTGGATGGTTTGTGTTTTTATCAATTTTCTGTTGATCTAGGTTGAAGTTCTTCATGTGGGTTATCGGTGGTTGGTGCTGCAATATTAATCATGAGCAGTCGTGGATGTTAGGACTTCAGACATACGAGAAGAGGGAAAAGATGGTGCCTGTGGAAAATAAGTGTTTGTCATGCTTCTGGAGGGTCTCCAGACAGCCTTAACCATGCTCAAATGGTAATGAGGGGTCAATTATAATACTGAGTTTTTTTATTTCTGTTTACAATGAATGTAGGCCATCGATCATGCATTAACAGAATTAGAAAAACATTGAAAACATTGTGGTGTCTCATATTGATATCTTTGATGTAGAGGCTGATGTTGGAGCAATGCCATCATGATTATGATTTGTGTTTGCTGTTGCACCATCTCATTTAACTTTATGTACTTTGGTAAATATAACTGATGCTCCAGTGATGTTCCTGTATTATTGTCACAATTTTACTGACCCATGAAGGTCCCGGGGTAGAATAGGCCTTCAGCAAACCATGCTTGCCATAAAAGGCGACTATGCTTGTCGTAAAAGGCAACTAACGGAATCAGGTGGTCCAGACTTGATTATTTACAGACTGTCGCCGTATAGCTGGAATATTGTTTAGTGCAGCGTAAAACTGAACTCACTTACTCACAATTTTACTGTGATGAGGCCATGATATTGCCGTGGCATGGCCATGATGCTGTTGCTCTGATGTTCCTGTGGGATGGCCAGATGTTGCTGTGGAATTGCTGGATGTTGTGGGATGACCAGATGTTGCTGTGGTATTGCTGGATTTTGTGGGATGACCAGATGTTGCTGTGGTATTGCTGGATTTTGTGGGATGACCAGATGTTGCTGTGGTATTGCTCTGATGTTACAGTAACAGTCATGTTGTTGTTTGATTGTCCAGCTGCTAAAGCTTCAGGCTGCTTGTACTGTGTGTCTGGTACATGAGATAGAAGTGTCTGACTGGAGACATTCCCCTCCTCTTTGTTGGATTCTTTGGAATGAGATTGTGAGACTTACTGACAGACTGAATGAGGTAGCCTTTCAAACATGATGCTACATTGATTTGTGAAGGTTGTCCAGGACCAGTACGTCATGTCCCAACTAACACTGTACAGCCAATTTTCATGTTTGAGACAACATGTCCATGCATATATGTTGTGTTTATGAGGCTGGTTACACTGTTAAAAACATCCTTCTCCACTTTAATCTCTAGTATTGGCCAACCTAATGATAACTTACTGGTTGAAGTTGTTTCATTCGTCATGCTAAAAAATTGGATTTGATTCTCCACATGGGTACAATGTGTGAAACCCATTTCTGGCGTCCCCGGCCTTGATTTTGCTGGAATGTTGCTAAAAAGCAGCGTCAAACTAAACTCACTCACTCAAAGCAGTTCCCATTAGGGTTGTGTTCAATGATACTTATAAATGGACTTACGAGAGCAGCTCTCACCTTGCCAATGTTTCCTTGGGCTTCATGTAATCACAGTATCTAACTGTTCTTGAATTTACTTGGCAATTTCAACATTAATGTTTTAAGGGACTGTGCATTAAGGCTGTGTAGCCTACATTGTTATTGCACCTTGGAGGATAATTTGTTTTTATCATGCTTGGTAGAGTGTGTAAGCGAAATGTTTGATGTAATTCTATTGTCAAATGAACAGAGGTTTTGTTTAATGAAATTAAGATATGATTACTTAACCAATATTTCCATTTTACTCATGGTGGTAGAAATATAATTACTATCCTCCTTTATCATATTTCTCAATGTCCCAGGAGATAGAAAACTATTATTTTTTAATGTTCAGGCAATGTGTTTTACTTTTTATTTCCCCACACAATGTTTTTATCTTTTCTGACAAACATGTCCGAAGCAGAGAAGGAATAATATTATGCTGGATTTGTATCACGTTACTCTTAAAGGCCACATCTCAGCTATATGCCATTGATCATGATTTCTCCTAAACAATCAAGCCCAAACCAGACAATCCCGTGATTATACTGTTAGCAATTATTTTTTGTCATTAAAGGGATAAAGCCTAGTCTTTTCAGTTATTGGGAAGGATGTTCATGTTAAACTATGGGTGTTATCTCAGTGAGTGAACACAATTTTTTAATATCAATTTGGCTTTCTAAAGCAGCCACATACTAATCACATTTTGCTCTTCAAGGGATGACAGGGCTTATTTTATATCAACTCATATCATTGGTACTTTCCACTTTGACCTGTGAAGATCTGAGTTAGAATTTCTCGTCAGTAAACCTTGTCACAAGAGGCAACTAGGTTTGCTGACTGGGTTGATCCACAGTTCCCTTTTGTGCAGATTGATGCTCATGCTGTTGAACACAGGATTGTCCACACTTAATTATTTACAGACTGACGACATATGATGGAATATTGCTGAGAGTGGCGTTAAATGAACAACTAACAAAACAACTTTTCACTTTAAGAATTAGTAACGGGTAAGAACTAAACATTTTGTAAAGAGATGAATGTCTTTTTCTTTGGTTGAACACAATGTAGGTCGTTATACAACAGTGGAAGTACTACCAAGACATGGGCATTGTAGACAGTCATGCATCAGGATTTCCTTTGCTGAGTACTAAAAACTTCACTAATTGTACTCTCCATATGAGCAAGTAAGTCCTATAATAGTAATCCAGCTTATTTGGGAGGTAAGCCTGAAGGAGGAGGTGGGGGGCAAATTTTCAACATTGTCTCCTTTGATAACACCCACAGACATGACTGTGGTGGTGAGAAACTTACAAACATTCTTGGGATGAATTAGGATTCAGACATACAAACATTAGTTTCTGTTAATCACAGTAAGGGGTGGTGGGGTAGCCCAGTGGTTAAAGTGTCTGCTTGTCATGTCAAAGACCCGGTTTCCATTTCCCACATGGGGACAATGTGTAGAGTCCATTTCTGGTGCCCCCTGCTATGGTCTTGCTGGAATACTGCTAAGAATGCTATAAAACCATACTCATTTCCATGCTCTACACAGCAATTGGAGCTCCTTTGATGGCTCCATGGCCTTGTCCTTTGAGCAGGCATGACAATGTGTTTAACAAACAAGTCACTTGTGTTTCAGATTGACATTGAAGTCACTTCCTTCTCCTGTGCTTATTAGGGAATAATGGTCCGATAAAGCAGAGTAAAGACCCGCTGATTTACATAGAATGTGCTTGTAATGACAAGAAGATGAGACCAAACCTGTATTGCGTGTGGAGTTTGAAATTTATTTGAATAAAACATGATCTCTGAAATCTGAAACAACCCTGACCATGTTATTTTCAAGCCAAATTCCCGATACCAACATCAATAATTGGAAAAAAAAAGGAGGAAACTTCAAGAAGTATAGAACTCCAAAGGATCAAACCATAAAACACACCAGGCATCACACCAGGCATCACACCAGGCATCGCACCAGGCATCGCACCAGGCATCGCACCAGGCATCGCACCAGGCATCACACCAGGCATGGCATCACACCAGGCATCGCACCAGGCATCGCACCAGGCATGGCATCACACCAGGCATGGCATCACACCAGGCATGGCATCACACCAGGCATGGCATCACACCAGGCATCACACCAGGCATGGCATCACACCAGGCATGGCATCACACCAGGCATCACACCAGGCATGGCATCACACCAGGCATGGCATCACACCAGGCATCACACCAGGCATCACACCAGGCATCACACCAGGCATCACACCAGGCATGGCATCACACCAGGCATCACACCAGGCATCACACCAGGCATCACACCAGGCATGGCATCACACCAGGCATGGCATCACACCAGGCATGGCATCACACCAGGCATGGCATCACACCAGGCATGGCATCACACCAGGCATCACACCAGGCATGGCATCACACCAGGCATGGCATCACACCAGGCATGGCATCACACCAGGCATCGCACCAGGCATCGCACCAGGCATCGCACCAGGCATCGCACCAGGCATGGCATCGCACCAGGCATCGCACCAGGCATCGCACCAGGCATCGCACCAGGCATGGCATCGCACCAGGCATGGCATCGCACCAGGCATGGCATCGCACCAGGCATCACACCAGGCATCACACCAGGCATCACACCAGGCATCACACATGGCATCACACCAGGCATGGCATCACACCAGGCATCACACCAGGCATCGCACCAGGCATCGCACCAGGCATCGCACCAGGCATGGCATCACACCAGGCATGGCATCACACCAGGCATCACACCAGGCATCACACCAGGCATGGCATCACACCAGGCATCACACCAGGCATCACACCAGGCATGGCATCACACCAGGCATCACACCAGGCATCACACCAGGCATGGCATCACACCAGGCATGGCATCACACCAGGCATCACACCAGGCATGGCATCACACCAGGCATGGCATCACACCAGGCATGGCATCACACCAGGCATCACACCAGGCATGGCATCACACCAGGCATCACACCAGGCATGGCATCACACCAGGCATCACACCAGGCATGGCATCACACCAGGCATGGCATCACACCAGGCATCACACCAGGCATGGCATCACACCAGGCATGGCATCACACCAGGCATGGCATCACACCAGGCATCACACCAGGCATCACACCAGGCATGGCATCACACCAGGCATGGCATCACACCAGGCATCGCACCAGGCATCGCACCAGGCATCACACCAGGCATCACACCAGGCATCACACCAGGCATCACACCAGGCAACGCACCAGGCATCGCACCAGGCATCGCACCAGGCATCACACCAGGCATCGCACCAGGCATGGCATCACACCAGGCATGGCATCACACCAGGCATGGCATCACACCAGGCATCACACCAGGCATGGCATCACACCAGGCATCACACCAGGCATCGCACCAGGCATCACACCAGGCATCACACCAGGCATCACACCAGGCATCACACCAGGCAACACACCAGGCATCACACCAGGCATCACACCAGGCAACACACCAGGCATCACACCAGGCATCGCACCAGGCATCGCACCAGGCATCGCACCAGGCATGGCATCACACCAGGCATCACACCAGGCATGGCATCACACCAGGCATGGCATCACACCAGGCATCACACCAGGCATCACACCAGGCATGGCATCACACCAGGCATGGCATCACACCAGGCATGGCATCACACCAGGCATCGCACCAGGCATGGCATCACACCAGGCATGGCATCACACCAGGCATCACACCAGGCATCACACCAGGCATCACACCAGGCATGGCATCGCACCAGGCATCGCACCAGGCATCGCACCAGGCATCGCACCAGGCATCGCACCAGGCATCACACCAGGCATCACACCAGGCATCACACCATGGCATCACACCAGGCATGGCATCACACCAGGCATCACACCAGGCATCACACCAGGCATCACACATGGCATCACACATGGCATCACACCAGGCATGGCATCACACCAGGCATCACACCAGGCATCACACCAGGCATCACACCAGGCATCACACCAGGCATGGCATCACACCAGGCATCACACCAGGCATCACACCAGGCATCACACCAGGCATCGCACCAGGCATCGCACCAGGCATCGCACCAGGCATCACACCAGGCATCACACCAGGCATCACACCATAGTCCAGTGCGCAGAGGCAGTGACATACCTTGTCTGTCTCCAGTCCCTGGACCGCACTATTTACCCCTTTGCCTAGCGCTTTCTGCAGTGCTTAGACACTAAATGAAGCAAGTCTAGATTTCCAAAGGTTCAGATCAGAATCTCCCTTCACCCTGGAGCTTCTTTTCTAATTTAAAAAGGAATTATTTGATAAGAGACTGAGCATTAGTCTACTACCAAAAACATGTCTGTTCTATCATATTTGCTGCAATCATTACCTGCAAATGGACATCTTTGTCCCATAGTGTTATATTATGGGGCACTGGTAGTTAAGACTAAACAAGTGAATGGAACCAAAATGAATGAAAAAAATGTGTGGCTGCAAAGTGCTTTAGTAAATTTTGGGAAAGGTTCTGGGCATGCCACCTAAAAATGTTTGCCATATACTCCCGAGTAATTGCATGTCTTGCAACAAATACAGCCAAGGATGCTGGTGGTAAAATGGTTAATTGTATATTTAATATAGTTAGCAGTTATCTCCTTTATTATTTAATAGTGTTCTGTCATTGCCTTTAAATGATAGCTGTTTTGCATGTGTTCTATTAGGCATAATTCAGATGTTCCAAAACAATAACTTGAAAATGAGAATTGACTTCTATATTGGTATAGGTGAATTTGGTGCCTAATTACAAAGCTTCATGGAACATGTCATGGGAGAAAGTCATACAAGGAGTTTCCCTGCTGGGAGAGTCAGGTCCAGTTGTGTCACCATTGGAGACAGCAATGTCTCTGTACACACATTGAGGCCATTTTTCTCACCACTATACTTGCGTCCAGTCACAAAACATATTTTATAAATACTTGTTTTATCTTTTTGTTTAAAGAAGTCAGCTGGTATGTCAAAATCTGAGGCAAGTAAGTGCAGCCTGCTCAGTGTCTGAGGTCAGTTAGTGCAATCTAGACAGTGTCTGATATCAAGTAATGCCATCCAGACAGAGTCTGAGATCAGCTATTGCAACCCTGTCTGAGGTCAACTAGTGCAACCCATAGAGTGACTTAGGTCAGTCATTGCAGTCTATCCTGTCGAAAAAAAAGATCATGAATTCTTCTTATTTGGCAAGTAAAGGCAAGTATTCTATTTATTCTAGATTCTTTTTTCTTATTATGACACCCGTGAAGGTCCCAGGGTAGAATAGGCCTTGCCATAAAAGGCGCCTAAGCTTGTCGTAAGAGGTGACTAATGGGTTCAGGTGGTCAGGCTTGCTGACTTGGTTAACATATGTCATCGGTTCCCAATTGCGCAGATCGATGCTCATGTTGTTGATCACTGGATTGTCTGGTCCAGACTCGATTATTTAGAGACCGCCGCCATATAGCTGTAATATTGCTGAGTGCGGCGTAAAACTAAACTCACTCACTCACTCACTCATTATCATGAACTCAAAGTGCTTGTGGAGCCCATTAAAGACAGTTACTGAATGTTGTTTCACTCAGATGAAAGTATTCCGATTTGAGACAAATCCAGTATTAAATCATTATGAATGCAAAATAAATAACCATGATCAAAGAACCCACTGGATGTAGCTCATCAGTTTTGTAACATTATCTATGTTTGGGAGGTGTGTGTGTATATACTCAAGGATTTATGACAAGGGGATAACTACATTTTTCTTTCCTCACTCCATGTCAAGCAATGTATTTATTCTCCTGAAGTTGATTAGCAAGTGTTACACAAGAACTGTATGATGGTAAATACTCTGAAACAATCAACCCATATCTACAGAATTTGTCTTCAGTACCCCATACTTATCATTAGAGAGACTAATGTAATCCAGTGGTATGGCTCAGGCTCGTGCTGTTGATCACTGGATTGTCTGGTGCTTTAGACAAACAAATGTTTATTTGCGATTATACAAGCAACATATGAATAGGGAGATTATGTGGTATTTCTTACCCAAAACATTAGGTGTTTGGTACTGGCTTAGTCTTGGCCAGGCTCGAACAAAATCAGGCAACACTGATCTAGCTCAAATGATGCGGTGATGATGGTGTGACATGCACTGACTCTTTTGATGATTGTGAACATCTTTTCTTGTGTTTAAATGAGTGTCTGAGGTCAGTTAGTGTTCATCACATTAATTGCCATTAATTTGATTAGCTGGGGCTGTGGGTGGCCTAGTTGTTAAAATGTTCACTCTTTATGCCTAAGGCCATGGTTTGATTTCCCATATGGATACAATGTGTGAAGACCATTTGTGGTGTTTCCTGCAGTGATAATGCTGGAATATTGCTGAAGCAGCATAAAATCCAACTCACTCACTGCACATGAAGCTGACATATCGAGTAATAGTTCTACTGTTGTATCATGTGGTCTATTTGTCCAAGTGCATGTTGGATGTTTGGACGAGAACTACAAGACAGACATGAAAATCCCCAAGGAATTACTTTCATTTATGTGGTAAGTCGATCTGTCCATCTAATGTGGGGAGTGTTGCCACGTTTACTGCTCAAAGCCTGTATGTATAACATAACGAGAATCAAAAGCCCACAAATTTAATATTGATAGCATCATTGTCCAGCCAAGTATTATCCAGACTCACGTGATTGCCACAACAGCATCACCCGCTGGACCGTGCTGTCAAGCCTGAATCGGAGGATTGGCATTAGCTGTAATAGCAGCTGGATCTACCACCACTAGTCATCACTGTAGCCTTATAATTGGAAATGTAGTATGGTTGCCTCGGTAAAAAATCCGACTGCAGAACAGGCAGATAATATATTCTCTCTTTTTTTTATTTTCTAGGTAAAGTTAATTTTTCAAAATTTAATTAAACCTTCCTTATATTCATTTCAGTTCACTCATTGTATTTGATAACTTGCTTATATAGAACCTTAATGCTGTTTTTTTGTTGGATTTACATCAGAAGCTATTTGGGTAGATCAATAAACCTGACTGCTGTCCACAAGCAGCTGACAGTATTACCTTTGTTTTTTCATCCTATGTAATTGACTACCATCCACCCTCCATCGTAATGTGCTTCTCTGGAAGTAACGTTGACCTTTGAAAATGTGAAAATCCGTCCTAGTTCCCATCTTTGTCAGAATGTGGCTATGAATGATTGTTTGAGCATAGGAAGAAGATGGTGTGTCTGATGGTGCTGTAATCATGTCGTCACCAGATATATTAAACCCTTGACAGCCGTTGTGGAACGGTTGGTTTTAGTGGTCTGGTGTATTTCACTCGATCAATCCCTTTTCAGTTGATGTTCATAGCAAGAAGGGCTTGTAATGTCCAACTGATGTAACAGTGAGAGTTGATGAAATAGTGATGTCTACAAGAAACTGACACTGCTTTGATTATTTTTGTACAGTTATATACCATGAAAATAGTGCAGGGATATTTTTGCAAGGATACTAGCTAATGCCAGTATATATGAGAAAAGAAATAGATATCAATGCAGATGAAAAATTTTCAACAGAATGGAATAAACTGTCACATTTTCCTTAATTGCTCATTATCATCTGTTTCTTCCTTGGCTTCATCATTTGCATTTATCAATCTTTTAATCCAATATCCCCTACTTTTTTCAAATGGTATATGAGTGAGTGAGTTTAGTTTTACGCCGCACTCAGCAATATTCCAGCTATATGGCAGTGGTCTGTAAGCAATCAAGTCTGGACCAGACAATCCAGTGATCAACAACATGAGCATCGATCTGCGCAATGGGGAACCGATGACACGTGTCAACCAAGTCAGCAAGTCTGACCACCTGATCCCGTAAGTCGCCTCTTACAAGCACAGTCACCTTTTATGGCAAGCATGGGTTGCTGAAGGCCTATTCTACCCCGGGACCTTCACGGGTCTCATGGCAAGCATGGGTTGCTGAAGGCCTATTCTACCCCGGGACCTTCACGGGTCTCATGGCAAGCATGGGTTGCTGAAGGCCTATTCTACCCCGGGACCTTCACGGGTCTCATGGGAAGCATGGGTTGCTGAAGGCCTATTCTACCCCGGGACCTTCACGGGTCTCATGGGAAGCATGGGTTGCTGAAGGCCTATTCTACCCCGGGACCTTCACGGGTCTCATGGCAAGCATGGGTTGCTGAAGGCCTATTCTACCCCGGGACCTTCACGGGTCTCATGGCAAGCATGGGTTGCTGAAGGCCTATTCCACGCCGGGACCTTCACGGGTCTCAAATGGTATATATTTCTGTGGTATTTCATCTGCATAGTAACTATTGTTTTCTGTTTGGCAATGTTGACAGCCATGAGACAAACATGTAATTGATAGTGTGAGCACATGTTCTTGATGTGGTTAATGTCACCAAGCCTGATCACCAAGTCCAGTTAGTTACGTCTGTGACTGATCTAAGTTGTTGAGGGTATGGTGGAGTAGCGGTTAAAGCATTTGATAGTCACGCCTATGGCCTCAGTTCCCCATATGAGTACAATGTATGAAGTCTCATTTTGTGCCCCACCATGATGTTTTGTAACATCAAAAACAGCTAGAAATTCACACTCACTCACTCAGTTTTTGAGAACCAGTTGAACCCATGATCACGTGACCGGTGGGTATGTACACTTATGTAAAGAATGTTCACGAATGTTCTGTGGTGCAAGCCATCTTGAAGATCAGCTGGTCAACTTCCACATAACTTTTGCTCGACTATCTGCCATATGAATGATTCCACATTTACCTTTCAATAGCACTTCCCAACAAGAGAACCGAGGACTGCTAACAGTTCAAGAAGCACAGAAGGAATGGATTCATTTGCCATTTTCAAAAAGTGTTCTCACTGAAGGAAGAGTGGCGGACAATTCAGATAAGCTGTAATCATCCTGAGTACATTCATCACTTTGTGTTTTCACCTGTCTGGACTTAATTCCTTCATTTACTTATATAAGTATTATCAGAGTGAAGCAAAGCGAGTGACATAAATATTTGATTGTAAACATGTCAGTTGTCATGCTGATTGAGAGACGTGTTTCATGTCTGACCTTTCTGTGGGTACATCCAAATCAGGACGTGGGTATTGATTGTAGAAGGATCTGGATTTATTCAATGATTGGGTGGATTATCATTCATTATTGAAGTCAGACAAGGTGCAGTTAGCCTGATATGAAAACACCTTGAATTAACAGGAATTGTTTTTATTAATCAGTCTGGTGCAGCTTTCATCAAAACAATTTGAAGAAATGGATGGTTGGGTTTCACTTAGACTGTCATGCTTAGATTGAGAACTGTCAAAATGTATTTGGTGGAATTAACAGAGAGGTTTTTAGCATGGAACCATCTGATCAGATCTGATGAAACAATTTTCCAGAATGTTTAGACTGTCTAAATTCTTCAGCGAATGATAACAATAATTCAGGTTGTTGCAGATAATGGTGGAAGAACGCTTTTGAAGGGTAATAATGAAACAGAAATGTTTTTAGAGTTTGGAAAGTGTTTTAATGTGAAAACCTTGTGATAACATTTCACTCTATTTTCATTTTTTTCCGCTCCCCCTTCCTCCCTCTTCCTCCCCCTTCCAGGGCTGTGGCAAGGCTTAATGGTTACAGTATTCTCTCCTCACACCAAACACCCAGGTATGATTCCCACTTGGTAAGATGTAGCAAAGACATTGCTGGAATACTTGTATTTGTAAATGTGGTGCTAAACTAAACCCACTCACTCAGTTCTCCCCTTTCCTGACTTCACTTCTGGTACATCAGCAGATTAATGCCCCAAACCATCTGAAACCTTCTTGATTTACCTTTTAAATTTAATTTTTATCTGTATACAAATTGGGGTCCTCAGAGTGCCTAGTAATATCCCATGTCATGTCCAAGGGTTTGGGTAGCCATATGGCTAACACATTCATTGCTATCACTCCAAAGACTCAGGTTCAATTCCCTACATAAGTAAAATGTGGCAAGCCCATTTCTGGTGTCCATTGCCATGATATTGTGGGAATCTTGCTTGTAAAACTAAACTCCCTTTCGATTCCAGGATGTGGAATCTCTTGAGAATGATATAAAGGGGGTTTACAGGAGGGCAGTGAGATCACTGATGTACGTTTATAATGAATGTCTTGCAGAATTTCATTCCACTAATCTGAATCTGAATAATTCAAAGATGCCAACCTCTACAATTTTATCGTAGTTGCTACTAATTTTAGCCTCAAACTACGCCAATACAATTGCACTAGAATTCTATGAATCTTAATGACATTAAAATTCCAATATATATACAAAAACATATTTTAATTGATTAAATCAATTTTTTTGCCAAAAAGTGACAAGAAGAGATGTGATGCTGATAATTTGGAAATATGCTGTTGGACCTATGTGGAGTTAAAGCTTCACTCTTGATGAGTGTCATATTATCTTCCTCCAAATCCATCATGATTTTAAGTATCACTAATTCTGTGGTCAAACTGTTTAGACGTAAGTTTAGTCTCCTGGGCATAATGATGTCCAGTTTTCATCTCTGTGTGATGTGGCTACGTATTGCCAACATATTGCTTCAAGTGTGTCTCAGCATCAAAAAGCTGTATCAGTTTCCTTCTATAGTGTTTTTATGCACCATTATCAAACTGAAACACTGTGGAATTATTCTGTTACTTATTGTCGTGTTTTCAAGGCACAAATATCAGCTGTATCAAGTGAAATATTTCTTTTTATATCATTACCCTTTAATAAGTTTTTTTTAGTTTGTTTTATTGCATGTAGGTCTCACTGTATTAGTACTAGCAAATTTTCCTTTGTCTGCTCCATTTCAATGTAGTTTCGGTTTTTTTTGGTAATTTGGTTCGATGAAACTGCTTCTCTTGATGTTTCTTTGGATACACTAGTGTGGGTGAAGTGAAAAGACTTATTTTGTAAGGAATTACTACAGGTATCAGTAGGGGACTGATAATGACCTTTTGTCTGAATACAGTCTCCAGGGACTTTTGTTGTTGTTAAGGTAGCCATATTCTTTGGCTTTGCCTTTGCCTTTAGATGACAAAGAGATCTAATTTAACATTGTCACAAGAGAGGTTTAGTGATGTCATGTCACTGATGAAAAACGATGAGACAGACTTGCCTGACAAAGCTGTGTAGCACCAAGATAAACGTCATTTGGAATTTTGTTTAGAATGAAAACAGGCATGTATTTTTTAAAAACACCACTGAAATTACTTTGAGAGAAATCTACAGTTTCATCATAACAGACGTATGTGATAGTTTCATGAAATATCCAGTCAGAAAGGTGTTTACATTAAGCTGTAGGAGCCATGGGGTAGCCTAGTGGTTAAAACATTCGCTGATCATACTGAGGAGCGTTGTTCATTTCCACACATAGGTATAATGTGTGAAGCCCATTTCTGGTGCACTGTGCCATGATATTGATGGAATATTGCTCTGAGCAGCATAAAATTAAACTTGCTTACTCATACATTTAGCTCTGTTTGTTGAAAATGTCAAATGAGAACAATATCTATATTTTTGTCATTTTAGCAGCATTGTGCTTCACTGAATAAAATGGGAAGACCATATTTGCAGAAAGACACTTTTCTATTCAATATGTTGCTATCCAGGAGTTAAATTACATATAATAATGATGGTTATTGATTTAAAACTGTGTGAAAATTCTGTTTGACATTTGATGCTCTGTGTTATACACAGACATGCTCATCTTGTCAGGACAATCCTGTTTTGTGGAAACTGCTTTCCTTGGTTTGATTGCTTGTTGCCTATTGATATATATCATAAATTTTAATGCATTTGATGCATTTCTTTCCCAGTTGTATCATGTGTCTAATGTTGTTAAGAAAAGATGTGAAAAATATTTTTTTAATGAATTTGATGAACTGACATGGAGAAATTGAGTTTGCCTCCAAGATCATTTAAAATGGTCTTTTAGGAGAAAAGAAGAGCAGGATATTTTCATTTCTGATGAAAACTAATTTAATTCAGTAACCATGTTTTTGCACTTAGAACACCAAATGTCATAGTCTGACAATATTTCCAATAAAACCTTTCCAACCTAGACGCACTGAATGAAAGTATTGACAGGCAGTTAACAATCAATTCCATTTGTGTGACACCCATTCTAAGTTGAAATATTTCGGAGTCAAATTTACATTGGGACTGGTGACTGGCAGAATCCTTCCATTCCATTACGCTTGAATAGACCTAAATGTGACATGACTTTTATTTCACGGATTACATGGCCACCAGCCATGTTGGCGAATGACATCATGTGACCTATCCCATATGTTGGTGACTGAATTCGGAAATTTTCAGTGATGTCCAGATCTCAGCAGAAGGAAGGGTTGTCCTCATGATCGGGCTGGGTCCGGGCTTCTTGCTTTCAATTCGGCACACACAATATTAAATTTCATCTGGGACAAACTCTTGTTTGTGTGGCAAATCAATTGACTAATCTCCACAACACAAAGCTCAACTATAAAACTCAAGCCTGACTGGGAGGCAGCCATTCTTTGATCTTGAGTGCTTTAGCATGTTCACTGGGGATTAGGAATTTCTTACTAAATAAATAATCATACAAAATTAGAGTTTTGCATCTGAGATGTGGGACCATAGAATTGAAGTCGCCCAAATCCACAGGGCAAACCTTAAAGAGAAGCCATGTGTTACCGCCGCATTCTCCGGTTTATGAGGGTTTGATCAGTTTGTGTTTCCCTTTATACTCCATCAAAGTTGGTATTATGATAGGGGCAGATAAGCCAGGATATTGAAGACAAATCAATTGGCAAACATAAGATCAAGGGTTACTGCCCCTGGTCAAAACATAACATTGCATGTTCGGTGTTGCCAGGCTCCTCCAGGAGCAAATTGAAGAAAGTGATTGAAAGCCCTCATTCATGCCTCATATTAAAGGATTCAGTAACTGACTTTGATTTGCTAGTGTTCAATGAAAGAGTTTGTTTGCGAACAAACATGGGTTTATGTAAGAAAAACAAAGGCTTATTACTATGAACAAGTCAGTGTTTAAGGGACAGTCTTTGCCTTGTTGCATATCCTGTTTAGTCTTCATAAGTGATGTATCTATGTGAGTCTGCAGTTAATAGGACCTCAGATGTTGCTCACCAGGATCACATCATCTTGTTTGGATATTTCCTGTGTTTCAAAACAATCCAACAAGGATCTCACTCATGTTGACACTGCCACCCAGGATCTCACTCATCTTTACTCTTCCATCCTGGTTGTCGCTCATCTGCTCTCTCCCACCTAGGATGTCTCTCATCTCCTCTCTGCCACTCAGGATGTCTCTCATCTCCACTCTTCCACCCAGGAGGTCGCTCATCTCCTCTCTGCCACTCAGGATGTCTCTCATTTCCTCTCTTCCACCCAGGAGGTCGCTCATCTCCTCTCTTCCACCTGGAATGTTGCTCATCTCCTCTCTCCCACCCAGGATGTCTCTCATCTCCTGTCTTCCACCCAGGATCTCACTCATCTTTACTCTTCCACCCAGGATGTTGCTCATCTTCACTCCACTCCACTCTTCCACCCAGGATGTTGCTCATTTCCTCTCTTCCACCCAGGATCTCATTCATCTCCACTCTTCCACCCAGGATGTTGCTCATTTCCTCTCTTCCACCCAGGATCTCATTCATCTCCACTCTTCCACCCAGGATGTTGCTCATTTCCTCTCTTCCACCCAGGATGTTGCTCATTTCCTCTCTTCCACCCAGGATGTTGCTCATTTCCTCTCTTCCACCCAGGATCTCATTCATCTCCACTCTTCCACCCAGGATGTTGCTCATTTCCTCTCTTCCACCCAGGATGTTGCTCATTTCCTCTCTTCCACCCAGGATGTTGCTCATTTCCTCTCTTCCACCCAGGATCTCATTCATCTCCACTCTTCCACCCAGGATGTTGCTCATTTCCTCTCTTCCACCCAGGATGTTGCTCATTTCCTCTCTTCCACCCAGGATGTTGCTCATTTCCTCTCTTCCACCCAGGATCTCATTCATCTCCACTCTTCCACCCAGGATGTTGCTCATTTCCTCTCTTCCACCCAGGATGTTGCTCATTTCCTCTCTTCCACCCAGGATGTTGCTCATTTCCTCTCTTCCACCCAGGATGTTGCTCATTTCCTCTCTTCCACCCAGGATGTTGCTCATTTCCTCTCTTCCACCCAGGATGTTGCTCATTTCCTCTCTTCCACCCAGGATGTTGCTCATTTCCTCTCTTCCACCCAGGATGTTGCTCATTTCCTCTCTTCCACCCAGGATGTTGCTCATTTCCTCTCTTCCACCCAGGATGTTGCTCATTTCCTCTCTTCCACCCAGGATCTCATTCATCTCCACTCTTCCACCCAGGATGTTGCTCATTTCCTCTCTTCCACCCAGGATGTTGCTCATTTCCTCTCTTCCACCCAGGATGTTGCTCATTTCCTCTCTTCCACCCAGGATGTTGCTCATTTCCTCTCTTCCACCCAGGATGTTGCTCATTTCCTCTCTTCCACCCAGGATGTTGCTCATTTCCTCTCTTCCACCCAGGATGTTGCTCATTTCCTCTCTTCCACCCAGGATGTTGCTCATTTCCTCTCTTCCACCCAGGATGTTGCTCATTTCCTCTCTTCCACCCAGGATCTCATTCATCTCCACTCTTCCACCCAGGATGTTGCTCATTTCCTCTCTTCCACCCAGGATGTTGCTCATTTCCTCTCTTCCACCCAGGATCTCATTCATCTCCACTCTTCCACCCAGGATGTTGCTCATTTCCTCTCTTCCACCCAGGATGTTGCTCATTTCCTCTCTTCCACCCAGGATGTTGCTCATTTCCTCTCTTCCACCCAGGATGTTGCTCATTTCCTCTCTTCCACCCAGGATGTTGCTCATTTCCTCTCTTCCACCCAGGATGTTGCTCATTTCCTCTCTTCCACCCAGGATGTTGCTCATTTCCTCTCTTCCACCCAGGATGTTGCTCATTTCCTCTCTTCCACCCAGGATCTCATTCATCTCCACTCTTCCACCCAGGATGTTGCTCATTTCCTCTCTTCCACCCAGGATGTTGCTCATTTCCTCTCTTCCACCCAGGATGTTGCTCATTTCCTCTCTTCCACCCAGGATGTTGCTCATTTCCTCTCTTCCACCCAGGATCTCATTCATCTCCACTCTTCCACCCAGGATGTTGCTCATTTCCTCTCTTCCACCCAGGATGTTGCTCATTTCCTCTCTTCCACCCAGGATCTCATTCATCTCCACTCTTCCACCCAGGATCTCATTCATCTCCACTCTTCCACCCAGGATCTCATTCATCTCCACTCTTCCACCCAGGATGTTGCTCATTTCCTCTCTTCCACCCAGGATCTCACTCATCTCCTCTCTTCCACCCAGGATGTTGCTCATTTCCTCTCTTCCACCCAGGATGTTGCTCATTTCCTCTCTTCCACCCAGGATCTCATTCACCTCCACTCTTCCACCCAGGATCTCATTCATCTCCACTCTTCCACCCAGGATCTCATTCATCTCCACTCTTCCACCCAGGATCTCATTCATCTCCACTCTTCCACCCAGGATGTTGCTCATCTCCTCTCTTCCATTCTGGGTGTCGCTCATTTCCTCTCTTCCATCCTGGATGTTGCTCGTTTCCTTTCTTCCACCCAGGATCTCATTCATCTCCACTCTTCCACCCAGGATTTTGCTCATTTCCTCTCTTCCACCCAGGATCTCATTCACCTCCACTCTTCCACCCAGGATCTCATTCATCTCCACTCTTCCACCCAGGATCTCATTCATCTCCACTCTTCCACCCAGGATCTCATTCATCTCCACTCTTCCACCCAGGATGTTGCTCATCTCCTCTCTTCCATTCTGGGTGTCGCTCATTTCCACTCTTCCACCCAGGCTTTCGCTCATCTCTGATCTGCCACCCAGGATGTCACCCATCTCTACTCTTCCACCATGGATGTCACTCATCTCCATTCTTCCACCATGGATGTCACCCATCTCTGCTCTTCCACCCAGGATGTCACCCATCTCTACTCTTCCACCATGGATGTCACTCATCTCCATTCTTCCACCATGGATGTCACTCATCTCCATTCTTCCACCATGGATGTCACTCATCTCCATTCTTCCACCATGGATGTCACCCATCTCTGCTCTTCCACCCAGGATGTCACCCATCTCTACTCTTCCACCATGGATGTCACCCATCTCCATTCTTCCACCATGGATGTCACCCATCTCTCCTCTTCCACCCAGGATGTCACCCATCTCTACTCTTCCACCATGGATGTCACCCATCTCCATTCTTCCACCATGGATGTCACCCATCTCTCCTCTTCCACCCAGGATGTCACCCATCTCTACTCTTCCACCATGGATGTCACCCATCTCCATTCTTCCACCATGGATGTCACCCATCTCTGCTCTTCCACCCAGGATGTCACCCATCTCTACTCTTCCACCATGGATGTCACTCATCTCCATTCTTCCACCATGGATGTCACCCATCTCTCCTCTTCCACCCAGGATGTCACCCATCTCTACTCTTCCACCATGGATGTCACCCATCTCCATTCTTCCACCATGGATGTCACCCATCTCTGCTCTTCCACCCAGGATGTCACCCATCTCTACTCTTCCACCATGGATGTCACTCATCTCCATTCTTCCACCATGGATGTCACCCATCTCTCCTCTTCCACCCAGGATGTCACCCATCTCTACTCTTCCACCATGGATGTCACTCATCTTCAATCTTCCATTCAGGATTTTTCTCATCACCTCTCTTCCACATCTCCTCTCTTCCACATCTCCTCTTTGGTACCCAGGATGTTGCTCACCTCCATTCTTCCACCTGGAATTTTGCTCATCTCCATTCTTGCACCCAGTATCTTCCTCATCTCTGTTCTTCCACCCAGGACCTCTGGTATCTTCAACCCATGAAGGTCCTGGGTAGAATAGGCCTTCAGCCTTGCCTTAAAAGGCGCCTATGCTTGTCGTAAGAGGCAACTAACAGGATCGGGTGGTCAGGCTTGCTGACTTGCTTGACACATGTCATCAGTTCACATTTGTGCAGATCGATGGTCATGCTGTTGATCACCGGATAGTCTAATAGAGACTATTATTTACAGACCACCATACAGCTGGAATATTGCTGAGTGTAGCGTAAAACTGAATTTGTGTCACTTGTCTCCACATAAAACTGGCTCTTCATCACCTCCATCCTTGCTCACCCTTACACATGTGATTTGTTTGTTGACTGAGATCCTGCAGTCATATTAATATAAATTGAAATGTGCTGAATCATCCCTACTACCTTACTGTGTATATTTGGAGTTGTCCTGAAACATTTTCCCAAAAGAGAGAAAATACAAACCAACACATGCTGTTACCAAGTAGCACATGTTCCGGTGTGAAGCAAGGTGGTAAAAGAAGACAAGAGACAAGGTGTGAAGGAGCTGAGGTATATTTCCATCCACTGACCCTTTTCTGCTTGCTATTTTCCTCACGACACTGCAGGTGTGTTGAGTGATCTTTATTTGCAGTTCAGTACTCCTACTGAAGTTTCTGCAGAGGAAGAGTGCTCTCTGATGTGCTGAGTGTTGGGGAAATCCATAGTGAAACATGTGAACATACATCACAAGCTGAGAGCGGGAAGAACACAGACATATGTGACTGATATCTGCAAGTAAAAAATATTTAAACAGTTCTGAAAACTAACACTTAGGTCAACCTGCCAAAGGGAAATAACTTGATTGAACTGTAGACCCTGGAGTATTTCTCTTACTCTGACCTTCAGATATCAGATTAAGATTTCCCGAAATATTGATTTGCCTTTACTGGTACAAATGTTAGACCATTTCATGTTTTTGATCAGTTTATAGTGAAATAGAAAACATGTTCTACATTTTTGTGACTTGTCATTCACAGTGAATATGGTTTGATGGGGTAGCTTAGTGGTTAAATTGTTCACACAACACACAGAAGACCTGGGTTTGATTCCCACATGGATGCAATATGTGAATTCCATGATATTACGAGCAGTGTAAAATTAAACTCCCTCACTTGTAGTGAGTAATGAGTTGCCAGGATGCTGTTTCCTTATTTCATCCTCCCCTTGCCTCCATCTTACTTCTGAGAGATTTTAACATGAGGGTTACATCATAAAACATGTCTCTTTTCCAGACAGAGATCCTATGAACATTGAGGGTAATGGTTTGGGTCAAATTTTGATGGCTCACACAGATACATAGTCAGTACTACCGTCACTGAACCACAATATTTTCCTTAGCCCTCTCTGCAGTGCCAACTCCTTAAATGAAGCAAGCCTAGATTTCCCAAGGTTCCAACTCACAGGGGCTCCTATTCAATTTCAAAGGGTTCATTTATTTGTTTCAATCAAAATTATTTATGTCCAGAGACTCAGGGCTACAGTGTGTAAAGCTGAACCTGGTGTCCCTGCCTTGATATTGCAAAGAGCGAAATAAAATCATGCTCACTCTTCTTTTACCAACATATATGGTAGTTAACAGAGACGTTTCATAAAGCAGTGACTATGATTATCACCAGTGTCATACATTAACATCATTATTGCTATGACATTACTAGGCTTGTTACCCCCAATGGACACATGAAGATCAGGGCTGGGAATGATCTTCAGTAGCATATGCTTGTCATAAAAGGTGACTGATGGGATTGGATGGTCCGGCATGCTGACTTGGTTGACTCTTGGTTGTCGCAATTGCTTATGTTGATGTTCATGCTGTTGATCACTGGATTGTCTGGTCCAGAGTCTATTTACAGATCACTGCTGTAGGTGGAATATTGCTGAGTGTCATGTAAAACTTAACAACACTGATATTTAATGACTGTTAAGTCAATCTACCTTGTCATAGAGAAAAATTTGGCAATCTCCGCAATACATTTGTTTTAACACCCATTTCAGCATAAGGGTATGGCAACCACTGACCACAGACCCTTTTCTTGGTATAGACCAATGAAAGTGTGAGGTAGAACAGGCCTTAAGCAACCCATGATTGCCATTAAAGGTGACTATGCTTGTCATAAGAGTTGACTAATGGGATCAGGTGGTCAGGCATGCTGTCTTGGTTGACACATGTCATCGGTTCAGATCGATGATCATGTTGTTGATTTGTGGATTATCTGGTCCAGAGTTGATTATTTACAGACCACTAACCATATAGCTGGAAAATTGCTGAGTGCAACTCAACTTTCTCACTCACTCACTCACTCACTCACTCACTCACTCACTCACTGTTTCCTAGTATAGAAAAGAAGCTGAATACAGTGTAGTGAAAAGAAAAGCATGGTCCCTGATGCCTGGGGAGTCGGCTGGATAAGAGTAGTGTTGATGTCATGAGAGGTGAAACTCTTTAAACTACCATTGCAAAGCAAGTTGTCCATGGCTCATTGACAAGTTCAAAGATTAGCAGTGTGTTAATGTTAAAAATAGACAGTCAGTAGTGTGGATGACTGCCATTGTCATTTGGTTGATAGAGTATCTGTCTATAGGGAGCAGAAAGGCAGTGGTCAATCTCTGGCTGTATCATGCTACAACACTTTTAAAGCTGATATATTATCACCCTTCCTAGTCCTGGACACTGAGTGAGTGAGTTTAGTTTTAATCTGCTTTTATCAGTACTCTAGCAATATCATGGCAGGGGACAAGAGCAATAAGCTTCACGGATTGTACCCATGTGGGGATTTGAAGCAGGGTCTTTAGTATGATGTATCCGTGAAGGTCCGGGGGTAGAAAAGGCCTTCAGCAACCCATGCTTGCCATAAAAGGCAACTATGCTTGTCATAAGAGGCGACTAACGGGATCGGGTGGTCAGGTTCGCTGACTTGGTTGACACGTGTCATCGGTTCCCAATTGCGCAGATCGATGCTCATGTTGTTGGTCACTGGATTGTCTGGTCCAGGCTTGATTATTTGCAGACTACCACCATATAGCTGGAATATTGCTGAGTGCGGCGTAAAACTAAACTCACTCACTTTAGTATGACAAGCGACATTGATGGGTTAAACCAAGGACTACTTTGAGTCTGGGATGCCATGTTCAAACTCCCTCACTCACAACCTCATGCTGGTATCAGAATGCAAAATTCTTTAACATTATTTCACTTGACTGAAGATGAAGTGGTCAAAGTAATTTTTGTTTCTAAAAAGTCATTTCTGTCCCAAATAGTTATATACAGAATGTCTTTATTCACCTGATGACTGGGCAATGGTCATTCTATTGATGTGTCATATTTTCCATGCAACTGATTGCCCTGGGCCAGACCTGTTGTCAGTCTCTGAGTGAGTGAGGGAGGGACTGTCACACTGGGATGAACAGTAGCTTCACTCTCAAGCAGATCTATGCCTTGTTTGGAGAGTGATGTTACTGTTGATCTCAGTGTGACAGCCTGTCCCTCCCTCACTCACTCACACCTTCCTGCATGGGGATGATTTAATGATGCCATCAGTAACTCCGACCATAAAGATGTGGATCTACTGTACAGCATCTGCCTGACAGGTTCCTGTCTCCAGGAAGCAGTAATTGGTCATATCACACAAACTTTTCTGTACTCCATGAACAGAATATAGATGGTTCCAATGCAGCACTTTCCACAGAATTCTCCAAGAAAATGTTACTCTTTTCATGGCCGTTATGAAAAAAATCCAATTGTTAATAAACAGTTATCAGTATGATAATAATTAATAAATGAAAGGAAATAAGGGCGGTGTTAGGCTGTAAATGTCAGGTTGGGGGTGTGGACCGGTGGGTGGACCTCTCGGGCATTAGCAGTTGTGGAAAGACATTGTGGAATTTTGTTGGTGTCAGAAATATTAATATCATTGGTGATCAGATATTACAGATGGTTTGCTGACAGAGGTGCTTCAGATTGTAGGAACAGAGATTGTGACGACATGTTTGTACAAGTAGCAGTGAATGTATTGAGGCAGTGGAGAAATGACAAAGGTGGGGAAAGCGACAAGGAGATGGAGAATGCCACTGTGTAGCTAATTAGCACACTTGAGAACGCATACTGTTCACAACATCAAACCTTCATGCTCCAAATCTTCTTTAAAATCAATTTTCACCTAAGACACGCCTTGCTATGAGAGTATTGGTACACTTGAAGAATCTATGTCAATAGTCTCCTCGAAAATATTGACAAAGTGATTGACGCACATCGTGAGAGATGCTTTGCTTGTAGGACATCCAAACCAGGGTATCATTAAATCCTAATTTGAGAGCTGCTACTATATTTTAGTATCATGCTACCCTGATAGGCACAATTGCTCCCACTTAAATCAACAATACAGCCTCCACTGTCATCAGATATGCCAACAGTTTGTAGGAAAACAGTATTGATAATTCGCCATACATTTTGTCTGCAAACACACCCATAATGATTCCATCATTAACTTTGCATCAAAAGACCATTAATAGATCTGATTGCATGATGTAGCTGGGCCTGTGTGCGAGGACCAGACCCCCTGGGGTCAGAGCAAGACTTTGAAGCATCGGCAGTCGGCCCAGGGTGAGATGCCTCATACAATATAAGATTTCATGAGCCACATGTCTGCATGAGGTGCCTAAGTACCAAGATTACTTACTCCCGAGATATTACTTTCTGATTAACTTTGTTTTAACAGACTTGATGTTTAATTTGTTTTCGCAACAGGTTGAAATTGTTTCACAGTCAGTTTTGTGTTCATGTTAGTATTTTATTCCCAGAACTACTGACATTTATTTCTCTTGATTTTTCCCAGAAGCGTCCCCAGGATTAGATGTTCATCAGGTTCTCCTCACTGGGATATGAATGTAGTGTTTCTTCAATGAGATTTTTGCACATATTGGCAGCATGGAGGTCCCTATGTTTTATGTTTGATGCTGCCATGCCAGTTCTGGCATATACCAAGTTCAATTAAATATATTTTTCTCACCACACATCCATTTATTTTATGACATTGTATTTAATATGGTGATGAAAGAGGCAGTAAGAACTATGCCTGTGCAACTCTGCAGTCATATATTTCAGTGATTGACATTGTTGGTTGAAATAGTGTTTGAAATTTGCCTCATTTTCAGAGTGGTGTTCTTAATAATCCTGCTACATCATACCCCTGGGCAGAATGAATCTTCTGACGATCATAAGCGATTCTAACTTAAAAATTATCAGGTCTATATGCATCACTATAAAATTATAATTATAGTTCATGTTCACAAATGATGAGCACATCCTGTACCATCCTTGACACCCATTACAAACACACACACTGAGACACGTCAGTTGTTGACCTGACATTTGAAACATGAGTGAGTGTTGTATAACAGCTGAATAAGCACTATTCCAACATCACCATGGCTGTCCTATTGTAACTATGGACGGGTTTTGCAAAAAGTGTTCTTATATCAGTCTATTGTGATGTTTTGATATATTTGCAATATGGATTACAATATATTATGAAAGTGTAACACATGGTTAAGGGAATGAAATTATTCTTTCTTTTTATTTGATACACTGCCACTGGCCACTGTCAGGTCTGTCAAGATGTTATTGAACAAGAGATTAATTGAAAATGCTTTTAAGTTGAAGACTTTGCACTATTAAATTCAGAAATCAAGAAAAAGCGTCTGCAGCAGATTCCTCCAAATGCAATTATATGACCATTAAATATTCTCAAAACTATAATTTGTATAATCATATTAGGGAAATATAAATGTTATTAGTATGTTTTACCCCATCTTGGAACTAGATGATCGTATCAGGTGAACCACAATATATCGTATATCATATTGTGAAGTTTGAATTGCAATATACCGGTTAGCCAGTATGACTGCCCACCCCAAATTACCCCTTAGATTCTTAGAAATTCCTTAGTCAGTGAATGAATTTTTCTTGAGCAGAAAAATACTTTGAAAACGTTTGTACAAATTTACACATGTCAGTGAAGCCAGAGAACATAAGATGTAATGTTACATTCAGTGTGTCAAGATGCTTCAGGATAAGGGTCAGTAGAGTTTTCCTATTATTCAGTTTGTATTCAAACTTAGTTGTAGGTCCCAAATTAAATTTAGCAGTCTCAAATCAATGCGTCACACCTCAGGATTCAATGTGTGCAAGGTTTATGTGCTAATTGACTCACTGGCTGTGTAGTTGAACAGACAGTTGAGAATCATGAGAGACTCAAAGATAGAAATCCTTGGAGCAAAGATAGACATCCTTGGAGGTGGAAACAGAAGTGGTTATTTGGCAGTATGGGTGTGAGTAAGTGAGGAGGTTTTAGGCTCATGTGGCGGCAGTCTAAACATTTGAATCTGGATCAAACAATCTAGTGATCAACTGCATGAGCGTCCATTTATGCATTTGGGACATGATGATGTGTGTCAACCAAGCCAGCAAACCTGACTACCCAGTCCCATTAGTTGCCTCTTCTAACCTGGATCTTCACTGGTTTAAGCAGCATGGATTCTGGAAGGTTATAGTCTCCAACAAAAGTCATAATAGAATGTAGACGACCCCTGTGAATGGTATTTAGAAGTGAAGTGCATCAAGGGTGGAGTTTCATGGACATCTCCTGTGATATGTGGAACAGGAAGTTTCTGAGTATATTCTTGGTTCTTCATCAGCTGCAAAATCTTTCTGGATATTAGCTGGACATAAAATGCAATGTGTGATTGAGTTTGGTTTTATGCTGATTCTAGCAATATTCCAGCAGTATTATCAGATGGTGGACACCAGGAATGGGCTTCACACATTGTGGAGAATCGAATCCAGGACTTTCGGTGTGATGAGTGAATGCTTTAACCATTAGGCCAATGCACCACCCCTAAAATGCAATGAAGTGTTTCCACTTATCTAAACATGTTTTGTGGATACTTTTTAAGAAGATTTTATTTCACTGTAGACTCTTGCTGGCATGATTTCTGTTCATTTACCTGTGTGAAATTTTGTTGCAATGTTACATATGCACTTCAACAGAAAAAATACTTTATTTTACAAACACCCTCAGACATAGTGCCTTATTACTATGCACATGACCAATGTCTTCTTTGAAAGTCTACATGCTGTCAAGAAAACCTTAGATGTTTTTCACCATGTTTCCTTACAGTCTGTTTTAATTGTTACGCTTGTACTGGCTTAGATAGTCTTTCAGATGTTTTTGCAGGGTTTACATTACGCACAATGTAAAGTAGTTGTTAATATGTTACTATTTTCCGTCATATGTTATCGCCAGTATAAATTCCATTGTCATTTTAGATAATTAGAAAATGTCTAGACTCTACTTGTGTGAATACAATATATGGAGAAGGGATGCTTAAGATATCAGAGACAGATATTTTATACATGAGTAACTAGTATTTTCAGATAAATCAATGCAGCATTTGCTGAAAGGACTCTGGACAATGTAGAGTGATGATATTACATCTTTAGTAAAAAGTCTGCTCTTTACTCACGTTTCTGCCATGATGTGTTAAAATCATTCAGACGAAAATGACACGTAGCCACTTAAATGTCCCCGCTGTTGAGGTATCATGGCCATCCATGTCAGGGAAATACACTTTGTTGGTTTCTGTAGTTTGCCTTGAAAATGTCAACTATGGAGGAGATTGTGATGCATCTTGTTGGTACTCAGAATCCTGCTGGGTAGGTGGACTAGCATCATTAATACCCACTGCAAGTAATAGCCAAATGAGTCGTAAGCCAACTTCCAGACTAGGTTACAGTATAGAAGAGCTAATGTATTCAAACACCTGTATTGGCTTCTTTAATGAATGCAAATGTTACCTAATCAAAGGTGGTTGTCCATTTGGAGTTGGCTACTGAGAGATACTGATGACCAATTTAAATATTCAGCTCCATGTTTATACTATTCTTATGAATCATTCATTGCCAGGTGTGTGCTCTAGTTTCAGTGTGGACAGGTTAATTGTTTTCAACATGGCCTTGATGTAGGCATATTTTATTTGTGTTTTTCTGTTAGCAAAGGCATGGGGTAGCCATGAGGTTAAGGTGTTCACTCATCACACTGAAGATCTGGGTTTGATTCTCCTTATGGGTACAATGTGTGAAGATCGTTTCAGATGATGTTGTTGGAATATTGGTACAAGTGGCTTGAAACTAAACTCACTCACTCACTCACTCATTCCTTGTTATAACCATGGTGAAGGTGCTATCTCACCTTTTATGAAACATCCATAAATAATCAGGCTCATGAAGATCTAGGTTAGAATTGATGTTTAGTAACACGTTTGTCGTAAGAGGTGACTGATGAGGCTCAGGTGATCAGGTCGCAGATTTGGTTGACACATGTCATCATATCACAGTTGCTCATGCTATGGATCATTGGATTGTCTAGCAAAGACTTAATTATTTAGAGACTGCTGACATTCAGTAGGAATATTGCTGAGTGCAGCTTTAAATAAGAAACCAACCTTGCACTTCAAGGAAGGATAATGATAAACTCACTCACTAAAATAATGTTTACATATACCAGGTATACTGCAGACAGTGATATCTATATTACTATTATGCGGCTCAGTAGATTAGTGTACATTCCATTCTCAACTGTCTGGGGAGTGTATAGCCCTGTTACCACTGACATCCATAAGGATGAGAGTTCAACTCAGTCTACAGGATACTTAAGCAGAACAAAGACATGAAAAAAGGGCACCTGCTCTATGAGACATTGTCTCTCAGTCTTATTGAGATGTGATTCAGGACCAAATACTTAGAAACTTAAGGACCTGACTGTTGAATGCATTCATCTTTTTGACTAGTCACCACAACCAAAGTTTCTAGACTCCACCAAACTTGTGACCCATGTGTGATACACACGGCCATGATACACATGGTGCCTGTGCAGTCAAGTTAATTAGGTTTATTTTTATTCGTTCATGTCAAAACAATCTGTAAGAACCTGTAAAATGATTTCACTTGAGACTGATGTTATTTGAATGTAATGAATGACACCAACAAAATAAAACTCAGGACTTTTATGAGACAAACACTCACGTTGTGATTACTTTGGCAGACCAACTTCAAGATGGCATGTTTAGTGATGGAGCTTAAACTTCACATCCATCATAAGGGAAATATTTCAACAGAAGTACCGGTTAGCACCAGTGAAACATGAAAATCTAAATTAATGTTCAATTCTTGTTTAGTGCAACATCTGAAATGAAACAAACGTAATCAACAGAAACAAAACTATGGATAAGTGAAAGAACAAAAACCATGATTACCCATTTCCAATATTAATTGAAGTGCCTCAAGTAATTTAAATTTGCCCATATTTCCCTGAAATAAAATTGAATTTCTTGAAAACATTTGGAAATCACATGTCAAGACAGTTATCCTCTAGTACAAATGGTAAAACAATGGAGCGAGCCACAATTATTCAGAAGACAGGTCATGCATTCCCCATCCTTTCCATCTTATAAGACAATGTACATATGTAAATCTTAGACTTCAGTGATAAGAGGCTTCAGTTCTAACCTCCTGAGACATTTGTAAAGTAACACAGAGAAACTGTGACGGTTAGTCATGGGATACAAACTGTCCTAACTTTTTGCCATGGAAACATGAAAGTTCAGTACTTGCCTGTGAGTAATGTGTGTCATGAAGATTTGCTGAAAGGTTCCTGGCATCTGTTCTTGAAAGGAGCACCATGTTCATTTATAGAAATACAAACCAGGCCATTGGTGACTGATGCATAATGATTCTCAATGACAATATGCAAACTTGAAAACATCTTCATCACTTAATGCTGTTTTCAAAATGTAATCAAAACAGGTTTCTAAAATACATTTCCCTATATTAGTGGTACTAAGCACATGCATAAAGATCAAATAACTGTCATATATAAATTTTCTATGATGGATTTTAAATTAAGCTGGTTCAATCCTCCTTTAAAAAAATACATTGCAAAATGTTGTCCTTGCGTCCGTTTTCAAAAATATCTGTTCCATTTGTGATCACCATGCATCATGTCCAAAGATATTAGGCACAGTCTATAATCCTAAAACATGAAGTCATAATCTGGATATATCCCATAACAATACATTCAAATATCATCTTTGTATCTACAGCAATTACCTGAGACGAGATTTCCAGACACTGGAAATCTGGTCTTGCCACATATTCTAGACTTGCATGAGCTTTCTTGGAATACATTTGTGTCAGGGGTCTGTATAACAGACTAGTTTCCTGTCCCCACTAGGCATGCATTTCCAGAAGTCTGTACGATGTCGTGATGTAATTGTCCTCACACCACAGTAATCAGTGTAGGCAATATTTGATTGTTGTTCATAGACAGTGTGCAAGCATTTGAACTGATGCATTTAAGGTGAGAATGCATATAAAATTTACCATGTATTTTGGTTAATTAGTTTAAATAATGTTACAAATTCTTTTTGTGCAACGGCCAGCTGGAAAATAACAAGGTCCAAATTATTGAATTATTAATCAAGTGAAAGTTCCTATGTATTAATACTTATGAAACTGAAATATTTTTCATACATTTTGTATGAATTTCAGGCTTGATATTCAAGGGCGTGATTGAGGTTGGTTTTGCTCTACTTCTAGCAATATTCCAGCAAAATCATGGCAGGGTTCAGTATTCAAGAAGTTCGATGGGTATACACATGGATTCATGTGCTGTGTCTAGTTATCAAGAAGCTGTCATACCTCTGTCCCTCTGCTAGCAACAGAGACACTGATTTAGATCGATGCTCATACTGTTGATCACTGGATTGTCTGATCCAGACTTGAATGGTTACAGACCACCTTTATACAGCTGAAATATTGATGAGTGCAACGTAATACTAAACACGCTCACTCACTTTTAGTCACCTCCAAGAACAACCATAGCTTGTTGAAGAGCAGTTTGATCTAGGTGACAAACAAGTCTCAGGTCACTGACATTGTACATTCTTCATATTGCTCTCTGCCTGCTCTCTCACTAACTCGAAGAACCACCATTAGGGGAAATCTGGTCATTATGTTATCTTGGAAGAAACCGTCTCCTTTAATGGCTTTCTTGACATGCTCAGAAGTCTCATCTATGTTCAATCTGCCTCTGTAACCTAATGGTTACATGCTGCTTCAGAATTACTTTCTCATAAATACTCTGCTGCTTTGTCTGTTATGACCCTTTCGTAATCAATCACAGGCAATTATACCATTCATATTTTTTTAAGAAGTGTAACACATATACCATTAATATGACAAATGAGCACCTTTTTGAAGTTTTAATCATTTTACGCTTACACCTACCTCGGAGAAATGTTACAGCACAATTTTCTTTGTCCAACCTTTTTGAACTGTAAATGGTTTGAGATTTAAGTCTAAGTTCATTATCTACACTGTCAGATGAAATGGGTCTGTGATGGAACGACTTAAGTCCCATCCATCTTCAACTCTTCAAGTTAATGGCTAGGCTCAAATGTACAACTATGCTGGCATTTTTTTCAACATTTCGATTTGAATTATTGATCAAAAGCTCGTGAATTTCCAGTTTGAAGCCAAGAGTTAGTGTTTTCTGGACAATTTGACAAGCAATGCATGGATGTGGAAGAAACTGCAGGATGCTATATTGAGTGACTTTTCCCTCAATGATTTGCCACCATCTTTGTGGACCGAAGTCCAGATGGTGTGAACTCCCACCCCTGATGCCATAAATCTCCTCTTGATGTTATGATTCTCTACCTGTGTTTCGTGACTGAGAGTGGCATTGTTTGTTACACGACTGACACTGCAGAGAATCAAACTGTCAGTCCTAATTTGCTATTTTAACGCTTGAAGGTTTGATGGACAGAACTTCACAGTGACTTCTTTAATTGTCTCCTCTGCACTTTCAACGCTGCTGCATAGTCCAGCTGAAGACTGTATGGCAGGGACAGCATTGTCTAATTTTTCCCTTAGTCTATCTCACCTACCTGAAATACATTATCTTCCCTCCTGCCAAGCCCTCTATGCAATGCTGAGGCCTTCAAGAAGCAAATCTACATCACCTCAGGTTCTGAATGTCTGGTCTCCTTTGGGCTCCTTTTCATTTATATGTGTTTGTTTCTTACTTTCAAAATTATATATATTCAGAGACTAAGCATTGGTGTATTGTTCCCTGTGTACTGCCAGAGAGGAAATTAGGATCTGAGACCTCTTTTTGTTTGTAGCTAAGATGAAACAGAATGTATGGTTTAAGAGACCTGCAATGATACTGCAGACAGAAATCTATTAGCAATAATTTTCTTGGCAAAAATCTGTTGATGTGAGGTTGCGATGTCAGACTTCTGCTAGAAATTGTAATTTTGTTCTGGGTCTATTGGATTTTTCCCCATATATTCTGGAAAAGAAATATTTTGAGAACACATTCTAAATTTTTGAGATTTTATTTGACAGAATTGTTTGATTTAATGCTAAATACACCCACTCTAAAACACAGTTGATTCAGTAATTTATGTGTATGTCTGTTTCCACAACCACTGTGCAACAACACAGTTAGCTCTTGACTTAATAAACTCTGCAAGTATACATGTCATGGAATCTGGTGCAAGTTGATATTTATTGAAGTTCCTACTTTGGAATGCGGGGACAGGAGCCATCAATCAATTCAACAATCCATCGTCCAGTGAATTCTGGTTGTGCTAAGTATCTTCACATGTGAGGGAATGAATGGCATATCTTTTCCCAGATAGACATTATACAGATCCAAATTATTAAAATGCAGTGTAAGACAAAACCAATGTTTGTTGAATTAGGAATTAAAGAATCAGTGGTAAATAATCACAGTAATCTCCCCTTTACATTTTGTTTTTGGTTTAGGGGATTTGACTGTAGACATGAAAAAAAGTATCGCAACACAACTTAATTTTTGTAGTTTCAATATGTTAACAGTTAACAGATGCAAGGAATTTCTGCAAACCCCAAGTTAATTCACTATCTGGATAAATTTACCCTCAAGGAGTAATTAAATGACAATTTTAAATGCTTGAAGAATGAAAAACTGAAGTTTTTCATACAATCAAACATGGAAAGCAGATTGATTGATTTTGTAATGCTATTGCCTCTAGTTTCTATTCTAATGTACCGCACATTAACGTGTATAAGCCAATCCTACAGATAAGCTGACCCCCTAACTGACCTTTAAAATCAGTGTCAAAATGCTGGCACTTACAGTCTTGGATGTAAAATGTAAGTATGGTATGGTAATGGTCAACTCACAGCACAAGACATCTGGCACTTACAGTCTTGGATGTAATATGTAAGTATGGTATGTTAATGGTCAACTCACACCACAAGACATCAGGCACTTACTGTCTTGGATGTAAAACATAAGTATGGTATGGTAATGGTCAACTCACACCACAAGACATCTGGCACTTACGGTCTTGGATGTAAAACATAAGTATGGTATGGTAATGGTCAACTCACACCACAAGACATCAGGCACTTACTGTCTTGGATGTAAAACATAAGTATGGTATGGTAATGGTCAACTCACACCACAAGACATCAGGCACTTACAGTCTTGGATGTAAAACGTAAGTATGGTATGGTAATGGTCAACTCACACCACAAGACATCAGGCACTTACAGTCTTGGATGTAAAACGTAAGTATGGTATGGTAATGGTCAACTCACACCACAAGACATCTGGCACTTACAGTCTTGGATGTAAAACGTAAGTATGGTATGGTAATGGTCAACTCACACCACAAGACATCAGGCACTTACAGTCTTGGATGTAAAATGTAAGTATGGTATGGTAATGGTCAACTCACACCACAAGACATCAGGCACTTACTGTCTTGGATGTAAAACGTAAGTATGGTATGTTAATGGTCAATTCACACCACAAGACATCTGGCACTTACAGTCTTGGATGTAAAACATAAGTATGGTATGTTAATGGTCAACTCACACCAGGAGACATCTGGCACTTACAGTCTTGGATGTAAAACATAAGTATGGTATGGTAATGGTCAACTCACACCAGGAGACATCTGGCACTTACAGTCTTGGATGTAAAACGTAAGTATGGTATGGTAATGGTCAACTCACACCACAAGACATCTGGCACTTACAGTCTTGGATGTAAAACGTAAGTATGGTATGGTAATGGTCAACTCACACCACAAGACATCTGGCACTTACAGTCTTGGATGTAAAACGTAAGTATGGTATGGTAATGGTCAACTCACACCACAAGACATCTGGCACTTACAGTCTTGGATGTAAAACGTAAGTATGGTATGGTAATGGTCAACTCACACCACAAGACATCTGGCACTTACTGTCTTGGATGTAAAACATAAGTATGGTATGGTAATGGTCAACTCACACCACAAGACATCTGGCACTTACAGTCTTGGATGTAAAACATAAGTATGGTATGGTAATGGTCAACTCACACCACAAGACATCTGGCACTTACAGTCTTGGATGTAAAACGTAAGTATGGTATGGTAATGGTCAACTCACACCAGGAGACATCTGGCACTTACAGTCTTGGATGTAAAACGTAAGTATGGTATGGTAATGGTCAACTCACACCAGGAGACATCTGGCACTTACAGTCTTGGATGTAAAACGTAAGTATGGTATGGTAATGGTCAACTCACACCACAAGACATCTGGCACTTACAGTCTTGGATGTAAAACGTAAGTATGGTATGGTAATGGTCAACTCACACCAGGAGACATCTGGCACTTACAGTCTTGGATGTAAAACGTAAGTATGGTATGGTAATGGTCAACTCACACCAGGAGACATCTGGCACTTACAGTCTTGGATGTAAAACGTAAGTATGGTATGGTAATGGTCAACTCACACCAGGAGACATCTGGCACTTACAGTCTTGGATGTAAAATGTAAGTATGGTATGGTAATGGTCAACTCACACCACAAGACATCTGGCACTTACAGTCTTGGATGTAAAACGTAAGTATGGTATGGTAATGGTCAACTCACACCAGGAGACATCTGGCACTTACAGTCTTGGATGTAAAACATAAGTATGGTATGGTAATGGTCAACTCACACCAGGAGACATCTGGCACTTACAGTCTTGGATGTAAAACGTAAGTATAGTATGGTAATGGTCAACTCACACCACAAGACATCTGGCACTTACAGTCTTGGATGTAAAACGTAAGTATGGTATGGTAATGGTCAACTCACACCACAAGACATCAGGCACTTACAGTCTTGGATGTAAAACGTAAGTATGGTATGGTAATGGTCAACTCACACCAGGAGACATCTGGCACTTACAGTCTTGGATGTAAAACGTAAGTATGGTATGGTAATGTAATGGTCAACTCACACCACAAGACATCTGGCACTTACAGTCTTGGATGTAAAATGTATGTATGGTAATGGTAATGGTCAACTCACACCACAAGACATCAGGCACTTACTGTTTTGGATGTAAAACGTAAGTATGGTATGGTAATGGTCAACTCACACCACAAGACATCTGGCACTTACAGTCTTGGATGTAAAACATAAGTATGGTATGGTAATGGTCAACTCACACCACAAGACATCAGGCACTTACAGTCTTGGATGTAAAACGTAAGTATGGTATGGTAATGGTCAACTCACACCACAAGACATCAGGCACTTACTGTCTTGGATGTAAAACGTAAGTATGGTATGGTAATGGTCAACTCACACCACAAGACATCAGGCACTTACAGTCTTGGATGTAAAACGTAAGTATGGTATGGTAATGGTCAACTCACACCACAAGACATCAGGCACTTACTGTCTTGGATGTAAAACGTAAGTATGGTATGGTAATGGTCAACTCACACCACAAGACATCTGGCACTTACAGTCTTGGATGTAAAACATAAGTATGGTATGGTAATGGTCAACTCACACCAGGAGACATCAGGCACTTACAGTCTTGGATGTAAAACATAAGTATGGTATGGTAATGGTCAACTCACACCAGGAGACATCTGGCACTTACAGTCTTGGATGTAAAACATAAGTATGGTATGGTAATGGTCAACTCACACCAGGAGACATCTGGCACTTACAGTCTTGGATGTAAAACGTAAGTATGGTATGGTAATGGTCAACTCACACCACAAGACATCAGGCACTTACAGTCTTGGATGTAAAATGTAAGTATGAGAAGTGAGAATAATATATAATAAAGATTATACTGACCATTATTCTGAAAATCTATTACCCATAATGTCCCAAACATGCTCCCACAATATTGAAATCTTGACTCTCATTGCGCCAAGGTCTAGTTGCTATCACCTCTTGACATATGAAATAACCAACAGAATGAGCATGGTGTGTACTAGCAATCTAGTCCATGGAGACTGGCCCTGTGTTAAGAGGATGGTCATCAACATGTGGTACAACAACCTAATCTAGGATGTTCATGTACTTTTGTCCTGTCAGACTTTGTCTGATCATCAGAAGATCAACTCTACAGTCAAATGATAGGCACCCCAGATGCCACCAATGAACTTCAAGATATATCTTTGTACATATGCAGTGTTTCTGAGTTTGGGCAAAGCCATGGAATAAAGAAATCAACGTTCATCAATCCAGTGAACCATGTCACACCAAATTTCAGTGTCATACAGCTTGACTCCAAGCTTGTACAGCTTTGAGTGTTGGGTATAACAACACACATCTTATATGATCCCTGACTTTGATCATAGCATGTGTGTATCTAAAATCAATATCTGATGTGCTCAAAACATCAAAATAATTGTACAAACAGAATTATTATCTAAATATAAGTAGCCATCTGAGGTCTGAAGATCATAGGTGCTGCCATGCATTTTTCATGTGTACTAGTATATGTTTAGTGTAATATATAGAATAACCTAGTAACTTTTAGTGCAGTCAATCATTCGTAAATTTATTTAATGTGATAACTCAGTAGTGCAGATATTGTGTAACAGTTAAAAGGCAAAGTTTTAATTTGATTTTTTTATGCCAACTCTGAATTTGTAAAGGTCAGATCATTTTTGTAAATGTAGTGCTAGTTTAGAAGTAGGCTTTAGTATCACTGCGAGTCCATACGTGTGTGCATGATTGTGTGTGTGATGGCATGTGGTTAAATCAAGACATTGCTCGAAGTGTTTGTAAGATTATTTTACGATTTATTAAAATTATCCATGAAACGAAAAATTAAAATGGCCTGGCCTAACATAGTCCAAGACGAACCATATGACCCTGTTATCTGCATAAGTATAAGCTTTGTATTCACAGTGTGCACCTGATCCCCAGCCCGTAGTGTCCAAGCAAGGGCTTATGTCATCACTTGATAAATCTTCCCATCTCATGTTAACTGCATGGAACTAATGAATGGCTCTTCCCAGACAATATATGGTTTCTTGACCTGTCCGTCATGTCATTTTCCAATCTATCATTGTAAGTAAATATTTCCCATCCATAGGGTTATCGACATTGTGTTCCGTTTCAGTGACTTCATTTTCAGAGCTGTGATTCTCCATATCATGAAGACTGCGTGAAGACCAGTGTAGAACATGGGGTCAGTGTTCAGTGAGTGTTGTAAATATGTGAAGAAGAAATGTGCAAACTGACATTTCTGTTCCTGCTCATAAGCATTCACTAATATGCAGTGAGATGTAGGAATGGGCTGATCTGTCAACAGGGTCAGTTTGCAGTGTTTATACTTTTTGCATTTGATTGTACTCAACAATATTCCAGCTATATGGTGGTGTAAATAATCTGATCTGGAACAGACAATCCAGTGGTCAACATCATGAGCATTGATCTGCGCAACTGGGAATATCAAATGTTTCAACCAAGGCAGCAGTCCTGACCCAATTGCCTTAGTCACCTCTTCACCTATTCTAGCGTAAATTTTCGCAGGCCAGTAGTTTGGAAACCTGATGTACTGGGCAAAATAAGTTGGGGATATTAGTATTTTTAGGATTGATATTTTATCAGTGAGTCAGTGAATAAATAGATCATTATTCATAATTTGAAAATTTACTTATATCCCTAACTGTTTTTGTCCAGTATAGTTACTTGGAAGTCTATGGTTAAAATGTTTGTTCTCTTTGCTGATAACCAGGGATTGTTTCCCCATGTGTGGATACAGTGTGTGAAGCCCATTTCTGGTGACCCACATGATGATGTTCCTACGAAATGGAGCAGAGACTCACTCGCTCACTCACCCGTGAAGGTCCCAGGGTAGAATAGGCCTTCAGCAAACCATGCTTACCATAAAAGGTGACTGCTTGTCGTAAGAGGCGACTAACGGGATTGGGTGGTCAGGCTCGCTGACTTGGTTGTCACATGTCATCAGTTCCAATTGCGCAGACTGATGCTCATGTTGTTGATCACTGGATTGTCTGGTCCAGACTCAATTATTTACAGACCACCGCCATATAGCTGGAATATTGCTGAGTGCGGCATAAAACTAAACTCATGCACTCACTCACTCACTCATTCATACACCCACTCACTCAGGTAATATTTTCAAACAATTCAGCCTTGTGTTAAACAGGTTGATTTTTCTATGGTCAGTTATTATTGTTCAGTGTGTGCTCCCAATTCAAATCTGCAAGATACACTTTCAGATGCATCAATAGTATCTTCAACTCATCTCTTAGTACCGATTCTGTAGAAACATGCTGGATGAAGAATTATCTGTTTGTTTCTGTTTTTGAAACTGGAACTCAAAAACTACCCAGTAATTGCTCCCTGAAACTTTGTATGGCGCCAAGAGTTTGAGGCATTATTTTCAGTAGATTGGCAAAAACTAATTTTTTTTTTACATCAGATACTTTCAACCGATGTTAAATTATAGGTAAGAGAAATACTGAGCTGTAACCTTTCTTTTTTTATTGTTGAGGTGAATCTGTTTTAAAATGAAAATATTACAGTTCCCTCTCTACTTTCAATATTTCATTAATTATGCATCACAAAATACCTGAAATTGTTTGTTGTTTGTTTAAGTCTACACTTGACAGTATTTGACTTGTATGGCTTATACACTTGTCAATATTTATAGTATAGTAAATGTTCCTCCACCCATGATATTGTTGGAATATTGCTGAAAGTAGCATAGAACCCAACTCTTCTACAAAGTCAAAAGCCTACAAATAAAGATTGTTAAAACTGATAGTCAGTTTTTTAAGGTAAAAAAGCTATAATTCTTCGTATAAGTTTTGGTATGTGACGAAAGACATGGTCTTCTGATGCTCTACAGAACTGTACCTTTTACAGAAATATTAGCAGGCTTAGTTTTGCTTTGCTGATATTGATGGTGCTGGAAAGGTAGAAATTCATTTAAGCTTGGGGCACATTATAGACATCACTACAAACTAAAGCATTCCCTTTGAGGTCCTCTTACAAATATGTTGCAAATCTCAGAACAGTTAGAAAAGATTATGTTGCTGATTATGAAAAAATCATTTCCAGAGATTGAACATTCTTGGTTATCAGACTCCAGTGGACATGAAAGTCAAAACTGGGGAGAAAATCATATGAATGAGTCACTGAAAATCTGCAACACCAGGTGTTCGATAAAAGCACTCTTCCTGTCATTGCTGATGTGTGAACTGGAATACACTGCTGTCTAAACTTGAATACACTGCTGTAATTTTTTATCTTAGTGTGACAAAACCACTTGTTACTCTGATTTGTCTTCTTCAGACAAATCTTTTCTTAACCTTTTTACATCTGGAATAAAAATATGCTTCCCTTTTCATGTGATAGTAATTTTTAGATAATCTATACAGAAAGAGGAAACCTTCCATATGGATTTTCTTATGTCAAGATCTTTGGATGTTGAAGCTGATGTTTGTTTTTATGAGTTCTAAAAAGCAGACATCAATAAATGCATCAGTTGCCTGCCAGTGTATTCATATGAAGTCATTTAGTTCTGTCAATACATCTTATTTCAACTAAGCCCTGTCAAGACAACTGTTTGTCAGTATAGCAAGAGCTTATGCCAGTTTGCTATAACAGGTTCAGATGAAATTATGGCAGCATTTCATCCTTGTCAGTTCTTGTCATACCAGTCCCAGAACAAGATTCCCAATTGATCAAGACCATAGGTTCCAATAGCCATCTTCTGCACGCCGATACAAGTGTAGATGGTGGACATCAGGACCAGCAATGGATTCGACATCACTTCATGACGTACTCATCAGCTCTGGTAAATTCATTGTGCAGCTCAATCTCTAAGTGCATTGGAAGAAATGTGAAAAATCCAATTCAAACTATTTATAGGGATTATTGACTTGTGAGAAGTCATTGGGCCATTTAATAGAGCCGGGAATATTTACGTAGGTATTGATAATTTGATAAATAGACTGTTTCAATGACGGGCATCTAGCATGAATAATGCTGAAGTTGGAGGTGCTCTCTAGCTGTCTGTGTGGTGTGTCAATTATTCAAGATTGTTGTCAACTAATAATAAGAGATGTGTCTGGTATGGCAAAAAAAGTTTCTTCGGAAATTGATTTTTTCGATGGCACTGTCTTTATATGTCCCCTGATGATTCATTGGCCAGAAGAAAAGTTCCTTTGTGTCATGGGTACAATAACTGAATCAATTTGGCCTGTCACACAATAAAAGTTTATATGTTTTTAGATGGAAATAAGAAAGAATAGACTTATAATATATTTGTCTTTTCAATAGGAATCTGCAGCCTGTTATTTTGGATGGAATTGCTTTTATGATCCTAAGTTGAAAACAACGGAACAGTCATGTGGTCAAATTGAGAATCTTTGATTTCTTTGAGACCTTCCTTTTTTCAGTTTTAATGTAGTAAAACTTATGTCACTTTTTCTTTACATCCACAAGAAATGCAACTCAACAGAAGTTACGGAGCACCCATATCTGTTTTGTTCCTAATGTTAATCTGTCATGCCATAACTGATAGTAAGGGTATTAATATTGAGCACTGTCTATGTTTTAAGGTTCATGTGAGGTAGTTTTAGGGTTAAATGACCATGACTGGAAATCTGAGGTGGGAAGATGATGAAAAATCTCTCTGACAAAAAGTGTTATCAACAGTTTGCAATTTTTATTCTTTGAATATTTCCTGATTAAGGCGCACTCACTTATCTTAGTGTACACATGTCTTATTATGTGAGTAGATAGATCCCTTTCATTATTCTGGCAATAACAATTGTACCAAATTCATATTCTTCCCCACATTCCTTATTTTTAAAGTTCTTGAACATGTGATGGACAGAAAAACGTGATTGTAAAATACATGAATCTGTCATGGAACTCTTACATATTTTGACCATGAAAGTACTGTCTAACTGTATATAAAAACTGGAAATATTGGAAAAACAGAAGACTGATAAATGTACATATATTCATAAACATACAAAAGAATCAGAGATATTATGACACAGTTACTTGATAAATGTCAGGTATGGGAACTGAGGAAGTAGAATTGGTGACAAAGCGTTTAACATGCACCATTATTAATCTTGTATTGCTAAATTGCGTCCAACTGTTGTTTTGTGTGCAATGTACATTTCATGATCTTTCACACAATTGTTATGAACTTGAGAGTCCTTCAAATCAGTAACAGCATTACAGCTATGTTGATTTTTTTCAACTTCTGAATATTCATGATTGAGATTTAAGCAAAGAAAAGTAATAACAAGCAATAACATGATTAGGTGGTCAGGCTCACTGACTTGTTGACACATGTTATCAGGACCCAGTTGCACTGATTGATGATGATGATGCTGTTGATCACAGGATTGCCTGTTCCAGACTTGACTGTTTAGAGACCACCTCTCAACAGCTGGAATATTGCTGAGTGTAGCGTAAAACAAAAACTTACTGAATGCTACGGAAATGGATCTTTGGACTGAATTTCTGTGTAAGCCACTTTCAGTCTGTAATAAGAAAATGTTAAGTGTGTATTTTGTGAGGTGAGCTACAGAACCCATGGGTGACCATGTACAGTCATAGTAAATCCCTTGTCTCTGTATGGCCTATAGCTATGTAACACTCTCCAAATAGTCCTTCCTGGTGTGCGTGCTGAGCTAAATGTTACAGTAGCTTGCCAATAACTAGAAGCTACCTGGAGAATCATGGTTTCCATGTTTAAAACGTGATACATTGTTTTGTTTCCTACCAAAGTTAATTGCTTATTATTGCATGCAATTCATGCAGTAATCTATAGCAAAGAGAGACTTCAGAAATAGCAATAGTATGTGATGATGTGAAACGCCCCTATTGTAAATTGTCTTGACTGCAGCTCAACGGAACCGTTTTCTCCCCAGACAGATGTGCTTTCCGTTAGGAAGTGCATTAAATTAGATTACATCTTTCTTAGCATGGCTGCCAAGCTCTGTAAGTATCGTAATGATCAGTTAAACATTTCATCAGAAGAAATTAATTGAAATGTGAACTGCAGGTCAGGTTTGATGCAGCATTCCAACGCTGAACTGCTGCTAACTTTGATGACATCTTGACATGTTGTAATGATGACTATGTCTAACGGGCATGTCTGATTTTGTTTGAGGAGTTTGCTGTGAGGAGTTCTTCCTTTGGTAGTGCCAGGATCTGCTGATACTGGGGAGTATTCTAGTAGGCTGGATGATTATCAGCATATAGCTTGAATTTTGCCTAGTACTCCATTAAACATCAAACCAACCAATCCACAAAGCAACCAACCAGTATTCAACACAGTTTCCAAGCGCACAGTTTTCGCTAAAGTTCTGGAAAGGTCAGCTTATTGTTGAAAGCAGCATGTAACAAAAACAACACTCTCATTACATCTTACAATTTCATATTTTGTCATTACACTTCTTCCTTCCATTAATCTTAAGCAAAACCTCATGACCTCATCAGGAATGTGTTCTTATCAAGACATCTTGGTGCTAAGTTAATCTTGACTGCCATCATGTAACCTGTGTTTTTGACAGCCATGTTGTTAAGATCAGTTTTTTTATGATATCCCAGAGGTGCCAAAAAATCATCATGTTCATTGCAGCAGTAAGCTTTTAATATGTGCTGCAAATCCGTTACATCTCTGATAGCTGGAGACAGACATAAATTCACACAGCAATCAAAGCATTTTGATATAAGCATAGTTGCTTGATATCTAAATTGTACTTGCCGATTTTAGTATTTATTTTGTTTTCATTTCAGATAAACTCTTTGAAAAGACAAATTATGCTTTGTGAGATGAAATGTCCAGACTGTTCAACCAAGGCAATGCCCATTTGGGTCATATTAATGGATTATTATCAGATTGAATACACTGAATGATTGAATACAGTGGTATCTGACAGACTTCAAGTTACGATGGACTGTGTCAATCAAAAGGCCTCCACTGGAACCCCGGAGGCTGGAGTTCAGGGAATATCCTCATCAGGCATTCCTTGTTTTGGATGGAAAGGATACATGGAAATAAATCTTTGAACTGGACGTTACGAATTTCCATCACACCTGGAGTAAAGGTTAAAGACTGCTTCACTGGACTACGAGAAGGCATTTTCAGTGCCATAGCTGAACTTTTCGGAACTGGAGTCCTAGGATTCATGGCACAGTGCATCTTTTTCTCTGTTAGTCTTTGTAAGTCTTTGTAATGTGGCATAAATGTTCTTTGAATATGTCCTACATGAAGAGCAGCTTGCATCTTCTGCAATGAAGTAATCTTTCACCCGGTCATTCACTCAAGATCCATCCCATCCCATCTTGGCCCCATCAATGAAGATCTGGGGTAGAATAGGTCTTCAGCAACCTATGCTTGCCACAAAAGATGGCTCATGCATGTCATAAGAGGCCACTAACAGGATTGGGTGGTCAAGTTCACTCACTTAGTTTTAAACACGTCATCAGGTTTCCTGTTGCACAGATTGATGCTCATGCTGTTGATCACTGGATTGTCTCGTCCAGACTCCCATTTTTATAGACTGCCACCATACAGTTCTAGTATTGCTGTGTGCAGAGTACAACTGAACTCCCTCACTCACCCCATCCCATTCTATACCCTCCATCCCATACCCAGCGTATTGAAGACAATATGATATGCCAACATCAATGTAGAATAATCATTGCATTTATTACTTAGAGCAGTCATAGATGTAGTCTCAATACACTTACAGTCAGCTCCAACCTACCAAACGATCCACTTCCAGTCAGCTCCAACCTACCAAACGATCCACTTCATGTTTCTGACAATTCAAAATATTTCCATGAACATGTATCCATCACAGAGACTGTGACCTTTCCCTGACCAAAGAATTTTGTTACTTATTTAAAAGGCCTTCCTTCAGAAAAACAGACTATTTGTTATATACTGACAGGGGTTTTATACAATACATGTGCTTGTTGCTTTGACGTAAAGAATACATATGGTAGGAGGACTTGTAGGGTAGCCTAGTGCTCTAAGCATTTCCATGTCAGGCCAAAGACCTGCATTAGATCCCCCACATGAGTACAGTGGGTGAATCCCATTTCTGTTGTACCCCTATCATGATGATGCAGGAATTCTGCTTAAACTGGTGTTAAATCAAACTCAAACATGTCTGACGAAATGTTATATGGTACATGTTTTGCCTCTCAACTCTTATGTACACAGGATGAAGTACATAACTGAAATACAAGGTCACTCACCCACTCACTCCACATCTTTCTAATATGAAGCCACAACCATCACTAATGGTACAACTTTTCAGAAACTGCTGAAGTCTTTTCATCTTGTCATATCAGGTTTCAATTAAAGCAAAAATAACATTCCGTAATGCCTGCAAACCAATTAGGTCTATGTGTTTAGCATCATGTTGATAGTAGAAGCACTGGGACTACAATACCGGCTCCATTATTCTGCTAATTTTTCTAAGGCCCCCAGTATTCAAACAAAGGTTTTCCACTTGACAATGAATTGAGTGTTATTATTGTAAATAGCTACAGGATTAATGACCAGATATGTCCTATTGCTCCACTATCCACACCTTTTATCATCATTAAATTAAAAAACTAACTCACTTACTCACTCACTTGTAAAACTTGGTTACTGGGAATGTTCTTAAAAACTGACAATAACAAAGAAGGCAGATTGTTCAGACAGGAGGGTTATTGATGTACCGACCAGTTACAAAGGTAATCTGTTAGTGAGGTGATCTATCAAAGACAATTTTCCTCTGATGTAGGGAAAATTAACTGCTGAATCATGACATATAGTTAGGCTGAATAAAAACCCTGAAGAACTTGATGGGGATATTGAAAACATGTCCCTCCTATGGATTGTCATCAACATCATCATTCATCATACCAGTACTGACTTGTCATCTCATCAGATTCTGAAACACTACATACTGATAGTATTAATTTGGACATCATTCTAAAACACCTTTAGATGAGTTTTAATTTTGACAAAAACTTTTTTCTCAGAATATTGACTTTGATAAAAAGTTCATTTACAACATCACTGAAGTGCCAGATTTTATCAAACACCTACATATATATGAAATAATTACATCATTAAGATATTGAGCAATTTTTTTGTTTTACTTGTAAATATCTTTGAAATAAAATTTGTTATGCTCCTTTGAAGATCCATAAATACTTTGTTTTGATTCTGTGGCTGGGAAACACCCAAAAAGCTGTAACTTTGAATTTCTATAAATGGCGATAAAGATTACTCCTTTGTGAGTTATGTTTGTTGTCAATAATCTCACTTGTGAAAAATACAGGACTTGTCAAAATGGTTTTGCTAATTACAACAAGAAGGCTCCAGTCTCTGTGTGTATATGCCTGAGAGAATTTACAAAAATAAGACACGATTGTTTTTTAATTGCCTGAAAAGTTGTTTTAATTTGAGGAAATGACACATGTAAGAGCCAGATTTCTGCTCGAGGAACAAAAGATGTCACATCTGATGAGAGGGTTTTACCAATTTTCAATCATGAGGCGCCTACGTGTAATTGTACGTCAAAGAATACCGATTCCCACCTGACTGGGATAAATAAATGAAACGGCTTAAAGTGACTGACACATATAATGAAATCTTCGTCTCATGACACCGTGCGGCAACCTAATCGAGGCTTTTGATCTGTGGAACATGAAAGCAAAGTCCCGATGAGGAGACATGCTGAATGTAAGAAAAGGACTAATTAAACTGATGAAAGCTCAATTGATCAATCGACAACCTGAAACAGCAGAGAGTTATGATCGGTCTGTGTCCTGCAAGGTGTGGGATATGAATTATGGAAATCGTCCTACAGTGTAATGTTAAATTTAGATATATTTGTCTGGTTTATAACTTTCAGCCGAATATTTTCATTGCAGATGAGGTTGGAAGAGTGTGTTTGACATCTCTAAAGACATAGAAAGTTATGTTGCATAATGTTTGTGTAAATGTTGTTGCAGTAGTTTATTCCCCCTGGGTGAAGTCTACGTCAGTTATTAGTGGGGACTGTCTGGATAGGAGGCTGATTAAATCCACAGTACATAATGCTTGTCTCCAGTGCAACAATTATGGTAATGAGATGTTCATACATTGTATCATGGTGTCTGATGCTCTGGGGTGGCCTAGTGGTTAAGCGTTTGCTTGTCATGCCGAGAACTCAGTGTAAAGTTGTACCCTCACTGTATCTAGTCTTCAGCACAGCAGTTGGGGAGATAAGATGGTCAAGCCTTGTGCCCTTTAATTGGTATCCAGCTGGACTTCTTTGTACATACTGACATCCTCTGTTCCCACTTGCATGAAGCAATCTTAAGTGCTATGACTTTCTTAAGCCTATGTTGGAGAATAGCAGTTACAGTCATTGTAGCGCTTAGATGACTTTGTATAAGGGAGCCCATGTTTGCCTGGCAGTTGTGATTTAGTGTGAATAATGCTGTTTAAGAACTAAAACAGAAGTAAGTCACAAACTTTTTTATTTTTCGTCATTAAAATAGTTTGAATAATGCAGTTTAGGAACTAAAACAGAACTCACTCACCTCTTTTTTCTTTTTAAAAATCCCAACACTTATCACAATATCGAAAGCTGAGCTCTATATTCCGCTATTTTCTTTAGATATTTTATGCAATACTAAGGTATAGAAGTGATGAAATTTGCTTTTATTAACTGCACAAAATCTTGTAAAGTGACTAAATGTGTGTTAGTAGTGGCATTTTTTCAAATCAATGATTTTTGTCACAGAAACCAGTGTTAGTCACTCCTTCGCTGTTAAAATCTTTCTGGGTCCCTACTTAAGTATTTTCTGAAAAAAGGCTTAATGCAAGGTCAATTTTAATAAAAGTAGCAAGGAATAGTCACATTAATGCTTTATTTATGACAAAATCTACTCAGTGATCTTCTTCAACACTTGAATAGTATTTTTGTCACAAGTATCAATGTTTAATGGCCCATGCCCTGTTTAGTAACAAGGGGTATTTCAATATCCAGAGAGCCACTGATTACATTTATTGGAAACTGCCATTAGCAATGTTGTAATTTGTCAAATGACACAGCCCTGGATAAAAATCGTTGAAAGATAGCTACTTGATTTCTGATCTGAAATATTTTTGTCCCCAACACCTAACTTTTAAGAATGCCTGGATGACCATACATTGTAAATGTCTGGATATGCTGGAAAGCATAACTGCATGGCATTGGTAAATAATGGAACAACAGTGTGGTGTTTTGGACTTATTTCACTTTATGCATTTATTTCGATCTTTGAGTAAATGACTACTTCATGTTTTAAGCAATACGTCAGGCACTTCCTCAGATGCTGTAGGGAAGCTTGTGGATTTATGGTCTGAAGAGTTGCAATTAACTTACAGAGTTTCTTCCCTTAGGATCTGGTGATGGTTGTTCAGCATCCTGCATGCTGATAACAATCTTTTGATCATAGATTATACAAGGCTCTAATCACTCATTTAATCTTCACCACGGATTCCAGGTAGACTGAGTGATTATTGTGTTATGTCATTCCTAGCAATATTCAAGCCATTTATTTTGGGATTCCAGGAATGGGCTTCATGCACTGAAGTCAGGTGGGGAATCAAAAAGTGGTTGTCAACATGAGGGAATGCTTTAACCACTAGGCTACCCCACCAACCACGATCCAGGTTGAAATTGTCCTCAAGCGAGGTTCATTGTGTATCTTTATTAAAGCGTTTGATTTTGATCATAATGCCACTTTGGTTTATCTGTTCTGTCCAAAGTTTAATAGACACTATAAACTTTCTTTACAATAAACATAACGTAAATCACAACATTCTACCATTGTGATATTATTGCAAGTGGCAACCAACAGATATTTTTACATCAGGATATTTTTTGTGACTTGCCCAATTCTCAAAAGTAAATTGCAACTGAAAGTCTAACCTAAGGTAAATCCAGTCATGTCTAATGGTTGCCGAGTCTTGAACTGAACTCAGTAGATCACTTCCATGTGTATGCTGTCAGTAATGTTTTCCTTAAGACAACATATACTGCATTGAACAGATAAGCCTGAACACTTCAAAGGGATTATATTAATTGGAATGCCCCTATTGTTTTATTGGACTCAGGAGTTAAGTGTAATGACGTTGACATCGCCAAAGCTGTTGATCTCCAGATAAGTGTGATAAAACCTATCCACTCCCATATCTACTCATGTTGGTGTAGACCAATCAATCGGTCTCTAAAGAGTGGTTGTGTGATTGGCGCCTTTGAAGATTATCAGACATAAAGACACAGTAACTTTTGTTTGAGTGTCCATTGATTGACATGTGATATGTTAGTACTATTTATGTTAGTAATTAGTCTTCCCCCAAGTTGTTGCCATTCCTTAATTGATGTATTGTCTAGATTTATTGTTGATTACATGAACTGATGAATAGTAAAGAGATTATGAAACATGTTATTTGTTGATTGTTCATTGATTTGACCAGCAAATTGCAGCATGGTATATTTGCAAGCTAAAAAATATCATGCTCACAAAAAAATTGGTCATTTACACTACTTATAATAAACAGACTAAAGTAACAAACTGTCTAACCTTTCACTTCTAACTTTTGTCAAAACTTGTGTAAAGAACCCAAGTTTTAACTAACTGAAATAAGTGATCCCCATTTAGCTCATAAGTGTAGATAACTGTCTATACTGAATGTTGTGTTGGACTTTGAATTTGTGAATCACATCTTTAAGTCAATCAACCATACTATTCAAAATGATAAGGATTAACGTCATAAATTTGTGCAGCACAGTTTGACTCTGGTGATAATACAGCTACCGTTGGCGCCATTGATATGAAAGGTGGCAGCCCCCATAACTTGCAGTAACTATCAAGTAGTTCTGTCTCCATCCACATACATGCATCATGAACTGACTGACGGAAATGATTGTTCATTGTAAAAACAAGTTGTATGTGTTTGCCTTTTGGTAACTTTCTAGCAGATAAATGTTCATAATTCTACAGATCAAAGAACATGTCATGATTGGAAAGCTTCAAAGGTCTGAGAGATGTAGTTTTATTGGTGCCGGATGATTTAATCAAACATCATATGATTTCAAACAGGATAGTGAAACCGCGCTCGAAAATGCATACTGCTGACATTTCCACAACAGGTAGTTTATTTTAACATTCGTTTGTATGCCTGGAAAAATGTATTTAGAGTTTTGAGTTGTGTGGACTCCATTAATAGAGAATGGAACAGAAAATCTGTCAGGTCAAAAATGAAGTTAAGTCATGAAGTTTTTCATTTATAGTGTTTTTCTAATCACTTTGATCTTATTTTGTGTTTGACATGTGAAAGTTTTTGTGTATTGAACAAGCAAGTTATGGCCTAAAAACGTAAAGTTTTCTGAGTTGCATCTTAAGTGTGTCCTCACAAAAAATATTTCATTGGTTTTATTTGATCATACTCTGTTTGTGATCCCTGTTTACTTTACTGATGGTATAGGATCCTCTGTGGGGCAGAGTTATGTCCCTTGGACACACCAGAGACCAATGGTTTTGGGTTTGAGTTCTGATTTTGTTTCAGTCCAGGAAATTCCAGATTAGAAGTGATCTTCAGTAACCCATGCTTGTAAGAGATTACCAGCGTATCTGCGTGGTCAGACTCGCTGACTTAGTTGATACGTGTCATCAGTTCCCAATTTTGAAGAACCAGTGAAGGTCCCGGGGTAGAATAGGCCTTCAGCAACCCATGCTTGCCATAAAAGGTAAGTATGCTTGTTGTAAGAGGCGACTAACGGGATTGGGTGGTCAGGCCCGCTGACTTGGTTGACACGTCATCAGTTCCCAATTGCGCAGATCGATGCTCATGTTGTTGATCATTGGATTGTCTGGTCCAGACTGGATTATTTGCAGACCAACGCCATATAGCTGGTATATTGCTGAGTGCTGCGTCAAACTAAACTCACTCACTCACCCAACTGTGCCGATCGATGCTTATGCTGTTGATCACTGGTTGGTCTGGTCCAGACACTGTTGTTTACAGACCACCACCATATACAAATGGAATATGGCTGAGTGTGGCATAAAATCAAATTCAGTCACTAACTGAAATTTCAAGGTTGCCCCCGTGTGTGCTCATGGTTTCAGCAATGTAGTAATCATCTGAGATCTGCATCACTTCAGACTTTCTCACATGAACCAGGTATTCTGTGATGTAACATGCATACTGCTAAAAACAGAGTACAAACACTCACTCACTCAGATTTATAGATTTGTAGCAGAAAACACCAAACCTCTTTTCCCTAAAGTTGCTCCAGTCTCCATGATGTTTATCCTTCTTTAGCCTCCACAATGCCATCCTTCCATCTACATTGATTCCATATTTGCCCCATTCCCATAAACTGACACCACCCAAATATTCCCTAACCTGCTTTACAAACATATCATAGTATCCCCATCCTTCAGTGATACATCCCCATTCTCCTTGACATGATACATCCCTGATCTCCAAAGTGTGCCCTTCCCAATCTCCATGAACTGCTACCCCGATATCCACGATGTAATACTTGTTCCATCTCCTTGACCTGAGTTATCTGAAATCTATGTACATCAACTCCTGCATCCCACGTATCAATTCACCGATACCTGCACAGTGTACGCAAACTAATGACTGACCAGCACGGTATACTCGTGAAACAATGCTTCCCCAATCTCAGTAGAGTGATATTTAACCCACCTAATTCCCCAACCTAAATAAGATACTGCTCCCTCTACATCCATGAAGTGATTCATCTCCCATCTTCTTAAACTCCTTAGACTTTCCTGCTTGCCTGAATTGCTGGTTCCAGGAACTCCACAAACTGACGCTATCACACAAACTGTCACATAAACTGTCACATCCCTGATCTCCATAAACAGGTGCATAACTGCTGCAGCATACAGCAGTACTCATTACTTCATAACTTGCTCGTTTACTCAATCACTCGTTCACTCACTCACTCGCTCACTCGCTCACTCTGATAATTTCTCAATCTCCATCAATATCTGCTTCCCCTGTAACCATAGTTTCATACCACCATCCCCCAACTCCACAGGCTGTCCCATACCTGACCTCCATGACCTCCCGTTTCCCCCCAATATCCATTGAACGCTGCCTTCCATCTCTACCCTATCAAAACTCCATACAACTCCATAAGCTCTTGCTTCCTCTTGACATTCAACAGCCAGAACCTTACAGTCTGTTGTGCCTCCCAACTTTCTCCATAAATGGAACATCAACTGTGTCAGAGATAGCAGGTATATGTCTAAGATAGATGCTGCTGCTAGCTACAATGCCCCATGAGCTACTGCTTCAATAAATCCATGAGCTGTTGATTTCATGAACAGCATGAACTGCTGCTTCCACAATCCCCTCACTGGCTGCTGCTTCCACAATCCCCTCACTGACTGCTGCTTCCACAATCCAATCCCCTCATTGACTGCTGCTTCCACAATCCCCTCACTGACTGCTGCTTCCACAATCCCCTCATTGACTGCTGCTTCCACAATCCCCTCACTGGCTGCTGCTTCCACAATCCCCTCACTGGCTGCTGCTTCCACAATCCCCTCCCCTCATTGACTGCTGCTTCCACAATCCCCTCACTGACTGCTGCTTCCACAATCCCCTCACTGACTGCTGCTTCCACAATCCAATCCCCTCACTGGCTGCTGCTTCCACAATCCCCTCATTGACTGCTGCTTCCACAATCCCCTCACTGACTGCTGCTTCCACAATCCCCTCACTGACTGCTGCTTCCACAATCCCCTCACTGACTGCGGCTTCCACAATCCCCTCACTGACTGCTGCTTCCACAATCCCCTCACTGACTGCTGCTTCCACAATCCCCTCACTGACTGCTGCTTCCACCAACCCCATTAACTGATGCTTTCATAAAGAGGCGAGTTGATGCTTCCACCATCCCCCATGCGTGAGTGAGTTAGTGAGTGATGTTTTTCACCACTTTTAGCAGTTTTTCAACACTATCATGGTGGGGAACACCAGAAATTGGCATCACACATTGTACCCATGTGATCCCCCATGAGCTGCTGATACTATAGACATGAGCTATTGCCTCCATGATCCTTCATTAGCTGAAACTTCCACAAACCCCATGAACTGCTGCTTTTAAAACATGGGTCAAAATTAATGTCTGTGTTCCCCTGTTGGTATTGCAGGTTAAAACTCGTAGCTTCCAGTCCCGGTCATAAGTCATTGCCAAGTGGAGCAGACGGTCCAGCTGGTCATGTCCAGAACTAATTATCTACCACACTCTGTTGTGTATAGTTCAAATTTTGCTTGGTGTGATATTGACAACAAACAACAGAAATTATACTCATGCTCAAGCTGAGGAAATTTATTTATTTTGATATTTTATGAACTTAGCCAAGGAAGATTAGGTTTGTTTTTGACATAATTCAAGATAGAAATCATTCATAATCCTGAAATAGAAAAGGTTACATTATTTATGGTCACTGAAAGCCAGTCATATTTTACTTTACTTTTTGGTAACATGGCAGTAGTAGAAAAGGTACATGATAAAATCAATGGGCAGGCGCCTTGTCCTCGGCAAATGGCACACAAGAACAGGCATTGATTTTTTTCTTAATTCTGTAAAACCCAGGAAATACAATTGATTACAGATGCATTTTGTACTTAGGCCTGCTCAGGTTTATTGTTATAGATGACTTGAGCAGAAGGATGCACATTTAGCAGGTTGTTTGCAATGGGTCTGCGACAATTTACCATCTCTAAGCAATATGGTCCAACAGAGAGGTGGAGTTGTAGAACCAATATCAGGAATATGGTTTATCACCATGGCATTTTTGTAGAGCAATCTCGTGCACCTGCATAAAGATGTTCACTCCTGTTTATTCTCTTTGCTGAAAGTGATTCATGGATTTCTTGGAAACAAGTTTTGATTTTTCATTAATTTTATATCATTTCTGGTAAGTTTATTTTCAGTTTGTTTTTGCTCTGTTGGTCTTGAGATTGTCATGCCTGCTACCTAGTTTGTCATCTCAGGAGGGGTGGTAGGATAGTCTAGTGGTTTAAGTGTTTGCTTGTCATGCCGTAGGCTTGTGTTTGATTCCCAAGATGGGTACTGTGAGTGAAGCCATTTCTGGTGTTCCCCGCCATGATGGTGCAGGAATATTGCTAAAAGCAGCATAAAAACAAACTCACTCTATCAGTCATCTCAGGAAGTGAGGAAATTGCTCTCAATGCAGGTTTGGGGTACCAAAATGTCACTATCTCACTGTGCCATGTTAAAGTGTCTGCTATTTATGCCAAAGACTGCACTCACTCATACCAGGAATGTAGGTTTCAAACTGCCAAAATCCCAATTCCTTGGTATCTCGATCTCTAGTTGTATACATCCAGACACCATGTTATTAAGTTGGTCTCCATCTAAAGATATCTTGATCCGTGAAGATCTGGGTTAGAATTGGTCTGCAGTAACCCATGCTTGTCATAAGAGGCAACTAATGGGATCGGGCAGTCAAGCTCACCGCCTTGGGTGACACAAGTCACGGTATCAAAATTGCATAAATCAGTGCTCATGCTGTTGATCGCTGCAATGGATTGTCTGGTACACTCTTGATTATTTACTTACTGCTGCTATATATAACCTGAACATTGCTGAGTGTGGCGTGGTAGCCTAGTGGTTAATGTATTTGCTCATCATGGTGACGACCCGCTTTCAATTCCCCAAAGTCCATTTTCGGACTTACTCACTCACTCATTCACTCACTCACTCACTCACTCACTCACTCACTCACACAAATACAAAATCAGACACGTATTCCACACCTGTACCAACAAGAGGAAACACACTGAAATCCAGTGTCTGAAAGGATATTATCTTGTTCTGATCATTGTATTGAACTAAACATTCACAGGTTGAACTTGAGTACCAAGGAATGTTCGGGGCAATAAATTCAACTTCATTTAACAGATCACACAAGCAGATTTCTGTTCAAAGCTTACCAACGTTGACATGAATATGGTGAAAAACTCTTACGTACATGCCTCTCAAGTGTTTTTGTTACAAGTGTTTCAAAGATTGTGCTGATGTACGTGTGGGACAACGATGAAACACTCGGTCTGCCATATTGTATTTACTAAATACCTGACTTCTTATCAGACAGCAGTTGGACTAGACAAAATATAAGCTGTCTGTGGTGCTTATCATTCTTAGTCACAGATGGTTCATTTTTCTGTTGAAACTGACATTGTGCAGTCAAAGTTTATTTACATCTGAGGGTGTTCTGTAAATAACTGCAAGTTTGGCATAAATATTTTTCATCTTCAAGGGACCACTGAAGTGAGAGCTGGACTGATGATACATGATATTCTTGATGGAAAAGGAAAAAAAGTCCTTTGAAATGCTTCTTAATTTCTGTGATTACCATTTTCAAAACTGATAGTTTTCTTTGACATGGAAGTTGCAGTTACTCAAAGTAGGTTGCTCACAGTAATCAACTTTTTTGCTCAACTTTTTTATGCAGATTTTTATGTGAACCAATGCATCTTTAACTAGTAATGTAAGTTAGTGACATTTCATCAAGGTGCTTCTGAACAGGTTTGAATTGGATTGAGATGAGAATGAACCATTTGTATACACCAGTTCCTTCAGATGGTTCTTGTAATCTGGACAGGGACCATATGGTGTTGAGATACTGTTTTCCTTTCAAATGCATCGCCACTGAAATGTGATACTGTTACAATGACCGGTCCATTATTCAGGTTCTGTCAGTTACCAAGATTTGTTGAAGAACACTTTGTATGATATGGCCGGAACAATTTGTCATGTCTCTGTCTGCACTTCCCAAACTGTTTGAAGTTTTCACACCATCTTTCTTCCAACTGCTTTTTAATCAGATCGGCCAGTTTTGATCGGTGCAGGCAAGTCGGTAGACACCTATACATGTGTTTTTCCTGTATATCACCAGATAATTGATAAGAATGCTTACTTAAGAGCAGATACGTTCCATTCTTCCAGCTATTTTATGGCAGATATCTTGACAGATTTACCCTGGGATGATAATCCCCGCCATGGTGGTCTTCCTGTCTACTATAAACCGGACCAGAAACGAAACAGCCTGAAATCAATACAGACTCTTATATACACTCTGCTTGATTTATAGAAAGACTGAATTCACAGACTCGTGGATTTTTTCATTATTTCTTATGTTCTACTCAGTTGTATAATGCCTGTAAATAATTTCTTGCATATTGCTTTGATTTATATTTGGTTTCTGTTTGTTGAAAGTATGGTGTGAGTGTGCGTGAGACTGTGATCTGGATGGTTACAATAGGATGAATGTTGCATTTGGAAATAGATTGCATCTGCAGTTTGATTTAGTTTTGTCTGGAAAATTTGCTTATTGTGGACATTAAGATTATATCTCGACTGCAGTGTTTATTGGTTGACTAATCATTGTCTGAGAACGATAACTTGTACCTTTTCTTTGAGAATCTTGCCAATATGTAACAGCAGGGAGACAGGGAAGTATTAGAATAAGATGTACGTTTTAAAACTTTTGTTGTTTATATTAGTAGTATTTGTTGTTGTTTAGCATCTGTTATTGAAGTTAGGTGATGGAGGTTGGGTAGCCTTGTGGTTTAATCATTTGCACATCAGACCATATACCCACGTTTGATTCCACACATGGGTACCGTGTTATTCTGCAGTGATATTGCTGGAACTCACTCACTCACTCACTCACTCACTCACTCACTCACTCACTCACTCACTCACAAGAATGAGCTAGCATGTCCTTATTGTTTGATGGATGTATCCTACCATTCCGGTTGAAGAGAGGCAGGTGCTTGGATCCCTTGCTTCCACTGAATAAGAGCAACAAAACCCTTTCTATGATCACAGGGAATCTCTGCTAAAAGCAAAGTCCATTATACAGTTCCAACAAAAAGCCTGTGTGACCATTTTTTTCCATCAGGCTAACATATACATTTTCCATAATCTGAAGCTTCACCAAACACTCCATTAACCGATAATTCCATCTCTATAGAGTGCTGCCTCTGCCACCTTCATAAACTTTAATATGCTTCCCTTGCTGTCTGTGTATTACAGATGAACTCTTAATTGTGAAACATAAAGATGTCTGGCTTAGGAGGTCCCAGCTACATCCTGCTAGTCCCTACTAAACATTTCTTGATCCTGTTAGCCAGTGTTTGATCCTGCCAGATCCTGCTAGATCCTGCTGGATTATTCCTTAACTGTGCTAGACCCTAACTCCACCCTGTTCTACCTGGCAAGACCCAAAGAGATGTCTGCTGAGCAATCCTGCCCAAACCTGTTCCAACCTGTTCAAGCCTGTTATGATCACTTCGACCCAGCTAGAACCTGCATGTTTATGTGAACATCTATGATCATAATTATTAGGAATATTCTCACTATTAACATCAAGTTTCTGTGACACCAGAGTCAGGGATTTCTTGTTATTGAAGCATTGAGTAAAGACCTGAAGACCTCACCTCAGTGTATCAATTTAGAACAATGTACAAAGCCTTTCTGTGATGTATCTAGCTGGACTGTAAGCTGTGTAAAACCATACTGGTTCCCCCGAAAAATATCATGACCATTATTACAGTATGTAAGGCAGGAACAGGAGTGACTGTTGTCCACAGGCTGTACAGGAATGTCATAGTGAAAGCATTGGTTCTTTTGTCGTCTATACATATGTTCCATGAAAAAAAGCACAAAACATTGATTAAAAAATATAAAAACAAGTTAGCTTTCTCATCCGTTATAATTATGACACGTGCAAGGTTTTTTTCAAAGAATGCCAGTGGTGCATCAACCGGATGAGGTGCTATTTTCATGAATATTTTAGTGTTGATGATGACACATCAAGCTGTAGGTCCTGCAGTACATGACTTGTTTATCACATGGAGAAACATGACACAACAAAATGAACCCAGTAGTGGCTTCTGTTTCTTTAACAGGTTGCTTTAACTAAAGGTCTAAGTAGTTGATTAAGGGGAGGAAGGAGGTGTATGATTATGTAGCCACAGTGTTGTCTGTCATAGTAATGATATATGATAACTATTTTGTTGTACTTGCAGTAGTCCAGTGTTCAGAGTCTCCACATTTGTTGCATGCCATGCCAGTACTGGATCTGCTGAAACTATGAGTAGTTAATATTTAGGTGTTTCTCACAGATATATCCAAAATACCTTTCCTTTCAAACCTGCCTATACTTTGCTCATGCAACTAGCTTAACTGTAACATTACAAATTTATCAGTTGTTTACCCAGATCCGTAATCCAAACATTGGAAAGTAAAACATGTTGACCTGAATAAAAACATGGCATCACTTCCTGTTTACAGCCAAAGATGCTAATCAAAGTCAGTTTCTAGGATTCCATGGTAGGTTACACTACTCCCAATACCTAAGGTGTGATTTAACAAATTTTAGACAAGTGTGACATTTTGTTTTTGTTGAGTGGACAAACAAATATGAATGAACTTCTGATATAACATTATGAGTGAGTGAGTTATCTTTATGACGCTTTCAACAATTTTCCAGTAACATCATGGAAGGGGATACCAGAAATGGGCTTCACACCTTGTACCCACATGGAAAATCGAACCCAGGTCGTCAGCATGATGGACAAACATTTCATATACAAGGCTACTCCACCGCCCCTTATAACATTATGTCAGAGACAGGTTATAGCTGGGAGTTCATTGAAGGACACTATCCTATACACATAAACACATTGTTTTCTTAACCACTGAAGCATACGGTCATATTTCTGTAGATATATAATGCTGTTACGAGATCAGTCCCATTACCTTAAAGTTACAAAAGGATCCTACTAGGTTCAAGAGACTGGAGTCTGACTTTAATTTAATATACTGTTCAAAATAAGTAGGGGATATTGAAATGTGATTTTGAATAACATCATGGAAAATGGTGACAAATATGAAGTTTCATCTTTATTGTGTGTGCTTATGTTTTAAGCCCACATACCCATTCATTTCAGCTCATATCACCTGTGCATGTCACATGACAGTGTGTTGCACGTGGTAGGGGTGCAACTGGTGATTTTACACTTTACGTTAGCATGCATTTCTTGAGTAATGTCACCCCAAGAAAACATCTTTAAACGATTGTTTGTCGTCTTTACAACACATTATTGTCTTTGTTTAAATTTTGTGACACAATGCAACATTTGCAGCGAGCAGAACGTCTAAGTGCCGTTGGCATGTTACAGATGGGAACAAAATAGAGAATTGTCCCCCAAACTCTAAATGTTTCCCAATCTGTCATCAGTAGATTGTGGGCCTGGTATCATCGAACCCGAAATGATCTTCCACATTCTGTTCGCCCAATGTCAACAACTGCGGCACAAGACAGACTTGTCAGAACTTCTGCTCTTCGGAATCAAACCAAAACAGCTTGTCAGATCGCCTCCCATCTTGAAACTGCAGCTGGAGTTCGAGTCTTGGGTCAGACGATTCGAAACAGATTACATGCACGTGGGATTAGGGCTCATCGACCGTACGCTACGCCAGTATTGACGGACAGACACATCAGAGACAGACGTCAATGGTGTGAACAACATCGCCGCTGGGGAAATCGTCGATTGGCAAGGGTTATGTTCTCTAATGAGTCAAGGTTCACTATAGACTTCCGGGATAGGCATTCTCGGGTCTGGCGGCGACAGGACGAGCGTTACGCTAACCCCAACGTTCATCAACATGACCGATTTGGTGGTGGTTCTGTTATGGTGTGGGGGGGAATCACTGTGAATGGCAGAACAGCATTTCACATCGTCCAAGGGAGAGTCACAGGCCAGTACTATCGTGACAACATCCTTGACGCCATTGTTACCCCTTTGCTAGCCAAGTTGGTTGACATTTTGTTTACCAAGATGACAACGCCTGAGCACATCGTGCCAGAATCATCACCGACTAGATGCAGAGGCAAAACATCGTTATGCTGCACTGGCCGGCTCTCAGCCCTGACCTTTCCCCCATAGAACACGTTTGGGACATGCTCGGGAGACATGTGAGACAGCGTCAGCGTCAACCAGCTATGGTTCAAAAACTGGGCGCAGCGCTGCAAGAGGAATGGAATGCCATACCCCAATTCATGCCTTGTCGGCTGATAAAGGAGTATGCCAAGGAGGATTTGTGCTTGTTTGGCCAATTGCAGAGGTTTCATGCGATATTGACTTAACTGTTAAAAAACATCAAATTCAGTTTATGGACCCTTCTCACCTCTTCATACCGTTTGTGGAAATGGCGCAAACATGAGACTGCTATTCACCGTGCCATCTTGGTCTAGACTTGTCTATTACTGGTCCCGACCTATAAGTAATAAAATATGTAATCATCACAATACTTGCTACTTCAATTCTTTTCCAAATACCCCCTACTTATTTGGAACAGTATAGATTAGATTTAATTATTGAAATTATTTAAATGAAGAATTACTGATTTTTTTAAGTGGCATTAGAAGCTGGCATGATGAAGCTGAAAACTTTCTGGATTGATAACTTCTTTATTGCAAGTGCTTGATTGATAACAGTGTTACCATCTAGGCCAAAGCGTCACAGCCTTTGCAATAAAGACATTGTCAATCCATTACACTTGTTCCTCTTAAAGAATTATAGGTTTTTTTAAATTCATAAATAGGTGACCATGCACACTCAGTCACCAAGGGAATCCCCATTAAAAAATATCACAGGTTCGATTCCCAACATGACCACAATGTGTGAAGCCCATTTCTGGTGTCCCTCTGCCATGATATTGCTGGAGTATTGCTGTAAATACCGACTTACTCACTCACTGAAAAATTACCTGAACAAACAGTAAACTTACCAATTTCAACTTTGATACAGGTATAAGTGCTTGCCTTTTTATCAGCAATTGATATTACTTGTTTGGTACTGATACCAGCAGCTGTAATGAGACATCCCCCTAAAGAAGTATCAAATTCTTCATAAGTTGATCCTGTTTTCCTCAACACTACTGATGCTATACGCTTTTGGCCAGGGTGGGGTAGTTTGGTAGTAAAAGCATTTGCCATCATACAGAAAACCTAGGTTTGATTCTTTACATGTGTACAGTGTGTGGAGCCCTTTTCTGGAGTTCCCACTGATGATATTGATGGAATATCTCTGAAAGCAGTTGACAGCTATACCCACTGTCAGTGCCATGTTTAGTTAGTCAATATCTGCATCAACGAATGTTTTCACTCAGCGAAATTTTTTCACAACTGTTTTTTTACATTTCTCATAAAACTAGATACATGTAAACTGGCTTGATTGGTTTGTTAGGAAGTGTGACTCATTGCAAGAGTAAATAATGTCACATTATAGCAAGTAATTATTTTGATGAGTCAAAACCTGCTGTAGTTTGATACTGTTCAGTTAGAGTTAGATTCGAATCTTGACATTTATATCACAAATCTTGCAACATTTATAACATGTTTTCCATGCCCCACCCACAACATGAGGAGTGGCACCAACTGGAACACACATCGGTATGGAAGTGTCCACCACCCAACTGTCTTGCTTTCAAACAGAGAAGTATCATCCAGTGTAAACTGATGACTGATAACAGTAAACAAGGCACACCGGCACCACCCATGAAGGTTCAAGCTTCTATGTGTCAATGCTTATCAACTTATAATTCTGATCCTAACTGTCTGTTACCTGTCAAGAGGACACGTGGCAAGCCAGCACCAAATGTTCCTTGATGCTTATTTGCCAGGTAACTGACACTGGCACCTTATCAGTTCCATACACTCTGTAACCCTTGTCAGATATTGTGATGATTTGAAGGTGCTGCTATCTTCTTGTTATAATTAACTGTATTGACAGATATCCACCTAAATACACTGATAATTAATCGATTTCTTGCTTAATTTTATATATTTTGAAAAGCAATGATCAAGTGTGGGTGTTTGTTGGATAAAGAATTTGGTGTTTTTCTTTGGTGTACACTTTGTGTATGGATTTATTTTTTTTAGCATCAAACACATTGATATTAATCAATACTTTGTTTATTTCTGAAGGATGTTTAATCAGCTAGGAAGAGGTAAGGGATATTGTAGGTTGTGTTTTTGTTTGGTATCATGTTGTGGTTATTGGTGCCATGTCAAGCGGAGAGACTACACAAACACAAGACATTAATACGACTATTCATATTATTTTTTCAGTTTGTTGATTCTCAGCAGGAAATATGTAATTTTTTCTGAATAGTCAGTATTTGGACTTCAGTGCATAAAAATAGCTCCAGACCTAACGTGAAATAAATATAATAACTTGTATCTTATCTTTTACCCTAGGAAGGAATTCTGGACTATGTCTAGCATAACAGCGTTATCTTTGTCTGCTGTTTCAGCCATTGTTCCGAGATAATTTTATATTTCTTATGTCTGAATTGTTTTGATTATGTTTCACTTATGACTGTAGAATCTTTGTTTTTGGTGTGTGGCCTGGCATTCTGGAATTCTGGATTAATGTAATGTGCAGGGAGCAATAGCTTTCATAGATAATTCAACCTCCTGGGTTATGGCTTCTGCTGGGTATGTGTCACTAACAAGGTGGAAAATGTGGTCATGTTGTTGCATGCTGGTGAAGAATTTGAGAACTTGCATCAAACCATATATTGTTTTTGTTTAACACTGTCCACATTGAAATCTTTTGGATTACTTCTGTATTGTATAAATGAATTTAGATGTTGCAATTTGTTATCTGCAGAAAAACTGGATGCACACACACAAAGAGTTTTTCTGTAACTTCAAGAAAAGTAGCTTTCATGTTGTATGCTGAATGTTCAGGAATATATCTGTTTATCTTTTAGGTCTTAAAATGATATAATGTATACAGGTTGCATTATAATTTTGAGGTTACAATGTGGTATGCTGATGACACATTAGTACTCAGGTTCCAATTTGGTATACAGATTGCAACAGCATGTGTAAATTACAGCATGGCATACCAATGAGATCTCAAAGTGACATTACCCCATAAAGATCAGGCTACAGTTGATCTTCAGTGACCCATGCTTGTCATAAGAGGTGACAAAAGGGATTGGGTGGTCAGGGTCGCTGACTTGGTTGACACGTCAGTCATCGTATCCCAGTTGAGTAGATCAGTGCTCATGCTGATGATGACTAGATTGTCTGACCTGGATTCGAACTCGATTATTTACAGACTGGCACCACCAAATAGCTGGGTGTAGCGTAAAACTCACTCACTCACTCACTCACTCACTCACTCACTCACTCACTCACTCACTCACTCACTCACTCACGTGAAGGCCCCGGGGTAGAAGAGGCCTTCAGCAACCCATGCTTGCCATAAAAGGCAACTATGCTCATTGTAAGAGGCGACTAACGGGATCGGGTGGTCAGGGTCGCTGACTTGGTTCACACATGTCATCGGTTCCCAGTTTCGCAGATCGATGGTCATGTTGTTGGTAACTGGATTGTCTGGTCCAGACTCAATTATTTACAGACCACCACCATATAGCTGGAATATTGCTGAGTGCGGTGTGAAACTAAACTCACTCTCTCACTAACGGATGTCAGCACAATGCATACAAATACTCATGGGACCATAAAAAATGGTGGACTGATATGTTGTGTTTCACATTAACCTGAAATGCCACGACCTGGCTAAAATACTGTTCAAAGAGGTGGAATGCCCAAGTTGCTCAATCACAGCTAAATTGCCTTGTGATGGAAGTTGAAATTACTGAACATTGATCAAGTGCTCCTGTGTTTAGACAGAGCCGCTTTGTGACAAATAGGTTGCAGCTTTCATGTTGCGACAGCCTCAATCAGATTAAACCAAGAAACTCAAACATCAAATGCCAGTGGTTGTGACACAGTTGCATGATGGTATAGATTATATTTTGCAAAACATTTGTTCCCATTTTCTTGTGCAAAAGAGATTTCACATTGGTTAAAAACAAGACTGTCTTAACATGTTAACCTTTCATCTTCAGCTTTGACATGCTTAAGGGAAATGTTTAGAAAGTGATTTTCTTCATTGGTTTTTTGAGAGGGCTCATAAAGTCTGCGTTATTTCCCATGATTTAAAACTTTCTGGCCATTAGCATTGTTGAAACAGGTTGAACTCACCTGACAGGAGGGGATGTTCTGTCATGGCCTTCTCAACGGTCTGGTGTTGTCTTGTCTGTTATGGACCATGGCTTAGTCTAGTGGTTAAAGGATTTATTCATCATGCCAAAGTGCCAAAGACCCAGGTTCAATCCCTGACTGATAAACAAGACAAGTTGTCGTCATCCTTCCTCGTGGAAGGACAAGAAGATTCAACCAGGTACATGAGCATCACTTCACACTATTCAAATGTGCATTTATAAAATGGCAAAACATGAACGCTCAAAGTGGTGTTAAGACCTTTTGATGAAGAAACCTTCCCGAAATTAGTGTGGTCTTTGTGTTTTTCAAGGACAGACAGAGATATTCTTCATGACACATCTTTGTTACCAGAGCAGTGGTTTCTGGTGTCAGAAACTGGAACATGTCAACCAGATCGAGGTATAGCGAGATGTGTTTGGTATCATTAGAAGGCTTGTAATCTCTAGTTTTCCAGACTTGACAACATGTCATTTTACTTTGCTTCCATGCTAAGGCAAGATCAATTTTATTTCTTTTTTCACAGATCTAATTGCCATATTTTTTCAAGAACATAAAAAAAAATCATTTTGTCCTCTCAAAAAATGAAATCCATATGTTGTTATTGGCCAAACATGTAAACTTACAGAAATTGTTTTAGATTGTTTTTTATTTTACTCATATACACTTCATAAATTACCAAAAGTAAAATGCCTTGAGTATTTAGAAGGAATATTACTTTGTTGATATGAAGTGCTGAGAATGGAAATAAAATTTGTAAATTTAACCTTCACAGATAATTCAGCAAATGTGTTTCTCCTGTGGAGACCAAGCTATGCTCAGACCTAGTGCCAGGTGGCTTGGTTAAAGGCCATGAAGATACATCCTGAAACTGTTCTTCAGAAAAAGAATGCTTGTAATGAAAAGAGACTAACAGGATGAGGTGATCAGACTTGCTGACTAGGTTGATATGCCATAGCTTGCTCAGCTTGACCTGATGCATTTCGTGTCACAATTGGTTGGGTCTATTATTGTGAAGGGTTGTACCTTTGTCAGCTGATTGTCAACATGTTTGAACAGCCAACACATTTGCTCCCCTATTTAATGAAGTTAAGTCGACCTGCCATTTGTGTCAACTGACTTAGCAGGTCATGCATATGTAGAGTAACGCAGGTCAAGCTGAACAAGATGTAGTATCCCAATGGCATAGATTGATCACTGCATTGTCTGGTTCAGACTTGATTATTTACAAACCACACCTACACAGCTGGAATATTGTGCTAGATAACAAACCAACCAATGATTTGGTACATTGTATGTCATTGACGACACAAATTGTATGAAGTGTTGTTCATATGTCTGTATGTCAATCAGTCACTGTTTTGGTACAAAGTTTTGTGCTAGCTACCATCACGTCTGAAATTTTGCATGAAGTGAACAATGATGCAGTGTGTTGTGGTGTAGTTGGCCAACTGTCTCAATGTCTACAACAGTCTGAACATAATCCCTGAACACAGCAGCCAGGGCCAGTTGAGGTGAATCCAGTGCCAGCTGAGGTGAAACATAATGGATGACATGATTCCACGTTAATCAATGGGTGGTGAGTATGTCCATATATCTGATGACCTCACACAGTAATGCTGATAATGTCATGTTATATAAGCACTGATCCAGTTGTGCATGTTACACCATTGTGAAACATGATATACAGTAACTGAACCATTTTGCACATAAGTGGTATTCCCAGAATTCTGATTATTCCAAATACTCCATCTGTAATGAGCAGGTAGCTATTTCCTGCCACGATGTCATTGATTCATATGTCAATGTCACATTTTATTATACTGTATGTCGATCATTTGAAAGTTATGTAACCTGAACATCATCAGTTGGTTCTGACCATTATGGTCTTTATTTCAAATAATTATCCGCAATGTTGCAGCTCTTATGGGACAAGTCTGATAAGTTTGTCTTTACAATGGGATATATTTACCTGTAATATGTATACACCTTGTTTTGAACAAAGAACAAATTATGTTGTCAGTTAGAATGCAGGTCTACAGGATTGTTAAGTTGAATAACCTAGCCCCACTTGCTCAAAGCAATCTCAATGCTATAGCTATCTAAAGTCAATGTTGGATATGGAAGTTACAATTATCATAGCAACAAGACCATCTTACGTCTATGTTAGAGTATGAGAGTTATGATCATGATATCACTAAGATGTTTTGGTATAAATGGTGCTGTACAGTTTGATAAATGAGTGCCATGACTCATTCATCTTTTGAAAGTGGTTGTCCTGTCATCATCTTCAGAGGCAGCACATTTCCCAAACAGTGATGCCTGGGTTCGAATTCTGATTGACCTTGATTTGTCTGCAGCAGATCTAGACCTGAAATTGCCTCCTTCTCTAGCAGTATAAAAACTGAAATACTCTTCAAGCAACTCACTCACTCACTCACTCACTCACTCACTCACTCACTCACTCACTCACTCAAGAACCCACTCACATCTTTCAACTATGAAGCCACAACCATCACTAGCGGTACAACTTTTCAGAAACTGCTGAAGTCTTTTCATCTTGTCATATCAGGTTTGAATTAGCAAAACGAATATTCCATCATGCCTGCAAACCAATTAGGTCTATGCATTTAGCACTATATTGATAGTTGAACAACCGGGACTTTAATACTGGCACCATTCTTCTGCTAATTTTTCTAAGGTCCCCTGTATTCAAACAAAAGTTTTCTATTTGGCAATGAATCGAGTGTTATTATTGTAAATAGCTACAAGACTAATGACCAGATATGTCCTATTGCTCCACCATCCACACCAATTATCAGTGGCAAATTAAAAACATGAAAATATGTCAAAATCAAAGATGAAAATATAGAGATGCTTAACTATGCCCTTTACTTTGATTTGATATAATTGCCAGCACATTTGGGCTTTGAGTTGATGTGCAGTAGCAATGGGAATTTCCAGTATCCGTCCAAGTGTTTACTCTCACTGTGAAACCATTCCCAGCACTGCAAGCTTCCGCCAATGTGTTTACCTATCTGCATATGTAACGAGCATGCGTCTCCTTGGTTCACGGAGCATGTTTACCTGTGTAACATACCCTCAGCATCTGGGACACAGGTTCCGTTGAGCTGCTATCATAACACCAGGCCCGGTAACACCAGGCCTAGCAATCACTGTAACAGTCAACAGCTTCTCTACTTCTGCAGAGGTCAGACTCTGTGCAAATGATGCAAATGTCAGTGCAGGTAGAGGAGAATGATGAGGATGCACTCATTATTTGAAAATGTTCTTTTTGTAAAAAGGAAACAAAGTTTTCATAAAACAAAGAAATATCATCTTATTAAAAAGGTGGTGAAGTCAAGACATGTGATGAAACATTGAACAGTTATAAATACACTACTGTTTACTTATGTGGTAATTGACCCATGAAGGTCCTGAGGTAGAATAGACCTTCAGCAACCCATGCTTGCCATAAAAGGCGACTCTGCTTGTTGTAAGAGGCGACTAAAGGGATCAGTTGGTCAGTCAGGGTCTTGGGTCACTGACTTGGTTGACACATGTCATCGGTTCCCAGTTTCGCAGATCGATGGTCATGTTGTTGGTAACTGGATTGTCTGGTCCAGACTCAATTATTTACAGACCACCGCAACATGGCTGGAATATTGCTGAGTGTGGTGTGAAACTAAACTCACTCACTCACTCACTCACTCACTCACTCACTCACCTAGTGGTAAAGCTGTACCACCTACATTGTTCAAGCTCAATAGAATATATTTCGTCACACTGTACTAATAGATACGGAAGCGCTGAAGGGACATGAGTATGAGAATTTTTGTTAATATATATTTCGTGCGCACGAGATACTATAGCGTGCGCATGATATAATATAGCGTGCACACGATTTACGAAAGCGTGCGCACGATATAATATAGCGTGCGCACGATATACCAAAGCGTGCGCACGATATGATAAATCGTGCGCACGATATGATAAATCGTGCGCACGATATAATAAAGCGTGCACACTATATAACATAGCGTGCGCACAAAATGAAAGGAGACACGTATTTTTAAATGTTAAATCGTGCGCACGAGATTTTACATAGCGTGCGCACGCTATGATATAGTGTGCGCACGCTTTCGTAAATCGTGTGCATGCTATATTATATCATGCGCACGCTATAGTATCTCGTGCGCACGAAATATATATTAACAAAAATTCTCATACTCATGTCCCTTCAGCGCTTCCGTAAATAGATGTGGTCCAGACTTGATTATTTACAGACCGCTGCCATATAGCTGGAATATTGCTGAGTGCAGCCTAAAACTAAACTCACTCAGTGTGGTAATCAGCTTATCCATCCATCTGTCCACCCAGTTTGGATTTATCAAGACTTATCACAAAGTACATCTCTTGATGGGGGAAAAAGACCTAAGTCATATTTGTTCAATAAAGTTATAATCATTTAATGGATTGATTTCAGATTTGGGTAATGACTCTTTGTTTATAGGAAAGGTGCAGTGCAAAGCTTGATATTGTATTGGCTCATGATGGCAAGTTTGACTAAAACTGTATTTTGCATTTCTTGAGCAGGGCCTAGATTTTCAAATCTCTCTTAGCTCCAAGATTGTCGTAAGTGCCATACATTAACATTAACTTATGACTTAGCGCTAAGAAAACTCTGCATAACTAGGGCCAGGACTCTAGAAGCTTTGTTAAGTAAGACTGGTTCTTACCTGGTATTAATATTGTGCTTTACTATGTGCAGAAGCTTTCATCTATGCTTTGTTGATGACCAAAAGTTACTATTTGCATGTAATATTAAACTCTGCTTTAAAAGCAGCAGAATCTTGCTCTTGAAGACATAATTCAAACTTTATGATAACATTAACTTCAAGGAATTCTGACAGATCACCATAATGTCATTGGATTTCTAGTTCGTCACTTGATTGTCTGAGATGTTTTTCACGGTGCCATCATCGCAAGACTGGAGCATGTGGCTTCTGGCAGCAAAGACGTACTTTCTTTTACAAATTGTATGAATGCTGGTCAGGTCAGAACATGCTGACACTCTTGTAGCAACACCTTGTGTCATTACTGATTGTCAAGAATGCATTTGTATAAATTTTCACTTCAGTTCTGACTTTGATACCCGCTGGAATCTGTTTTGTCAGAAAATCAACTCTGGTTATTCCCAGGTGTAGACGTTGTTTATTTGTTGCAGTTTTAAAAAAAGAAATGATTTTTGTAATGAAGTGATGGCATTCAAAATTCAGGAATTATGGAAGCGTGGACCACCATGTATCTTTTTCATTATTTTTTCAGTGAACACAATTATTAGGCAATGTCAGTAAGTGTTGTAGTTTGTCATATATTGAATCTATTCTTATATCCGGCAACCCATCCTTTGTGTAAGAGAGGAATTGTAGTATGGAGTTCCGTTGGCTCCTGGTTGGAGAATCAAATGTCATAGCCTTGAAGCTAGCTATATCAAGTATGGTTTACACATTATACCTCTTTTGTTGATTATTTGGTTCAGAAGATTGTGCATGTCTTACAAATGTTCCAGAGTATTAATTTTGTGTTTTTTTTGCACATGTACCACTTATTCCTGTAGTCCAACTTGAAACATGATGTTCTAAAAGAATAATAAATGTTTCAGTGTATTAATTTTGTGTTTTTTGCACATGTACCATAGTTATTATATTCCTTGCCCCTTTTGTTTTTGAAAAGTATTTCTTACTCCTGATATCCAACTTGGAACTTGTGTTTTCAAAGGATATTGTTTTGAGACAGGATGCATTTTTCAACTATAGTTATATGACTAGTTATTTTAAAAGTAAAAATAAAAAATGATAGGTCTAAATATCTTTTTAGATAGCATATCTTACGACAATGTATTATTTTAGACAAACAATTCGTAAGTTTATCAGTTTTGTGCAGCATGAAATCTTGCTTTAAGCATATTCAGCATTTATTTAAAAGAAAATTCCATCCCCTTTTATTCCAAACGGCATGTCCCTTAAAAACATCATCATTGAAATATGTTGCATTGATTTTATTTTCTCATTCAATATGTATGGTTTTGTGAGCACTATGACAGCAAGCTGTTATGCTGAGCAGACTGTGTCATTAAGACTCTCTGGTGACTCAGGATAGGGAGGTCTGTGGTTTGAATCTTGGATTGTGTCTTGGAATATTTATGACCCCTCCACATTGAGCGGTATTTCATCTCAATTCATTGCCAGCAGGGAGTATACCTTGATGTATTGATATTCTGGGACGACCGAAAGGATGTGTCGTAACTAGTTGAAGATTGTTTCTTAGAGAATGCCAAATTTGTTATTTCACTTCACAGAATCTTAAGAAGAATTAATGGACTAAAAATAATGTTCCAGTTTGTGGAAATACATTGAGCTAATAACTGACTGGTAACTCATAGCTGTCATTGATAAACATGATGAGAATGTTGACAATAATGAACTTACAAAACCTCATTGGAAATGTTATCAAAACAAGTATACAATCAGGTAGGAATTCACTTGCTTGGCACTCCTATAAATCACATAAATAACCAGGAAGACTTAGAAATAGGTTTACAAAATTATGTTGATACACCTTCAGTTTTGTCCTAAGTTTTGTGGGGACTTTCTATTTGAATGTTATAAATGTTATTAAATAATAGAGACATGGAAGACTTAGAAATAGTATTAGACATGAATATGACCGTAACATGTCGATAATACTAATTTGATTTTAAAAAGTTAATGGTCTTTGTTCAAATTTTTGTGTTCATTTGAGTGTTATGACTAATATTTAGATAACAGAAACATGTTTCAAGAAGCAGGTTGCACACTTATATATCCACATCTGAGTGTACCTATATTGGCAGTTTGCCTGTTACATCAATATTAACTACACTGCTCATTAATTGACAGGTTGTGGCATATCTGTATATTGAGGTTGTCTTCCAAGTGTATATAAGGTGGGATTTCATGAATGATTTATGTCATTTATTGGTTGGCAAATGTAAACCGGTCATGCGCTGTAAGGAATGTTGGTGGCATAGTATTCATACTGGAGATTGGAAGAATGGCTGGTTCGTGATCCCTCTGTTGATACCTCATTTTCATGGATTTTACTGGTAGATTATTGCAGGAGACAGGTTGCTGGCAGGTTATTGAGATAACAACTTGTTGGTAGGTCATTGGAGGAGACACCTTGCTGGCAGGTTATTGAGATAACAACTTGTTGGTAGGTTATTGTAGGAGACACCTTGTTGTGGGGGACTAATACCAAGAGACACCTTGTTGGTAGGTCATTGGAGGAGACACCTTGCTGGCAGGTTATTGAGATAACAACTTGTTGGTAGGTCATTGGAGGAGACACCTTGTTGGTAGGATATTAGGGGCACTTTGTTTGTAGGTTATTGCAGGAGCCACCTTGTTGGTAGGATATTGTTTGAGACACCTTGTTGGTAGGATATTGTAGGAGGCACCATGCTGGTAGGTTATTCTAGGGGCGGGGGGGCACCTTGTTGGTAGGATATTGTAGGGGCACCTTGTTTTGTAGGTTATTGCTGGTACCCAACCTTCTTTTCATTTTATTGTTGGTACACAACCTTGTTGGCAGGTTATTGCAGGGACGCAAACATCTTTTCATTTTATTGTTGGTACACAACCTTGTTGGCAGGTTATTGCTGGGATGCAAACATCTTTTCATTTTATTGTTGATGCACAACCTTGTTGGCATGTTATTACGACTGAATCAGTGGAGTAAGCTTATATGACTAATATAATTTCCATCATAGAAAATACTAACAGGGTAACTGATCTACCTATTCAGTTCCCTTGTCCATCTTCGTCTGGCAATGACACTGGAGGTATCTGGAGGAGTCTTTGTTAAGGATGAGGTTATGGCGTTAAGGGAAATCTACCAGAGTAAGCTGTCATTAGACTGGCTGAAATATGGCACATGAAAACTTTGATCTGCAGCAACAGAAAAGATAGCTTGATGCTTAAAGTGATTTGTTTGTTCAGCACATACTGAGCCCAGCCATCATCCATGTAGTCATCTGTAGCCATGGCGCAGACCCAAATTACGTCTGCCCAGCCTATTGTAAGCTTACAAATACAAACTACCTCATGGGAGGACAGGTGAATGATGAGTCCTCTATAGCTGGTGGCTGTCATGAGGACGCTTGTAGGTGGTCAGGTGATTGAAGGGAATGCAAATCTGGAAATATTGGTGTTGTTGTACACAAGGAAATTAGCACTAAGGTGATTGTAACTCACATGCCTTATCATGGTTTACACTGAGATTGTTGGTACATATGTATTTAACTTTCTTCTCACTCACACACTCACTCACACACTCACTCACTCACTCACTCACTCACTCACCCACCCACCCACTTCCCTGCTCTTGTGATCACTCACTCAGTGATGCATTCAATGACTGACTCACCCTCAGATGCACTGGCTCACTCGCTTTCATTGATGACAATGTCGTCAGTGTATCATTATATTTCTACAAGTTGGTGTAAAGAACAAATGATGCACAAGTTTAAGGAACACAACTTCTGGTGTATTGCATTTAGTAATGTTTTGAAGACTTATTATAAAACTCTACATCAGGATTTGCCAGTCTCTTGCCTCTCATGTGACCCGTGAAGGTCCCAGTGTAGAATAGGCCTTCAGCAACCCATGTTTGCCATAAAAGGCAACTGTGCTTGTCGTAAGAGGCGACTAACGGGATCGAGTGGTCAGGCTCACTGACTTGGTTGACACATGTCATTGCACATGTTGTTGATCACTGGATTGTCTGGTCCAGACTCGATTATTTACAGACAGCCACCATATAGCTGGAATATTGCTGAGTGCAGCGTAAAACTAAACTCCCTCACTCACTTGGCTGTCATGTATTTTCTCCCATCCCAAAGAAGCATAAAAACTACAATGTTTCAACTCCAGGTGTGATTACAGTTAACAAAGGTGATGATGGAATTCACATCATGGGCTCAGCCCACCCATGGCTGGTCTTCAGAGAACTGATCACAGGAATTTGCTAATGCTTTCAAACACTGGTCTGCCTGGTCCATTCTTGCTTAGCATATGTGGAACCAAAGGGGGGTTGCAGGAGTGAAAACGGGTGACAATGAAGTATGCAACACAAACACACACAAACCACACACCCTTGTTCTCATGAAAGCGCACGCCCACACCCACACCCACACCCACACCCACACCCACACCCACACCCACACCCACACCCACACCCACACCCACACCCACACCCAGTCTGAATTGAAAATTGCAAGATTTTTTAAAGCACATTATTTTTTTTCAAATGCCTATAAATCACCAGTCTTGTCCTTTGAGTATTATCTAACATTGCGCATGTATCCTCTGAGTTTTGGTTTCATAGATATTGCATTCAGTGGAACAATTTTATGAATCTCCTCTTCAGTATTTCATGAAACCCATAGCAGCGGAACTTTATGATTACAATTGAAAACTCAGTAGAATTCCTGTATGTGTATATAATTCCTTGGTGTATTATTACAGTGCTGATGAAAATGATCCAGAAAAGTCATTGTGTTAAATCATTCATATGCTAGCATTAAAACATCTTTCGTCATGCTGACTGCTCTGGTCCAATTCCCCACATGGGTATGGTGCTTGAAGTCCATTTCTGAAGCCTCTTGCTGTGATATTTGCTAGAATGTTACCATAAGTGCTGTAAAGTTTGTTTATTTCTTTCATTCTTTCTTTCTTTCTTTACTCCCTACCCATGAAGGTCCCAGGGTAGAATAGGCCTTCAGCAACCCATGCTTGTCGCAAGAGGCGACTAACGGGATCGGGTGGTCAGACTCGCTGACTTGGTTGACACATGTCATCGGTTCCCAATTGCGCAGATCGATGCTCATGTTGTTGATCACTGGATTGTCTGGTCCAGACTCGATTATTTACAGACCGCCGCCATATAGCTGTAATATTGCTGAGTGCGGCGTAAAACTAAACTCACTCACTCACTCTTTACTCCCTCACTCATTCACTCACTCTCCCACACACTCTTAGTGACCTACCTACTCACTCACTCTGCACCATGTTGCATGGATTAAACCAGCCTACCATCCCAGGGACCTGTATGCACTATCAGATGCAGCACTACCAATGTCGGCAATGCGATAACATCACGCATAATGTGTACACTCAAGGGAGACAATCCAGGTGAAAGGGCTGCAGAACGCCCTTGTTGTAATGTCAAGTTTGGTCTCAACAGAGTTAACCTACCTCTGATGATAGGTGAACTTACCCATTACTAAACATGGGTTTATGTTTGGATATTCCCGGCAGGGCGACTGTACATTATGAAATATTGGATGTTGAATCTATGTGATAGAGATCTGTTTGCTGTTGTTGAACAGCCATTACGATATTTTAATAGTGTTGGTGTTAGTTTTCTTATTCAATCATTCTTAAGAACAGTGTAGATATCAAACAACATCAGTTACATTCTCATTACAAAATAAAAGAAACAAATCAGTTCATTATATGGTGATTGGCGTCTGGAGTTGGTCTCTTATTTTTCTCTGGAGTTAAAAAAATAAAGCATTTTCTCAGACTAAATTTTCAATCAGCTTGCTATTCTATAAACGTTTCAGCCTATTCCCGGGTATTAAGTTTGGTTAATATTTTCGAGAGTCGAATCACAATCAAATATGTGGGTACTTTGACCTTTAAAGGCCAATCGTAGAAACTGAACTTGGAAATGAAATTAAGTTGATTGTGTAGCAACATGTTCAAAAGCGAAAGCAGCTAATATGTTTGGACAACTGATTAAGAAGTATTTTTAAGCTTGATTTATCTACTGTTTCAGATAGAATGGCAGTTGATTATCTGACAAGGCAAAGGAATGATAAGAGATGTACCTTGATAAATATTTATAAAGGTTGGCCATATTTAGAAAAATAAATAGATTGCAGGAATTGGTCAGTAAAGGGAGTGATTGTGACCGATAGATTAGACCTCTGTTGTTGTTAAGTGCTACAAGTAATTTGCTTCATTGGCATCACTGTGTGCCAGCAGACTTGGGGCCTCTCTGTTTAATCACTTGTGGGTAATTATGTACCTGGCCCTACACTCAATGTCCATCTCTGACCTATAGAATCGGGGTGCATTTATGGGTAGATCAATGAAGGCTGGGGTCAAAAGGGTGGGGAGAATTGTGGTGGTCTGAACACCTAACGCATTTGTTGGACGAAACAGGCATATGTGGTGTGAAACACGGACATAAAAAGGACATTTGTTGGTTGAAAAAGGCATATGTGGTGTGAAACACAGACAGAAAAAAGGACATTTGTTGATTGAAATAGGCATATGTAGTGTGAAACACGGATAAAAAAAGGACACTTGTTGGTTGAAACAGGCATGTGTGGTGTGAAACACGGACATACAAAGGATGTTTGTTGATTGAAAAAGGCAAGTGTGGTGTGAAACATGGACAAAAAAAGGACATTTGTTGGTTGAAACAGGCATATGTGGTGTGAAACAATTATATGTGACAGACAAATGCAGGGAGAACAAGCACATAATGAATGACATATGAGTGGTAAAATAAAGATAGAAAAATGGGCATGTGAGGGGTGAAATAAGGGTAGAAAAAAATGTATATGTGGAGTAAAATTAAGACGTGAAACAAGGACACAGGGGTGAAACAAAGACATGAAAAGAACATTTGTTGGTTGAAATGTGCATATGTGGGGTGAAACACAATTACATGAAACAGGCAAATGGAAGGGTGAAAGAAGGGTACTTGATTCGTGAAATAAAGCTATGAAAGAAATAAGAATGTCAAAAGAGGGCATTTATAGGTGAAATAAGCACATTTGTTGCATCAGATTTAGGTATGCAAGGGTGAAACAAGGACATTCGTAGCATTAAAATTAGGTATTCGATGGTGAAACGAGGACATGCATGGCATTTTTAAAGTAGGTATGTGAGGGTGAAACGAGGACATTCATGGCATCAAAAGTAGGTATGTGAGGGTGAAACGAGGGCATTCATGGCATCAAAAGTAGGTATGTGATTGTGAAAGGAGGCCATTTGTGGTGGTTGAGTGATGGAGTCTGGTAGAGTTGGATGGATTGATTGATTTTTAGGCTTGGTGTAAAAAAAGAATGAACGCAATGTAACTATTTCCTATTATTGGTTACATACATAAAACATTGTTTTTAGGGATATCTGAGTGAGTGAATGAGTTTAGTTTTAGCAATATTTTGGCTAAAGAACAAGGAACACCCAAAGTGGGCTTGACACAGTGTGCCCTTGTAGGGAATCAAACCCAGGTCTTTAGCAGGACAAACACTGGGCTAGGGGGTGGGAGGGTGCACTGAAGTATAGAAGGTAGCAGTGCATGTAGTTCTTGTGGCAAATTGTGCCAGTACTTACAGGGACCTTGAGATACACTGACTCCATTACTCCATACATCATGACAATGTTGTAAAGGCCTTACAGCACCAGTCCTGACATCGGCCCAGCAACTACATCCCCAAACCTACCAATAATACTCTTTCCTGACTGATCAAAGATATTTCGTTACTGATCAAAGATAATGTATTTGCCGCATGACATGCACTACTCCTAGAAGCCCCTACTGACCAACTTTGTAGAGACTTCCAGCATATAAACCTTATAAGCACCTCTGAAAATGACCCTGTGATAACATAGATGATAATTCACACTTTCTTGCATTTATTAAAGGGAAAAGTGGAATTGGTATCTATCTAATAAGTGACTGTTATTGGAAAAATTTCAGTTTCATTAATGTTGGAATGGAGTTTGTTCAATTCCGCTTGATCTGTGAAAACAAATTTAACTTTGATAACACCTCACTCTGTCATTTATCTGAAGACATAGCACGTCACTATTTTTGAGTGATATACAAAACTATGTGCTAGTCAATCTTCACCCTGAAGTACAACTAACGGGTCTTCTGAAGATAAAGATGAAGTGATAGCTGCTGATTATCAGAGCAGGATAAAGAGGCTGGTTTGTCTTCAGGGAAATCAGTGGTTAAAGCAGTGGGCGCATAAGTCAGTTTGTGTACCACACCTTTCCGACAAGATCACACTGGAAAGGTTTAAAAAATGGGAATGTTTTCGTGTTGTTTGAGGTTACAGGTAATGATGAGGTTTGTGGCCATAGAAGATAAGGTTGTCAGATTCCTGTTATGTGAAGAATCCCAGACTTTCTTTTCTTAGTTATCTCCCTTTACCATCATTCCAGTTTAAATTGCTGTCACTATTTCTAGACATTTTGTCCAAATGTCAATCAACTGTGGATTTTCCTTGTGGGAACTATTATCAAGGATCTCGCATAAACTGACAGGTCGGTTCTCACTTTGATCTTTTCTCTTGTCTTTCGGTTGGCAAATATTTCCATCTGAAATCTTAATATGCATGGAATAAGATTTTACAGGAAATGGAAATTTGTGCTGAGGAATTTAGGAAAACAAGATTAGAGTATAGTTATTAGTTGCTGCTAAATCCTGATGTCATGTGGTGCTCACTTTGGTCAAAATGTCTATAAATTTCTTGTCGGTAAAATTCTTGTCAAAACCACCAATAGCTATATGGTCTTAAACAACAAACAAACAAATGTTGAGGTGAAAACAAATTATTTCATTTATGAATTGCAAACCTTGAATGTGTTAAAAGTGAATAATGTTTGAGTGTTTGACAAGTTTGCTTACTTTGCAACAAGTTTTCCTGACAGTTTACAAAAGTAGAAAGTGAAACATTGGTTTGTACATCTTGTGTTGGTCTTTTGTGAAATTTGTCTTTGTCATTGTAAGCTTTTAACTGAAAACAACCCAAACACCTTTTGCATCATGTATCAAGACTGGGTTTACCAATGAATGCTTTGTTTTTAAGATTAGTTTGTCGTTATTAGCACTTGAGATCTGTTGTACCAGAACTGCACCTTGTGGTAGGTGATTCAGTGTGCTTGCATTATAGACAACGTAAGTAAAGGTATAAAAGACCATACCTTACGGCACCGAGGGACACAATCACTCCTACGTGAATTTTATAAACATATCTTGCCTGTTCTAGCATGCATGCCTGACTTGCTGGTGCAGGTCAACTCTGACAGTGTTCTTCCCTCGCTTCTTTCCTCTGTGTACTGCCTCGCTGCACCCAAGTGGCTGATTGTGCACCCTGGCGCTAATGGTGCACTTTGGGTTGGAGCGGTTTATGTTTCCTGGGAATATGATAACAGTGTTTATCATAAAATGGTAATGTTGCAAAATGATAGACAATGCCTCAACTGCAAAGAGATTTATAATTGATGAAAGAAACAATGTTGTATCACTGACATCTGCTTTTACGCCATGTGCTTGAAATCAATTGTGCAAGTGGGACTCCATAGGGAGGGTTGGTGCGTTCATCTGAAATGGATTCACCTGGATGTGTTTAGGTATGACTGGAAGACGGTTTGTGGTCTTCCTGTTCTATGATTGTCTCTGAATTATTGCTACAGGACAGATTCCAGCAATACAAATTTCTGAAGATTAGTTGCTTCAAATGATGATTATCAGGAAAGTTAGTGTATGTTGTTTACTTGCTACTAATGCCCACTTCAGTGGATTCTGTGAAATATTGAATCTGGACCAGACAAACCAGTTACTGAATCATAGGTCATGATTCATGCCAAGATTTAATGGTTTGAACCTCTCTGGTCAGTTCTTACACTAAGCCTGGTTCAAGACCCAACTCACTCACTCACTCACTCACTCCATTTCGGGTGTCCCCAGCATGCTATTGCTTTAATATTGCTAAAAGTGACATACTCACTCTCTCATTCACTTTTTCACTCATCATTGAATGGTTCTCAGTTGAAATACTTGCTGAAACTGACCCAATGCTGTTGAAATGAACTTGCAGGACCGACTCCGTACCTTGTGGTCAGTTAGTTCCAGTTAATGATAAATATGTACTGACCTGACCACTGGTTCCAACAACTGGATGCCCTGACCGGTCTATATTGTAATTAACGCAGTCAGTTAGGTTGGCAAGTACACACAGCCTACCAGCATCCTGTGGGTATTGTCGGTGTGACATGTTCGGGTAATGCAGTGTGCGGGGAAATATAGATATTGTCCGACTGGGAGTACACTGGCATTGTTGTTACTGACGTTCATCTTCTGCTTGCCTGACACAACTGTGGGAAAGTGGATTTGACAGAGTAGTTCTAATCAATATATTGCATTGATGTTCTATGATGCTCTGATTGTGTGTGATGAGAAGTACGGAGCAGGGAGGGGCGAGACGTTTTAGAACTGATTTGTTAAACATCAGTGTGAGCTTCTACCTTGATGATTTTGCTGAAAGACCGTTCCACAAGGTATCCCCAAGAGCTTCAGCAAATGTGATTTTTAGTTAGTTTATTGTAGTAAGATCTTGAATGAACATGTAATGGATAGACTGACGTCTATTAAATGAATGCTTGGCTGCTTGTTGCATCAAAATAGTGATGTGATGCTCATGTTATTGACAATCAGCTTGCTTCACACACCTGTCAGCGACTTGACTGCCAGTTGCATCTGAATATAGTGATGTGATGCTCATGATATTGACCATGAGTTGATGTGACACATCTGTATACATAAACAGTAGGGTTGCTGAAACATCATTTCTGTGACTCAAATTCAGTTATTTGTGTATAATTGAGAGCACAGTCTCCGTAATATAATATTCCCAAACTCTTCAGGATTCTTATCATACATTTTTGGTCAGTACATGTCAGTTAGCTCACATTTCATTTGATTATTGGTGAGTTCTGTGTTCAACAAAAAGAACAGATGTATCAGGAACCATGGTTCTTTGAGTTGCAAAGATTAGACCATGGAAGTGTTCAGAATTCATTCCTACTGACATGCATCGACTCCGCATTTCCAGACTTCTGAGGAGCAGTAACAGTAGAGGGATTTTTTCCATGCCAGCGAAGTCTCTGGGTTGATGTACCACATGAGAACAACGTGTGCAATCCATTGTTGGTGTTCTTCATAGGTGGTCAAATAGCTGTCATATTTTTTCAAAGCAGCAGCACACACTTCATTCACTTATTCTACCTTCACATAATGTTCCTTTTTATGCAGGTTAGAATGCAGTGAAAAAATGTCATCTAGAATTACCTCAGGTTGATAACTCAGTGTGTGTGATAGTTTCCAAATTTTTCTAGCAAGTCAGGCTATCTGTACCTGAAAGTTTCTAGGCCACAAAATTATTGACTATCCCAAAATTTCAGTGTAGACACAGGTTCCAGCATTAAGCTGCTAATATGATGAATATTGTTATTAAGACATAATCTTGTATGATATAAAAGTGCATTTTAACAGAGGTCTCTTGCAATGACTTGTTGGGTGGCCTGCTGTGGCAAATCGCACTGTTTTTTGTTAAGAGACATGTAACATCCTCATTTGATGAGTGACAGTTTCATCAACGATATGGAGATAGTGCTGGTGTTGGCATACAACCTTATGTATGACACATCATGATGCTCAAATTTTAGTTTTGACAATATATTGCCAAAATATTGTGCATTCAAATTGCAATACGATACACATCCTACTATAAGGGTGTCAGTATGATACATATCAATGATACTGACACCTTTAATTCTAGCACCAGCTATCAAACACCTTAAGATTAAAACCAAAACGTTTAAATGAAAGAAACTTTAACTTATGTTAGTATCTTTTTTTTATAGAATGAAGTTTGTGATGATTTGCAAAATGGTATGTATTGACAGATATCATGATTTGGTAACATTCAACGTTAAAAATTTAGATATCACCCCCCCATTTGAAGTATACTCTCAGTAAATACAACAATGTAAATTTATCTTTGTATTGATTCACTGTATCAACTGCCCATGGTTCAATGCATCAGTGAATCATCATACTACTAATGGTGGAGACCTATGAAGGTCCCGGGGTAGAATAGGCCTTCAGCAACCCATGCTTGCCATAAAAGGCGACTATGCTTGTCATAAGAGGCAACTAACGGGATCGGGTGGTCATTCTCGCTGACTTGATTGACACATGTCATCGGTTCCCAATTGCATAGATCGATGCTCATGTTGTTGATCACTGGATTGTCTGGTCCAGACTCTCCTATTTACAGACTGCCATCATATAGCTGGAATATTGCTGAGTGTGGCGTAAAACTAAACTCACTCACTCACTAACCGCAGAGAGGGTGTCTTCTCTGAGAACAGGTCAGAGGTTCAGCCAGGCTTCATGCAACCATGATATGGTTCCTGTTATTGTGCTGCCTGAGTTTCTGTATTACGACAAGAACTGGTTGGTTTTGAGCATGCACACTGTATTTGAGTGTGCAACCTATGTTTAAATCAACTGTGGGCAGTTTAGATAATCACTGTGCACTTATCAAAATTCTTATATTGATGAGACATCTACTTATATTTTATCCCCAATAATTCCTCAAAGTTTGTGCATCACTTGCTATGATCATGTCAGATTCTGTAAGTCTGCTAAGGAGATTTTGTACTCTGTTAATCATGTATTGATGAATTCAGTAATGTTTTAATTCTATCTTTATGAAGGAATGATTAAGTTCAGTAACTGTGAAAATCGGATAAAACATCTGAAGCATGTGACCTTCCAAGCTTCTAGAGAATAGTCCACAGACATGTACATGGCATGTCTGCATGGTGAAGGCTAAACAATCTCCCTCATATACTGAACATCAAAAGAAATGCAAGTTAACAAAAACATGAAATCTCATAAAGGTAAGCAATAATATTTTTGTCTATTTTTTAAAACCTTATAGAAAAATGTTTCTTTTACTGTACAGTATAGTTGAATCATGGCCACTTGTCCTTTGTGTGGTAGTTCGGTTGTGTAATGCCGCACCTAGGAATATACAAGCTAAAAGGCAACGGTCTGTCAATAACTGAGTCTGAACCATCAACCAGGAGATCCCGTTAGTTACTTCTTTTGACAAGCATGGGTTACTGAGGACCAGTTCAGACCTTGATCTTCACGGGCATGTGAAGTCATCAGTGAGGTGAATGTTGATAGCAATCTATGTACATTTTGGCTCAAGTCATTTCTTTGTAGTAAATGCAAGATTATGGAATGGAAAGAATATCTATCAAATTTGAAATCAGTTTACATAAGTGTAGTCATCATATAAACCTGGATCCACTGATCCCAATGAGTTTGAATCTCAGTTTATGCATGATTTGTCAGCACCATACATGTGTTCATATGTTCACTAAAGTGACAGTCGTCCGAGACCAGCATCATTTTCTCCTGTCCTCCCTTACATGCCATTTATACTTGGTATACTTTTGAAAGCAGTGCTAAAACTATTTATTACTCATTATAAACTCCATCAAATACAGTGGAAGCTGTCTAATCTGGCACTCACTGGGACTGAATAAACAATCCGGTTAAGACAATGTGCCGGATTGTAGAGCTGATGATAAATGTACATGCCATGGATGGGATTTTATGCCAGTGTTGACAACTTGCCGGATGGGACAGATGCCGGTTTTGACAGCTTCCACTGTATACACCCATAAAAATCGAGGTTAGAACTGATCTTCAGCAACTCATGTTATCGTAAGAGGTGACTTGGCTGCATGTCGTCTTATCCCAGCTGAATACATTGATGCTCATGCTGTTGATCACTGGATTGTCTGGTCCAGACTCGATGATATACAGACAGCTGTCATATAGCTGGAATATTGCCGAGTGTGACATAAAACTAAGCTTACTCATCAAACCTACAATCAACCTGAGCCTATGTGCAGCAAACACTTTACTGTACATCGGTTGATGTGACCTAAATTCATTTTTGATAAACTGTTTTATTTATCTGAAAACTCTTCACAATGGGAGGTCTGTGAATAATTAACCCATGGTTCTTTTTCTTGTGATGAGGTGGCAACATTTTTCAAATAAATAATCAAAATGTCAGGTGAGCTACAGAACCTTGTTTTTTGGTCCTTGCATCTTGTAACGGAAGAACTGCCATCAAAGAACTGTACCCCTAAGGTACTTAATGTGGAGGGCGCACAAGGTCATGAATATTCTAGTATTCCTTATTTTCTGCTAAATATGTTTTGTCTTCTCTTGAACTATGTCTTTAGGTGTTAAAGAATATGTTTCAGTGTCATTGTGGTTCAATGGTGAAAGGCTGTCTTTATTGTCCAAAACTTTCTTTTACAATACATATAATTGCCTGATGCTTTGCAAGCCATTTTGACAAGACTCATGGCAGCGCTCAACTGATCAAAAGATGCTACTCAAAGTTGGATTATAGGAATCAAAGAATCACTCTGGACATAACATCATCACATTTTGCAATGTACTTGTGGTTGTGAGCAATTCATTCAAGAACCAGACATGACTGAGGGATGTCCAGGTCAAATTTATCTATGCAGACACACAAAAAGTTGACAGTACACACAATGCAGATGATACTCCCCACAATACATTGTCTGAGTTGCATCAACTGTCAGACAACGAGGCCATTCAGTACAAGAACAAAGCTGACACTGACTTTGGTGTAAAATTGAAATCTCCAATTGTAAATCCCCAGACCTTGTGGCAGAGACTTAGCTGTGTTAAATGAACACTAACTAATTGCTGGGACTGATTGTTGCCATAGTTATTGAGTGAGTGAGGGGGGTTAGTTTAATGTTGCGTTTAGCATTAATCCAGCAATATCACAAGAATACCAATACTAGAAATGGACTTCTCACATTCTACCCATGTGGGGAATTGAACCCGCGTTTTCAGTGTGATGAGTGAAGGCTTGTACCACTATGCTACCCCACTGCCTGTCCATACCTATTAGGGCACAGGCACATGGTGTTTTGTCAATCCAATATCCAGAACATGCACACTATGCATAATTTATAATAATTGTTATTTGTATTGACTGAAGTACGTTTCAATTAGTCATTGCACACATGTAATGCATTCTTAATTTCTCATGTATGCAATCATTCTGCTTTTGATCTATGATGCTAATGCTTTGTGTGTCCCACAGCTTTTTTATCTTGAATGTCAGGACATTTCAGAAGGACAACATGGTGAAACTGTACAGTGCCAGTCTAGTCTGCTGTCTAGTTTGTCTAGTCAAGAATCTTAACTCCAGACTCCTGATATCAAGTCTATGTCTGTCTGTCTGTCTGTCTGTCTGTCTGTCTGTCAGGCTGAGATTATGATAGCCAGTAAAACAAATGATAAACAGTTTGGTGTGATTAACATAAACCTTATTAGGCAGTACGACCATCACCTCTCCGCTACCAATGTAACTTTGCAATAGTAAACCCAGATGAAACAGTCTATTGTCACTCAACATTCTACAGAAATATTGGGGCGGTGGGGTAGCCTAGCGGTTAAAGCGTTCGCTCTTCACGCTGAAGACCTGGGTTCGATTCCCCACATGGGTACAATGTGTGAAGCCCATTTCCTGATTTCCCCCACCGTGATATTGCTGAAATATTACTAAGAGGCAGCATAACTCACTCACTCACTCACTCACTCACTCACTCACTCACTCACTCACTCACTCACTCACTCACTCACTCACTCACTCACTCACAAGCATTGTGGGACTGTGGGCACAGGCTTTGTTTGTGAATATGGCTGTGTCACTGTTCAAGTGTCAGTCAAGCCTAGACATCTGTTCCATCAAAATAGTTAAATGTAAAGTTTCCACCAGTAATGTTAGCCAAGTCGAGCAACTGCAAACCAAGAAACAGGGACCTACTGAGTAGTTTGCTGTAGGAATCTATATGAGATGATGACAACTGACATGCACTATGACGTCAGCCACCAAAGGTATGCTTGATAATCACAGGCCAGACGAGAAAGGTGTAGTGACATCATTCAGTGTGACATAATCCAAAAAGAATACATTATCACCTGATAAAGTACAGTCAGTGCCTTTGATCTTTTAGCGAAGCATCCTAGAAGCTCACATATTAGATAGTGTTGTCAGTCAGATACACTTTTTGTCCTGATGTAATAGGTATGACTTACTGATGCTGGAACTACTTTAGGAAAACTCCAAGCAATGATACCAGCTTGATGTTGGCAGCATTTTCTTGACTGGTTCTGTATGCTGTTGTTGCAGCCATGATGTAATGCTGCCGCACCATGGGAGGCCTGTATTCGTCTCATGTTGGGATGAGAAAGTGAAAGGAATTGGCGATATAATTTGTAAACCATGAAATAAACTCTCTTTGAATTCATGATAAAAGATACACATGGAAATGATTTATGATTTCACCCAAGCAGTTCTTCTTGCATTTTGTCATATCTGTGAGAAAAGCTGTGAATGAACAATGATTTGGTGAAAATTGTTTTGCATGTAAGAAATTGACAATAATATGCAATATTGCTTGAAGGAACTATAATGAGTCTGTTTAATGTTGCAGAAAATGAATGAAAGCAAAATCATGTATTGTCGTTACATGTGATGTGATTGTTTTTGACATCATGCAGTGATGCAGGAGTTATGTTCAACTTTTGGAAACTTCATTTGAATGTTATTCAAGGAATTGTCTTCCAAACACTCTACCAGAGTTAAATGTCATTGTTCAAATGCTTATATATTTACTTACTAGCACACAATTATAGATTACAAGTAGATAGGCTGAGAACATTATTTGTTAGTTTCTGCCTCAGTTACATAGTGTCTGCCCAGAGAGTAGGTTTCTAGTCTGTCTCACAGTCCCTGAACAATGTTATTGTGCCAACTGCCAAGCCTTCTCTGCAGTGCTAAGGCCTTAAATGAAGCAAGTCTAGATCTCCTCAGGTTCTGAATCTCTGGTCTCCCTGTGGCTCCTCTTCAGTCAAAATGGGTTTATTTGTTACTATAAAAATCATAGATATTCAGAGTCTTAAGTCTTATAGGTGTTCCATCCATTCCTTGTCATCATGACAGATATGTTGAATGATCATACATTTGTTGCTGCCTTGCCTTGTGGTTCACATTAAGGACATAAAGGAAGTACCTGATGCAGCCATTATATCAAGTCGCCTGACCTGATGCAGCCATTATATCAAGTGGATGCAGCCACTATGCTATTGCATTCACGTGATACAGCTACTATGTAGTTGCATTCACCAGGTGCAGCCACTATACAAATCCACTGGCCTGATCCAGTCATTATACAAGTCCACTGACCTGATACAGCTACTATGTAGTTGCATTCACCAGGTGCAGCCACTATACAAATCCACTGGCCTGATCCAGTCATTATACAAGTCCACTGACCTGATACAGCTACTATGTAGTTGCATTCACCAGGTGCAGCCACTATACAAATCCACTGGCCTGATCCAGTCATTATACAAGTCCACTGACCTGATCCAGCTACTGTGTAGTTGCATTCACCAGGTGCAGCCACTATACAAATCCACTGGCCTGATCCAGTCATTATACAAGTCCACTGACCTGATCCAGCTACTGTGTAGTTGCATTCACCAGGTGCAGCCACTATACAAATCCACTGGCCTGATCCAGTCATTATACAAGTCCACTGACCTGATCCAGCTACTATGTAGTTGCATTCACCAGGTGCAGCCACTATACAAATCCACTGGCCTGATCCAGTCTTTATACAAGTCCACTGACCTGATCCAGCTACTATGTAGTTGCATTCACCAGGTGCAGCCACTATACAAATCCACTGGCCTGATCCAGTCATTATACAAGTCCACTGACCTGATTCAGCCATTATACAAGTCGCCTGACCTGATGCAGCCATTATATAAGGCCACTGACCTGATGCAGATGCTATGCAATTGCATTGACCTTTTTGCAGTAACTATACAAGTCTGCTGGCCTCATGTAGCCATTATACAAGTTCACTTGCCTGATGCAGATTCTGTGCAAGTTCATTGACCTGATGCAGTCATTATTCAAGTCTATTGACCTGATTCAAGTCCACTGAGCTGATGCAGACTCAACACAAGTCCACTGGCAGTCACTTTACAAGCCCACTGACCTGATGCAGCCAGTGTACAAGTCCATTGTGCTGATGCAGACTCAAGACAAGTCCATTGGCCTGATGCAATCACTTTACAAGCCAACTGACCTGATGCAGCCAGTGTACAAGTCCACTGAGCTGATGCAGACTCAATACAAATCCATTGGCCTAATGCAGGCTCTATACAAGTCCACTGACCTGATGCAGTCACTTTACAAGTGTATTGACCTGACGTAGTAATTCTGGTCAAGTCTAAGTAGGGTAAATATTACCAACCAGTTAAGCACCCTCAAGACAGCCTACAGAAATATTTTCCTGTGCCCACTCAAAAATATTTTCCCTTGCTAAATGAATGGATTAGTTATGCCAGAGTGTAAATGTCAGGGTTGTAAATTCTTTACAATTTGGAGAAATACCATCGACCATTAGACTGGACTGTACATCTATCACAATTACTTAATCTGATATGGGACGTAAGATGTCTGTTGACGAGTCGACTGTATTTGCTCAGAAAACATCTTTTTTGTGATGGCAAATTGCAGGAGGAATGTTTTTAGCTTGCAGATGTTTAATCTGGTGTCAAGATTTGAGGCACTGGGCTGATGTATGTTGACTGTTGTCTTGTAGACAGGAAGACGTGTCTGGGGCTTGATGTGATGGCCAGTAGCTTCATGTGCCCATAAGTGATCATTGGAAGACAATCCCAAAGAAATGGAGAGACTCTACAGTGATGCATGAGGAGTTGCATTGGAGATGTACAGATGCGGTCTAGATGTTCCATGTGTCCATAGAATAACACTCAAAGACAACTCTAAATAATGCAGACACCTTGATAAAGTGATACGTGGAGTAGTGCTATGCAGTTGCATTGAAAGTGTACCATATGCTCTCAAGATGTTCCAAATGCCCGTAGAATATCAATAAAAGACAACCTTGAATTATTGCAGTTTGCAGGTGCATAGCAAGCCAAGTTTTTGCCCCTTGCAACACTGCTCTCCCAGCTAAACAACAGGGTAATCAGTGGGACTACTAATTTTAATTTGTCCTCTCTGGAAATAGGGTTGATGAAGTAGCTTCCTGCTTGAAGATTTCGTTCATCATGCCAAAGACCAAGGTTTGATTCCCAATATGGGTACAATGTGTAAAGCCTATTTCTGGTGTCTGCCCACAATGATATTGCTGGAATATTGCTAAAAATATTTGCTAAAAACTCCCTGCCTTATTCATTACATATGGTATGTCATCAATTAAGAGCTGTATCATGGATTGATCATGTGATTACAGCATCTATGAAGAAATCATTTAGTGTGAATCTTTCTTTTTCTTTTTTTTTTGTTTTAATTCTAGGTTTATTCATTAATATTGCAAAAACTGTTTGCGAGGGGATCATCACAGTGCACCATCTCACCTACAGCAACCCCGATGGATGCCTTGGAATGAGATTTACTTGTCAGAAAATGGATACATCAGTCAAAAACACAGTACTTTGACTTAAGACATATTTATTGTAGTCTGACTATATGTCAAAATGGAATCAAAATAGCAAGCCTGTAGAAGCCACAAATGGGGACAAGTCAAAGTGTCACACTGGCAAATATTTTCCATTTACCAATGTGCTTTGCAGATGATTTTTGATGTATTAGATACTTGTATGTGTAGTAAAATCTGCTGCTGAAGTGATGCAGTATGAATCCACAGTTAATATTTTTCTGGTAAATAAATGCAGTTTCTTGTAATCTTTGTATCAATAAAAATGTTAAGTTTTCTTCCTGGGTCTTTTCAAACAGGATCAGGTTGATCATATATGTTTTTATTAAGATAATTTTATAACTGGTTTTGTCCATGAATATTTTTTTATTTTAAAGACTGTTTTGTTGAACGTAGCCTTATTCACAGTTCAAATAATGACTGTAGCTCTCATTAAGACCTGATCACATCTTGCTATTATTTACATACCACCTGTGATATAAAGCAGTACTGTTGCACCGAAGGTGAGCAATACAACATGTGTTTCTGTTTCCTGATGAAGAGAAATATGCAATGAAAGATTGTATGTTTTGTTTTTACAGATTTGATGACATCTTTCTATTGTTCATACACCATTTGTCTGCATTTGTGGTATAGTGGTTAGAGCATCTACACAGAGAGTGGAAGTTCATGGGTTCAATCCCCAGCCACATCATACCAGCAGACTTTAAACCCCACCTGAAATCACCTCGCCTTGCCTCAACTCAACTCAACTGACACAACATTTATGGTTTAAGGTATTACTGTTCCTCTGAAGGTGAGCTACAGAGTATGTGTTTTTGTTTCTGGCTTGATATGAGAAGGGAGATATGCAGTAGCTATGGGTACTGCTTCACAGCCACCATCTCCAAGTCTGGAGCAGATATACCATAATTGAACAGTGTAATTGAATCGCCGACTGATACTGCAGTAAGAGGCAAGTCAAGCTGTGATGAGAATGGATTAGGGTGCAGTTCAATAAGGAATCCAGCAGTTTAACACACACTTACACAAAGCTTCTATACTAGCTGTGGCCAGGACACCATACTGTATGCTCTCTTGTTACTTGTGGAGATAAATAAGGTGTTGGACTAGGCAGGGTGGGCAGAGGGGAGAGGAGCAGGGTAAGGTGGAATGCAGAGTAGGGTGGAGTGGCAGAGGGGAGCGGAGAAGGGTAGGTGGTTTGGAGAGGAGCAGGGTAAGGTGGAATGCAGAGTAGGGTGGAGCGGCAGAGGGGAGAGGAGAAGGGTAGGTGGTTTGGAGAGGAGCAGGGTAAGGTGGAATGCAGAGTAGGGTGGAGCGGCAGAGGGGAGAGGAGAAGGGTAGGTGGTTTGGAGAGGAGCAGGGTAAGGTGGAATGCAGAGTAGGGTGGAGTGGCAGAGGGGAGAGGAGAAGGGTAGGTGGTGTGGAGAGGAGCAGGGTAAGGTGGAATGCAGAGTAGGGTGGAGTGGCAGAGGGGAGCGGAGAAGGGTAGGTGGTTTGGAGAGGAGCAGGGTAAGGTGGAATGCAGAGTAGGGTGGAGTGGCAGAGGGGAGAGGAGAAGGGTAGGTGGTGTGGAGTGGAGCAGGTAAGGTGGAATGCAGAGTAGGGTGGAGTGGCAGAGGGGAGAGGAGAAGGGTAGGTGGTGTGGAGTGGAGCAGGTAAGGTGGAATGCAGAGTAGGGTGGAGGGGCAGAGGGGAGAGGAGAAGGGTAGGTGGTGTGGAGTGGAGCAGGTAAGGTGGAATGCAGAGTAGGGTGGAGTGGCAGAGGGGAGCGGAGAAGGGTAGGTGGTGTGGAGTGGAGCAGGTAAGGTGGAATGCAGAGTAGGGTGGAGTGGCAGAGGGGAGCGGAGAAGGGTAGGTGGTGTGGAGTGGAGCAGGTAAGGTGGAATGCAGAGTAGGGTGGAGTGGCAGAGGGGAGCGGAGAAGGGTAGGTGGTGTGGAGTGGAGCAGGTAAGGTGGAATGCAGAGTAGGGTGGAGTGGCAGAGGGGAGCGGAGAAGGGTAGGTGGTTTGGAGAGGAGCAGGGTAAGGTGGAATGCAGAGTTGGGTGAAGTGGCAGGGGGTAGGCGGAAAGGTGTGGAATGGAGTAGGGTTGGTAGGGTGGTATTGAGCAGAGCAGTGTAGGGCTGTTACGGTTAAGAATTTACCGTGACAAACAATGTAAGAAAGCCCCTATGAACCAGCAAAACAGAACAAAGAACAAAGTTTGAAATATTCAGATATTATTATTTAGCAACGAGAACAAGGTATACAAAGTCACAAGTCAATTTCAATATCGATTTCAGATACAATACAAATGAGACAAAATCTAAGGCAATAGGTCACAAAATATATAGTATAGCAAACTCACCAAAGTCTTAGCATGAGAGAGAAACAGTCAGAATGTAACACAGCGAGCAGTCTGACAGCAGTAGATGAACTGTTGGCAGAGGCAGAATGAGAAACTCCAGCGAATAAATATATGAATGTGTGTCGCTCACAACATGGCAGCTAGGATTTATATACATTTTCAGTCCTTTCTTGAAAGTACGAGCACCTATGGCCATCGCCAACACTGTAGAATGGCCCAGAATAACCCCAGAATGCCCCAGAAGTAAACAAATAGGAAGTCAAGGGTAGATAATTCCCGGAAAACCTGAATCCTAAAAATGCGGATCACCTATTATACGAAATGTGACCCATTATAATTATTGTTCAAAAGACTAAACATTGTGACCCAATAATAATTATTACAGAATTAATAACAAAATATACAGAAAATACACACTCGTAACAGGGCACATTGGAGAGGAACAGGGTAGGCAGAGAGGAGTGGAGAAGGGGGATGGAGATTTGTGGAGTGGAGCAGGGTACGGTGGAGTATAGTGGAACATGGTCGGTGGAGTGGAGCAGGGGAAACAAAATGTTGTGGAGGGGACCAGGTAGATGGAGCAATGTGGAATGGAACAGTGTAGGATAGAGCAGAGTGGGGCAAGGTAGGGTGGAGGGGTGAGGAGCGGAACAGGGTAGGGCAGAGCGGAGTTGAGCAGCTGGGTGGAGAGGAGCAGGGTGTGGCAGGGTGGAGTTATTTGGTGGTTGTGAGGTGCATGATGAGATGTGGATGTGGTATGACTAGGGGTGTTGCTGTAAGTCATGGGTGTGGGTGGGGGTATGAGTAATGATTTTGGGATGATGTGGGTGTGGGTATTGGATGTAGGGCTGGGTGTGGGGATGTGTGCTGTTGTGGATGTGGGTGTGACCATGGGTCTGTGTGTGGTTGGAGGAATGGGTTTAAGTTGGTGAGATCGTTATGGACATGTCTTATTTCTCTTAACCAGTCTCCATCCAATCATGTGAACTATATACATCGTTAAACATTGTTACTTCTAGGTGGAAGATCAGCTTGAATGACAAATTCTTTATGAAAATAAACAAAATGCATAAAAACTGTTACTAAAATTTTGCATTACTAGTAGTACGAACATGGCATATAAACCTAAAGTGTGCTTCTCACTATATATCAGGTCATCTCTTGTTTTCCCAGAACAACCGCATTTGAGGTTTTTGTTTTAGAGGGACAGGTTTTAGAAAGTAATAAAGGTTTTCTGAAGCGGGATTGGAACCACAATTCTCTCATCCGTAGGCAGACGCTCTACTGCACGGCCACCAGGCCAACGAAAGTGGTGGGGTTAAATTATCTACTTATAGTTACTGTCATTAAATTGATTTTACATGCACTTCAGTTATTGTTATATAGCTTCATTAAATGATCATCTGCATTGTAATTACCCATCACTGACGGTATATATTTTAGAGAAAACACTTCTCCTCGGTTTTGGTAAATAATGTAAAACCATCTGGGTCGGTAAATCTCGAGGGGCCTCAAGATCTCAAGATTTCCCTCCCCCTCCGGGTTTACATTGTCCACCAAAACCTCAGAGGCGTGTTTTCTCCTATGATTCATGATTCTTGGTTTGTTACCATCATACCCAAAGGGGAAATGTCCTGATGTACATTTCCTCCCATGTTGAACATGTTACAAAATGTAGCATCACTATAATGCCAGGGTGTACTATCAAAAATTCAACTCCAATCACTCATTACAGATAAAGCAGTTCTGTAGTGACAGGAGATACGGGCATAACCTCAGTCCTTGATGTGCAAAATGTAGCTTCTTGTAATATGTTATTCCGGCATGCCTGAGGACATATATCTCTAAAGTGACTTGGAGTGAGCCACCTGACGCCTTTTAAGACCAGGTTCATTTCTATGATGATTAAAGAGTTTAATGATATTTACCCATAGCCTATCTTCCTGGATCAGCTTGCATTGTTTTTATTACAAGATCTATTTATCATCCATTTATGATGCTGTAACGGAAGACTTGGAGTGAATATATCACAGAAACTTTATGTGTATTGTCAGACTGTGATTTTGCTGGAAGACAGATGATCTGGGTTTTACAGAATCTGCATTTTATGTTAGGATATTGTCTTGTGAAACATACGCTTGCAACATTGAAGTTCAAGTCTGCCCCCAAGCATTGAAATATCATTGATTTTGGAAGTAAACAGATTTTAACACGTTTAGGTGTTTTGGCTTATATCATCCATTTGTCAGAAGTGTTTATTTTCAACCCAGACTGTTTGTGATATTACACATATAGTATAATGAAGATTGTAAATGGCAAAAACAGACTTTGGTTTGATGCAGGGATAGGTTGGCTGGTCTGTTTCAAATCAACTCAGCCATGAAATAACATTCTAAAATAAGTTCCAGAGATGACCCAACGTGTTTCTTCTTGCTCAACCAGATATCTCCATTCCTATTGAACTGTAGAAGGTTATAACTTGTTAAAGAGCTCATGTGTTTTATCAGCTGAGTTGATCTGTGTGCTGGGATTGTGTTTACATGGTAATTACATGCTTTGCTGGACTTAGAAACAGGAGGCTGCTGACAACCTAAACAGACATAGGATGTGGGTGGAGGTGGTTGAAGATGGCCAGTCACATGAACAGCCATACAGGATGTATGGATGGAGGTGGAGGTGCTGGTGGTTGAAGGTGGCCACTCACATGAACAGCCATACAGGATGTGGGTGGAGGTGCTGGTGGTTGAAGGTGGCCACTCACATGAACCGCCATACAGGATGTGGGTGGAGGTGCTGGTGGTTGAAGGTGGCCACTCACATGAACAGCCATACAGGATGTGGGTGGAGGTGCTGGTGGTTGAAGGTGGCCACTCACATGAACAGCCATACAGGATGTGGGTGGAGGTGCTGGTGGTTGAAGTAGCTCAGTAACAGGAACAGCCAGATAGGATGTGGGTAGAGGTGGAGGTGAAGGTGATTGAAAGTGACCAGTCACATGAACAGCCAGACAAAATGTAGGTAGAGGTGAAGGTGGTTGAAGGTGAGCAGTCACATAAACAGCCAGATAGGATATGTGTGGAGGCACTAGTGCTTGAGGGTGGTCAGTCACATGAACATCCAAACAGGAGGTGGGTGAAGGTGGCCAGTCACATCTGCCAGTTGATGAAGCTGCCATTGGATTAAGTCTGCCACTATGACCACAGCACAGATATTGACAATGTTGATGCCCATGCAGTTGATAACTGTACTCTAGGTGGGCAAACTGGTAATGCTTCCACCATTGATGTCCATACTGCTGATGTTCACACTGTTGGTGTCCACTCTAATGATGCCAGCATCACTAATGCCCACAATTTTGATGTTCACAGTGCTGATGCCAACACTGTTGATGTTCACTTTGTTCATGCTCACACTTTCAACCACTAGTGAGTCTATTTCAGTTTCTTTTGCATGTGACAGTTGTCTTCATACACTGTTATTGCACCATTTCTTATTGGATAATAAATTATCACATTAGTACATAATATTGTAAGGGATATTGACACCATGTTGGGCTGAAATATTCTGCTGTTTACTGGAGTTCAGTCAGTAATCTGTCGAATGTGATTCCACTGGTGTAATATATTTTTTCAATATCAATATACACACCAGAACAGGGAAGTGAATTATCAGCTTGCCTCTGATGTTGACACAGTTGTATTGTTTATGTGATAGTCAATCAACAAGTTTATGGAGCACAATCTTCATTGCTGCAATACTTCAAGGTGGTCCAGTAATTCTGGGAGTAAACTGGAAGTAATGTTGCCTATTACTGAAGCCTCCCGTGCTTTAAGACCAATGAAGATTTGTCTGTAGACACAGCATGGCTGATCTATGATGGCGATTGCAATAACCCAGATTTGAACTCTTGCCCATTATAATCGATGAAGGGAGATTATTTAACAGGGAATGCCATCTAAAGTGTATATTAGCGCCCTCTGTTCGGTTAAAATTTAATGTCAAATTGGTATTACTCCAAGTATACAGCAAGGCCCCCTGTTCAGTACACCACCAAGTACATTTTATTGGTAAGGAAATTGATGTATGAAATGAAAACACATAAAAAGTTTCAAGGTATTAAAGTAAATCATAAATTTTGAAAGAATGTGAAAGAGCGTACATTTTCAGGCAGCAATTTTAAATGACTGTGGAAAAAATAGGTCCTTCAAAGCATAAAACAGAGTAGATGGACTTTCACAAGGATTGGATGATTGTTGACTGCTGTTTTATAAATGAACTCCCTCGAGATGTGCGATGTTTTTATTGTTTGGTGCAGAGGTCTTACTTGGTGGCATGCATAAGTCTCATGAAAACCCTTAGAAAAGACATTTGTAATAACTGTTTGAGTCTCTGTCCTAATTACAGCTGATGTGGAGGACAGCATGTGGTTCCTTGTGTATCAACCCTGATGAACCTTGTCTCATTGTCTCTTCAGCATTAGCTGAATGTTACCATCTTCATGTTATTCACAGTGACTTCACCCTCAGGCTGTGTTTTCTTTTCTTGCCTATGATAATGTTTTCCAGTGAGAACCACTACAATACCTAGTTCACATCTGTTTGCTGTTAAGTGATGTCAGATTTGTTATGTCACATGGGGAATGGGAGAAAGAAAATTCCAAATGTCAAAGACCTGTCCTGGGAGTTAGAAAACAAGGAATTAGTGGTACAGATATTTGTGTAGATAATATCTCAAGCTGTTTTAGTCCTCAGGGTGATGCTCAGTACTGATGTCCTTGTTGCACACTTTACCGAAGTGGGTCTTCTTGTATTACTTCATATTTACGTAAAAGGTGGTGGCATAACCCTGTGGTTGTAGTGTTTACTTGTTACCCCACAGACCTGGTTTGATTCCCCACTTGGGTACAATGTGTGAAGCCCTTTATTTGTGTCCCTAGCCATGATATTGCTGGAATATTGTTAAAAGCACTCACTCATATATGTACATTCCCTGTTGTTGCATGTATATACTAACCCACTCGAGGAAACCCAGTTGTTCTGGATAATGGACCCGTGAAGATCTGGGGTAGAACAGGCTTCAACAAACCATGCTTGCCATAAATGGCAACTATGCTTTTCATTAGAGGCGACTAATGGGATCGGGTCATCAGGCTCGCTGACTTGGTTGACACGTCATCAGTTCCCAGTTGCGCAGATCAATGCTCATGTTGTTGATCACTGAATTGTCTGGTCCAGACTTGATTATTTACAGCCTGCAGCCATATAGCTGGAATATTGTTGTGTGTGGTGTAAAACTAACTCACTCACTGACTCACTCACTAGATAATGCATATTTGTATGTTGCTGAGTTCAGATCCCAGATATCCTTCAGATCCCTCTCCATCAAATCCATACTTTTTAGGTCTGCCAGAAAGGTATGGGTCATCTGTTTCACTCAACTCAAGAATTGCTACCACAAATTGAATTGAATTGGCGTCAAGAGCTTATGATAGAATTGAAGTTTAGTTTAAACCACTGTTGCACTGCACAGAAAATCTCACTCCAGCTCCCATTGTAGAGAGGGCTCATAAACCAGTCTGAGACACTGTAATTCACCATGTTACTGGCTATTTAAAGATATCCCATTATAATGAGGGCGCTGTGGGAGAGTTGGCTAAAATGGCAGGCTAGTGATCCAGCGAGGTTGAGGTGTCAGGATCGAACCCACCTGTGACTGGGTGTGAAAACCTTGGAGTCTTTCCATGTTGTTGCAACCACTAGTGTGCAGTACACAACCTTGACCACTTAAAAGAACCCATGAATCCATAGCTATATGACCAGATGGTGGCCACATGAATACGTGCAAACACCTAGTTGCAGGTACAACAATGTGCAGTAAACTTGGACAAAGTACTTTATCTAGCCTCATGTAAGAGTGTCGAGTTTTGATTGGTCCATGTGACTCTGATAAAATACCATGTACATCCATCATGATCCGCCAGCGGGAGTATAAAAGTCGTATACTCCCGCTGTGAACGTCATATGATCCTGCTACGCCTCGGTGACAATGCGAAGTGAGAAAAGCCTGCATCGACAAGCCTTTAGTAACTTGCGGTGCGTTGAGGTCAAAGGATCAGCTGGTGTCAACATGGCAGCAAGTCGTTTCGTTGGGTGTTGTTTTGTTTTGATTTAGTGAAAACATTCAGCTAGATAAATGCATTATCACATCGTGTCTCGGGAAATACAGGGTTTTATCAGTCCCTCCTAAGGTTGTATTCCCCTCTATTGATAGATAATAAGGTGTGACACTGAGAATTACATCAAAAGATCAAGGGAAACAAATATCAGCACCTTGACCAATCACTTCTGCATCTTATTTTAGCAGAAAGTATGGTCGACAAGCATGGATCCGCATCCTATTTGAAAATCCTATAATAATACAAATCTTAAGATTCCAGTTCCAACTTCCAAATTTATTTTTCTAGGTTTGTCAGAACCGCTCACTCTACCATTCTGGCAATCGTTCAAGAACTGATGCATCCACTCCTCCAATCACTCAACCACTCACTCAACCACTCACTCAACCACTCACCAACTCACACAACCACTCAACCCCTTATACAGCCCCTCAACCACTCTCACAACCACTCAACCAAACAATCAATCACTCTCTCAGCCAATCAACCAATCACTCAATCACTTTCTCAACACTTCAACCACTCTCTCAACCACTCAACCACTCTCTCAACCTCTGATGCAACTACTGACACAATTACTCAACCTATCACTCACTATGCTGATTGATGAAGCATAACTTGTCAACTGTTTTCAATATTTAATTATTTGTTTTCTTAGAAGAATGAACTTTGTATACACATGTGGCTGCTGTGTCTGTAGATCTGTAAAGTGGGTAAGGGATCTTCTTTATTAACTTTGATATGATCCTTTGCCAAACAGACTATACTCCTTCTCTTTTTCTCCATGGACTTGTCTTTGACAGAAGTCCAAACAACGGTGTTGGAGATTATCCCATTAGAGCATGATTACATTACTCAAGAGCATCTGCTCCCCCAACACTGGAACAAGTTCTAGACAAATTATTCACAAGTGGTGTTACTTATCTGAAGCTTTGTCTTTAGAGTGTCTTGTATTTGAGCAGACTGCGGTGTTACACTCGCACAACCCATCTGACATGGACAATTGGCTGTGATTCCAGTATCATGAAGAAGTCAAGTGTGTGCTCTCATGTGAATTCCGGGACATGAAGTGTCTCCAGTGTGCTTGGCTTGTTCTAACAAGGTGACACAAATGATGATCAGGAGGGAACAATGGTGGCATGGCATTTACAGTGGGGCTCCATCTGTGAACACTTTTGTTGTCATTACTAGGTGGCACAGTAGGGAATCGTGTGTGCACAACAAAGGTATGGACATTCCTGGATGACTCAGACATAGATGTTGCTTGGTAATTTATTTGATCATTCTCTGTGGATTTGATCCATTTGTTCTTTCTCTGTTAAGATATGTTTGATCATTCACTGGTGTGGATTTGATAATTGAATGGTGTGGATTGGATCCGTGTGTCATTTCACTGTTATTCTGTATTTGATCATTCACTGATGAGGATTTGATCCGTTTGTTCTTTCTCTGTTAAGATATGTTTGATCATTCACTGGTGTGGATTTGATAATTGAATGGTGTGGATTGGATCCATGTGTCATTTCACTGTTAATCTGTATTTGATCATTCACTGATGTGGGTTTGATCCATTTGTTCTTTCTCTGTTGATGTGGATTTGATCATTCTGATGATGTTGAATAAGTTGTGGATTTGATCCTTTTATTCTTGTGTGGGTATGATCCCTCTCTTTTCATTTGGGATTGATCCTTCTCTGTTTATTTGGTTTTGATCCTTCTTACTGTCACTCTCACTTCTCTGTGGATGATATTCTCCGGAGATAAGCTTTGCTTATTTGTCATGTTGGGTTAGAGTAGTGTCTGACTGAGTGAGTTAGCTGAGTGATTAAAGGTTTTCCATGTCATGTCAAAATCTGGTTTCAAATCACTACATAGGACTAATTTCTGTTGTTTCTGTGGTTATGTAACTAGATAACATTTGAAAAGAAACTCAGCCCACTCCATATGTTTGGTTGGACACTGATGAACCTGACCCTAAAGCTATGCTTGTGGTATTTATTTGAAAACATTCACCATAAGGCTGCGTGTTTGTTTATGCCTTGCATCTAATAACAAATGAACTTCTGTCATGTAAGGGTGTTATTGTCACAAAGTCAAGAATATTCTAGTATTTCCTGGTTTCTGCTAAATGTGTTACGTCCTCATGTAGATCCCAATCAGAATAGTCAGCAACCCATGCATGCCTGAAAAGATGACTAACAGGATCGACTGGACAGACTTGCTGTCTTGGTTGACACATGTCATCATGTCCCAATTCCATAGATTGATGCTCATGCTGTTGATCACTAGAATGTCTGGTCCTGGCACAGCTATTTACTGACTGATGCCATACAGCTGGAATATTGCTCAGTGCAGCATTAAACAACAAACTAACACACATTGATGCCCTCAGAAGTACCTTTTGGTTTGTGTGATCTATGACCGAAAACTTCATTCCCTCACGCCAACAAATTAGGAAACAAAAGTGACATTAAGTTGGTGATGTATTGTATGAAAACAGATCTGAAAATAATCCTTCAATATTCTCCTAAGCCTGTCTTGGATGCAGAATGTCTTGATATGTTATGAGGAAGAAAATGAGAAAATACATCCCCTGATTCAGGATAGTGTTTATCTGAGGGAGCTCATATTGCGATTGGATGCAGCACATGATGTAATTCCTACCCAAGGCCCTAAAAGTGTATCTTTAAATCCCATCATTATCTTCATCTTTAAAGCAGCCAAATTATCAGCATTGAGGTTCTTGAAGTACTTGCTGTGGCATCTGTACAGAATTCCTGCTAGTCAGCAATATGGAGGAAAATCAATTCTTTTCAAAAGTGTAGGACACAGTTTGGACTGTAATGGATGAGTTCTATCAATGTCCTGACAGCGGTTATTTTCTGCCCAGTGAACCAATCATAGTCCAAGTCTTCTTTCAAATTAGATTGCTGTTGTAAATGCTTTCTGAATTATTTTTGTTTCATCTTTTTCATTTGGAGTAAGTAAGTTCAATCAATTACAAAACAAAGGTAAGGTATTTTGATACTTCTTGCGTGTGATAAGGTCACTTGCAGTCTTCTTAAGCAGTTTGTGTATGTACTGTCAGATGAACTCAATACAGCCACAAATCCTGATGGATACAATACAGGCTGTTGGAGAACATATCTGAGATGCATTCTTCATCCTATGGACCGTTTATTGAGACCTGAACATGTACATGTGCCGGAGCTGAATGTCACAATGTTCTCGCATAGAGGATGAGGTGTTCAGTAGCATAGCGTGATAGCAGCCAATTACAGGTCTTGGTGTCCAGTTAGAGTGTGCTGGCTCCCTCATGCAGAACTTGGTGTTTGATAACTGTGTGTTAGTTGCCACTTTCAGGATTTGGTGTTCAGTAACAATGGGTAAGAGAACACTTACATAACATGGTGGTCAGTAACAGTGTGTTAATAGCCACTTACAGGACTTGATGATTAGTAACAGTGTGTTAGTGGCCACCTACATGACTTGGTGATTAGTAACAGTGTGTTAGTAGCCACCTACAGGACGTGGTGATTAGTAACAGTGTGTTAGAAGCCACTTACAGGACTTGGTGATTAGTAACAGTGTGTTAGTGGCCACTTACAGGACTTGATGATTAATAACAGTGTGTTAGTAGCCACTTACAGGACTTGATGATTAGTAACAATGTGTTAGTGGCCACCTACAGGACTTGATGATTAGTAACAGTGTGTTAGTGGCCACTTACAGGACTTGATGATTAGTTACAGTGTGTTAGTAGCCACTTACATGACTTGGTGATTAGTAACAGTGTGTTAGTAGCCACTTAAAGGACTTGATTATTAGTAACAGTGTGTTAGTAGCCACTTACAGGACGTGGTGATTAGTAACAGTGTGTTAGTAGCCACTTACAGGACATGGTGATTAGTAACAGTGTGTTAGTGGCCACTTACAGGACTTGGTGATTAGTAACAGTGTGTTAGTAGCCACTTACATGACTTGGTGATTAGTAACAGTGTGTTAGTAGCCACTTACAGGACGTGGTGATTAGTAAAAGTGTGTTAGTAGCCACTTACAGGACTTGGTGATTAGTAACAGTGTGTTAGTGGCCACTTACAGGACTTGATTATTAGTAACAGTGTGTTAGTAGCCACTTACAGGACGTGGTGATTAGTAACAGTGTGTTAGTAGCCACTTAAAGGACTTGATTATTAGTAACAGTGTGTTAGTAGCCACTTACAGGACGTGGTGATTAGTAACAGTGTGTTAGTAGCCACTTACAGGACTTGGTGATTAGTAACAGTGTGTTAGTGGCCACTTACAGGACTTGGTGATTAGTAACAGTGTGTTAGTAGCCACTTACAGGACTTGGTGATTAGTAAAAGTGTGTTAGTAGCCACTTACAGGACTTGATTATTAGTAACAGTGTTAGTAGCCACTTACAGGACGTGGTGATTAGTAAAAGTGTGTTAGTGGCCACTTACAGGACTTGGTGATTAGTAACAGTGTGTTAGTGGCCACTTACAGGACTTGGTGATTAGTAACAGTGTGTTAGTAGCCACTTACATGACTTGGTGATTAGTAACAGTGTGTTAGAAGCCACTTACAGGACTTGGTGATTAGTAACAGTGTGTTAGTAGCCACTTACAGGACGTGGTGATTAGTAAAAGTGTGTTAGTGGCCACTTACAGGACTTGGTGATTAGTAAAAGTGTGTTAGTGGCCACTTACAGGACTTGGTGATTAGTAACAGTGTGTTAGTGGCCACTTACAGGACTTGATGATTAGTAACAGTGTGTTAGTGGCCACTTACAGGACTTGATGATTAGTAACAGTGTGTTAGTGGCCACTTACAGGACTTGATGATTAGTTACAGTGTGTTAGTGGCCACTTACAGGACTTGATGATTAGTAACAGTGTGTTAATAGCCACTTACAGGACTTGATGATTAATAACAGTGTGTTAGTAGCCACTTACAGGACTTGGTGATTAGTAACAGTGTGTTAGTAGCCACCTACATGACTTGGTGATTAGTAACAGTGTGTTAGTAGCCACCTACAGGGCTTGGTGATTAGTAACAGTGTGTTAGAAGCCACTTACAGGACTTGGTGATTAGTAACAGTGTGTTAGTAGCCACTTACAGGACTTGTTGTTCAGTAACAATGTGTTAGTGGCCACTTTCAGGATGTGGCCACTTACAGATGTCAGTGTTTAGCAACACAGTGTTGGACTAGACGTTCAGCAACATGGTGTTAGCTCTCACATGCAGATGTCAGTGTTAGGAAACACAGTGTGAGACTAAGTGTTCAGCAACATAGTGTCTTAGCACTCATATGCAGATATCAGTGTTCAGCTACATAGCGTGTTAATTCTTGTGATGTTGAGGGAAATTGATCCTGTAGGTCACTTTGTTACACAGACTTTGTGAAGTGTTTTATTTACAGCCTTCTACGTGTATGAAATCAGCCAACAGATTTAGATTCGAGTCAGAAGCACCAGTCTCGTAAAACCTCCTATCAGCAGAGAGTATGGTTGACAAAATTGGAATTGTTGAGACAAACCCATTCTGAAAATGAGTCTAAAAGGCATTTAGATTCACAAGTTGTAGGCACAGACTGTATTTTTTATGTAGCCTTATCAATCTGAAAAGTCAGTGTCAGTGTGATTTCAAACAACTTAAAGGGGCAGTGTTGTAGTCTAGGGGTTAAAGCATGCGCTCATCATCCCAAAGAACCAGGTTCAATTCCCCATATGGGTACACTGTGTGAAACCCATTTCTGGAGTCCCCCATCAGGATCTTGCTGGAATATTGCTGACAGCAATGTAGAATCATACCCACTCATGTAAGCAACTTAATAGGAAAAGAAGGGTACACTTCAAAATCTTTCTTTCTTTTAAAGTAGAAAGCTCAATTTAATTTTTGTCATTCACTGTCTGAGCTAAACAAATGCTTATTTTCATTCTGATGTATATAATCAGAAACAGTCTGCATTTTGTGACTTTCCCTTTTTTGTGGTGTGTGCATGTGTGTGCAGGCTTGTGTGTGCATGTATGTGCATGTGTTCATTGAGACCAAGCAAAATAGTCAGTTTTGCTGTTTGTGTCAATCAGTGTCTTGCTCAACCAATATTGGCAATTTCTTTTGCATTGAAATTCATTGAAAAATATCTGTTTGTAATTTCCTATATACATATACCTATATGTGTGTGTAAACGATTTGGCCTGTGTCCCATCCAATATGATATCACTAGTGCTAATAGATAGGTACCTGAACCTCAGTGGATATGGCATGTTCATTACTGAAATTATAGGCGTCACTAAATTTGAATATATATATTGATTTCGTGTAAAACAGTAAATTAGTTGCAATAAATACATTGTCTTGCCTTTGAAACTACTAGAGAAATACATTTAGTTTGAAAAAGGATAAGAAATATTGAAGTGTTTTCACACAAACCTGCCTTTGAAACTCCTAGAGAAATACATTTAATTAAGAAAGTAAAAGAAATATTTAAGTGTTTTCACACAAACTGACCTTGAAACTTCTAGAGAAATACATTTGATTTAAAAAGTACAAGAAACATTGAATTGTTTTCAGACAAACCTGCCCTTGAACCATTGGAACATCCCAAAAACCCTCGTTGTGTCTTGTTTCTTCATTGTCATATGGACCTTTAGTGCTGTTACCAGTTACATACTGAATCTGATCCACTGTGGTTGACTAGTTGTATGTAAGTAGTTTACTATTACATACTACTTGAGGACAACTAGTCATCAAACTCCCTCAGGCAGGAAATATTTGTTCAAGACATGTACCTCAGTTTTTAGTTCAGTGCATATTTTTTATCATTGTACCCAGTGACCTCAGATGAAAATATAATTAAGTTTGAACATTGTGCTGCAGATAACGTACCTTTGTTATCAAGCTCATTATTGTGGAGACACTGATGGATGGCTTCACTGGGTTTTAGTGTTCTGTTGCTGAAAAGTAAACTACTGGAAATACTGACACTGACATGACTGTCTTTTTTACTACTGACACACCTGCAGAGTTCCTCATCACAACAGAGGCCCTTGAAAACAAGATTATGGTTGGAAGTAAGTTTCTAAGCTACACATCATAGTTGTCCTGTTCCTGTGGAGTATGAGCAGGGGTAGACTTGCACAAGTCTCTCAGGTACACTTTATTACTTTAAATGATAATTTCCACAAACATAAAGTGAGAGACTGAGGTCCTTAGACTGTCTGTGTAGCTATCCTTTTCCTCTACAAAGAGGGGCTGTGTTGTTCATTGTAGTTGGACCTGTTCCTATGCAGAGATATACTTGCACAAGTCATTAAGGTAATAATTAATAGTTTAAATTATGATAAATTAAAAAAATATGAACATTCCTCCTTAGACTGTCTCCTTATGTAGATTTGCCCCTTAGAAGGATAGAAATAGAGGCAGGGGTAGTCTGTTTCATAGTCCATGAACCGCATCATTTTCCCCTACTGCCTTGTCCTTTCTGCAATACTAAAGCTCTAAATGAACAAGTCTGTATTTCCTCAGGTTCTGAATCTCCCATCTCACTGGGGCTCCTTTTCAGTTTAAATGGGTTTATTTGTTACTAACGAAATTATATACATTCATAGTCAATACACAGGGTTTGCGTGGTTCTCTGTGACAATATACATGCAGGGGTTGTGTGCTTCTGTATGACCATATACATGCAGGGGTTGTGTGGTTCTGTGTGCCCATATACATGCAGTTGTTGTGTGGTCCTGTGTGACCATATACATGCAGAGATTGTGTGGTTCTGTGTGAGCATCCTGTTCCTCTTCAGTCCAGGCAAGGATTGCATTGCTCTCTCTGACATTATACATGCGAAGTTTGCATGGCTCTGTATGATTTGGGTAGCCAAGTAGAAGAGGTTGATGTTAAAATAGAGAGCAGCTGAGACGTCCAGGATCTGAATGCATCAAGGATCTGATCCTCCCTAGTCTGAGTCTGACCAGCAGATCCAAGACACTAAATGAAAAAATGAAATCTAAGTTTAGAATTACCTGGTAAGTCTGACCTGGAATTAGGCATTGTTCTGGTTGCCGTTTAGATTTTACCATTTATTTTGTTAATGTATGGTTTTTACTAATCCAACTTTGATTGTGAGCCAAGTAATTTCTGGTATAACAATCAATGTAGAACTGTCACCCTATGACATCATTGTCATCAGTCGACGTGGTCATTGATTAATTTTAGGCTTCTGTGTGATGCTGATGTTTGTACAAAATCCATCATCTTCATTATTCATTGTGTCCATGACTTTATATTGGCATGGTTAGATCAAGCTGGGATAATAGAGAAAATATGCCATTAGGTTCAGAATGAACCATAAGTTATTAAAGAGAAAACATACAAATCTGGTTGATCTGTTGTCAAAATGACGGCATGATCTAGAGAGTATGTCAAGCACTTCCTGATGGATTTGTGTCATCATTCTCTTTAAATTATTTGTTGGAGACCCATGAAGTTTCCAAGGTAGAATAGGCCTTCAGCAACCCATGCTTGCCATAAAAGGCAACTATGCTTGTCGTAAGAGGCAACTAATGGGATGAGAGGATCAGACTTGCTGACTTTGTTGACACATGTCTTTGTTCCCAATTGCGCAGATCGATGCTCATGTTGTTGATCACTGGATTGTCTGGTCCAGACTCAGATTGTTTACAGACGACCGCCATATAGTTGGAATATTGCTGAATGTGTTGTAAAACTAAACTCACTCACTCACTCACTCACTCACTCACTCACTCACTCACTCACTGTTGGAATTGTGTTGTAACAAAGAATGGTGGAATAGTGACAGATAGGTGGGATGGTCTAAGACCTGGGTTCGATTCCCAGCATGGGAACATTGTGTGAAGCATTTTCTGACTTTCCCTGCCATGATATGACAGGAATGTTGCTCAAAGTACAGTACGACAATTTCATTCACCATTTATCCAATAATAAGGGACTATATTATTGATTTTTATGGAGAAGCATGAACAATGTCAATGACCCCCATAAAATTTCTGTGCAAAGCAAGAGGCCACCCTGCTTGTCAGGTACAAAACCATAAAAGCATTAATTTTAAATATTTTTAGTTAAAAGATTGCTAATACTCCTAGTGCATGGGTACAAAACTGCTGATCCCTAATAGCCTACAACGATAGTAATAATGATAATAAGAATCTGCATCAGTCTACATGTTTGTGGCTCGTTAATGCTTATGAAGGAACAAAAAACAGATAGATAATTGAGGTAATGAATAGATTGTTGGTATTCTTTCTGAGTACTTCCATTTTGCAAAATGTATTTTGTTCTTCCAGGACACCAATGGCAAATAGAGAAAATGGCATTTCCACATTGTAATGTTGTCATGTAAAACTACAAGGGCATGAGTCAATATTGGATTAATAAATAATGTTAGCCCAGTCACTAGCTTCATCCAAAGGATGTGTTTATTGAATCACTGACTTTCATCATAACAGGTATCTAATAGACACTGTTGTCATCTGTCGGCCAGAATTCATCTGGAGCTTCATGGCTGATAAGCAGGTTGGACGTAATTATTGACAATGTTCTGGTTGCAGTTATTGTTCGGATGTTTATGAAATCATGTGACAGTGTTCTTGGTGATGAGTAGCAAATTATGAGTCATGATTTTGATGAAACATTAATTAATAAAGGAATCTGAAGTTTTCATGTCAATTTGTATTTACGCCTTCAACAATGGAAGCATAAAACAAAAGGAAATCCATTGGTAAGGGTCCACAGGTAGTTAAATGTCTGGATAAGGGAAGGAAATGGGACTTTATCATGTGCTGAGTCAGAAAATGACAAGTGTTTGTCCTTTTCATATTGTTCAATCTGTCAGCTTGTGCTAAGTTATGTGCCTTCTTGATCAGAAGTTAAAAATTGTTTTGGAATAGTGAAATTGATATTTTCCCCAAGGGAAAGTAGTGGCGTGAATTTTAGAGTGATTGGTTGGGACAGGAAAACTATCTGGAGTATCAGCTAGTGAATGATTTGTGAAATGGGATGTCAAAATGGTTACTCTGTTGGTTATTTCTGAAAAAGACTCAAAAGTAATAGGATTTTGATTGAAAATAGGAATGGTAGTATAAATCAAGTTATTTATGGTAAGAATCATGCAAGTATAAATCAAATTATTTATTGTAAGAATCATTGCAAATTATCTAAATGAAGCCCATGTCTTAAAAATAGTACTTGTGCCACGCTAGGGGTGAAAATATTTGTGGTAAACATAATTATGGTAAAACACTACATCTTTTATGACAATCATGGTGTATTCATAACAGAAGTAATAACTGTGAAATATTTATGAAAATGATATGGCCAGACCAATTTTATTCCTTGTTTTACAGATCTGCTGGTTGTATTATTTTAAGAATAAGAAATTTTCCAGCTCAAAAAATAAAATCCTTATGTTTTTGTTGGCCAAAAATGTAAACTAAGAAGTATGTTTTTTTGTAAATTTCATAAAGTGCCAGGAGTAAAATTCTTTTAATATTTAGAGGGAATATTACTTTCACCGGAGATTTTATTTTTATTTTCTTCCCTCCTGTCTGTAAGCTTTCTTAGGACGTACATATATGAAACAAGACATAAAATTGGTCTGGCTTAATGAAAGTTTTTGTGTTGAAACTTATATGTCTTAGTGAAGGGAAAGAAATGACAATGAACATTTCTTAGATGAAATAATAATGCATCATTTTTGTTTGGTAAAATGATGGTTTTGGTAATACATAACTGGAAATGGCTTTGGTTCAGTTTCTTGTTGGCAGGCGATGTTCTGCCAAATACCCTGTCATCATCTGAAATAGACTCATTTCTCAGCAGACGGTAGAACCAATGCTTATCCAACCATTCTTATTATCCTCCTGAAATATTTAGTTATGGAAAGGCATTGTACGAACATGAATACATGACACATTTTTGTGGCTAACAACTTCTATATTTTTATATGATGTTTCAGGGCTGATTCTTGCTCCTTTACCACTTACCTATATCTTCCTCCGCAATGTGATTCAGTTTTAAGGTTCCTTGTCAGGTTATAATATCCCATAATTTTATAGCGTGACATGTTCCTGTAACGATTATGTAACATTAAACTGCTGTAATCAAATCTCTATTGATATCATTAGATTCATTCCAATTGTGTTCAAGACGATCCTCTTAACTAATATCCCAATCGGCCTAACATTATAATCACAGGTACAGAGGACTTATAAAGATTAATACCCATCAGCACTCCGAGTAGATAATAAAGCTGTGCCGTTAAACAGTTGAGTCAGTTCTTCCACGCATGAAACAGGTGATAATACCCCTTAACGATCTTCATGATCGCTAAAACAATTGACACAATCATCTGAAACAGTCCAAGGCATCAGACATGCTAAATCAAACAGTTTGATCATCAGTGATGACATGCCGTCCAAATGAATGGCAAATCAAAGCCAAATGAAGATAAATCTCTTTAATTGAACAAGTGAGGCTGAAACACGATCGATATTGTCACACCTGATTTCCTCTTTACCTGGCCGCCTCTTTGAATGTCTTACGTAATCACGTTTGTCACATGCAGCAAATGTTCGCACATAGCAACACAACGGACAGGGTTTCATGCTTGAGCAAGCAGCTGATGCCAATTCCTGAACGCTTCATTTAAGTGACATTTATTCATGGCAAGGACAAAAATATCAAAAAGTCTCTCATGTTTCCTGAGTTTGTCCAAGCAAATGGAAGTCCAGTGAGTCACTTAACGGAAAAGCTCTTAGTAACTTTCATGAACTGAGTCATGTTGAAAATGCTTTCTGTGTAGTTCCGAGCGATTCTGAAGCCATCACCTGTGATGTGGTTTAATGTGGGATCATTTCTGTAGTGTTTAGTCATCACACTGCGTGTTGATGATACTTTTATTGAACAATGTGTTTGTATTGTCCATTTGTTAGAGATGAAAGACTTTGTGATGTAATGGCATCTTGTCTCCAGTCAATAGAGTTGTGTTATAAGTTCTTTGTTTGTAATGTAATTTACGTTATGCATGACACATTACATAAGTAATTGTACTCAAGTCATCATGAAACTTTTGCTTTTGGATATTTTGATGACTTTTAATGTTATTATTATGTTGATGTTGCTGAAGTGCACTGATGGACCAATTTCAGCTGTCTGTATCTAAACACACTCTGTTCAATACAGAGGTACAGATAGGCTGTGTATCTGCATAAATTAGACAAATATGTATGTGAAAGCTCATTTCCTATTAAGTCTATTGCTTACAAGGATGCTGGAATTTTGTAAATACTCAATAAACATGATCTTACATGCATCTACAGAGACATGTCCAAATCTTAGCTTGGGTACCAGTTGATAGATAAAATAACTGAGGTACGTTGAGAAGTTCTATTTCCAAACATAAACTTAGCAACTGGCAGTGTTACTTATCAACATTTAAACTTTTTTACATTTTCATAATTAATAGATAATGGCAAAATACCCAGCTGAGTTGAGTGAGGTGAGTACAGTATGTTTGGTTACACAAAGGAAATTTAACATACCCAACTCAGGTGAACACAAGCTAGTACATCACTCAATGATCCAAAAAGGTATCTGTGGCACTGTCAGTAGTTATTGTGGATGTTGTTTGAAATAACTGAAAGAATTTTTTTATTTTTTAGCAGGGCTTCGTGACAACTGGAAAGGATTCTAGCTCAGATTGTACCGGATGACCTTTATGAATGTGACGCCTTCAGACAAAATGACTGCCCATATCATACTGTCAGTCAATGACAATTCTGGATTTAGCTAGCCAATCGGGGCTGACTGCCAGCTTCTATGTCCAGTATAGATGAAGGTAAAAGAAAGGTTACTGAAAAGAATAACGCATTTATGTTTATTTTGCATGGCTTTTCTTAATCTGTGTGAGGTGTCAGTTGTCAGAATGAGAAACAGAATATGGAGATGTCATAGATTTTCTTAAAACATTACCTTAAAAAAAATTAATTTGAAAGCAATAGATTTGCATTTATTCATGTATTACATATGCATATATGTATAGATTTATACTGACATCTGTATTTAAGGACTTTCTGCAAAAAAAACCGAAAGACTAATCCATACATATATACTCCTTCAAAAAGTATTTACAGGGTAGTATCTTTATCAGTATCGATAGAAATTTGTGCATCATTTTTATTGTCTCCATGTTCACCCTCAGACTTTGAATGACCTTGAGCAGGCTATACAGAGAGAAAATGGCAGGACATTTCACAACAGCAACTTTAAAGACTCATTTGGTCAAAGCAAAGATGCGTAGAACCTTGCATTTGTGCACATTGTAGTCATACATGTCACTGAACATTGCTTCTCTGTCCAAAACCACCTTGAACCAGAATGTTGACATTTTGCTCCATCTATACAGCAAATTTTCCACGACTGTTTCATGGATAAATGCCTTTGATGATTTGTAAGTCTGTAATTGCTCAATAACAGTCCATTTCATTTTGTTCATTGTGTGTACATATGTTTCACCTTTCTGTGGATCTTTCCATGAGACTAAAAATTTGTATTGCTTAACTTTTTGTGAGGAGCATACTAACAAATTTTTTTGGGAGATAGAGTCATTTGTTGAGGTCTTTTTTATTAATAAGGAGGTAAATATCATCAGTTAACTCTAAGTACACTGATTATTTTGAGAATCCGACTAGCTGTCTACAACTATTATAGCCCATTAAGATTCTCTTCTTAGCTTCTGTTATGGCTTGAGTTCAGCAGCTCAGATTATTCCTAGTCTCTCATTTCTAGATTTTTTTTTTTATCACAACATCTAATACTCATGTTCAACTAAAACTTGATTAAGATAGATGCATTATTTAAGTTTGGCAACATAATTTGTCTCAGGATTAATTTTGCATCCATTGACTCCTAGTTTGATGTATGTGAACATGTTCTGTGATATACATTTGTTTTCATGACGACTTTTATTTTGATATCTATTTAGTTGTCAGTTGGGGGGTGACAGATAAATGACGTCAAAAGTTTATAAGTCAAATAGTTTGAGTTGTATTTCATCTAATTTTGTTTCGTAGGTTTCACTAACGGCAGGCTTGACACATGATGGAAAGGAGGTAATGATAGCCATTTAATCATGATGACTTGGTTTCCTGCAGGAAGATGATTTCTGATGCCAGTCTGAACAAAGATTGAATACCGATATACGTTATGGTTCATAGGACCAATCTATTTTTACTGATTTTGTTGGTGAGATTGGCAAGTTGGAGTTGCTGTTGTTGAATGTAGCTGTCTCCGTAGACTAAATGGAGTCCACTATTGATAGTGAGTGTAGTTGAGCTGATGTAAACGTTTATGGAATATTCTTTTTAATGGAGAGTTTTTATTTCATCAGTAACAACAGCTGAGGATGTCTGTGGTTATGGATATCTACCAGCGAAGGAAATACTGACTGTATCTGTGAATCGCAGGTCAAGAGACTCATGTGTAAAGTTCATACCAGCACAACTATAAAGCACACATCAATCCACATTGTAAAGCACACACCAGTGTGCCAAGTAAGGCACACATCAATACACCTGTAAAACACATGCCATCTTAAAATACACTTTGTAAAAGCACACGCCAATTCAGCTGTAAAACACATGCCATCTTAAAATACACCTTTAAATGCACACACCAATACACCTGTAAAACACATGCCATCTCAAAATACACCTTGCAAAGCACATTCAAATACATCTGGTAAATCATGCCAATACTCTGTAAAGCAACATCAGTACACCCTGAAAAGCACAGATCTGTTACCCTGAAAAACAATACATCTTATAAAGCAAACTATAGTACACCTTGTAAAGCACTCACCAACACACCTTGTAAAGCACACATATATACACCCTGACAAGCACTGATCTATTTCCCTTGAATACATGCATCAATCAATACACCGTGAAAGTACATGGCAATACACCTTACAAGTACACAGCAATACACCCTGATGAGCATTCAACCTCATGTGAAGCTCACACCAAGTCACCCTGTAAAACACACATCTACACACACTTGAAGCAGATTCTTTGATCCATCCTCATTGAAGCAAAGTGCCTTCAAGAAGTTCCTGCTGTGAACACAAGGGCTTGTTGACATGACTATGTTTTGTAACATATCACTTCACAGTTTCCCTTTACACCCTGCTTCAACACAAACCACATAACTCTCAACACACATATCTGGCAGTGTTTTTGTTGTATCACTTGTCCCACAGGGAGATTCACTCTGGAAGATACCGATTGGAATTGGTGTGAGCATCTTACGCTTGTCGTGAGAGTCTACCATGCGGATTGGGTGGGCCAACTAGTGACATGAAACTGATTGATGATATGTCATTGTTTCTCGCTAGCACAGGCAGATGCTTATTGTCAATCACTGTATTATCCAGGCTTGATTAGTTTGACACTGAATACTGTAGAGTGTTGCTTTAAAGAAACAGGAAAACAAGTAATAAACAAACAAACAAGCAAAAAGCACAAAAGCATAGGACAACCCAGCAAGCAAGCATCTAGCAAGGAAGCAAACATGCAACAAACAAATCATCAATGAAGCAAACAAACCAACAAGCATTAAACAAGCAAGAAACATGCAACAAACAAGCAAGCAACAAATGTGCAACGAACAAGCAACAAGCACAAACATGCAACAAACAAAAGCAAGCAAACATAGAAGAAACAAGTAACAAACATGCAACTAACAAACAAGCAAGTACTTCTCATTCACAGAGTGTAAAGGCTTGTTGCTTTGAGGAAAATCCATCTTCGTATGTCCACAATCTCAATAGTTTCAGTGAACTCTGTTCAAGGACTTCTATAAGTGATGTCAGAATCCTATCATATTAAACATTTTCCACAACTTATACTTTGTATGAGGGTACATGACCATGTGTAAATTTGCTTTTCATGTTTTTTAAAGGAAAGGTAAAGCTGTGAAGAGATCTGAAGGAATCTAATTAACCACAAAAAGCAAAATGGTCTCAGATAAGTGCTTCAGATATCACCCAGCCCACTCAGCTGTTAACAGTCGGAACAACGGAATAACGGGAATAACATCAGAACTGTCAAACCCCTACCTTCATATGGCAGCCATATCCTCCATCTAATGTTAGCAGAACAAGTTAGAGATAAGGCAAAATTGAAGCTGAAGTATCTCTTCTCACTTGGAGGAGCGATAAGGTCGTTCTTCTAACCTCTGTTATAGTGTAATTGGTTTCTGGTCCATGTGATACTGTTGATGGTGGGGCGGGGTCTCAGCATGTCTGGTGTTGGGAAGAGAGGTGCTGAGTTAGGTGCAATGGAGGAGCACCTGATCTGGCTGATGTTCACCTGGTGATCAGATCTGTCATGATGAGGCATACCAGGGGCTTTTATCACAAGATACTACTACTGCTGGGAGTATAGACATTTTGTGATAGGTGTGAGTGAATGTCCAAGGCAAACTGGTTAGGTTGATGGACAGAGAGGCTGGGGTTACGTGAGATAGTTAGATGTGGTCACCTCATTCAATCCCATAATCATGTGTGCCAGTGCTTCTTTCTTCCTGATTTGATTGATATGGGAAAAACTTGCAAGTGATGACAGTTCCCCATCTTCGCAATACTCTGGGGCTCGGACAGATTTCTGTCTTTTTTTATAGTTTTCAGCAATGTTCTAGGAGAGGCCGTTTGATTTGTGCTGAGGATTGTTAAATGACCTTGCATGGATTCCAGAACAGTGTTTATTCTACACGCAATAGAACGTGTCTGAGTTTGATGAGGCATATGTACATATTGTCAGGTGTATTTTCTCCAACCCATAAAGATCCAGGATCGAAATGATCATCAGTAGCCCATGCTTCTCATAAGAGGTAACTATCAGGTATCAGGTGGTCAGGCTATCTGATTTGGTTGACAGATGTCAACCTAGTAGATTGATGCTCATGATATTGATGGATTGTCTGGTCCAGACTTGATTACCTACAGGCCCCACCATATAGCTGGAATATTGCTGAGTATGGCAAAGGGTCAGCAGTTGAAGTGCAGTGTTAAGTCCTGTAGACATGCAAGTTAGCTGACTCTCTGGGTTCAAACCCTCGTTTTCCTTGAATTTATGTCTTGCTTGGCAGCATCATACCATTCTCAAAGGTTTCGTGTGCTAAACTGATGAATGTCTTAGACCTGAACTTCATGGTGAAACCCATGTCATGCCAACAATATGTAATATTTTTTGTAATATTTTGCTTAGTTACTACATTCAAATTTCAGGCTAGTGAATTCTTTTGTAATGACTTTCAGGTATAGCTGCAAAATATGGAAACTTGCAGACCTCTTTGTACTTCTTCTTACATCAAGCCAACTCACCATACACAATTACATTGTAATTCAAAGGACAGTTCACATGAGTTCACACACTCCCTTGACAAGTAAGAGGAATGAATGCAAAAGGGCCTCGGTTTTCAAAGCGCTCTTAGCACTAAGACTGTCTTAGCGCTAACAGAGCTTTGAAAATCCAGAACCAGGTTTCCAGGGAAGAGGAGTCTGTCACAATATGGTTCTTAGTCAAGATTTGACCTTATTTGGATTAATTATTATTTGAACATTCAAAAATTCAAAAATTGTTTCATGTGTGTCTTTCTTCATTATTTATGCTGACTCAACATGGATGTTGTTGCTAAAATATGTTTTAAAGCTGTGTTAACCCTACTTAATTACTTGTTCTGTCATCCTCCCAGGGGTCAGAAGATCCAATGTTTGAAAGAACCTTTAGGTACCTGCTTGACTTGTATTGTACTCTGTGTTTATTGCTGGATTGTCTGGTCCAGACTCGATTATTTACAGACTGCTGCCATATAACTGGAATAATACTGAATGCACTGTTAAACAGCAAACAAAAAAGGCAAAAGAACCCTGACACTTAAGCTCGATCTAAATGTTTTGAATTATGTTTATAATATCTCTTACAATGCAAGTACTCCACCTTGTCCAATGTGTGGTCAGTATGCACAGAGCACTGGAGGATGTCATGTGGATTAGAAGACAGGTTGTTACATACCTTTTTGTGATTTAGTGGATATATACTGCTCAAAAGAAGTAAAGAAAATACTTTTTTTTTTTTTACAAAAATTAGTGTGTTGTGACATAGTAAAGATCACGCAAAACTAATAGACAAAAAGACAAGTACTGGGACACAATACTTTAATGACATTGTTCACCCTTCACAGATCCCATTGTCGCCAGAGGAAGCTAATCATTTTACATGTCGCTGCCACATGTTCAGTGTCTCTGCCACTCCCATCAGAACATTAGAGAATTCAGACAGGTGTCTCACACAGTGACTTAACAAAAAAGGGAAAATATTTCAAAAAAGACAAATAATATGAATGACAACTTTTTTATTATTGTTTGTCAGAGTGTTTGTAGGCTATTCCTTGCCCTTTCATCAGGTGAACATCATCAGTTTACCTGATGAAAAGGCATGGGGTAGGACAGAAATGTTGACATTAAATAAACACAAAGTTATCATCAAGATTGTTGTTCCTTTTACTTCATTACCAACTTCTAAATGTCTCTCAAGAATCATTTCATCCCAACTGTTTAAAGTTCCGGAGAAGATCTCAAACCATGGAAGTCTACATTCTATAAACTGATAGCACAGCACCAACTGACAGTCTGTGTCACAGTCCCTGAACCACATTATTTTACCATCAGCCCAGGCCTTTCTGCAGTGCTAAAGCCCTAAATGAAGCAAGTCTAGATTGCCCCAGTCCTGAATCTCTTAACTCACGGTGACTCCTTCTCAGTTTAACTGGGTTGATGTAGTACTGTCAAAGTTATATATTCAGAGGCTATAAGAGTTCGTCTGTACCAACTGATTACACCTCACTAACCAGATCTAACTACACTGGACTGCGAAAAATAACTCACTCCCTTTTTGGGGAACTGGTTATCAGTTTAATTCAAACACATGTAAATAACATAATAATTTCAGAAAGATTTCATAACTGACGTCTGATCATCAATACTTAGGGACAAATTTCTGACAATTACAAGTCAAAATGACAACAGGTGATGCGACAGTGTGATCTGAAAGTTAATCATGTGCATGGCCTCCTTGAGTGTTGACAGCAGCATTGCATCGTATGTACATGGAGTGGACGATATGGTTGATGTAGGACATAGGAACTTGCGACCAGACTCTGTGATATGCCTGAGTGAGTTTAGCTGCAGTCATTGGCCTTTGCTGCACATCATTGAGCCTTCTCTGAATGTCAGCCCACAATCTGGTTTAATTCTTGATGACAGACAATCTGCCAATTTGGCTCAACGATGTCACAGGGGCTCTTCCACCACAAGGACAGATGCATCTCCAGTGAAATGGACTCATTGCTGCTGGTGGTATATTGCTTGAGCATGAGCAGAAATTTGCAACATCTGTAGCAGTGTGGCCAGCACTCAGTCTACCCAAAGCTTGGTCCCTCTGTTCACTTGATAATCGTGGCATGTAACTACTATTGAACAGTGAATGATTCGGTGCATGTTCAGTGGCTCTTCTTATGGGGATGACACCTTGGTATGCATGTGCATTAACATATTCATGAAATACATACAAAAGCCTTGGACTCATGAAGGTCCGGGGTAGAACAGGCTTTCAACAACCCATGCTTGAAATAAATGCGACTATGCTTGTCGTAACAGGCGACTAACTTGATCGGGTGGTCAGGCGTGCTGACTTGGTTGACACATGTCATTGATTCCCAATTGCGCAGATCAATGCTCATGTTGTTGATCACTGGAATATTGCCAAGTGCGGCATAAAACTAAACTCACTCACTACAAAAGCCTTGTCACATCATTACTTTAGTAACTGTGTTATGACGACATGTTTAACCTAATTTCCTTGAACACTGGTGATGAATGGGGTCTAGCTAACGTATAAAAAGGGGAAAAAATGATTAAAATAAAGATGAAACATTTCTGGCAACATTTTTGGTAGGGTGATGTTTCTTTTGTGGTTCAGTATATTATATTATTGATAAATCATATATGTGTGTGATTGCTGACAAAAAGAAACAATTATGTAATTTGTTAATTTAGAAGACAGTTTGTCAGTAGTATACAAAAATACATAAATAAGCGTGATGAATTCAGACTTCTTTATGTTTTAGAATAGCCAATGTGTTAATATTTATTTATGTAGAGTGCAGATAAATATTTATAAGAGTTTATGATAACCCACTGAAACAAGCCATTGTTAATCAATTTCAGTCAATCAAAATGCCATGTTTTCTTACATATCAAGGTTTTGAATAAAATATCACCAGCTTCAGTTCATTATGAAATTTCATAACCTTATGTATAATGAATGACAGTAATCACTTTTCAAGTAACATTTTAAGCATAGTCAATTATTCCATTACTTAATTTTCTTTCTGTTGCATTCTTGATTGGAAGAGAAGTTTCAGCCAATATGTTTTCGAAATAATGAGTGTTTGTGTTGAAATGATGCATTTTTCATGCTTTTGACGTGTGCCTAATGGCTGTTTCACAGAACAGAGACGCCAGTCCACCAAATATGGACAAAAGAAATATTATAGGTCTTAGTGTTACATGGTTGAGTTTTGTTGAAAGTTAATTTCATTCTCTATGTAACATTAAGACGTGGTTTGGGCTATCACTTAGCACTAATTGTAAAAGAAATGTGTCTCATTGAAAAAATCAGAAACCCAACAGATGTCAAACTGGGCATGTTATTAAAACCAACATGCATAACAAAAGTGTGTGTTTGCATATTTTTACCCAATGTGCCAAAGTCAGTTTTCCTGGCATCAATCATCGAGCATAATGCAGATGTGAGAGGTGGATAAAACATTCCATTATTGAGGAATTCCAGGAACTCTTGGGAACCAGTCATAGACAGTGGTCATTGCCTGATACATCAAATCAAATATAGATATTGACAAAGCGATATGATTGATTTCGTTGTCACAGCTACTAGTGTTAAAAGGTCTGTGGAAGATGAAGAGAACTGTAAGCCCTGCATCAGCCTTGTCAATGATGTTAGTGTATATCTGATGTAAGGGGTTTGATACCTACAATATGGGAATAACGTTACTTTTATACTCTGTAATGAATTGCTGGGATATTGATGAATATGTTATGGTCCCAAGGTGGACAGTGACTTGTGGTCATCCAGATCAGGTATCTTGTTGTGAGCCTGGCCATTATCATGTGGACACAATAAAGTGACTTTGCACAAGCTGGCCATAGGCTTTATGCTTAGTCTCTGAATATATATAACAGGATAGTAAGAAATAATCCCAGTTAAATTGAAAAGGAGCCCCTGTGAGATGGGAGAACTCGAGAGAATCATTTAGGGCTTTAGCTATGCAGGAGGGGTTAGGCAGTCAGGGACCAAGAGACTTAAAGGTCACATGCAACCAAAAAATCAAACATAATTAAACACAGTTATCTTTTATTCCTGACATATAAAATGCGTTTCTGATTAAGAAAAGACAAATAAACAAAATTATAAGTGTTTAGTGACAAATCAAAAGTGCAGTATTTTGTTTTTGGGTTTACCTCCCTCAAAACGAAGCTGTCGCTATACCAAACCCAGTCAAAGCTGATGGGTGTGCACTCAAGTGTAACTCTGGTTCATTTGTCATTATGCTCGGTCGGCTCTTTGTTTATGGCCTATAAGCCCGATAGGTGTAAATTTCAAATTGCATGTGGTCAATGATTGAAGTTGTGCATTGCATAGTGTCATTAGCAGGCAGGTGGGCAGAGTTTTCTCTGTGACCTAGTCTGCTTGTCACAATTAACATGTTTCATATTTTATATAGTGAGAAGAATATTTACTTGCTTAGGTTTACATCAAAGATTTGACTACTGCTCATGACCTCATACACCGAGCAGGCATACTGTTTCAAGATATGCGAATCTATTCACTGCACATGCATTAAGAGTGCAGCGCATCATAGCTGTTGAAACCACTTTTTCCCCCAGCAATGGGGGAAAATGAGTGAATCGTCTGAATTCTGATTTAAAGGGCTTTTTTGTCATTGTGTTTTTTTTTCAACCTTTTACCTTGAATTGGCATTTTTGATGATTTGTTTCAGTAAGTGGAAACTGAAAGGCATCAAAATCTGCAAAGTTGTGTTTTATGTTACATGTGACCTTTAAGCTGGTTGAAAGAAGAACTGGTCACCTGTACTGGGAGTTCAGTGCCTATGTAAAATTGCAGCATGGAATCTCAGTGGGCCAGCACTATAAAACCAGCATTATCACCAACGTTCTCAAGTGGACCGACATGGCAATGGGTATGCATATCAGGGGCAGTGAGGGGTAGCCTAGTGGTAAAAGTGTTCAATCATCTTCCAGGTTTGATTTCCCACATGGGTACAACATGTGACATGCATTTCTGGTGTCCCATTACATGTTGTTGCTGGAATATCGCTACAAGCAGCAAAAAAACAAATTACCTCACCTCATCTCACCTCACCTAATTATCAACTTCTACCTCACCTCACCATGTAATGTAAGAATTTCACAAGACATCTAACACTTTCTGTATAGTGTGCATTTCAGAGAATGTAATACTACTTTCTCAGAAAGAGCTGTGTTTAAAAAACAACCTAAAAAACTGAGACTGTTTGAAATACAATTGGTACAAATTGCTCTATTGTGTATGTATTATTTTTTATTATTGTATAGCATTCATGCATACCAAATTCATATTCTTTTTTCTAATTCTCTGAAATTTAGCCTTTTATTTACATTCTATGCAAATTGAAAATATTCAATGGAAACTACACTTTTTGACTAGGATTTATGGCACTTTTGATTGACAACTTGTTCTAGATATCCCAGAAATATGATTTGAGATAAATGCACTGCAGAGTACACATGGCTTGATAGATGATTAGGATGGCACAGAAATAGAGGAGTTTCCATAATGTTTGAATTAAACATTCATCAGAAAAATGAGAAGTTAAAAACAATAAAAACAAAACAATAATGGCCTTTTTTTACTTTTGAAAATGTAGTTGTTTTTTTTCTGTCATTAGAATTAAACTAATAATTACCTGGTGATCGCATGGGAGAAGTACAGCTGTGCAGTGTCAAGCTGGACACACTTCCATTTAAGCAGTGTTTGTGGATGGTACCAATAGAACAAGACTTGCTTACCCTTTGTGAGAACACCAGGTGTCATCACTGATTTTCTGTTATTCAATTATGGAATTTTCACAGTTTTTTTCCTTTTGTGCTAACGGAATTTCAGTGGTTTTTTTGTTGAGACTGGGCAAACTGGGTCTTCTTTGCACTGACTTTCTGTATTATGTAATTTTACCTGCACTGAGGTATTGGCTGATGTTTTCTTTTCTTGGTTTGTTTTTTAGTAATTTTGTTTTTATCCAGTAATAGAGTTAGAGGAATTAACATCACAGATATTGATGGATGTGAGTAGTTGCTGGCCATCCTTTGGACAGTGGACAACTAGACTTCACTAACTAATTTAATAACTTAGTGAGTCTAGTTTTATGTCACTTATACCAATATTTAGCAACATTTTAGTGGAAGATGCCAACTTAGGCTTCGCAACTGTACCCATGTGGGGATTGAACCTGGATCTTCAGCGCTATGAGCAAACACTGTAACCACTGGGCTTTCCCATCACCCCTTAATGATTTACATGTATACGAGACTTACATTAGAAAGGGTTTCATGACCTGCATGGTCTTGACCATAGAAGTGGTTTGGGTGATCACACGGTCCTTTACTTGTCTAGTCATACTTTACTCTGTCTGCTTCAAACTTTACTTTGTCTGCCTCAAATGTTACTGTGCCTGCTTCAAACTTTACTTTGCCCACTTCAAGGTTTACTCAGCCTGCTTCAAAGTTTACACTGACTGCTTCAAACTTTACTCTGACTGCTTCAAACTTTACTCTGCCAGCTTCACACATAACATTGAAAGCTTCAAACTTTACTCTGACTGCTTCAAACTTTACTCTGACTCCTTCAAACTTTACATTGCCAACTTCAAACCTTACTCTGACTGCTTCAAACTTTATTCTGCCAATTCAAACTAAGATTCACAAATGTTCATATTACAATTACAAATATTTACAAGATCACCTGTTTTACACATAAGTATGGTTCTTCTGTCATGTCATTACAGATTAACTACAGTGATATTTAAGAAAGAATGCTCAGTTATGAAAGGTCAATCAGATGTATTGAATGTCAAGTGTTTGTCTCTGAAGTTTTGGTCTTATATGTTACTAAAATGAAGTTAAGGAATACCTGACTTTTCATTAACCTTAGTTGATCAGTCCTATCTATATATAACTGTATGCATATGAAAAAGTTTAATGTCCTTTGACTTCTTTGGAATTATATATATTGTAGTAATATAATATATATATTCTAATGGACAAAAATGAGAGAGAGGCTTGATAAGTGATGTTTCATCTGAAATCTTCCAGGTACACACATGTAACCATATAATGAAGTTCATTATAATGCATTGGATACAAAGATCCAGTGATCTGCCTTGCCCTGAATGACTGTCTGCAATATGTACTTGTAATAATGCTGACTATATGGAGTTAACGTATTCACATTTGTGGAAAATGTCGACTGACAATGGCAATTAACATTAATCTGCGACATTTTTGATTGTTTTCCTTTGTAATTTATCAGTATATGGACACAAAAGATAAGATGTCAGTACAAGCATGAAAGAAGTTGTTCTGCATGAATGTTTGATGTCTTCACACTCTGGTTTGTAATTGCCTATCAAAGACATGAGAATGTTAACATGTTTTACTTGTCCACAGGCACTGTGTCAGCTAACATACATTTACCATTTGCTGATGTCTGTTTTTGGCCTTGTTGCATCCAGCTGACAGAAATAAAACCCATGTCCGGGATTACTTCACCAAACTGCCACTGTCATCTTTCTTGCTGCGAAAGCGTAGCATGCACTTGTTCTGGTTCTAGACGCAATTCCAGGCATAATGCTAACACATTAGGTTTCAAATTAGATTAACAGGTATCAAATGCAGTCTATTTCGCTTGCACTCTCTTGACTGAGATGATCGATAATTTTCAAGGTCACTGGATTCAAGCTTATTTTGCCAACTAGAGATTTAACAAATTTATATGTGATCGATGTTGACTATTTTCAGTTTAAAAGCATCCAGATTTCAAACAAGTGAAACCACTCATTTGTCATTTGAGTTTGTAGCACACTTTAGGATCATGAATTTGAAGTCTAAAGTTTGAAATAACTTCTGAATTGCTTGTTTACTTGTACTATATTTTTTTTTCATTTGAAATAAGGTTTAACAAAAATGCATACATATTAGACATGTATTCCACAGATCAGATGATATATGCTGCTCAGCGTTCAAAATAATTGTTGGCCCGGAAGCCCAGCGCTAGTTGTTATTGTATCGGGCGGGCAGTTTTAAATATTTGCAGGCCCTTGTTGCCTTCAGTGAATTATGTGTCATTTTTGTGGTTTTCAACCAGAATCTTTCCCATACTTTTCTAGTAATGTTCAAGAACGATTCATGATTCGTTAATGATATGGCAACATCATTCTGTACTAAAATGCAAATTTATCTCTGCGCCACAATCTTCATTCATTTTGTAGAAACAGTGTGAAACTGTGTCCAGTGTAGTGTGTTTTGTCTTTATTGGTATGACTTGAACAAAATAGGCCGGTAGATTATAAAACCTGCTGACAGCAGCAGGCCCAGATGTCCAACTTGCAAATTAAAGTATTGCAAACACTGATACTGCTTATTAGTAGTGTATTTGCTCATGTTCTCATATTCCTGAATCATAAACCAGGTTCTCTGACAAAAGTATTCTCAGTCTATTCTTTTAAATCTGACCAATTCTTTCCTGTGTTTCTAATCCCTTGTCCACCTACATATTTTATTCTAACATGGAATACTACAAACTTTTCTTCTCTCAATTTTCACCAACACTGGGGTAATTAATGCACTTACACAATTCTAATAAAGTCCCAAGTCAGAACCTTATCTATATTTATTTAAAAACAATTCTGCAGCAAAACAACTACATACACATCAGAAGTTAATTTGAAGACTATGTATTGAGATCAATTTCAGAATCTCATAAAATAATTTATTTAATGAAAATCATTTTATTTTGTTTTTATATTTTTCCTCTTGCCCATTTTTTTACTTTACTTTATGAGGTTGACCATGAGAAACACATGAAAGATATGATTGCTTTAACTATCATAGACTAAGTCTCCAGTGCTTGGAACATGTGAAGATCTGGGTTAGAGTTGATTTTAAGTAACTCATGCTGGTTTTAAGAGGTGACAAAAGGGATCGGGGGGTGCAACGCACCGTCTTGATTGACACATTTCGTTGTATCTCAGTTGCCTAGATTGATGCTCATGCTGTTGATCACTGGATTGTGTAGTCAAGACTTGATTATTTACAGGACGCTGCCATATAGCTGGAATATTGTCGAGGAAGGCATCAAAAATGAATAGCAAACCAACCAACCTTGTTCTGATGGTGGTTTATAAGGAGAGTGTATCAAGGCCCAATTCCTGAAGCATCCCAGGACGTTGAATCACACAGTCCATGGTTCAACTCACATCTCAACTCAAACATTATACAGCTAATACTCATGCATCAATATAACTTTGGCGTACTCAATATTGACTGTCAAGATTACTACTGACATGAAACAAAAACATTCCCTTTTTCTTTAGTTGGCAGTGGAAGGATTGGTAAACTGAATTTGCTGGACCGGAAATCAAACTAGTTCTATATAATGAAATAACTTTGGGCAATATGGATTGGTCTGGACAGGTGGGTTTGACCTAGACTGTTGAATCAATGAGGATTAGATTTAAAGTCAGTCAAATGACCATTAAACGGCTGGTGAACTTTGAAGTGTTAATTCCACACTGTGACTTCAACAATTATGTCGCTACAGATATTACCTCTACAAAATTGATTTTTCTTTAATTCTATTTAATTTGTCCCTGTCTCCAAATACATTCTCATCCAGAAATTGTTTTTCAATTTTTTTCATATTTGAATCTGGTATATTGTGTTTGGAGAAAGATGTCAATCATTATCTGCTTTTAGAAAAAGTAATATTGTTATTTCAGCTGATAAAGCAATTTTTATGATAGCTTTCATTTCAATTTTTCATCATATTTCCACTGACCTTGAACAACACTTGGCAATTGCTCCAGATTGGATACCTCCTGCAGCATGTTAAATCACTCATGCTTTTTTTTTGTCCATTGTTGATCACGACTGTCAACGGACACATGTCTACAAGAACATGTCTCATTGCTGCTGAAGTGTTCTTTGTCTCCGTTAATGACAGCACTTATTGACAGTTGGTGAGTGACATTGTTGTTCTCTCTGTGAGCAGTAATACAATAAAATTATAGCCTGCTCTCAATGCTTTGGAGCCGGGATCACATTGTGAGTGTGAACAGTGATGTCAATTGGTGGACAATTGGTTAAAAGGCCTCTAGGTTGTCTCAAATGACAAAACGAATGAATATAAGACTTGACAGTGTTGTTTATTGGTCAGCCTAATGTTACAGTAGCATGTTAAATCTTTTTAAGCACAGACTACTTCTACTATCCAGCAGCAAGTGAAATCCAATAATTAATTTCATCCATCACTGGTTCAGAGGGTCTCATTCATTAGGTTGTGTATGTAACACATTCAAGTGACAATTGCTGGATACTGAGAGGACACTAAGCTTGAGGGCGGGTATTGAAGGTCATTCAGGCTCGCAAATGGCTGATTCAGGTGGCTATGATTCTGTAACTGCACCAGGGAATAGAAGGATGCTCAGGGCTGTTGACTTTTGGTCTGCAGTCTGCTTAAAGGTCAAAAATAGTCTTTCGGCTTGCTGGACAATTAGCTTGTACTCATGTTGGAGGTTATCCGTTAATGTGGATAAAGAAAAAGGAAGAAGTCTCGCTAAACATGGAAAGTAAGCCAGCTAGAAGGGTCAGACTAATCAATTGACAGAGATTAATTCTGAAGATGTGTTGGATGGATATAAGATCTCCAGCAGAGGAGGTTTTCACACTGATTAAAGAGGATGGTAATGGATTGATTGGTTTGTTTTTGTCATCATACACTTTTAGCATGAACATTGATGGGTTAGTCTGGTGGGTGAAGCATTCACCCTTGGGTTCATCATTAGTACAGTGTTTAAAGCCTATTTCTGACACCCCTGTTGTCATATATGGAATATTAACAAATGTGACATAAGTGATTTTTCTAACAGTCTTTTGGAATATTCCACCAGTATGTGCCATGAGCTTCATGAATTTGTACCTACAAAATCAAATACATATCTTCATTGCAAGGATCATATTCTTTGAAAACTAGGCTACTCCCCACCTCAATGAAATGACACTCACTCACTCACTCACTCACTCACTCACTCACTCACTCACTCACTGAAGCCAGTTCATGTACCATGAAAGAAGTTATTTTTGATAATATGGATGCAATCACATTGTCAGATGAGGCAAATTTGAGACTGATTCAGATTTATAGTGTGTGGATGCTTCAGATTTTGAAGATTGTAATTTGAGAATTATACAGATTATTAGCTTCAGGAAGTTTTGAGACTGGCATACAGTGTAACTTCATTTAGAGATTATAAAGTAAACCCTCCATCAGTTGACCTGATCGTGGGTGTTACCTGAAAGTGCTCTGATGGTCTTAGGATCATGATCAAAACGTTTTCATCAGAAATTAATTGATTGGCTTTGGGGGGCATCCAACTGTCTGCCCCCTTTTAATGGATACTGGATGAAAATACCCTGGTGTAGACCAGTGACCATCTGTGCCAGGAAGTATGCCTGAGATCCAAAGTAATTCACTGCAGAACTAGTGCCAGAGGATGACAAGCTTGAGATACAGATTAACACTATAACTGATGACTGCTTGGAGGCAGGGCAGATGGCAACAGTCACTTAGTGGGCAAGTCTTGAATTGCAGTTGGCTGTAGATTGGAGCACACTGGTGAAAGTTACTGTCTGTGATGGGTGGTTTGGTTAAGGGAGAAAATGTTTGAATAGGAAAAACGGGAGATGCTCCTTGTGGCAATAATTGGATATGACTTGAGGAAGCATTGATAGGATATGACTAGTTGTAATGAGTTGTACCATATATGGCAATCCTGAAATATCTCATCTTGGCTATTATGGAATGTAACTACAGGTGTCAAATATAGGATGTGACTTGTGGTATCATTAAGTAGACACAACTGTGGCAATAACTGATTATTTCTGGTGGTGATTGGAAGAGATGATGGCAGTAACTGGATGTATCTGGTAATGTTGGAAAGAGACAGTGGCAATAACTGGATATGATTGACAGTGATAGGAAGTGACTTATGATTGGCAGTGATAGGAAGTGACTGTGACAATAACTGGATATGTCTTGTAATGATGGGAAGTGGCTGTGACAATAACAGGATATGAATGACAAGTGATAGGAAGTGACTTATGATTGGCAGTGATAGGAAGTGACTGTGACAATAACTGAATATGTCTTGTAATGATGAGAAGTGGCTGTGACAATAACTGGATATGATTGACAATGATGGGAAGCAACTGTGACAATAACTGGATATGTCTTGTGATGATGGGAAATGACTGATAACTGGATATGACTTGTAAACAATGCTGGGAAGTGACTGTGACAGTAAAAATTTTAGATATGACTGGCAATTAATTGAAGTTGTGATGACTGTGGTGCCAACAATGATGAAAATGATATGACTGTAGCATATGACAAGTTGTTTGATTTTGTAGTCAACACAGTACTGATCAGCAATACAGTAATGCATTGAAACTGATGTTCTAATCCTTGCCTTCTCTTTCCTTTTTGCACAGCTAGACACCTAAACTAGCTCTTGATCTTTGAATGTATATAATTTTGACAGAAACAAACAATACCTTTGAAACTGAAAAGGAGATCCAATGAGATGGGAGATTTCTGAGCCAAAGGATATGAAGACTGGCTACATTGAGGGCTTTAGTGTTGCAGAAAGGACTAGGCAAAAGAGGAAATAATACAGTTTGGGGATTGTGAGATTTGCTACTTTATTTCCAAATGACCCTTACTCACTCAATAGGAGCCAGTCATAGTAAGTGAGTTTAGTTTGACACCTTACTCAGTAATACTCCCCGCTATATGCCGATGGTCTTTAAATAATCAAGGCTGGACAATCAAGTGATCAACACAGCATGAGCGTCGATATGTACAAATGGTATACAATGGCATGCGTGACCCAAGTTATTGAGTTTGATCACCTAGTCATATTAGTCATCTCTCAGAAAAACATGGGTTGCTGAAGACAAATGAGATGGGTCTAATCCAGTCAAGGGCTGCTGTTATTGAGTTACAGTTACCTGTCTTGATTATGGGGCAGCACTCAGTGCAATTATTCCATCCTGACACGAGACAAAAAGTGAAGACTCATAGCATTTACAATCACATCGTCATGAACAAAATTTAACTTTATTGATCATGTTATTACACATTATGAAAAATGTATTTTTCTTTGACCTAATGTTGAAACCCTGAATTGTATCTGGATCTGTTCATAAAGATATATTTAAAAGGATGCCTTATATTACCAGGTAGGTTTTGAAGAAATCCTATCATCTTCCTTTTGGCTCTTACGTAACAGTATAGTTAATAGTTTTGGGGGAAGAATCTCACAGATTCTGAATCTGAATGCAGTGTACCTCATATTTCATTGTTCTTCAATTTCCCCAGTCTTTATCTTCAACAATGTTTTCACAGTTCTCTATTTTGCAGAAATAACATCATATGACATCACACATTGTTTTCAGGCTCATAAATATTTGTCCACTATTCATGCATACCATTTTAAATGCAAAATCTTAAATGTATCAAAATTTCATCATAAAAATCTACTGAAATTACTCATTTGATTGATTTCATGAATACCTGTTCATTGAAACAAAATCAGAACATAATTGGATATTCTGACATTTTACATTGTTTCCTAGACCGGATGCGGTCATGATCACTATTTGTGCTGTGGGGGATATTGTGTTGTGATGAGGATTTCATAAAAATATTCAAAAATATATATGCTCACAAACAGAAGTGGATCAATATTTTTTGACGAAATAGAGCATTGCATTTCTAAACGAGGCAAAATATCAGCTGCATCATCAAATATTTTTCATTCAGCATCATGGCAAATGCAAATATAAGGTTTGTAGCAACTGTTTCACTTCTTTGTTGCCTTATTTTGTGAAAGTAGACAGTGAAGAGTGAAACAAATGAGATATATTTTGCTGAAACAGCAGCACACCTACACATGAAAGTTGTTTTGTGATGTACTGCAGGCAACAACCCACTCACTTCATCAGCACAGTAAACATTTTCCAATAACACTTGTCCAATGGAGTTTCATATGTTCCTGTGGGTGTTTGTTTTCAGATGAACGATGACTTGCCTCCTTGTGAAGCCATCAGTGGGGTTGGACACCCTCATCTGTTCATGCATGTCTGTTATTTTTTTCATGAATGCCTTGTTCTTTTCATGAATGCCCATAAATTTGCATGACGCCATGGAATGTTTTATGAATTAGTTTTCATTAATGCCTGTTATTTTACATGAATTCATGTAATAGTTCATTATATGAGTTTTCATTAATGCCTAGCACTTTTCATGAATGCCTGTTATTTTCCATTAATCCTTGGTATGTTTCATGGATGCCTAATTGTTTTCATGAATGAGCCTTATTAATTTCAGTTGTTCAGAAATAGTTTTCATGATTAGTTTTCCTGATTGCCTACTCCATACTGACTGATGAACAGATGTTTTATGTAGAGTATGAATTGTGTGAAGAATGCTGCTTTCAGCAGTGATTTCTAGCATTTGGAAAGAGCTTTATTACTTTCAGTTGTGCAGAAATCATTGATAGAGACCTACAGTGTTTGTGTTGAGCATGAGTGGTGATAATATTCAATGACAGGCGATGCTGTAGGAAGATGCTGCATCGATCTTGTTGTCTTCATAGTGAGTGAGTGAGTGAGTTTTGTTTTACGCCTCACTCAGTAATATTCAAGCTATATGGCAGCGGTCAGTAAATAATTGAGTCTGGATCAGACTATCCAGTGATCAACAACATGAGCATTGATCTCCCAGTTGGGAACCGATGACATGTGTCAATCAAGTCACGGAGCCTGACCACCCGATCCTGTCATTTGCCTCTTACAACAAGCATAGTTGCCTTTTATAGCAAGCATGGGTTGCTAAAGGCCTATTCTACCCTGGGACCTTTACAGGTCTGTTGTCTTCATAGCAAAATATATGACTGCTGTGATCATCATTCTCAAAAGCCATTGAGGTGACTGAAGGTTGCAGTTGGACCCTCATGTTTTATGAGAAGACGATATGGTTTGGATGTATTGAGATGATCTATTGCATGTCCACAAACAGAGAAACAGTGGATTGGTGCTTATAATATCAATCACTGGACTCTCTTGTATGGATCTGATTTTTTTTAGATGATAGGAATACCAGCCACTGTGGGGATATTGCACACCTTTTGGGTTCATGTGGTCACATCAGTATCTGATGGTGATTCATAAACACAGCACCAAATTTCACCTAAAAGTTTTGTCACCATACCTCAATAACTGGATTGTCTGGTCCAGAATCCATTGTTTACAGACCAGCGTCATACTGCTATAGTGTTATAGTGTTCCTGGGGGCTCTTGTTGATCACTGGATAGTCTGGTCCAGGCTCAATTATTTGCAGACCGCCGCCATATAGCTTGAATATTGCTGAATGCAGCGTAAAACTAAACTCACTCACTCACTCACTCACTCACTCACTCACTCACTCACTCACTCACATGGGTACAATGTCTGAATCCCATTCCTAGTGTCTCTCCACCATGGTGTCTGCTAGGAGAATGCTAAAGTCAGTTTAAGATCATACTCATTCACTTGCTGCTTTAAACAGAGATTTCTTATAGAAAAGGTTTTGCTTCTAGTTATACAACCAACAACATTTGTCAGCTTTAGAAAACAATGGTAATATACAGATCCAAAAGTAAGATGGCAGTTTGTACAAGAAAAGTTTCAGATGTGTATGATTAATTATGACATATCATATGGTGTACATTGTAGCAGTGATGATTAATGTTGATCGTTAGAGGGATATAGATTTGTATCTTTGTCATTTTCTCCTTTGAAGCATCAGGCCAAGTTTTACATGCATATGTAAAGAGACTCCTGAAGATTATTTTTAGTGCAGTTCTATTCATCTTGATTTATTGATGAATTTGAATACAGTTTCAGATGACAGATTTATGGACAGCTCAGTGGTAATTTGAATCCACTCAGTTTTGTGTTTGGTCTGTAAATTCACAATAAACTGTCAAATGTAGTCAAGTATAACACACTGACTTATGATGTAAAGTGGAAGGAGAGAATATCATGAACCCCCACTGCTCAACCATTATAGTGAAGAGCATAAGGTTTTTAAGACATCAAAGTCTTATGGATTGTTGTCAGCTTCTTAAGCGTTTGTAACTATGTTTCAGATTAAGTTTTGCCCTTTCTTTAGGTGAATGATATTTTGATGAGTGACATTCAAGTCAGCAGTGACATTTTGTGTCTTCTAACATGATCTTACCTGGCTAATGCTGTTGTCATCACACCATGATGTGATGTGGCTTGTACTGTTGTCATCACACCATGATGTGACCTGACTCATGCTGTTGTCATTACACAATGATGTGACCTGGATTGTACTGTTGTCATCACACCATGATGTGACCTGGCTTGTACTGCTGTCATCACACCATGATGTGACCTGACTGATACTGTCATAACACTATCTTGTCATCACACACTGATGTAACTAATGTGATGCTGTTTCATTAGCCAGTGATGGGACTGTGTCACCTTTTCTGGATGTGACGTAGCACACTGCAAATACTCCCATCTTCAAAATGAATGGACTCATGTTTTATCTGATCATCCCCCAGCCTCACTGTTCAATGTCTTGATGTGTGTAATAAGTGGGACTAACTCTTGTTTTGAGTGTTTCTAAAACTGAAATCTTTCCCTATCTGATAATGATCTGTGTGCTGAGGGGACTTGCAGATTATGTTGTGTTCATCAGATTCCATGCCTAATACAATTTGTCCTAATAGCATTATCTCAGTCTGATGCAAATGTGAAGGATTATATTTTTTAAATTGTTAAAATTGAAAGCAGAATAAAGGTAATGCTAAGAATTCTGTTAGTTTTGATTACTTCAATTTAGAAGAATTAAATGTGGCTTATTGACGCGTGTTGGTGCTCATCGAACCGACATCATCCTTTCAGTGTGAATTGCACTAAAATAGCAGGTGAACATATTTTTAGACTGCTCAGAAGGATAAATCGTGTCATCTTTGGGTGAAATGCTTGGCCCCATCGCCAGTACCAAATGACGTGGAACTGCAGCAGACAGCCTGACAGGTTGTTGTGAGGAAAGCAGTATCGCAATCAGAAGCTTGGAACCTCCATGTCTTCCACTTGGCATGGCACGACCATGAAGCAATGAAAAATTAACTATAATCAATACCTAGTAGAATTATCAGATAGTGCATCACATGAGAACAGTGTATCTAAGGTGGAGAAGACCATCTTAATTTGTTGTCATAATATTAGGGTAGGTGTTGGTTGAGAGCTTGCTCCCGATGGAGCTTTACCTGACAGATCTCAGTGCAGAAAGGACAGCCTGCTAATTTTGATGATGGACCAGCTGTTATGAACATCATGTAGATCAACTTGGACACGAATCCGTGCTCAAGTATTCCAATCAGTTGTGATAGCATTGAAATGATATTAAATAGCCAATGAATGTTCTCAGAAGTTTTAGTCAAAGTATGCCCTTTTTTTTCTATTTCAAATGTTCAGTGGGGAAGCACAGTGGTTAAAGCATTTGCTCATCACACCAAAGGCCCAAAAGTTTCTGGTGTCCCGCTGCTGTGATATTTTGGGAATATTGTGCAGAGTGTAAAACCCAACTCACTCACTCACTCTCTTTCAAATGATGAGGTAACATAATTGATAATAGTAATAAACAAACAGGTATTCTTTTTAGTAACATATTTATTTACACAATATAAAACCATAAATCATACTTTAAATGTTTTTATTGTCCACTGAAGCAGTTTTGGAGCTGTCGCTTTTGTGCTTGCAATACTTACAATACTTCCAACACAATACCTAAATACTTACAATGCCTTCAATGCTTGCAATGGTTGCAGTGCCTACAATGCTTTCAGTGTCTTCCATGCTTACAATATTTACAATACCTAATGCCTTCAGTACTTGCAGTGCTTGCAGTGCCTACAATACTTTCAGTGTCTTCAATGCTTACAATGCTTACAATGCTTCAATGCTTTCAATGCTTTCAATGCTTACAATATCTTCAATACTTACAATGTTTACAATCCAGCTTGCAGTGCTTACAATACTGACAATGCCTACAATACTTACAATGCTTACAATACTTACAATGCCTACAATGCTTACAGTGGTTACAGTGCCTACAATGATTACAATGCCTACAATACTTACAATGTTTACAATACTTACAATGCCTAGAATGCTTAAAATGTTTTCAATACTTTCAATGTTTTCAATACTTATGATGCTTACAGGGAAGGTGAAGTAGCTTAGTGGTAAAGTTTAGCATTTGCTCGTCATACCAAAGACCAGGGCTCAATTTCCCTCATGAGTACATGTGTGAAGCCCATTTATGGTTGCCCCACCATGATATTGCTGGAATATTGCTAAAAGCAGTGTAAAGATAAAACTCGCTCACTCACTACAGGGGTTAAAATATCCCATTGCCCGAAGCCCGGGGACAATTCATTATTCATTTGGGGCAATCAACAAATGGTATCTTACTTGTCTGTGGGCTGAATAATTTTTGCTCACAGTTTCAAACTGCATATAAACTTAGATTTCATGTCATATCTTCTCAAAATGTAACTATCAGATTTCACAATGATAATAAAGTAGAGTTCTCTTTCTTTGCTATTTATCACTTCTCAATAATTAATCCACTAAACATAATATTAACATCAAATTTCATGTTGCTTTCTTCTTTCATAACTACATCATCATCATCATGTCATAAAAATCCGAGCAAGTGGAAAATTAGTAAGGGCAAGTTACTTTCTTAAAGTCACTTTAAGTGTGGCAAGTGACTTTTATGAAAAAAATATTGAACCCATGCACTACAATGCATATAATACTTCCAGTACCTACAATACTTCCACAACAACTCCATGGAGTGATTTGTGTGCATGAGAGTTTGTATTAGAGCCCATCGTGTGTTCGAGTTTCTGAAAGACTCATCAATGTTAAAGAAAACATTTTTCTGTTTTGGAAAGTTTTTTCTTCTCAATGAAGTAGGCGAGAACTAAATGCTTCCATCAGAAATCATCTATTTGATCTTAATTCAGCTGGTCCGAGATACTTTCGACAGTCAATATTGAATATGCACATCATGTTTATGAACACATTGCTGGTAATGATTACGGAGGTGCCGTGAACAAATAAATCCATTAGACAGGAAATAACTGTTTCCTACACACTTGCAATATTTGAGAGTGATTTTCCACATCTTGTACACTTTCATAACTTGTATTTGCAGTAACTTCATGAAACTTTGCACAAAAGTCCTATCACAGGGTGATTTCCTTTTGATGATGGTCGCCTTGACCTACATTTAGGACAAGGTCATGAGTTAGGTTTTATGCTGCTTTTAGCTACATTCCAGCAATATCACAGAAGGAGACCCCTAAAAGGAGCTTCATGCATTGCACCCATGACTATCATGCTATATACAGTCAAATCACGATGAGTTAAACGCCAGCATCTCAAATATTATGCATAACTCGGAGAAGCTGTCAGTCCCAATCATTGTTTTGACCATCATAGACATACCTATGTCTCGAATACATTGATAAGTCTGAATTTATGACTTGGTCCCCAGCAATTTGACTCATTGGGATTTGACTGTGTTTGTTTCAGCACAATCATAGACCAGACAAAGCCTTGAGTGTCACCATTCAGTACATGTATAGACGGTCATACTTGTGCATTTGGATGTTTCGCACTGAACATCAAGATGTCATTGAAGCAGAGAAACAATGAGTTTAAAGAACGATTGTTTGTCTGCTCCTATGACATCTTCAAGTTCAAAGCGAAATGTCCAAATGCAGTAATATCATGTTCTGTTTGTATAATATGTCCTCTTATGTTGCATTAATTTGTTTTAGTGAGTTTGTTCAGAAAGTAGAACAGACAGTGGTTTAGAACGGAGATGGGGAAAATATGGAATTGACCACGTCGTCAGTGTTGAGCCCCTGTATTTCTATCCTAAGCTTACTTGGGTATATTAAACATGACAGAGACAAAGTGTTTACGAATCATTATGACATAACGATAATAGCCAGTGTTCACAAAAAAAATGAGAGCGTATCCTTCCGCACCAGTGGCATTCATACGTCATGAATGCTCCAATCAATAATTAGCAAGGTAGCCTGTAAATAGTCATGTACAGTAGTTTATAGCATGAGCAGAGCTAGGTTACATCGGAATCTTGTAGTCCCTGGGTACCTATGAAGTTCAGCACTATGTTGATCAGAGATAGAATTATTTTCAGCATTTCATGCTTTCATAAAAGGTGTTGATAAATCCCATGTGTGTAGATTGATTCTCATGATGTCAGTCACTCGATTGTGTGGTGCAGCTTTGATTATTTCTAAAACACATTATAGCTGGAATATGACGATTCAACAACAGTCACCCATAATCCCCATTAGGTACTTATCCTCTTGCTGTAGATACAGTTTAAAAAGTTTTCTCAATGTTTTTAGGTTGTCTTGATTGTTATACTACAAATGTCTATATACCACTCAAAAGAAGTAAAGGATCACCCATTTCTTTAATGTCACTGTAGTCACGCCGTTGATTAAGAATAGTGTGAAAGTATGAAGTGGTTCTAAACTTCCTTTTTTGAGTATTATATACTGTGACACCTGAAAAGAAGGTGTAGGAATTTAAAAAAGATGATTGATGATCTTGTATTGAACCACAAGACCTTGGAACTTTGTGGAAATAATCATGACGGTCTGTAGAATCAGGTTGTGGTTCCTATGTATCATAATCAGTAGGTAATCATCTGTGTGTGTTTTTTAGCTTAGTTTCAGGAACTATATATGGTAATCAACCTTTCTCTTGAACAGCTTGATGGATGGAGCTGAAATTTCTTGAAGACGTATCTGACTATATGAGCATTCAAGCTTTTACTGGGTTTCAAATTTGAAATTTTAGACTCTCGTGGAATTTTTACAAAAATGTGTTTATTCAGAAGAATTAGATAATTGCTGGGACCAAACTGAAAGTTATCTTTGATTAAATGATGTGAACTAGATACAAAGATATTGACATTATACTTCTAATAATGTCAAGAATATAGTACTTATTTATGGCAGTCCAATTACGTGTATTTCTCTTACAGCACAACATAACCTTTGTATATTTTCTCTCATGATTTAGCAATACATTGTGTTTTCACTTTTCTCCCTGTTCGTTCAGGCAGAGAGACCTCATAAATTAAATAGGTTATGTAATTTTCAAAAAAATGAAAATCACAGATGTTGTGTGATTCTTTTGTGTCAAGTGTAGACTGTTCACTGAAAACTTACATTTTTACATTTTAATTCACTGTATTAACTCTATCATGTGCGTTATAATCATCAAAGTTCAAAGACACGTGCAGTCTGAGCATATGTGCTAGTTTAAATGCAGCATTGATATCAAAGCATAAAGTTGAAAATTGCAGTTTTTTTATATTTTATTGAACGCAATTTCTGACAGGGAGCAGATGTATTATGTATGCATTTTCGTTAATTTATGGATGTTTATTAACTTTTAGTTTGTGTTGAAATCACTTTGAAGTGGTAGTTAAATAAGATGATGGACATATCACAGTATGAAGTACAGATACTCACTTCACAGATTCATGATCATATATTATGTTGTAGATAATAACAACAGCCACAATGTGTATCAAATGTTGCCAGTGATAGTAATTTGAAAAGTTTCTTTTCCTTTAGCCCGAATTCTGGTATTTTTTTACATAACAATCTTGTGTAACAAGTAATTCAGTTGTTCTGGTTGAATTTTAATTGTGTTCTCCATTGGCTGGTAATAAAAAATCAGCTGTATGTCAGGGGAAATGTCTAATCATTGAAAACATTTCCTGTTCATGGGTATCTGTCTGAATTGCTGATTCGCTGATGAGGTAGTTTAACTGTTTTAAACCTCTTGTCGATAGCTACCTCACTGTTCGGTGACAGTTACAGATTAAATATGAAACGAATCAATTGAACTTGGGAGAGGTCGTCGCACTTGTGTACTACTTGTGTTACAACTGTTTTAGTTGGTAAAAAAACTAGTTTGGTGTACTTTTTCAAGTGTGTGTTTTATGTTGAAATGTTTGAGACTTAATTAAATTTAATGCTGAAGAGAAAACGTTAAAGAAAATTGTTTTCTTTTTTGATGGCACTCTTTCTACTGTCTTATGTTATAAAATTTGCTTACTGAAACAGAGACACTCATTAACTTCACTAATTAATTATTCAGACTCTTCCCGACTGACTGCACCCAGATACTCAAATGTGCGTGCAGGATTTCGTAAAGGATAAAACAATGCTGAGGGAACACGATCTCAGACTCAGATGGCGGCCCACTGAATGGCTTATCACTTCCAGGAATTTGTTGTCTGTTTTTTTAACTCTTGCATCTTCTATCTACATGTACTGATGTGAATATGCGATCAAAGAATTAAGTTGATTTTGCCATGTGATACATTGAATGTTTATGTGAATATTCTTGCTGTGTGTTAGAGAATTTCACCCTTTATATTGCTATCAAATAAATTAACTTTAACCTTCAAGGCTCATTCAGTCTGTCAGTCCTTCAACAGATTCAGTTTTTAGTGGTAATTCCAGTGTTAAAGGTACTGCTTCACTAGGTTGATGTATCATTTAATTATTATGTCATGATATCTAAAGCCATCCTAGGGGTCTGCAGATATCACACAAGCAATATCTCCTTGTGGGCAGTGAAGTAGCCTGGTGGTTAAAGCGGCCACTCATAACTCTGAAGACCCAGGTTCAAATCCAACATCTGTACAGTGAGTGAAGCCTATTACTGGTGTCCCCAGCTGTGATATTGATAGAACATTGCTAAAAGTGGCATAAAGTAATAGTTACTCACTCAGTATCTCCTGCGGAGATCAGTTCTTGGAGAACATAGTGAGTGAGTGAGTGGGTGAGTGAGTGAGTGAGTGAGTCTAGTTTTATGCCACACTCAGCAATATTCCTGCTATATGACGGCGGTCTGTAAGTTGAGTCTGGATCAGATAATCCAGTGATCAACAGCATGAGCATTAATCTGTACATGTGGGAACCGATGACATGTGTCAACCAAGTCAGCAAGTCTGACCACTCATTTCCTGTTAGTTGCATCTTACAACAGGCATATTCACCTTTTTATGGCAAGCATGGTTTGCTGAAGGCCTATTCTACCCCAGACCTTCACGGGTCTGGAGAACATAGAGGATATTATGTAAGTGCCCATGTCATATTATGTTTTGGAAACAAGTGCCTGAATGTTGGTATTTCCTGAGCAAGAGCACTACTGTAATATTCTGTTTATTACCAAACTTGAAAAAGGACACCCAAATGTACTTTCAAACATAGGCTGGCTACCCACTGTCGCTTGTAGAACACTGTATTTCAGAAGAAGCGTGATGTCATAGCATTGCTCATGACATCATGCTACCATGACAAAGTAATATTTTGTCTTAGGGCATTATATGAAAAATATGAACCCCATATTTGCACCCTAGTAGAACAAAAATGTTTAGTATGACCTAGTTTCAAGATTGATATTTTTGGACTGAGAGAAAAAAATCGTGACCAAGCCAATTAGATGATTCACATTTGAATGAATATAGTGTCTACCAAATTAGGTCTAGTCTATACATGCCATGATGCCAACAGTCTTACATGAACACACTAATGCATCAGTGACTTTGAATGGATAGACCAAGCCAAATTAAGATCATGCTTTAATGCCCCCATCGTTTACCGGATACTTTTATTATCACAAGCCTTGTCTGGTGACCTTCAGAATAGGATGAAATTGAGACAAGTAGCTCCCTAAAGTTGATTATCACTGAAACCTTTTTTATTCCACTGCCATTATAAGCAAGAATGTTTCACTGATCAATATCTTGATATTGATGTGGTTCTGATGTGGTATTGATGTGGTATACAGATAGGGCTCCAGTGATGACTGTCCAGGAGAACCACCTGATAGCTGGCAGATGGTGTCCAGGTAGACTCAGCGGCCATATTGTTTGATCAGTGAGTGACTCATCCATGACTGTCAGTGGTTTGATTGGGTGATGAGACAATGATACACTTTCATCTCTTCCTGCTTTGTTCAGTGTCTATTTGATAGCCTGCTAATGTGTTTGTGTTAGGTTTGATGGGTTAAAGATATGTTTACCATGCAGACGTCTGTATCTTGCTATTTTGGCTGGACAAATTTGCGTTACTTTTGAAAATTCCAAAATTATAGAACATGGCAAGTTCCATTTCAGTTAGCTAAACTTATCCTAGGTTCCTACATTAGAACAGTATGTGATACTCCTAAATAAGGGTTGTGGTACCAGGTCCTTTGTCTGTCTCACAGAAAGTGAACCATATTATTTTCCCCATAGCCAAGGCCTTCCTGCAGTGCTACTTAGGCTCTAAATAAAGCAAGTCAGTATTTCCCCAGGTTGTGAATCTCTGTCTGGCCTTGGACTCCTTTTAAATTTTAATAAGTTTATTGTAATCAAAATTATATATTGAGAGTCTAAGCCTTATCCGAACAGGTTCTTGACAGTTGAACCTGTCCAGTTTCATTTCTTGACTGGCATTCTAGAAGTTGGAGAGTCAAAAATTAAAGATTCAGATTTATGGAGAACAACTTATTATTTATTACATTTAAGTAATTCTTATGTAGATGCACGTAGATTCTTCCTCTGCATCCATTTTGTCCAACTTGTAATGGGAACTTTTGGGCAATGGTGTCAGAATGTCTAATGAGGACACTTATATAGTGCTGAACTCTGTGCTACAGGGACATCCTCTAAGCCCATACAGCATGATGGGCATTATTACCCCGGATAACCCAAGCTAGCTGTAAGGTGCTGGAAGGTTAATAATCATGTGACTTATCTCACTGGGTACCCATTTGCTGCTGGGTGAACAGAGTCAATTTTGAACAAATTCCCATTCCTAAGGTGAGACCACGTGTCAGGTGTGCTTCATTGTGGGTCGGGACAGAAGTCCAGGAAACTCTCAGGAGTCAAGCTGTCACACATGGTCACCCATCCAATGACTCTCTATGACCAAGGTTGCTTAACTTCAACTGATGTGTGACCTGAGCTCTATGCACAAGACAACACGCCATCACCCAAATGTTTAAACTGATCAACTGCATCATTGCATTCAGTGTTTCTGCCTATCCTGTCAACCCTGATGTGCTATATCCCAACTCCAGGTGGTGGGATAGACTAGTGATTGTAGCATTTGCTTGTGACTCAGACATCATGGATTCTATTCTCTACACGAGTACAATGTGTGAGGACCTTCTCAGGTGTCCCTAGCCAAGATATTGAAAGAATATTGAGAAGAGGGTATAACGCCATAGTCACTAAAACCATACTGACTTATCCTGACTCACTTCATCTGCAATATCTGGGCAATGAGGTAGCCTACTGGTCTTCACGACAAAGACCCGGGTTCGATTCCGAACATCGGTACAAAGTCCATTTCTGGTGTCACCTGCCATGATATTGCAGGAATATTACCAAGAGTGACGTAGAACTAAATTCTCTCACATAATTACAATATCTGCCATATTGCATTTAGCATATATTCACCATGCTACAGTCAGCATCCCCGTAACAACTGGGATGGTTAGAAGTAGTCTTCAGGAACCCATGTTTGTCATAAGAGGTTACTATCAGGATTGGGTGGACAGGCTCACTGGCTTGGTTGACACGTCATCATATCCCAAGTGTGTAGATCAATGCTCGTGCTGTTGTTCATTGGATTGTCTGGCCAGCCTCAATTATTTACAAACTGCCATGTAGCTTGAACATTGATGAGTGTGGAAAAAAATACAAACCAAAACCAACTGCCATAAAAGTCTGTGGATAATCTCTACAAACATGAAGACTTAAAACAATTTCTATTAGACAATCTGATCAATGGCATTTACTAGTGACAGTGCAAGACACATTTGTTTTTATATAAAAAGTTAAAAACCCCAACACATTTTTTTGTTGACTTTTTGAAATTGGAATCTAGTTTATTATTCATCTAAATGAAACTAATAATCAACTTGATGATTGCATGGGAGAAACACTTCTGTGCAACATCAGACAAAAAATGCTTCCTTATTTAGGCAGCATTTGTGAATGGTAGGTGCTTCTAAAAGGATAGAACATTATATCTCTTTCTTTGTGAACACCTGATGTCATTGCTGATTTTCAGTTATCCAGTCATATCATGTTCATAATTATTTTACCCTTTACACCAAAAGGAATCTTTTTCTGAGGATTATCAAAACCGGGTATTTTTTGGCACAGGTGCTATAATTATATTCTTGATATTTTACAAAAAGAGCATTGTAGAATCAGCATATGAGTAATTACTTGTAAATATCACAGAAAAATGTTTCAGTTTCATCAGCTGATACCTGTTCACAACTACTTGATCTCTGAAAACAAATTTAACTTGTGTTATATGGTTTTGATAAGTGCCCTTTTGTCATTTCTGTAACAGCTCATATCACTTTTTCAGGAGAAAGTGGTGAGACAGATTGTGACAGCACACAACACAGTCTTGCTGAATGATTCACCGATTTCTTGAAAGAAACCTATGAGAAGTGTTTCAGAGAAAGAACACATTGATATTGTCACTGTTCTTCATGATCATTGTCTGACAGGTCTCTCAAAGAGCCTGACAGTTGGAAGGAGACATTGAAAACTCCTCAGAATAGAAATGCTGCATGACATCAGCTGAGATAGCTGTACAAGAAATGTGAAAAGGGAGGACAGAAGGCTCAATATTGAGTTGTGTTAAAATGGAATAAAAGACTGAAATAAAACAAAACTTACAGAAATTGTGTCTTTGTTCGTCATCGTAAAGCTTACTGAGGACATTTTTAATGTTTGTAACAATTATGGGAATTGAGGATTGTGCTTGGGGAGGATGCTCATTGCTTGTGGGTAGGAGTTGTCATCATGGTGTCATTGCTCAGCATTGCATCTTTCAGGTTCATGAGACATCTGTGATTGTGGTTTTGAATCCTAGCTTGCATCAGTAATGGTTTACCAGCATGGAAAATATCTGAAACTAACATCACTTGTGGTGTACTGTAACCTGAGTACTTAAATTAATCAGAATGTGTTCCTCAATATTTCATATTAAAAAATGTTCTGTTACCACAGATGTATCTGTATTGAATGATACTTTTTGTCTCTGTCAATTTATACCTACACCTGGCTTCAACTTGTTATGCCACTTAGGGGTTACAATGATATTACATCACAATGCTTTGATGTCATTGCTTACCATGATATCAGAATCAAATTCCATCCTGTATCTTTCTTCCAGTGAGGTACTTCCACTGTACATTTTACACTAAGCACACCCATTATTTAAAAACTAAAAAAGTGTTTTGAATAATAGCCTCTCACACTTTGTCCTTTGATAAAAAACATGACTTATGAAAGATGAAAGATAAATAGTTGTCAGAAAGAACTTGTTTGAAATAGTGACTGTCAAACGACACTTAGCTGAGATTCAGTTTCTGAATTAATTGAAACTAAAGCATCAGTCTTTAAATCATAAAAAAACTAGAATGAGCCACCTAGTGGTTGATGGACTGAGCATGAATTTAAACACTTTAACCAAATGTCCTAATGACATTGTTTTAATGGCATGAGGTGAATCCTCTTTGGTCCTGAGATATCTCTCCTGGAACGTCCTTGAAATATATGTGATGTAACTTTGGAGGAACTCTGGTTCGTGTACCCTTTATAACATAACCTAGCTCACTACATTCTTTCAGATATGTCATTGGAAAAACAAACTAGGTTATTACTATCAGTTGATCTATGGTTCTGGCCAGTTATGACTGTGTCAACTTCCAGTTTTATTGCACCTCAGATAATTGAAGCTTTCAGATGGTGTAGATGGGGAAAAGCTATAGACTTGACTCTTGCAACTCTACCATACAAATCACTGCCAGGAAAGTTCATACCAATGTTTTTGCATATATACAGATGTGTGAAATGTGAACAGAATTTCTCGTGGAGTCTTGAACTGAGAACCCTCATCTGCAGATAGCAAGCTAATGAGATAAATGTTTGTGCACAGTTTGTACTTCTTTATGCATAGCGGTTCACATTCCTATACTTCATTTGCATGAACGGCTGTGGTATCAGGAATAATCCTTCAACTTTCCATATTCACAGAACGATGGTCTCCTCAATCTTGTCACTCTGTAGCTTCTTGATTCAGATGATGCCTGGATTTCACTCATCTCAAAACTTTTGTAGTTCATAATACTTTCTGCTGTAGTAGTATGTCAAGATGACCTTGGTAGTATTTTGTTAACTAATATGTTACATCCTTTATCCTTTTCATGCTTTGTGGTATTTGAACTGTGAATATGTTAATGCTAAATACAGTCCTCATTTATTTTGTAGAAACATTTGTCATCAACATTGATATTACCTTCATGAGGCACTGCTTGATACATGAATATAGCATTTACTTTTTTTGCTAATGGTGCTAGTTGATATCATTCAATAGTGGTTGTCAGGAGTTTTATTTACTGTTCAGTTAATTACCACGTACTGTTAAAACCTGGATTCCATTGATTCATCTAAGGTGTTCTTGCTGGAAAGTTGGTATTGATGGAAAGTTGTTCTTGCTGGAAAGTTGGTTTTGATGGAAAGTTGTTCTTGCAGGAAAGTGAATATTGATTGAAACTTGTTCTTGTAGGAAACGGGCATTGATTTTCCAGTAGGAAAGTGGCATGGGTATTGATGGAAAGTTGTTCTTGCAGGAAAGTGGGTATTGATTGGAAGTTTTTCCATCAGGAAAGTTGATATTGATTGGAAGTGTTTCCTGCAGGAAAGTGTGTATTGATGGAAAGTTGTTCTTGTAGGAAAGTGGATATTGATTGGAAGTTCATCCTGTGGGAAAGTGGGTATTGATGGAAATTTGTTCTTGCAGGATTGTTTGTTTTGACTGGAAGTTTTTCCTGCAGGAAAGTGACTATTGATGGAAAGTTGTTCTTGCAGGAAAGTGGGTATTGATGAAAAGTTGTTTTTTCAGGGAAATGGGTATTGATGGAAAGTTTTCCTGTAGGTAAGTGGGTATTAATTGAAATTTGTTCTTGCAGGAAAGTGGGTATTGATTGGAAGTTGTTCTTGCAGGAAAATGGGTATTGATGGAAAAGTGTTCTTGCAGGAAAGTGGGTATAGGTGGAGAATTGTGCCTGCAGGAAAGGCTGCTTTACTGAATAGTCAGTCTGCCTGAAAGTCTTGTTTGAAATTTTCTATATTTCAGCAACATTAGTATATGCAAAGCATTTTGATTGCAAATAAATTTATGATAGAAGGTACCATTAAGATTATGTCTGGTTTATGCATCTGGGACATATTTATCCATTGTATATTTGAGGCTTCAAACTTGTGAATACCCACAGATGGAGTCCCACCATATAACTAGTCAGGAGAATCTTTTGAGCTATGACATATGTGGAGGTCACTGTAAGTTGTGCTCAGAAAGACTGACAGAAGATAAAAGAGTGGAGTTAATGAATATTTCATGTTGATTCACCAAGTTTTGTACATCCCAACAGTTGCAACAGGAAACATGTTGTCTGGCCAGGAGAATGCTGGAGCTGTTAGCTTGAGGCAATAGAAGAATTATTTAGGAGGTAATTTATATTGTGCAGATAAGAGTGATGAGTAGTTTGAATGATCAATGATTCTATGAGAAAAGGTATTGATTATGACATGTAAACTGTTATTTCGATATATAGTTTGGAAGAGGTCAAAACAGCTGTGAGACAGACTGTTCACAAGTATGCTAGCGCACCTTTTGCAGGTTGTTACATTTATCAACTAAACATTTCAGAATAATTTTGATCGGCCTCTGCTGTTGTGGCTGAGTGGACAGACTCCATTGTAGATAGTCTGTTACAAATGGTGTGTTGCAGTAACCTATTACTTAACCACTGGTGCTCAGACTTGAACTCAGGGGTTTGACCCATCAAGACAACTAACAGAATCGTGTGGTCAGACTCACCGACTCGCATGTCATCCTATCCCAACTGTGTGTATCAATGCTCATGCTGTTGATCCCTGGATTGTCTGGTCCAGACTTGATTATTTACAGACTGCTACCATATAGCTGAAATGTTGCCGAGGGTGATGCAAAAGTAAACTCATTTACCCAATGTCATTAAACAACAACCAATCCAAACCAAACTTACTGGTTTGTCATGCCTTGCGTTCAGGCTGGAATTCCATGACTTGAATTCCATGGCAATGACTCAGGTAAGGCAGGTACAAAATGGACCTCCCTGCAGACCTCTCTATTGACGTCCTTACCTATCAGATGGTTAAAAACAGAATGAGCCCATGTTTAAAATTGCCAGATACCTCTAAGATAGCCTTTGATACATTTGTATGTTCTCAGGAAACAAGTACTTCTGATGAGGAAACTTTCATTTTCTTGTCATGTATACTATACTGAATACATAATGACTCTAACCTAATTAATGCCCAAATTGGCAAGGCACAAACCCAGCAAGAAATGATGCCAATTTCAGTTATTCTAGAAGAAAGAAAACTCAGATTTACAAAATTTCTGTAAGAAATTGTTGAATTCCATTAAGAGTTATGCATTAAAACGAGATAAAAGATGAAAATAAATCTTAGTTCAAACCTGCACATGAATGAAGATGGGCAAGAAGTTAATGATGCCGTTTTCAATGCTAACATTGGATCCAGAACAGTCTGATATTGAACTTCTTGATCAGGAAATGCCTCTGTTTTGAAAACTGTGTTTTCCGACATGCAATAGATTTAACTCCAAATGAAGTTCACAAAAACTCCTAAACCACATTAAATTGGAAATACATTGTCGGTATGATCTCCCTAAACAGACTCTTTCACCATTCCAGTATCCCAGCTGTTTGGAATAAGGTCTTGGTCATTGATACCTTGGTCATTTGTAGAGGAAACGGTAATGAATCTTCCAAGTTTGGATCACTGGTCTTTAAGAGATGTTTGGCTAAAGTCTTTGAAAAGTGTGTATTTAAATATGTATTTAAATTCTTATAGATTATGCCTGATGACTTTGTTGTTCATTAGCTAACAAATCTCAGTGATAATATTTATACTGTGGAAGATAATGCCAGCGAGATGTTTCCTTTAGTTTTGCTGTGAAGTTTTCTCTGAGTTAGTTAATATTGCTTTATGCTGCTTTGAGCGGTATTCCAGCAATAATGTGACAGGGCACTCCAGAATTGGGCTTCTCACATGGTACCCATGTGGGGAATCAAACATGGGTGTTTGGTGTGATGAGCAAACACTTTAGCCACTAGGCTACCCACAGCCCCTTAGTAACTGTGAAAAGGGAAATGGGCATCTGAAAGTCAGTACCACAGAATTAATACAACAAATTTTAGTTGCTGTTTTAGGACCAGGTTTTAATCCTGATTCAGATAGGATTTACCTGGCAACTATCAGAAAACTGAGTGATGTCATTCATATTAATTATCACTCTTTAACTATAATTTCACTTTTTGATAGTACATCTTCCTTCTCCCCTGATGCAAACTTTCTGTAGGGGAAAGTCCATTCTAGTTATTGTCTGTAAAAGAAAAATATATTCTGCGTACTTGGCTTGTTAACATAAATTGAATTTGTTTTCTTTGTTATTGCATGACTCCCAGCTGAAGCAACTTGTTTTCTGATTAATTGATTTGATCAGTGTCTAGACAGTCGACCCAAAAGATCGATTGATCAATCAGCCCTTCCGAAGATCAATTTTGTCTGATGTTACGTCAGAACCAAACATTGTTTGTTTTTTACAATATCCCAGTTGTAATGTAATCACTTGTTATAGTGTAGGAAGAATGCTAAAATTCAGGATTGATAATGATGTTGTGCCTACTATTGATGGTGGTTTTTAAAGTGATTCCCCAAGTAAGCAATACCATTTCTTCCAGCCTTCCCTGGTTATTTCTCATTGTATGTTCTGGAAAATCTGCCCTGGCGTCATATCATCACATATCTCAGTGAAGAAATGCATACTAAGTTTATCATCACTATGCATACCCACGCAACTCAGTATCAGAGACCCGTGTATGTCCAATGTTTGAATGTACAAGTATCTTTAGTAAATCATATTTCTTGCAAGAGGCAACTAATGTTATCGGGTGGCCAGGATCGCTGACTTGGTTGATGCATGTCATCAGTTCCCAATCTTGCAGATTGATGCTCATGATGTTAATCACTGGATTATCTGGTCCAGACTTGATTATTTACAGACCACCGCCATAGAGCTGGAATATTGCTGAGTGTGGCATACATCTAAACTTGCTGACTCACTCAATATCAGATTAAACTGTGAGTGTATTACACAAGAAGACTTGTGTAATACTGAGCTGTTCCTGACGGAGTATATCAGGATGTGCAGTTTATGTTTAATCACATCCAGCTTTATTATTATAAGTTCACATCACCATGATCAAAGAGAGTTTTTGAAAAGCTAGCGACTCAGGATCCATTTACTTAGATGTTGTATTACATTGTGGGTAAAAGTAAACAATCAAAGAAGTTGAACTAATCTCCAGGGAATCCTTTAAGATTCAAAGCAAGTTTTTTCCAGATCCAAGGTTTAGATGTTTAGTAAACAATCTTTTAACAGTAAAGCCTGATTGATCCTGCAAAATATGTGGGGCTTGAGGAGGATGACTTCCCACTTGAACCCCAAAATTCCCTGGCATAATTAGGATATAATTTCACCATCTCTTTAATGGACATTTATTACAGGTGTCTACTTTATCAAGCCATCTAATCCCAGCTGATGGTTACAGTGTTTTGTATTGACAGTGTTCTTGTCCCGCCTCCTTTAGACACACTGAAGAACGCTCATGTTGATGCCCCATCATGAAAGTGAAGTCATTATCAGACGATCTTTTCTGATTCACCAAGTTTGTGATTAATAGTATCATTACCTGTGTGGGGACACTTGTTTCTGTTGCAATATGCTCATATCATTAATCTTTAAACCTGGTCAGGTTAGATTGAAAATCTGATTTCATCATATTGCCGATAGCCTGAAGGAGATTCATTACACTAGATATTCATTCCAGTGTAGTGGTTTGTCATGAATCACGTGTTTATGAATGTTTCATTTACTTTCATCATGGACAGCAGTCAAGGAGCAGCCTTATATCCACGGGAGCTAGACCCTTAATGTATCATTAAATTCTCTTGAGTCAGGTATTGTATGTTCTAGACTATCATAAGGTTCTTAAAATGCAAGCATGGATGTCAGAGGAATGGTTTAATCTTTAAGGATTTTAGAGTCATTGTCTTACCTTCTTGGCAAATTGCTATTTTTTTTATTGGTGTAGTCCTTTGTCTTTTAGATTGGATAGAAAATTTAGAAATATGCAATCTCTTGGAAAAGGGTCCTCTTTGATGAGAGAAAGCCTAGATGTGAGCAACTAGAAAATATAGCATTTTTTTTCCTTATCAATACAACATGAACCATATTTATGTTGATATGTATCTAATTCATAGGACATACATGGATGTAATTTAGCATGTAGAGCATTATTTAGTATGTTCAATCTGTTGGACGTTTATTATGTTAAAAAACAATCTCCACATCAATGCAATACCTGTCACATTGCATGGGAATCAATTTTGTGTTAGAAAGCATCTTCATGTATTTTTGTAACTTGTTAGTGACATTAAAATCAATATGTCCCTCTTTTGCAGCTTCCATGATAGAAAAATTCATGTGATTGTTTGTGTATTCAAACCGAATCAGAACACAATTGCAACTTTGCCTCATGTTCCTGATGTGAACTGTGGATGAAAGCCTTTCAATAGACCTTTTTATTAAATATTTCTGTGTGTGAATTGTGTCAAAAATCAATAGATTTTAATGGAAAGTCTGAGGAATCACATCATGTAAAGACAATATTAACAGCTTTTTCACTACATTTCTTCCAATTCATCGGGATAATGATCTAGAAAAGAACGAGAACGCCAGACTTGGGCTTTATTTTATTTTACATTACTGAGACAATGTTTTGATAATGCTTTCACTCAGTCTGTCGAGTCTTCATTTGGTTCGAGTAAAAGAAGCACAATACATCATTCCTTACGTCTTTGTTTGAAATGTGCTTTCACAGAAATCCCCCTATTGATTCATGTAGCTGCGATTCAACTCCACAGTGAGCTGTTACTATACATTGTAAGTATATTAGCCATTGTCATGGTCTTTTCAGGGATATGAAGACAACAAATGGATATATAAATTAGATCTATTATATAGAAGATTATAGATCAATATGTAATCATGTCTTTTGCCAGGGATGGTAGGAAATAATATGAAGACCTAATTTTTTCTTGGTAAAAAAATGACTTTATGCTGACCTGGATGTAAATATAGAAAATTGCAGACAACCAGATTTAATGTGCAGTTTCATTTCCCTAAGGGTTCATACAGCGCTAAAACGTACCAGTCTGGACACTGGAATGACTTTTTGAATTATTTGCCGGCTGGAATCTTGGGGATAGAAGCACCTGTCGAGGACGCTATGCTAACATCCTTCTGTGCAAGGAAGATCAATGTTTCATTTGTCATCCTGCAGTACACATCTGTTAGTATCGGCTTTGGGGATTTCATGATTAAAACTCTGGTTGGGCAAAATTGTAAAAATGTGAGTAATAAAACACTAAGAACAATCTTAAGGCTGTTTGTTGTTATCTTGTTTGTCAGGAATTGTGCCTTTGAAAGTACAAGCTTTAGGTGTTGTGATCAATACTGTTTAGGACTGTTGAATTGTCCTATGCATTCAAATGAATGTTTTAGTTGAAAATATACGGAACAATTAACATCAAAGTGACAGTGGGCTTCAATAAGGGTTTAGATTAGAGATTGAAGTAGAGGGAAATAGCCACTGATAAATTTAGCACACAGATTTTGTATTTTTACAAATTGCTGTGTTTGAAGATGGTTAATCCTAGGATTAATTAATAGAATTATTTTTTAACTTGTGGTTCCTTCTTTTGAACATGTGTTGATTATCACACTTGGGGCAGTTTGATTCCTAGTGTATGCAGACAAGATCAGTATATTCATTGGATAGGCAAATGTATATGCATGTCATACAAGACTATCCAATATATTTGTGATTGCAACTGTTAGATTGAGTTTGTTGTTATGCAATATTCCAGCATAAAGGCAGCAGTCTGTAACCTATAACTACGCATGTGGGGATTGGAAGCTAACAGACCAAGAATCTGTATGATCAGCAGATCCTGGTTACATCAAAGTGATGCAACTGGCAACTGGCAACTGGCAACTGGCTATCAGCATCTTTTGAAGCAGCTACAAGTTCTAAGATGGTAAAAGGAACAATTTTATAAACAATATAACCAGTAGCTTTTGATTTCATGAAGAATGTAGACTTTCATCTAAAATAATTGAAAGTTCAAGGAGTTCAATAGATAATGTCTTATTTTAGATGTTTGTTAATTTCCCACTCAAAGATCTAAGAAGCAGGAATCATCATATTACGATGGTAAATGTCATGGTGTAATAGGTTATTGGTGGTAATAGGAAAGAGAAGCATGGTCCTTTACTTCATGTGGGTAGAAAATATACTTTTCATACATATATGATGAGTATGTAGGCTATTTATCTTTTTCCTTGCAAGTTGGTCAAACTGTTAATTTCCCTGAAACAATGAATAGCAAGAGAAACAATACCAATATTCATGTCTACTCAACATTGTCAGTTATTTATGAGTATATGTTATGGCAGTTATAAGTTATTATCCAACCTCTGAATGTTTGAAGTTTCAACATGGCATTTCTCATTAGCTAGTCTGAATTGAAATGTCGTCCAGTCCTTCATCAGATTGATTTGACGATTTGATTCATGGAGGACGATCTAAATGTCTTAACCTTATGATCAAATGTTATTCCAGCTATTGAAATACAAGAAGATGTAGCTACTAATTGTGCAAGTATACAATCATTTGTGTCGATGCCAATTATTTAGGGGACTTGTACCAAATACCAAAGGTTGATTTGTTCATTTAGAAATGCGCACACCAGAAAAACCTCAGACTAACAATCAGCTCAGTTCCAGTGTCTGTTACCTGTGAACAATGAGAAAGACAATGATACAGTATACTGGTCACAACAGAACACATATATACTGGATTGACTTTCAGTTTGTGTTTTTTGAATAAGGAGCAGATCTTACTTCATTAGACCATATACCATAGATCTTTTCACTTGAAAGGAACAGAGTCAAATTGATTTCACCGACTTTAGAGTTTCTCATTAATTCCATATCAACGGCAGGTTTAATGAAGTATTTCATGCTCAGACATCAGGTGTTCTAAATGTGACAAGTCCTTACCTCTGGTATGCAAGAATACCCACTCACATGAAGATAAGCATTTCCATTTTGTAAACTTAAACAGTAGTGGTTATTATAAATTGCAGTCCCTGAGTCAAATAGCTGTAATTGATAACATGAGATTCGGTAAGATGGATGACAACACAAGCTTCCAGGACCAAGGTATTCATATTTTACATTTTAACAATTGTGAATTAAAACATTTTTTTTCTCTGAGAACCATAATCAAATTACAAATGACAAAAGTCATGGCATCCTTTGAAATACCCAATTGTTTTTTCACAAATAAACTGCATCAGGCAATATATACTGAACACAAAAGAAATGCATTTTGAAAAAGAAAAAATGAAATCTCATAAAAGTAAGTGTTCATGTTTATGTCTTCTGTTTACAAACTTGTCAAAAAGGCATAGTTGCATTTCTTGTGCTCCAGGGCCCTTATTCTCGAAACATTCGTAGCCTTAACTTTGGTCATAGTCAATGTGTTAAGAATGAGCTTAAGAGCTTTGTAGGGCTATGAACGTTTCGAGAATAGCTAGCCAGTATATATTTCCATAGATGACAGAATAATAATGAAATGAAATCATGTCTCTATGGCAGGTTTTTGCTCTGCTGTCGCTTCTGATTTCTCTGGTCTGAAAGCATGAAATACATGTAAGATATGGCAGTATCACAAGGGTTTATCATTTAATTATTCCCACATTAGGTATACATCTTGCCTCCAGCTCATTTACCTAACAGAGGGTCAGAACACCTCATATATCCTTCATGACACTGCAACAGCAAATTTATCATGCCACTAAGGTCTCAATCAGCTATTTTTAAAAATTTTTTCACAGATTTAAAACTGATAAAAGTAATGTTCAACAGAGCTGAGGTTAACTTGTGATGTGTCACATTACTTTCACTTCAGCTTTATCAACATTGTTTTTGCTTCTTAGCAGGGTATAATAGTGTTATTGTCTGCTTTAGAAATCCATGTGTAGTCTGCTTTTATATATATTGTATGGATGTGAGGTATTTATTCTGAAGCTCTGAGATATATTTCTCACCTTGGCTGGGTACATAGTATTTTATCAAGTTCACGTCACCCAGCCAGGACTGACCATTCTCATATGGATATGATTTTTATAGGGTGATTGTTCGAAACTTTTCCTTTGCATGAATAGTGCTCTAATGTCTTTATCAGGCATTAGGTGAAGGTGTTCCCATAGAAATCTGATCTGTGTTTTTGAAAGAATGGACATTTTTTATGTTGTTCAAACAATCAAATTTCAAGCATTTTAATGTTGGACTGTATTTTAAATATGGACCTTACATTTCAGTGTACTTAAATTCACCTACATGCCAGTCTTTCTCCGTATCCAATGGATTGAAACAGTTAACCTACCAAGTAACACGATCTTTAATGTGGCAATTATCATTCAAATCTATTAACTCAGGGCATTGTTCTTTCCATACGGTGTAGATTTCACAGATTAAAACAGCTAATTAAAACCAATTAACCAGTCAGCAGGCAACGGAGGAGGAAATACTGCTTTGCAATGTACACTACCCTCCAACAATGGCAGATGATCGTGTTCACTAGCCTCTGTATAATTACAGGTTATATTATCGGCCTCATCCTCTAATTATTGGTCATCACTGACTGCCCTAAAGTAATGTTTACTTTAAATCATTAGACAGCCAGTGGCTGGTTGATCCACTGAGCCCCATAACAATGATGCACTTAGGTCTGGCAAGCACAGTGAATCTGGCGTCTGCTGCACAGATTCGTGTGTCAGACACCTGTATTGTGCCCAGAACAAACTCTCCCCTTCTGCTCTATCCACTTGCATAATATCAGGTGATAAATGAGGGACCATCTCAAGATTCATTTGTAGAGTTCAGTCAAATGAAGTCCCTGAAAGGCATTTGTATCTTAGACAACCCTGTGTTTGTGTAAACGTGTTCTGTCTAGATATATTAGCTCTGTGCTCTGGCTTGGCCCTTTGTCGGAAAGTGTACTACAAGCCTCCAAGCTATCATCATCATCATCATCATCATCATCAATCACCACCAAGATTCACCTAATGAGAAGCAAGAATTATCTCTGAAAAGTTGTGATAAGAATTAAAAAGGCTGTCTATAAAACATTTCATGTAATCAAGATTAAATGAAGACTGTTGTGGCTTTGTTAAGTCTTTGGATTATGGGCTGATTGTGATAAGGGCAATTTTACAATACTACTGTAATAGCATTTTAACAGTACTATAAGCATACAGACCATTTAACTAAACAAATTGCCTTATTTCACATTTGATTTCATGTCAACCCAAAATGCAACTGTCTCAGGTCTGTCTGTGCAAGGGAAATCTGAACTTTGAGTCAGTATTTTTTTTTTTAAGATTTGAAACTTTTGAATAAGTCAGTGCAAATAGCAAATAACTGAGGCAGTGATAATTAATGTGTTACATTGTTTTATGACAAAGTATGGTATGAATATCAATTACTGATAATTCATCTTTTCATATTGATCTGGACCATCGACAACCAGCATGCATTTGAAGTTGGATTCAACTGTTATATCCTAATCTCCATGATGAAATAGTAGTTTTTAAAAAACTGATATTTTGTATACTTTCAAATAACGCAACTTTTTGGATGAAAACCTGTGGAAAGTCAACAGACAAGTGGACTTACCCCCCACCATTTTCCCCAGTGTTAACCATCTGTCATCCATGACACTGTTCATTGTCATCAGACATGTAACAGCTGTGAAACATCGAAACTATTGTTCCAAGATGCATTGCCATTTACCTACTTCTCACTGTAAACTGTCCCATATCCTAAATATAATTCATATTTATATTATATTTTGTATGACGTGTACTTTATAAGTGACATTTTGAAACCATTAGTGTGCTTACATTTTTATCACTTTTAAACACACTGTATCCTCATGTGCATGTTCAAGTAACATTATGGAATTGTAGATGAATCATTTAAAAGTGAGAAAAAATACAGATTTAACTTTGGAGATGGTCGTGTACTAACACAAGACTGTAAATTGTCTTGCTTTCATGTATCCTCTTCATGCTGTCTGTTCATCAGTGCCAGGAGTCATTCAGCATGCCTGTTGCCAGTCCCCACTCCCGATAGGGACATTGAAGTATATCGTTGCTTTGATATACGATGGTGGGATATTTGATCCAGCTCCTCTGTCTGGGGAGGCTGGGAAAGTCATAATTGTGTAATGGCATGTACAAATCACTACATGTAAGGCAATTCACACAGATTTAAGATAACGGAAATAACACCTAATTTTGATTCCCCAACTACTAGCTGTATTCCTGTACCTTATTACTGTTAATATGTCACGTATATGAATTTGTTTCATATCTCATAATATTCAGATAATAAATTACCTGGAGAATAGTGTATGTATGACAATTAGTAATTATTCATTGCCTATCATAAGAACATGATTTACTCAAAACGATCCAACAATTATCACTGAAGAAATTATCAGCAGTTTTAAATTCTTCAGTCTGACTTGCACTGAGGACAGTGTTTTAATATTACAGCCTCGTGGGTAGCTGTTGCTTATCATGCGAAAGACACCCTTGTCTTTTTTTATACTCCTTGTGGGAAAAATATGTGAGGTGATTATGGAATATTCCTAAAAGTGGCATAAAGCCATACTCATTATCAATAGAATAGTTTCTCCTAATCTGTGAATTATTAACTGACATGCGGTTTTGTTATATGATTTTATCATTTTTCATAATGTTTGATATCATTATGTCTTTAATCATACTATTGATATTAAGCTATTTTCAAGCTTTTGGTGTGGCTGTCTGGTAAGTCTAAATGCAACTGGGTATGTATTTTGTAATAATTTAATAATATCATATTTATCAAAATATCTTACAAATATGGAGTTGGAGCATTCTTTCCATTTTTTTAACAGTTCAACAAATATATGTACATCTTCTGTTGACGGATGTGATTCACAAAGATCATGAATGTTATTTGTGAGTGGCCGAGTGAGTGAGTTTTGTGCTGCTTTTGTCAACATTCCAGCAATATCATGACAGGACACAAGCTCTAGGCTTCACACATGGGGAATCAAACAAAGGTTTTCGTCATGATGATCAGGCGCTTTAACCACTAACTTACCCCATTACCCCTGAATGTTTAGTAGGTCCACATATTTGATTTGTGTAATCAAGTAACGGTCATACAAACATCAGTAATTTTCAAAGGTGCTTGGGGACAATAACGTTATGTTGAGTAATGAGCTGGATGTTTGGTATTATGGCAGGTGGAATAAAATTCTCATCAAGTTTTGTTTGCAGCCATTTTGTTCAAATATTATATGAACATGAAATAAAGGGCATTCAATCTGACATGAAGTATTAATGATTCCATGGCTTTAGTGAAATCATTATTGTTTTGTACTGCCATAAATACAATCTGACATGGACACATTCCTGTGGTGATGATTGATGTGTTGATAAAAAATTGAAATAATTTCCCGAAACCAAAAAATGTATCTGAACCCAAGACAATTCAAGCATGATATTTTCCATTGGTGAGGTTGATGAGGCTGGTATTGAAGACAGAATCAATGAGCATGGCCAGGTCTATTCCCTGTGAGTCCTGACACCTAATGCAATGTTATGTTAGGTGTAGTCTGCCCAATCAAGCTAATGACGTCCACACTGAACAGCAGTAACACCTGCTGAACTCCTACACATTGTAACCTCATCAGTCTAGGGCCTTCAGCAGTCTTGTAATTGAGAACTTAACGGTGACCAGTCTCAGAGGTGATTTAATCCAATATACCTGGGTAAGGTCTTGCTCTCATACAGTCCCCATCACTCAGGTTACTATTTGAGCAGACGTGGGAAGCTGACCTTGGTGTGATACTACATCACCTGTCGGACTTGCAGACTTGTGAAGGTCCAGGTCAGAATTGGCCTTCAGAAACTTATGCTTGTCGTACAAGGTGACTAACAGGATCAGGCGTTCAGACTCACTGACTTGGTTGACATGTCATTGGGTCTGAATTGCGCAGATGGATGCTCATGTTGTTGAGCACTGGATTGTCAGGTCCAGACTTGATTATTGACAAACTGCTGCCATATATCCGGGATTTTGCTGAATGTGGTGTAAAACTACACTCACTCACTCACTCACTCACTCACTCACTCACTCACTCACTCACTCACTCACTCACTCACTCACTCACTCACTCACTCACTCACTCACTCACTCACTCACTCACTCACTCACTCACTCACTCACTCAGGTTTTAAAGCTCACTCAGGTTTTACATCTCCTCCCCAGCTTACAGCTATCACCTCCTGGATGCTTCATCCCCTTACCAAGTGAGTATGGTTTTACTCCACTTTTAGCAATGTTCCAGCAATACCACAGTGGGCAGCACCAGAAATGGGATTCACACATTGTGCCCTTGTAGGGAATCACACCTGGGCTTACAGCTAGACAAGCAAACGCTTTAAACACTCGGCTACCCCACATCATCAGGCTTGATTGGACATGCTCTCTGACTTGCTTTACACATGTCATTAATTGCTTTCAGCAATGTTCATGCTGTTGATCACTTGATTGTCTGTTATACACACCCTGAAACAAATATATCCAAGAGAGCCCATACAAGTCTAGAATAAGTCCAAATTACAACAGTTTCTGAAAGTGAAGAATTTTCCGGGGTCCATTTCATTATATTTTATAATTATAATTTGTTTTTTTAGTGTAAATTATGTTGATATCAACAACTATATGTTAGTCTGACCTTTGAATTGTCTGGTATGGACTCATTTACGTTCAGACTGCCACCATTAAGCTGGAATATTGCTCTATAGACAACAAGCAAACCAAACATCTCATTTTACACGGTCATAAAACGAGGGATATTTAAATGCTGCTTAGGTATGAGCCGCTTTTCAGACACACATCCACCCAACAATATCTCTCCAAGTGTCAGGTCTGGACACTGAGTAACTGGTTCTGTGAGACAGTAACCCTTGTGTTTTGTATGAAATCAGCATCTATCTTTTACTGTAAACTCCTTCGTCTTGTCGGTGTCAACAACCGATGACAACGAACACAAGAACAACATGATGTGTCTGTGCTCAGATGCATGATGACATAACCACTTGATACCCCATCATCCAAACACTGTTCCAGAAGACTTATGTTGGCATATGATGCTCACAATCTCTCTCTGCCATGTGGCACTCTCTGTCTCGGCTCAGATTACCATCATGGCTTGAGTACTACACTATCTATGGAATGTAGACACTACCTGCATAGATACACAACAAAACACAGCTCACTCACCAATGCATGCTGGTAATGTACTAGCATCCAGCTCGCATTCTGGAGGGAATTCACCTGTCTTGTACACAGCTAACACATAGTCCTATTGTCTGAGCCAGATGAGAGAAAATATATTACGTACACCCCTGGGTATATGCCAAGTCTCTTGTCTGTGAGTCCACCCAGCCCGATCCTGTGTACATGACTCAAAACACTCAGTCACTTTGTAGCTTCTCAATCATCAGATCTCGGCCATATCATAAACTTACTAAAAGCCTTATGGTCATTTTTCAGTCAGATCTCACACTAACTGACAGACTAACTATCATGGAGAAGTATACTGGTTTGTGTCACTATTTCACGTTAGGTTCTATATATTTTGCCCAGTCATAAAAAATACTGCAATTTGCTGTGTTGAGTTACAGTCCTTGAACACACCAAATATCAGTGATGGTGGTTTGAATCCCAGAATGTCCTGTTCTTGTTTTAAGATTTTACAGCATTTATGATTTTCTACAATCTCATATAATTCTATAAAGAATAGCTTGGGTCTGTCTGACAAAATTACATCACTGAGGCCTTTCATCCTACATCAAGCTGAAATACTGAGATGTTACAGGCCCAGCAGACTTATTGGATCACTGACTCTGTTTGTTCTTATTACCATTTGTAGAACCAAGATGTATCCAGTTTTAGAAATGGGCAGTCAGATAGCCCAGTGGTTCAAGTATTCGTTCATCATGCTTAAGATCTGCGTTCTGTTCCCCACATGGGTAGAATGTGTGAAGCCCATTTCTGGAGCTGTCCACCCTGATTTTGCTGGAATATTTCTAGAGGATGGCCTAATACATGCTGAGACTAATCATAAAGCAAACTTTGTCACAGCGTTTATGTTCAAGGATTTTAAAACATCTATTGTAGGAACCCTAGGATCCCTTACGCTTCGCATTGATTGGACAGTGGAATGCTTGAACTGAGAATAGGATGAGGATGAGAAATGCATTATGTCAGATGCATCAGGGTCTATAAGAGCCACAACAGACTTATGTTTCGTCTCTGAATGTGTAAATTGAAAAGGAGCCCCAGTGAGATGGGAAATTCATGACCCGAGGAAATCTAGACTTGCTTCATTTAGGCCTTGAGTATTGCTGAAAGGACTCAGCAGTGGGGAAAATAATGTGGTTCAGTGACTGTGAGACAGACTACAGAAACAGATCCATTGTGAAAAAATGTCTGTAAACTCAAGTTACACAGCAGTTTAGAAGTTAAATGCAATCAATGAAGATGGAACTGGCCTGTATGTTTCAACTTCTTTACCCTCAAGGCAATGTTGAAGTGTAGATTTGATGAAAGCATTGACAAATGTACTAAGACAGAGCGAAGAGGGTATGAAAAGGTTGGAATCTTTTCCTCGTCTGTATCCTCATTGAAAACTTCAACTAGCTGTGTCATCACATAGAAGATATTGATAATTAAGGTCTGGTCTGTTTCACATATCAGTCAAAAAGATCAGAATAATGTTGACAGAGCTTTGTAATGGTGACCAGCTTGCTAGTTTGGTGCAACCACACTATAACAGTCAATACAGCAAGACTAGCAGCTAGCATCCTCCTCCTGTAAGAGTATTAGTACAAGTGTAATGTGCCTCCTCCTCTACACATTACATAACCTGATCCCTCTCATGCTAACAAGACATTTGTCATAACATCATCACCTCTACTACAACCACTGCATAGTAAATCTGTTTTTGTCCTCCCATTCACAGACAATGATGGGACTTGAACCGCTCCCCGATTGGCCAGACTGAGTTGATTGAGGTCTGACTGACAGTCGGAGACTCTAGCACATTGTAGTGGGCAGCCCGCACGACAGGAGCCCTCCGACAGTACGCTTTCTCTCTCTCTCTCCTCCCTCGCCCCCAAGGCAGATTAACACAAGCTGATGATGAGACTCACAGTGTGAAGGATACAGGATACTGCTACAGGCTTCTACTCTCATGCTGTCTGTGTAGCACCTGACAACGGAGCACATAGGAGTAGCTTGGAGTACACACTGGATATACTTGATCAGGTGTCTCGTATTATTGGACTACCTGGTTTGGTAACAAGGATTTCCAATTGCTTCAGGTATGTCAAAAGTTTGTTTTAATACATATGGGACACATGCAGCTCTCTGTGGTATTGCCAGCCATAATTGGTTATTGATTATTGGATTCCTAGTCATTGCCAATTGTGGTAAAAAGATTCATCTTATTTAGAAGCAATCTTTGACTAACCTCAGTTGAAAGTGAGTGAGTATGGTTTTACACCACTTTTAGCAATATCACTGCAGAGGACTCCAGGAATGGGTTTCAAATAATGGGGAATTGAACCTTGGTGTTTAGCATGGCAAGCAAACACTTTAACCACAGGACTACCTTGACTGTTGAAATGGTCATGCACACTTATGGTCAATGTCACATTGGTTTATAATCCATGGTCAGTTAAACACACAAAATTATGTTTCTTCTGACAACTTTTACAGTTTGAAACACCAAATGTCAATACTAGTTCCCACATAAATTTGAACTTAATACCATTTATTCCTGTGACAGATCAAGCGACACATTCCGAGTTAATGAGTACACGGGTAGTGAGGATGTTCAAGCTTGAAGCACTGTCAACTTACAGAGACACGTTTCAGATAAACGATCATTGGGTGGTTAAGTTTAGTACATGACTTGTATTAATTGTTAATTATCTTTTGTAACAGGTTTACGAAGGACAGTTCGTTAGCACTAGGTATGATGACAGCTTTTGTCACAGGCTCAGTGTACACCAACATCAGTACATACCTCTAATGGCTAGGGCGGTCCTCCTCCCCTAATTTATAAGGCATTGTCACAAGACTTAGTTTAGAATGTATAGTTAATTAAAACACAGTTAACTAATCAATGTTGTGTAGAAACTGAGGGACACCCAATGCTGGACTGAGTCTGTGGTTTTATGGATGTTTGTCTAATCAATGCATGTATTAGGAACTGCTATTCCATGTACATGTTGTCTATGGATTGGAGTTTTCAGCTTTATGTGGTGGTAGCTTCTCCATCAGATAGCTCTTGTATTTTTATTTGATTGTGTCTGAGGTTATGCCTCGAGTACAAATGTGATTGTTTTGTTAGAAAAGAGTCCAAGTGATATACAATATTAGTGTACAAATTGTGTGCAATAAGTATAGTAGAGTGGTATTAACAGAGTGCAATACATGTAAAAGAGTTGTCTCAATAGCATGCAATAAATATGTGAGAGTGGTCTAAATAGTATACAGTAGATTTAGAATAATGGTCCAAGTGATGCAATTCTCAAAAAGTTGTTTATGTGGTGCACGGTGCATATGAAAAGGAAATGTAATCTAAAAGATCTACAGTACAATATTGTAAAAGATTGGTCTAAGTGAATGATAATAATGTGTATTAAGCCTGATCTGAGTGCTTACAATAAATATGGTTTATATAATAGTGGTCAATGCAAGATGTCTGAGGCCGAGGTGGGTTCTACATATCGCTTTAGTTTTTATGTGTCTGATGGAGCTCCTATCTCTCCAGTTTTCGAAGCAATATCATTCCTCCCTCTAATATGTCCAGCTTAAGAGCTCGCCTGTCCTATAACATGGAGAATATGCCACAATCATGATTGATCTTCCCAAATCAAGAAAACTTTCATAGGATTTGATTACATGAAGTCGACAACAGAATTTCACCCAAACAGCGGGTTGTATTTATAGCATTGGAATTAATAAAAGCACATCTATTAAAAGTGTCAGGTTATTTAAAGTATTCCTGAAAACACATCACACCCAGTACAGACATTTGTTCAAATGGTCTTGACTAATAGCCATTTTCCTCTATCTGATCACCCCTTGCACACTTCCACACGATGACATTTAGGATAAAATTGTCAGTGTGTCTAAACGTGGGGATAAAAAGTCTGGCAACAAAACCAGCAGCTTTATCAGTAATTACTTGTGTTCTTCCTGCAAGGGGGACGTGTCGTACTATCAGCAGAAACTGTTACAGGACAATTAATGATGAATAAACGAGTGTTGTAATCCCTACAACAAGTATTTGTTTCTTGATGAAGCTGTCTGATTATTGGATGCGAGTGTCTTATCTTCATCGTGTCTTCAAAAAGCGATGAAGACTAAGACCAAGAACCTTTGGCTGATCTTCCCATATCAATAATGGAGGGGCCAAAGGGCTAACGTTACTGCCAGGGTAATTGGCAGTAGTTCAGACTGTTTCATTGGTTGTTAGGTAGTGCTTGTTGTTGACCTTAGTTGAACTGGGTGATTACTCAATATTTTATTGTCCTTTGAAGGGAATGTAGAATTTGGACAAATCTACTCAAAGTTTCAGCAAACTTGTTGGTGTTCATTGTACATTTGCTCGTGGATGTTATTCGTACTGATATTTGCAGAATGGTTATGTGTTTAACAGACACATTGTGTATATCTATGTTTAATGAAAATCTGTCTGAAGATGGTGCGACAGGAACCGTCACAAGGATTCGTTATTGCCCATGAAGAAGTCAAGTCAGTTACATTGTATAAGATCATTGTCATCATACATTCTGTGATTAAGATGACAGAAACTAGTAAATAACATGCTGATAAAGATGACGATATTTACAGTCTACAAACATGAAATAAAATACTTGAAATATGTTCCTGTGACAGATTAAATTTTTTTTAACAATGTTAAAATACAAATTGAATTTTGTTTGAAAATATCAAAATTCTCACTATAAGTGTACAATTGACCCCACATGGTTATGATATTTTTTTTTAAATTTTCACCATGTTAGCTGATTTTGTTCCTTATTAAACACTGCTGTTTAACAGTTTAATACATTCTTTTCAAGTTGTTGGAATTTCAGGAAGTTGTTTAATCCCCAGGCTGACTGCATGACACATGAGGTTCTGCTTGAGTGATCAGCTCACTCCTTAAGTGCTGCTTGTTGTGATAGATAAGTAGTGTACATACACATTCTGTCACTATCACCATCAACATCAGTTTTTTCCCAGCAAGTTCATCAAGTTTAGTTTGCATAGTAACCTAACTCAGCACTGAATGCTTTCGCATGATCAGCTACTCAGTATTGGCTTGTAATCCATAGCAGTGGAATGCTGCAGGTCCGCATAGCAGGAGATGGCAAGGAATAGATCTGTCGTTCACTGCTGACTTTAAAACAATGGCCCAAACTGCAGGCATAATTTGTACATATTTCGGCATGTTTGAAAGGGCCCAGCAAGTTTATTTGGGCTTTGTATGGATATGTAGTTTTGAGTAATCAAGTCCATTCTGGTTGTGTTGGTGCTGTATACTTAGAATGGCCCAAACCCTTTACATGAGTAATACATGGGTAGTATGGAATACAAGCAGAACTTGACCATCCCAGCAGGCGTAGGTGGCAATATATCCACATGTTCAGGATGACCAGCTCATTCCTTCACACTGGCCCTTAGTTTTAGATTTACCACCCTCTGTTAGCCCCTGTATATTTTATACCAGTTTCTGAAATTTTTTATACACGATATATGGAAGAATTTCAATACCCGAGTTCAGACTCCACACACTCTTGGTCCATATATGGTGTATACATGCCTGAATTTGAGTACCTTAGTTTACAGGCTGCACCTTACATTGGCCCCTACATGGTATCTTCATGCCAGGATTTGAATGTCAGAGTCTGCAGGCTAGACCCTATACTGGCTCCTATATTGTACATTCTGGAACAGACCAGGATTTGAGTACCTGAGTCTACAGACTGCAGTCTCTACTGACCCCTATATTGTGTATTCCAGTACATGTCTGGATTTGAGTATCTGAGTCCATACACCACCGCCTATATTGGTCCCTATATCACTCATACATGCCAAGATTATTCACCAGGCGATGTTCTTGGTATTCTGTATTCCATCAAGAGTTTGGTTAGATAATTGGCTTCACAGTATACCACATGGTTCCTGTCTGTAGACATTGGTTGATTTAGATTTACTTACATCAGACTGGCATGAAAAAAAGCATGTTCTTACATAAGCCAAAGTTTCATCTCTGCATCTATACTGTAGACATGGTTCTTCCGTGGACCATGGGTTAGACACCAAGATTTGTACCGTAGTGGTGCTTGGGGATTTCCTCATTACCTGAGAGCTCCACAGTCATTGATTAATTGATTAAGTGGCTTCTTTCAGTCAGCGTATGCCTCGATGCCATAGGGTTGTCTTCAGAAGCTCCAGAGTAATTCTGGATCGGGAGAAATGCAGTGTAACATAAATAGTACTCTGTAGTTGATAAATAGATCAGTACTTTGATGTTATATTGCCAGTAAATTGTTTCTGTTTATGGAATGACATGTGGGTCATGCGATATAGGTTTTATATTGCATCAGTTTAGGCAACGGAATTAGTTCTTGGAATGTCACCCATACCATATATCGCCACTTCTGAATCTCATATATTGCTCATCATTCTCATCCTCTGTGGATTCTTCCAGCCTGGGCAGCAAGTGGGGTCTGAGACACATCCTTTGGTATCACGTTTTTAGTCTGCCTGTGTCTGATTTGCTCAGTCCTATGGCCATTGTAGCCCTTAAGCCTTGCATCGAGGTGGTCACATTTTACTGTCACAAATGTCTTTGTAGATCCATGCTGTGAGTTCACTGAACCCATTATTAGCTTACCTGGGCAAATCCTCAGGTTTGATTTTAGTTCACCTGAAAGAAGAAAAATCGTCTTCTTCCCACCACATTTATCAATATTTAATGAATATTTTTAGAGAGGATGCAAACATTTTGCTTCACAAGATTTATCAGGGGAATTAAATTGCTTTTATTGTAACAAGCTCACAAGCAATGAATGTATAATTAATTGTGTGATATATGTTCCTTCATGTAATGCTATCTGAGAAACAGCATTTAAGACAGAACCTCCTGATGGAATAATGCTCACAAGTATCAGTACCACATGTCATGTTATCATAGTGCCACAGGCTAGGTCTTTATCTGTTATCTACACACACATTCAGTAGATTGTTGCATTTGACACTTTGAAATTATTGTCGGATTTGAGCTTCAGGCAGTTTTTGTCATGAAAATGAACATGTAATATTTACCAATATTCAAACAATGTAGAATCCATAAAAGACTTTCTTGCCAAAGAGAAGGTAAAGTTTTGCAGGTAAAGACTGTAACATTCTTGATGTCTTCTAGTGGAATTTAGGAGTTGTATATATGACCAACATCTTTCATGGATAAATCTTGTTTTTAATTCTTTGAAACACAACATATTGGGGTCATTTCAGACCCCTTCATCAGGTGAACTGACAGTTGATGCTATGTAATATTCTTATTCAGATAAAAATTGTCGTAGAGATTTCAACCATCACTGTATTTCTTGAGTGGTTGGTAAAACCTTTTGTTTGTTTTGTTTTTTAATCTTCATCCAACAATGAAATACAGAAGTTTCACAAAATGTCTCAATTTCAACGTCAAGTTCAGTGCAAATTCACAACTGAGGCTTGAATATTTTAAATTGAATGAAACCAACACCTGCAGTGAAGTTGAAGTATCAGTGTCATTTCTTGTGTTTCACTTGAGCTGCATGGATCAGTTTCCATCCAACCATGTTTTCTTTGTCAAGAGTATGTGCGGCATATTGTGTTATTCTCATGACAATTAAACACCTTGGTTGTCTTGAAATATCTTCCACAATTTGCTATCCTGGATTAACTTGGCATGATTCAAGTGGAAATAGCAACAAGAAGCATCAAAAATGTTCCAACAAAGTTTGATATTTGTTCTCTTGGTCCACCAGTCAATGTGTGTTTAGCACTATCAGAAGCACTTTGGCTCACGAAACAAGCTATCTGATTGGCTGTTGGTGGAAAAGTAACCAATGGCTATAGGGCTTTTATGTTGATTGTGGCAACAAATTAGGAGTACAGGCATCTTCCATATTTGAAATACAAAACATGACGGTATAAAGTATTGATGAATATCCAGAGGGAATAGAAGTTCAGTGATTTTGCAATATGGACAAAATGCCTCCTGACTGGTTCAGGGATACTAGTTATGGCATCTGAGATAATTTGCTTCACTTGACTGTACTTTCTGCTCCCAATGATCTCCCGCTTTCACTAGCAACTTCTTGTAGTAAAACAAGCAAATGTTGGAAAAAAACTTCCCACATGACCTAATTGTACCGAACAAATATTCCAGTCAATATTAAGGTTGAGCTCAAATATCTGTGATATCACCTGAGACTGGATGGAAGATCTGCTCATCTGTACAACATGACGACCACAGATGGTGCATCACATGATACACAACTATTATTTTCACTGACAACTTCTCACAGCAAAACAAGCAAATGTCTTCCTATTCTCATAAAAAAAGGATTCCCACACAGCTCCACGGGCCAGGACAAATTTTCATTTCAAATATTACTGACCAAGCTCAAATATCCATGAAATTATTTAAAACTGAACGGAAGGTCTGCTCACCTGTACAGCATGATGAGCACAGATGGCACAACGAATACAGGTATGGGAAACATCACCTACATCACATGCCCCCAGGCTCATGTGTGCTACACCTTGATTGTACAGTTACACGTCATATTTCCCCCACAATATGTAACACCTCGTGGAACACTTTGGTAGGAAGCTGGTGCAATCCTTCAAATATGGACCCTTTGATTGTGATGATATACTTTTACAGGTGTTTTTCTCAATATTTATGTAGAAAACATTTTATTTCATTTTTAACTTAATATTTACATTGCCTCCTAAAGGCTTTAGAGCTATGGCACAGTTGTTCATTTTCCTTTCTTCATTTATCAGCATGGTTGACAAAAGATTTTTATTTTGGTGCTCAGCATCAACCATAAATAGGTTCCTGGGTATAGTTAGGTTTTAATAAAGTTATAAAGACACTTCAGCCACACTCCCTACACAGCAGGAACTCATGGTCAACTTTAGTATGAAGCAAATGAAAGTAAACTGTCCGATATTTGTAACTTTTCCAGAACTCATGTTATGACAGATGCAGCTGATTTTAATGATTGAATACATTGGTCAACAGCACCCGAACAACAAAAAAGGTATGAATGTAGAGATTTACAGTTGATTTACATTGAGCTATAGGTAAAAGAAACATTGCAAAGAATGTCAAATTTTACAATGCATACTGACAAACAACAATTTCACAAAAATAGGAATTTGACTGAGTTTGTCTGCCAAGGGCTCCTTCTTTGAAATATTAGATGAGTCCTTTCAAACGTGATCAGATGAAAGTCCTTTTTTTTCAACTAATTGCAATGTATTTTTTTTTTCAAAAGATTCTGACCTTTGTTGTTTTCATGTGGGGAATGAGGGAAATGTTACTTATTTTAATTTGGTTGAGACGTTTTGTACAAATATTTTTTCAATACAGTTTATACAGTTGTTGCACTGTCAACAGTGGCCACTTGTTTGGTACAAGGCCACTTGGCTGATACAGTGGGGAAATGAAATCTGGATTTAATAAAAAATATTTTCAAAATGTACATTTTGTAGTCTTTGCGCATCCGTACAATCTTTCAACCAGACTTCTTAACACTATGGCTTAATTTAACCATGAACTTCATGAAATGTACTTTAAAACTGCATTGCTTTCCATAAAAAACAGCTTTGACTAGGCAAGGAGTCAACACTTCATTTTTGTATAGGTTTGAACTCCAGTTTTTAACGTGTGGATTCAATCAGCTGCAGCTCACAACAACAGCATCCTTGATGCCCTGAATCTGTGGACCCATTAAGGTCTCAGGGTAGAATAGACCTTCAGCAACCCATGCTTGCCATGAAAGGTGACTATGCTTGTCGTAAGAGGCAACTAACGGGATCAGGTGGTCAGGTTTGCTGACTTGGTTGACACTTGTCATGGGTTCCCAATTTGGATTATTTATAGACTGCCACCATGTAGTTGGAATATTGCTGGGTGCGGGTAAAACTGAACTCACTCACTCTGAATCTGGGTATATGTGTTATGAATCAAGAGACTAGTATATGATGATACTTAGTATATTCTGCAGTGTCAACATTATACTCACATGAAGCATTAGTCAGTTAGTCATAAGACTGCTTATAGAAATCTAGCAACATTGACATCAAGTGATGAGTTAGTGAGTTCTAATTTAATGTCACATCACATCAAGTGATGAGTTAGTGAGTTCTAATTTAATGTCACATCACATCAAGTGATGAGTTAGTGAGTTCTAATTTAATGTCACATCACATCAAGTGATGAGTTAGTGAGTTCTGATTTAATGTCACATCACATCAAGTGATGAGTTAGTGAGTTCTGATTTAATGTCACATCACATCAAGTGATGAGTTAGTGAGTTCTAATTTAATGTCACATCACATCAAGTGATGAGTTAGTGAGTTCTAATTTAATGTCACATCACATCAAGCTATGAGTTAGTGAGTTCTAATTTAATGTCACATCACATCAAGTGATGAGTTAGTGAGTTCTAATTTAATGTCACATCACATCAAGTGATGAGTTAGTGAGTTCTGATTTAATGTCACATCACATCAAGTGATAAGTATGCACATGGAAACTCTTTTCACTTCATTGTTACAGATTTCAGTTGTAATGGTTCGGTGTGATTGTTGAAAGGATGTCTTGCATGTTCATATAAATAACAATTTCACTTAATCTCATGATAATTGCCTGTTTTTAATCATATATCCATTCAATATTTCCCGTTATATGGTTCCATGTTTCTCTGCTTCTGTTTCATCTAAACCACAGTGCATGTTGTGCTGCAACATCACTCAATCACCAGTCACTCCCTGTATATAAACGATGATATTTGTGCATAAGGAATAACCGCCCTCAGCAATTACCTTGTGTTAATTTCCTTTTGGCTTTGATATGAGAATGTAATTTCTGTATTAAATCATGCATAGTACTTTCAGAAGTATAATGACATATACTGAATTACCAGCAAGCAATGATGTTGTCCTTGGCAATGATGTGTTTCCTATATGTAATAGGCAATGTGTTTATATGCTCCAAATCGTGTTATGGACAATTGCGTCATCTGCTTCGAGATAATTACGCCTTGATCTACTCCGTCAGTGGGAAACATTGTTAAACAGTCATCTTAAAGGTTTTACTGACACAATTTTATAACTTGTCATGGCTAGCTTAACTTGCTCTCATAATCTATTTCTTGTCTGCAGTCTCAGATTTCTATTTTCTTTAAGTTTTCTTGACTTTGCCAAGATGACCTCATATTTTATATCATTCTCAATTTTTTGGGTTGAATTCAGTATTAGTTTCAATCATGACATTCCCTCTCTCAATAACCAATAGTCTGACAACTGGATGTAATGTATAAATTTGCTATTTTTTGTGTTTTTCCCATATATCATGGCATTGTTACCATACATACTCATTTCGAAGAGATTTCACTGTTAATACAGTGGTCACACAAACCCAACTTCTCCAGCAGTCTTGAGTGATGGATTGGTCTGTGTACGTATCTGTGGTGATTCATGTCGTATTCAGCTGTCACATCAATGGAGATGAGTGTATTTCAACATTCAAATTTTGACCGACTGTTTCTTGGGGAATCGTTTCATGATGACCATGTATGGCTTGAAAATTTGCTCCAGTGGCCTATGAGTGGAACAAACCCTTGTATCTATGTAATTGTATGTATTGCTGAATGTAGGAAAAACATGCCAAGAACATGGGATGTTTTATAATTTTCCAATAGTCAAGTTTCTCTTTAGTCTGAGCAATATTCTTGCAACTCCAACTTTGGCGTCTCCATTTCACAACTTTTATGGTACCATCTCGCTTGATCTTTGTCTGAAGTTTTCTAAAAACATCAAAACACTCTTGCTCAAAAGTTGTTTGACAAAAGTTACCACACTCCAGACCACAGAGTGGGATTTAGAAAGATTTATGTCGATATGGTGGACATTACCAAACTTGACCCATCAGTGACCAATACGTCTGTTGCAGTGTTCTATTTTGACGTGATGCAGGTGAACAGTTTACTGGCAATTGCATGTGTTAGGTACCACCAGTGGGGCAAGATACCCTTTCATGAGCACTTAGTATGAGTCATAAACCAAGTTCATGGTGTACTTTGAACAGTATGGGTGACTCTGCATTCACCAATGATATTATTGTGGCAAAGAAGGGATTTTGTGTCTTGTATTTACTATGGTAATTTCAAGTTATTTAACTTACTTCATTGTAACCAAAGTTGTCACAACACTAAAGTGAACCCAGCTCCAAGTTTACACACCCATGCTTGCCATAAAAGGCGACTATGCTTGTCGTAAGGGGCGTCTAACGGGACCGGGTGGTCAGGCTCGCTGACTTGGTTGACACATGTCATCGGTTCCCAATTGTGCAGATCGATGCTCCTGTTGTTGGTCACTGTATTGTCTGGTCCAGACTTGATTATTTACAGACTGCCGCCATATGACTGGAATATTACTGAGTTTGGCATAAAACTAAACTCACTCACTAACCCAACCAAGTTTATGCTAAAGGATAAGTTTGTAGATGTACATGTATATCAATTCTGTCCTTTTGCACGGCAAGACTAGATAAGCCAAGAATGTTTGGGGTTGTTAGTCTTTCACAGGAACTAATTTTTCATGAACTATATGATCAAGGGATTGTGATCTAACTACTAATAACGGCATGAGCATCAATCCGTGCAACTGGGATATGATGACATAAGTCAGCCAGAATGACCAACCAAGCCTTTTAGTCACCTCTTTCCACAAGCATGGGTTATTGGAAATCAATTCTAACATGGATGTTCACAGGTTGTAGAGACTCAGAACTGAGGAAGACTGTAACTGCCAAGTAGAGTGGGTCAGTGGTCTACCGTCATTGCTTGCAATCTATTTGCTATATCACTGCAGTACTTTGTCATGATGTATTGGTTTGCCAGAACCAAAGCAATGTTCAAAGAGGAGCACCTGAGGCCAGCCACACTGTTTATATTCCTTCTTCTTCAAGCAGGCTGAGTATGATAGAACTGAAATACTATTCAACACTAAGTGAAACCAAGCCCAGTTAAATAAAATAATGGTGTTTAAGTTACAAGATTGTTACATACCCTGCAGAAATCTATTTACCAGAATGTTTTTCTCCAGAAGATTCCACACAGGGATCTAGTATCCTAGCTGCTTGGAAATATGAACAGAAAAAAAGAAATCGCTGCTACAATCACCACAATTGAATTCTGACCTTGTGATGAGCATGTGTTCATGAACCATTGTCAATCAGTTATGATACCAGGTGTCCTATAAAAGGTGTCAATATCCCACCAGTGGCATTCATCAAAAACCGATGAAAGACCAAATACCAGATATCTGTGACCAGGTGTCTATGACTGGGTGTATCTGATAGAAGTGTCTCTTAGTGGAGTGTATCAGACTGGATGGCCCTGAGTGGGTTGCATCTGACCAGGTGTCTATGATAGGATGAATCTGACTGGGTTTCTTTGAGTGGGGTGTATCTGACCAGGTGTCTATGATAGGATGAATCTGACTGGATGGCCCTGAGTAGGTTGCATCTGACCAGGTGTCTATGATAGGATGAATCTGACTGGGTTTCTTCGTGTGGGGTGTATCTGACCAGGTGTCTATGATAGGATGAATCTGACTGAGGTGTCTCTAGACCACAGTGGGGAAATAATCACAGCGTATTGCTACAGCTGTAGCTGACCCTAATAGAACCTTTCAACAAATATCATGTGAATGTATGCTCCACAACTAGTTTTGAGTCATAAAACAGTTTGCATAAAACAAATATTTGTATTCTCCTACCATTTTCCTTCTTCACTGTACTATTTATTGGACTGTTTCCATGATAAAACTTGTTAAAGTTCTCTTTCTTTTTACAATTTAAAAAACCAAACAAAACCAAACCAACAAACAGTAATGTAATTGTTTTCGGTTCGTATAATGGGGATAAATACCTCCACACCTAACTTAGATTCTTACTTTTGGCTATGTACAAAAGTCCAGGAGATAATAGCCTTCCAATTGTGTTATAGCTCTGATATTCAGTATTATTGATCAGGTGAAAGTACATTCTTGACAAACATTTGTTTTACTGAGATGGTGCTTTGTCTGCCTGAGGTTGCCCTGAAGGAGAAGATAGAATAATGATTGTATTTACTTAAGCCACATAGCAAATCAAGATAGATATATTGCTAGATTGTTACTGAGAAATGGTTTGCTTTCTTCTTTGTTGCAAATGAAAAGGGATATCGGAGCTTTACTGATGATACAGAGAGATTGACTTAGCTTTTATATGCTGAAAAAAGGTGTTCAGTGTATAAGAAGATTTTGTTTGATGAAGTAGGTTTAAAGGCCAGGTTCATGTGGCTGTTTTAAACACAATATTTTGGGCATTATAATGATTTTCTTTGCAAGTATATACTAAATAAGTGCAATTGTACTAAAAGATAAACTTCACTGAAAAACAAAGTTTAGAGCTAGTAATGTTATAAAAAAATAGTTTCAAGTTATTTGTACATACAGCATAATTTCTTAAAAAGTCAATGTGTAGAACAATTTCCTATTTAAATTAAGATGTCAGCATGAGTGTTTTCAGGACCATTTGCCATTAAACACTGCTAAAAGCAACATACCCTCTGGCAGTATTACGCGAATCGAAGAGCCACCATGCTGATTATCTGAACCAGGATCTCAGACAGTAGATATGGGATAATTGTACAACATGGTGTTACACCAGCATCAGTATCTTAATCCCGTTTGTTACACAATGTTACATCATGTTACATGTTGCAGCAACATGATGAATTGCACTTCGCCAGCACTTTCAGTACCATGAAGAACTGGAAGCTGATTCTCCATCAACAGAGTGGTCAGAATCCAGGGCTGACCAGGGGGCAGACTTGATCTATTTGTCAGCTTTGGGCAGATTCTCATCTGTGATTGCACATCCTTATCTTGGGAGAGATATGTATCCGGTGTGGCTGCTGATGAAAATCAATGCCACTTCTTCAAATATTTTGCTATCTCTTCCCTGATTGCAAACACTTGTAAACGTTAAGACATCAGGCGTTCATGTTTGGATGTGCAATAATATGAGTAATTACTTCTGCTGAGGCATCTTAAATAGCTGATTTTCTATCACTGGGGGTTGCTGCAAGTGTTTGCTGAACATGCTGTCACACAATAGTGAAAATTGTAAGGAAATTATTTCAACGATTGGCATTTAAGTGATGTATGGATTTTGACAATAAGCAAATCGGGTATGTGATATCATGACTGGAAGTATATTTTCAGGAGATCCATGGGACGGTGCCATCATTTACTGGGAATTTATTTTATTCTTTGATAAAACATCAAACGAGCTGTTTCCAGTGTTTATGTGAGAATGTGACAAAAACCGTGTAATGTAGTGCATGAGGATTAACAATATGTATGCAGGGTCAGACTGAGATGAGTTTTTCAACCATGGGCTTTGAGATGATATTTGTGAAGAAAGTTTACCATTTTTGTCGAAAAGCATAGAGGCAGTTTTGAACAGAGAAATTGTTATAAAAAAATTATTCCATGAACGTATTTATTTAGGAAAAAAAGAATGTATGAACTAGAGAATATTGGGAGAATAACCATGATGGTTTGAGGGACAAGTGATACTCTTGCAGGATTCCGTAATGTGATCATGTATGATAGCTACCATATTTTATTCAGTTTTCTTGTTTTTTTTGCTGTAGGTATTCTTAGGTATTATAATCATTCAATGCAAGATTGATAGTTTGACTGATGTATATTTCCACAGGTAGATTTGAGACAAAACCTGTTCACACATTTTCAACAGCAAATTTGGTCATTACCAGATCTGTCATACCATTACATACCATGAATCAAACACATCCTTGCAAGTCTAGATTGTGTTGCAAGTCTAGATAACCACAGTTTCAGAAAATTATGGGTTGAAGTCTTTTGGCTCCTTTTCATTACATATTATTACTGTAATTTAGGTACTGTTTTTTTTTCCTGCAAAATATGTTCATTTCAGAGACAGGATTTTAGTTTAGGACGTAACCTGAAATATATATCAGATAGCAAGTTATCTTCAAGCACTGGTACATATACAGTTCATTCATAACCACTTCATAATTATATATTTTGGTTTGTGGTTACAGATAACAGTTTACAGATTGTTTGATAAAACACAATGGTAAGTTTGATCTTTAGCTATTATATCATGAATACATGCACAGAAAAAATGGCTGTGGAATATAATCCTCAAATTAGTAACTTGCCAGGTCAGCCGTCAGCTGTGACACAAGCGCTACCGTGTCCCATGTTTGGATTGCTCTTTTTACTGACTGTATTGTCAAGCATAATGTTTACTTAGTCAAATATTGATAGTAATTGTGGTGTTTTCCCTTGGGTTAAAATCTATACAAACTATCACACAATATCCACAACACACATTGATTATACCAGTTCATCTGTTTCAGGGCATGTGATCCTATGGTTTTCAGTGCATCTGTCAGGGAACAGTTTTGTACTTTCACTCTACAAATCATTAAACATTTGTTCTTTAAAAATGTGACACCATTACAAAAGTTGGATATATTGCATTTTGTGAGCATACTACTAACCAATGCCTATGCTCATGAGAAAAAGTAATCTATATCCATAAAGAGGAAACGTTTCCAAAGGAATGGAATAAATTGTCACATTTTCCCTTAATTTCTCTTCATCATCTGTTTCCTCCTTGACTTCATCATTTGCATTTTATCAATCCTGTAAATCCAATATCCCTTATTTTTTTAATGGTCTTTATACCATAGCTGACCGATTTATCTACTGGAACCTTCTGGCATTTAAAACTCTGCAGTATTACTTTGCGATTTAATGTGTACTTCCTGCAATGTTTCAAAAGGTATTTTGTTCAATGTAGAAGGTATCATCTGCTGTTATTGTGTAACTAATTTATGAGAATAGCTGTTAACAAAGTTTGTTTTCCAGGCACAACTGAAATTCTGTTTAAGGTTTCATTCTCAATCAATAATGATTTTGAGTTCTTCTTTGTAGTGTGGATCTCAACAGATCACAAGGACATCATAGGACATTATTCATTGAGGTAATTAAGACAGACCCTCTGAAAAAAATGTTCATGGTGTGGAGGAGTGTTGCTCAGAGAGTGGCGGTTGTAGAGTTGTACCGGAAAGTGGTACCTCTTGTTTCCCTGCCTGGACCTTTGGGTTCTGATTATACAAGGGCTGATGAGTCAGTATGCTGGATCTAAGTGGAGCATCATTCTGAATGATGTTGCATGATATCTTTCTGCTTGGCACCATGATACTGGCATTTGTCCAGATTCGCTGAACCCATGGAGATCTGGGTTAAAATTTTCCTTCAGTAACCCATGCTTGCCATAAGGCCAAATTAAGAGGATTGGAGGGTCAGGCTTGCTGACTTGTTTGTTGATTGTATCCCAAATATGTAGATTGATGCTCAGGCTGTTGATCATGGCATTGTCTGGTCCAGACTCACTTATTTACAGACTGCTGCCATATAGCTGGAATATTGCTGAGTGTGGCAACCAACCAACCAACTGTACAATGCATTGTATTTGTGTGTGTCCAGACTCACAAAAACATGCATGCATACACATCACTTAATAGGAGCAATAGCTTTGAATGTAATGTCACAGCCCATTCCATCATACCTTACTCCACCCTCTAAGACTTGAAAGTTACGCAGGGAATTGTGCCATTTTATGACGATCTTCTCTGGAACTGGTGTCAAAATTCATGTAATCAAGTCAGTCTGAAACCACAAAATAAGGAAAGATTTTGAAAGTTTTTGAGTCAGTTTTCCCTGTGCAACTGGATATTACCAAGTGGAATGTTTCAAGACCATTATACGTTTATATATTCCTCCTGGAATATGTGCAGACCTACCATGATGTATGAATGGAGACTCATGGCAAGTGTTCTCTCAGAGTAACCACTGTCTTAGATTGAAGTATTCTGCATTCTCACTAACACCAGTATTGTCGCTTGGTATTATCTTTTTTTTTTAAATTAATCATTTCTGTCGTTATTACACCTGATTCTTCCTCAGCCATTCATGCTTTTCACTTACTGAATGGAGTTGATTATTCCAGAAAAAGCTGTGATCTATATCATGTGTAAGAATATACGGAAATATACTGACAACTGAAAGAAAGTATACATCATGCATGATTGTGTCTGAAGAAGATATACACAAAAATGTTAAAAAATGACATATTTGAGGCTATCAACTTTGTTGTGGACCTTATGTTTGAAGTGCGCCACATTTCTCTCAGCAGAGTTATCAGCCTTAGTTATCGGGATGCAGTGACCATTGTTTTCAGCCACTTTAATATGATTAGTTATTTAGACTTTCTTCCTATATGGTAATATATTTATAATACTTGTCAGTGACTTGCCCCCTAGTAATTTCTCAGTCAGTCTACCTGAAACAGTCATTTACTCAGAGAGCAGATGAGTGAGTGAGTTTAGTTTAAGCCACACTCAGGAATATTCCAGCTATATGGCAGCAGTCTGTAAATAATCGAGTCTGGATCAGACATCCAGTGATCAACATCATGAGCATTTATCTGCTCATTTGGGAACCAATGACCATTTGATCCTGTTAGTCGACTCTTACAAGAAGTATAGTCGCCTTTTATGGAAGCATGGGTTGCTGAAAGCCTATTTTACCTATGGATGATTCAATTCCTGACCATGTTACACCTTATATTTTTTTAAATGAGTGAATGAGTGAGTGAATATTGGTTTTCACCTCTATCACACTTTGGGGACACGAGAACCCATGTAGGGATCTTCAGCATGATGAGGGGACTCTTTAACCATATGGATGCCCCCTGCTCCTTCAAAGATTATGCTTGGTTTTACCATGCATTGCATCAAGTGGGTGGGAAAGATCTGGTTTCTCTCAGAGTCAGAATACTGTTTATGAAATGGATGACCATATTAAACTTCAGCATGTTTTCTCATTGGGATAACTCTTTTAATCATCATTAGTCTGGACAAGCATGCATCCACATGCATTTGCACAAGCATTCAGATACATGTATATGTGCGCACATTCATTTTGCTGTATAAGTGCAATCATTTTGCACAATTCACCTCACCTGAACTCACCTTCACCTCACCTGAGCTCACCTTCAGTGAAGGATATTATCTGTTCTATAAAAGCCAGAAAAACCCTAAATTTACATATGCATTATCGTGGATGATAGACAGAAATGGCTTGCCAGCAATCCAGGACTGTCATTTAATTAATATGTTCATGCCATGCTTGCATGTGATGAAATGAAATCTAATTATATTTTTTGTCACAATCTGCTGCGTGCCTCTAATCCTTGATGAATGCAATTTTAGCTGATGTGAAGATATTCCTAGTGTCAGCGATCAGAGAGAGACCGATCGTCGCTGTGATCACATAATGTTTACGTAACATGATGCAATTAGCAAAGACCACAATGGGTGTTTGATAAGAGAATTAAACGGATCATGAACAAAGATGCTGTTAGATTTGTGTCAGTGAACCAAAGCTGCCACTCGGTAATCAATGGTAATATTGACAATGGATCATTGATCTAAAATAGATAAAACTTCTGCCAATACTGTTGTATGTATATTTTATGAAAATAAAGTCTTTGAAGTCTGGTTAGATATTTATTGTATGCATTTTCATTTCCAGCTCAAAGTAGCTGGGCAGTGTTCAATTTTCTATCTGACATGATAAACCACACCCTGGTATCTGCTTCAAGGTATCTTGGGTAAGCAACAATCTAAGTAAAGTTAGTTTCAGTACTTTTTGTTACACTCCACTACTGAGTCTGACAAAACCTAGTAAGAGGTCACATCATGTAACCTTTGAGTGATCTATGAACGTCCAATCAAAAGTGAGAAGGCTGAACGGTTTTAACCAATCAGGCAACAGCTACTGTTTAGGGTTTGACGGGACTTAAAAAAATGGCTAGTCACTGATGCTTAAGGCTTTCTGATGACATCGCTACCATTAGCATTTTTGCAAGCTGACATCCTTGAATAGTGACAAAAATGCTAATTTTCAGCGACTGTTTTCTCAGTGTTGACAGTAATTTAGCATGCTCCATGTGCATTACCTGGTAGCGACTAAATGGTATTTAGAATCGTTCAGGTACAAATCTTTCTGAGGTAATAGTTCAAAAGGTATGTGTGAATGTCCATTTTCGCGATTTGGTAAGCTGTGTTCTAATTAGTCAGTCTCAGGGGTTACCTGACGTGACATCCTACTAGGTTTTGTTAGATTCAGTAGAGGAGGGTAACAAAAAGTACTGAGACAAAGTGGTATGCCCAAATTTGCATCACTTCATGGTTTTAGGACAATTTCTTTTTTGACACAATCTGTAGTTGCAGAGTGGAAAAGAAAATTTTTTTTCTGAATCTGTTGTAGTGTATTATAGGTTCACTCATCTATACTGAACAGAAAAAGAAATGGAAATTTAGAAAAAAAGTGAAATTCATAAAAGTAAGCATTCATGTTTATGTCTTGTATTTATAAACTTAAGAAAAGTTGTATTTCTTTTGCTGTTCAGTATAGTTTGATTCAGTGAATATGAACATAATGTTCTTGACTTTGAACATTTCGTGACATATATTGATCCAGCATCACATGATATCTATACGTGGCTGATTTTTGTCATTAATGCCTTGACATTTCAGATTGTATCACTTTGAAATTTGAACGACAGTATAAAAAATTGCTATAAAAAACAAAGTGATCAGAAATACATTAGAAAAAGGATACTACTGGGTAGTTTTCAGTGCTGAAGGTGGTTTTCTGTTCTTGCCTTTTTTTTCAGTGCTTACATGAAGTCTAGAAAGTGATCTAATGATCCATGTAAAGTTATCTCTCTTACCTGTGTCAGGATTTTCTGAACATTTTTCCCTAGATTCATCCTACTGATGGTACTTGGTTTGTCAGCATCCTACGTGGGGTCATTTGTGCTGGTATTGAGATACAACCATGAAATGATGGTAAACTTTTAATCACGACTACAAATTGGCAAAGTATTGTGCACTGAAGCTGCGATATGATACAAATCCTGATACTAGAATGGCAGTACAATACCTTTCATGATACTAAAATCTTTAATTCTAACACCAAATGTAAAACGCCTTAAGATCAAAACACAACCATTCTGAAGTATTTCATCCAATTCAGTCAGCATTTTTCAATGTTCATTCAGAAAAAAGGTAATAAGGTATATACAGGGACATTGCAAATGTTAATAAGATTTTAGCGCTATGGTTTACACAGTTCCTGATCCAAGAATTTCAGAGAAACTTATGAACTTATGAAAATAAGTATGTATAGATTCTAATTATCAAAAAAAAAGATTCATGATTCGGTCATATGCAAAACCAAACATCAATGCATTGTGGCCCATTTGAAGTATCATATGGGGAAATACAACAGTGTTAAACTTTGTATCGATTCACTGTATCAGCAACCCATGGATCAATGCCTCGATGAATCATCACACCACTAGTGGTCATTATTTTGGATGTTTGGTAAAACGGATGTTTGTGGAGAGTTGCATCTCTTACATAAGTCTGTTCATCAAACACTCAAATCCTGGATTTGCCCTGATCATGATCATTTGTTGGTAACATTGTAACATTGAGACTAGTTTCATGTCAACTGCGTTGCTTTCACATAAGGTTTAACATCCAGATATAGTGGAAAGACTGAACTTTCGCATTTAAAACAAAATTAGATAATGACATTTTTACTGATACCTTGTGTAATTTCATCTTTTTATGCTCAGGAAAAAAATTACCCATGCTTTATGATGCAGGTAATTCTTTATGAGCATATTTTGATGGAGGTAGTTATGGAACCAGGTTATAAGGGGTGTAATACCAGAATTGTTTCCTGGTGTCTTTGTTGGCATCACTATGAATGAGGACCTGTCTTGGTTGTGTTCATCCTGCAAGTTGTGTTCATCCTCTCCTATCTGTATTCTTGTCATCCTCTTTTATCTGTTCATTTTCTTCATTCTGTTCATCTTTTTCACTCTGTTCAACTATGCTTGTCATAAGAGGTGACTAATAGGATCAGGTGGTCACTCACTGACTTGGTTGACACATGTCATCGGTTCTTATGTTGTTGATCGATGCTTATGTTGTTGATCACTGGATTGTCTGCGCCATATAGCTGGAATATTGCTGAGTGTGGCATAAAGCTTAACTCACTTGCTCACTCACTCATTATTCTGTTCACTCTCATTGTTCTGTTCATCATCCTCGTTCTGTTCATCCTCTTCATTTCACCCTTGTATGATTTTGTGTAAAGGAAATATCTGAAATATCCGAAAGACTCCCCCTCCCCTGCTGTATGGTAGAGCAGTTACGACTGTCTGTGACAGATGTTGATAGAAGGGTGGCTATCAAATGTTGCTTACTTCTCATATTTTATTGTCTCTGTCAGTTCTAACAAAGATGGATGAGGTTTTACGAAATAAGAGCTTGATTGGAAGATTGAATTCTGCTTATTTATGGCCATCATGTTGTGAAGATTGACAAGTTCAGTGAAGATAGACAGATGTTGTTTTGTATGTAAGGATATGCCAGCATATTAGAGATGTTTTGTCATCTTGTAATGCACTGTGCAGTCACTGCAGGCTAGGATACATTTACAAAGACTTATATCTAGAATCTGAAAATGGTAGTGAGTGGCCAAATGAGATGAAGCACATGTCATGAAGTGATGATTCCATCTTAAAGACATGAACTAAATAAAGGACAGGTAATCCATAGTCAGGAATTGGACTAACATATGCGTATCATTTTTCAGTTTACTGTATGTGATGTAATGTGATGTGTGGCTTGAGAGGGTTTGAACAGATACCATGTACCAAATCATTATGTGTATAGTTGCCAAGAGTAAGGGGTGGATGTCTATGTATATTTTCTCTGGCATGAAGTACCCATGATCACTGCTGTTAATGATGTCAGATGATGTAGAGATGATGTTAGCGGTCAGGATCAGCCCTGTTCAGAGAGGTTTCATAGCACTATGACTGCCCTACCTCCTTTACTTCAAAATAGATTTCTTTCTAACATAAACCCAAAAGGAGCAGGGTAGAATGGACCTTCAGCAACCCATGCTTGCCATGAAAGGCGACGATGCTTGTCGTAAAAGGCGACTAACATGATCGAATGGTCGGGCTTGCTCACTTGGTTGACACATGTCATCGGTTCCCAATTGCACTGATCGATGCTCATGTTTTTGATCACTGGATTGTCTGCTCCAGACTCAATTATTTACAGACTGCTGCCATATAGCTGGAATATTCCTGAGTGCGGCGTCAAACTCAACTCACTCACTCATTCCGTGTAATATAGCTTTGTGAAAAGGGTCCCAGTACTTGCTGTATGCAGTATCCTGAAAGGGTATTGGGTGGCTTCAGTTGCTACTGACTTCTTGGTGTGGCTCCAGCTAGGAAGAACAACTCTAGCTGTGACAGGAGACTAAATCATCAGAAGAACTGCTCAGAGTTGCATCTCTTAGGGTTGCCAGGATCTACTTATGGCAGTAATGTTGATCCTTGGTTTGTCCACTGTACAATTTGAGCTTCATAAAAAGTGTTTCAATTATTTAGCCTGGTCATGATTTAAATGATATATTTGTAAAACTTACGTTAACTTTCATGTAAACATGAGTCACTGCCTCAGTCTGTCAAAGCATTTTTTTAGGATTCTGCATCTCATTAACAAAAGTGAGAATTGCACACTGCTTTTTGCAGATATTTCTTATTAACATGGAAAGGGTTTTGTTGACTGAGATCTGATCTTGGGAAGGTGGGATCAACTTCCTTGCTTCATCCCTGAAGGTGATGCAGTCAGCACCATACCTGAACCCTACGGGTGTCGGGTGTCGTGATCATGGTAAACATCTGCATGTGTCATTTTGGGATTGCATCCAACATATGGCTGACTCACCCACATATTCGCAGGATGTAGGATTCTCTTCAGCTTGTCGGTGTTCTGTGACACAGGTGCTTTGGAGTGGGTCCATTTGCTGCTGGCATTATTGTATGTGTAGAACAGAAACGGTAATTGTGTTCTGTGAGGTTGAGAAACTTGTCTGTGTCAATGAAACCTGTATGATTAAACAGAGAATGTCATGAGAGATATGTCTTATTTGAAAGCATGGAGTTTTCTGTTGGAGCTAACATGATTCATTATGTTACTCAACTTATAAGAATGTTGCTCGTCTTGAACTGCCACCATTGGGAGATGTACTTTTTTATCACAGAATAGTTTTTTTTATTGACATAATTGGTATTCTAAAACATCTTTCTGATGCTCTTTTACTAAAGGTGATAAATTCTTAAAGCAGTGGAGATTGCAATCATACCTGCATTTTGAATGGTTTCTCTTCACTGGATCCATGGGGACTGAGAAAGAATTGATCCCAAGCGTGCCATTCTTGTCATAACCGCCATCTGCAAAGTATCAAGGGATAGACTTGGTGACATAGCTCATTGTAGACCAGTGATTTGGATCAAACCTCGTGCTTACAGTCACTGCCTGGAAGAACAACTTGTCTCTAAAATTAACCTATTTTACAGAAAGAAGATCATAGTTAAACAGTATACATGTTTATATAAACCGAGAATAAAAAGTTAAGCACCAGCCAGTTTAAAAACTAAGATGTGATGTTGTGGAATTGTGAGGCCGAACTGAAGGCTCGTTTGGTAACTGTTTTAGGGATGTCATAATCATTTGTATGTACAATTAAATTAAATATTGTTACAGATATGATGACACTACTTTTTAAATCAAAATAATTATTCCTGTTGTGCTTATACAAGACTATTAAATGTAGGTTTCACTTGTTAAAAGTGACAATCATGTGACCATTTAACAGTCATTTCTGATTTTCACTTTTCAAAGGAAGGGAACCTGTTTGAGGAAAACAAAATGCATGTTTTCCAATGCATCCCATTAAGTAAAAGATAATTTCCATTATGGCTTTGTGTTTAAACTAAAGGTACTAAACCAAATTATGACAGCTTTTGTTTCTGAAAGATTTCCTGTGTGGCAACCTATATTTTTGCGAAATATACTGGGTGGTGCCTAAGTTTTTATTCATGGTATATATAGATATATAATGAAAAGGAGCTGTCACTTACAGAAGTCTGTCTAGACTTGCCACATTTGTGTAAGCTTTCTTGTATATATTTGCTTCAAGATCTGTATGACCCACTAAGTCCCTGCCATTCCTTGTTGAAACATGATTATTTCCAGGCCTCCATGTGATATGGTATTGCTGGCTGTCCATCTCCCAGTCCCTGAACCACATTATTTTCAGCCTAGCCTCACATTCCCTGCAAAGCTAAAGGCCTAAATGAAGCAAGTCTAGATTTGCTCCGGCCATGATTTTTTCATTTCACTGGGGAAAATACATTCAATCTTTTATTTTTTAGGTGTTGTTTCTGTACATTTTGGGAGTATAGTGAACACTTGTTCTAAAGACTCAGAGATGTTGACTGGGTGTGCATTGTAATGTTTCTATCTCAGTGAACTTTCCCATACATACTATGGGCATGTAGCACTTGAAACTTCATGAAATAAATTCAAAATCAGCAAGAAATGATCTAGACTTAAGTTTCTAATCTTAATTTCATACAATATTGAACCATGTCACATAGAGGGAGTCTGGAATGATCAGGAAGTTTTTCTTCATAATGTGGTTCTGATGTTATAGTTGCATGCTGGTTTGTAATTGGGTTTATTCGTTATTACTTGAGTGCTAGAACGCTGAGTGTATGGAATGCTATAGATAGAGGAATGTGCATGGAGTGGTATTCAGGGATTGCTGGTGTACTTGGGTCATTGTTGGGTAGGCTTGATGAGGTGCTGAGGGTGACACAGGAAAAATACAGCTGAAATGTTGCTGAGGCCAGTGTTACAACAAACACACGCTTCCTGACTCCACTCAATCCGATGGGACATTCATGTTCTACATCTCATCTGATTTCAGAATCATCATCCTCATCCTCATCTGGTTCTGTGCCACTGGTGTCTTGTCTTAGGTTGGTGTGGTATAATACCCTTAAAACCTAAAAACACAGTCTCCATTTCCATCACTTTCCTTCCTCCATTAGACAGCATTGGTAAGATATTTGGCTTGTTCTTTCATCCTCCATTTTATTCTCAATTCACTGCCTTTCAACTGCCAAACGAACGAGTCACCTAATTCTTCCCATTGACATCAGCAGCCCTATCTTAACCTTTATCTTCCATTTCAGACAACACTTGCAACTGAATTGTTAAGATTCAATGCAATCTCAGCCTTAAAAAGCAGGAACTTGTGATTGTAAATGCTTGAATGGGAAAAGGTTTAAAACTGTTCTGTAAAAAAATGTTTTGTAGTCCTGCTGTAGTATAAGGTGCCATTTGTATGCCAGTCTGTGAAGTGAAAATCACTCTGCACTGTTCAACAAAGGCGACTTTCATAGTTGCTCATGACGATTCTTTGGATGATACCCAACCAAGCATGACAATACGGAATTGGATATGACCAGACTTATCTTAGTGTGACACTATTTAATCTGGTTTATGGTTTAGTCTCAGGAGAATCCCATCTATACTGTATGTTAAAGCTCTTTCCTCCATATTCAAAGGAACTCACGATTTATCTTGGGTCATTCCACGGGATTTTATGTCACCCCTCAAAAAATCTCAGAGTTGTAAAACTTGCTTCTATGAGACCCAAAGACCAGGGAGGTTGTCAGGGGGCTTTTATTTTGACATTTAATAAAAGTTCTTGGAAGAAATTACAGTAATTCTGCTGTTATATGATAGGGGAAGGGTTACAGTGAAGCTTGGTGTTGCACTCAAGTAGACAAATTGTCTGTTGCAGATAGCCGAGATATTGAACTTGATTGTATACATGCATCGTAGCTATTTGTTAAGTGGGTTAAGCAGTAAATATTACAGAGATAGGTTGACCATTGCTGGAAGACTCAAGATGTTCTAATAATTCTGATGTTGATTGTACTCACCTTTCACCTACCCTTACCCTCACCTTATACCCACCCTTACCCTCACCCTGAACTTTCAACTCTCAACCCTCCCATACCCTTACGCTCATGCTCAGCCCTCAACCCCTATCATCTCCATATTCACCCCTACCCTACCCACCAGCTGTACCCTAAACTCCTGTACTCTACCTACTTTCCACAGCCAACCCCAACACACACGCCTCTAACTTTACATTCCAAACAAATATTCATTTCACTGATGAGGCAAACTGTTCCTTATCATCTGCTGTTTTTGTGACAACAATGAAACTAGTAATCTCAGGAATAAATTTGTTCACTAATTTTAAACGGCCAAACTTTTTAAGATGATCTTCTTCGTATAACACTAATGTTGAAAAATACCATTTGTCCTTAGTTTCATCTCTCCTTCTACAAAATTTATGTAACGGCATCTTCAAAATGTACTCAAGGTATTTTTTACAAACTATAGGTGACTATATACACCTGAAACACAGAGAATCTTCTCCAGGAAATTGTGTAATTGTTGGGACAACTAAAAATTTCATTGAATCCCAAAGCACAGAAATTTTTCTTTAGTAAATTCATGTTTTATTTGTTTGGTCAACTAAAATTTCATAAATGATGCATATTTGATGTATAACATTTGATGTTACTTGAGGATATGGAGATGATTCTAATGATAGCAGGGATACCCCCACTGTGGCTGTTTGGGAAACTAGAGAGAGGACTTGTATTTCAATTTCAAGTATGAACAGATATTTCAGATGATAATCTGTTATAGTTATCATGTGTGACATTTGACAGGACACTCTGGAGAACCGTTCTCATCATATATATCTCAGATATCCAAAGGATGTAAAAAAGCAAAGAATGAAATTTAACAAACATTAGTAAATTTGGATCAATGGATCATTTGTGTTTCCTTCTATAAATGTTACACGACAAATGGAATTCACTTTAGTGACATCTTTAGTTGTTCTGTTACAATCGCTCACATATTCCAGTGAACAAAATCGTATTCCTTCATGAATCCATTTCATTATTCGTGTGTCATTTTGCCTTGATCAATTAAGGTTTGGTCATTATGCTGTAAGTATAATGCAATGTACAACCTTAGCAACTTTGTGAATATTAAACAAAATATTAATGAATGAAAATTTGTATTTAATACTTCATCTTCGCAAAGAAATCATTTTTGCTATAAGGGTATTCGTTGAAGCCCTACTGTTTAGACATCCTGCAAAGCCTGATTCTTATCAGTTCTCTATCAGTGCCTGAAAGTTTTGAGGCAAACATATATTTACGAAAGATATTATGATGAACTCACTCACTCCATGTACAAAAATAACATTGATTTAGCTCGATTATGTTTAGTTTGAAGACATTTAACCCATTAAGGATTTTTCTTAGCTCTGACCTCCAAACCTCATTTCCATTTATGGAGACCATTTAAAGAAATGAATTTGCTTGGGGACTGTGGAACCTTGTTCGCTTAAGAAACTATGACCCGTCACAGTTCGGAAACATTGTCTCTCACTGCAGACAGTAAAACAGCCTGGTTCTTTTGTGCAGACATGCAGGGGAGAATATTGAACAGAAATCATTTCCAGAATCACAATTGCAGAAATAACAGTGTTGAAATCTTATCAGAGATGGTATATGCTTGCAGGCAAAAATGTTTCTCTGTTGGAAGTAAATGTAAAGCAAGGCGATTCTGATTATGAAGTTCTTTCCATTGTTGACCACCCTGGTTCGTAATCTTGTAGACAGATGTCTGTGTGCTTTAAGAATATCTGATATTTCATTTCATATGGAGTGTGGAGTATTAGAAATAAAGTGTGTTGTGGTACTTTGGGAACATAAGAATATTTCAATGTAGATTTTAATTAGCTGGCACACAGCTTGTCTAAACATCCTCAGTAAGAAATTGGTTAGAATTTTCATACTTTCATCAGTGTTATAAAAATGCTTTTTTTATGAAATGAATTTCAACTGTGGAAGCCTTTGACAGTGGCACATGCTTATTGGAAGGGAAGTTGAAAGGAAAATATTTTGACTCTGAATGTGAAATTAATGTATGCCTTTGTACATACATTGACATTATTGTAAAATGTGACCCAATATATGTGTCTTAATGCACTCCAATATCCCCCAGTTTCCAGCTATCCCATATTGCATCTTTAGATAGTGAGCAAGAGACATTCATTTCATCTATTTTAAGAAATTAACCACTTTTATGTGATAAACACTATGAAGCATAATTCAAATACATAGAGATACATTTTATATTTCAAATACCAGGGGAGATGAGATGAAGGTTTAATGCTGAACTGACTTGAACAATGATATCCCTTGTGTCAAACTGAAGAGATAAAACTTTCAAATAACCTATTGCTTTTACAAGATTATGAAAGACACTTTTGGAAGATATTATCACGAAATGGAAATCAGTTTCCAGGAGGTATGTGGAACATAACTGAACCTTGAGTCTGGTTTGTGTAGGAAGAATGCAGGTGATTTGAGCATGGAGAACAATGAGGAATAAAGTTGTTGTTAGTGAATGGATCCACCTGATGTATATCAGAAGTTGCTTGTGTGATTGTACAGCAAGTGAGCCAGGCAGAGATGGTCTGTTCCTGATCAAGAGATAAGATGGATCAGCTTGGCCTGAAAGTGTGTGGTCAGCTTGGGAGATCTCTCTGTGTCTCTGCTACATGGCCTATCTGACCACTGGCCATATATTGTGGAGGCTCTCTGCAAACAAGGGATGTGGGAGAAGGTTAGGCAGGAAAATTAGGTGATGTGTGTACACGCTGGTGGGGTAGCCCAGTGGTTATGGCATTTGCTTGTCATGCCTTAGATCTGTGTTCAATTTCCCACATGGGTACAATTTGAAAAACCCATTTCTGGTGTCCTCTGCTGTGATATTGCTGGAATATTGCTGAAAGTGGTGTAAAATAAACTCAGTCACCAGTTATTGTGACTTCTAGTTGTTGCCTTGCCTGCTTCTGTGTTGAGGGATCAGACAAGAACTTATTGATTCAAGGTCAGAATATAAGTGCAGTGATCTTAACAATATGACAGAGGTCAAGTTTCATCATACCGTTAACTAATAATGCTTTGTAAACTAGTTTTCAATGACGACCATAGTCACACAAGTGGTTCCTTCATTTGTTTTTGTGTAGCAAATTCCAGCTTGATTCCAGCCTTCTGCTACTGTCAGTAACTACATATGTCATAGGCTATGGTGTGACTGCTACACTTATGACTTATGAAAAGAAATGTTAAAAAACATTCCTCAGTCTTCCTTTTGAGACACGTATGTACCTACACAGAAAAGACAAACCTGTATATTTCTCTCTTGATTTGATGAAAGATACCAAATACTGGGTGTTAGCAATTATTCATGCCTTGTGCCAGTCTTATCCATTGCTAGTTAATGGGAATATATTATTATTAATAATACAAACAAGATCTGAAGATTATATGGGCTCTCTGTTCATGACCACAGTTTTAAGAAAACGTATAATTACACGTGAAGATCTTGGTTAGAATTGGTCAAACTTGCAAACATTGCTGACACATGTCACAAAAAAATAATACTTATAATGATAATTTATGAAAACAAGAAAAAACACACTGTGGTTCTTAGATGTACTGTCTGCCTATTAGACTTTGAAGGATAGAATTACTACGTATACCACCATGGGATCAGCATTCAGTACAGCCTTGAAGCAAGGTTAAAGTCATTGTGTCTTGGTTGCTCAGATCAGTGCTAAAACTGTTGATCACTGGATTGTGTGGTCCAGATTTCATTATAGAAGCAGATCACAGATCACAGCATAGACCCAGAATATTGCTGAGTGCTGTGTTCAATGACAACAAAATCAGGACAGAAGAAAAAGTTTTATGGGAAGACTGTGAACTTTGATATAATATATATCAAAAGTTCATCATTTTCTTCCTGATGTATGCTGAAAACCAATTTGCTGTGAAGTGTTTATTGTGAAAAGGGCAACTAAAATAATCCAAATTTACTTATCTGACCGAAATTGATCAATTGATCAGCAAAAGTTCAATTGACGTTTTTTTTTTCAGAAGCATGGCGTGTTCAGCTGTTGAGCGTAAGAGTTAACAGTTCATAGTGTGACACGATTTGCAATAATATGTGTTGTGGTCTTCTGGTAAATATCACCTGTGAGAGGAAGAAGTGTCACGACAGATAGGTGAATTTGTTTAAAGAATCGTTCCCAGAAAATCATTGGTTGAAACCTATAATTATTTTGATGATTTATTGTTACACCATTCTTTCATGCAAGCGTTATCTCTGTGGCAGTATTTGCTGTGAACGCTATTGATTCAGGACATTCTGCAGCTCTGATACAGATTGAATGTATACATGGTGAGAACTTCGCATCTTCACACCGTGGCACAAATTGTGATTTATCGTGTCTTGAAGAGTCACCTGGTGAATTTTTAATGGCTATGTCAAAATGTCTGATACTCAATTACAAATCCTGAAGGGTTTGTCATCCAGATAATAATATCTGTGGATTTATGCATCCATTGTTTGTTTTCAGCCTTGACTGTGAGGATAAATAAATGTTCTTGTGATATTATGGGACGTAAGCTGACACCAACAGTGTTACTGCTGTCATTGCTGACACAAGAAGAGCTCCGTTAGATTGACACCTATCTCAGCACTAGGTATGGAAAATGTTGCCAATTAAGTTTCAGGATAGAACAAGTCTCTGGTTTGTTCCTGTCTGTACAATTCTTAGTTCAACCAGTATGATTTTGTTATTCTCATGTTGTTGCAAGTCATTCTGGGCAACTCGTTGGCCTTTCTGAACAATTTGTAACAAACATAACTTTAACTATAGTCATTGTGTAAAGTTGTGGTGCAATTTATATGAACTATTCATAGAATAGTTCTCAGAAATAGCTGAAACCTATTGATTCTTGAAGTGGAAGAGGTGTTGTGATGCTGCTTCTGGAATCAACGGATTCTCAAGAAATTCCCATTACAGAAACTCAGCAGTAGGTAAATGCAGGTATTGATTGTCGTTGGATACCTGGATCTGCATCTCAACCATGACGCAGTCGTATGTCATTACCATAGTCAAGTGGTGCACATTAATACTCATTATTTCAGCCACCGGTTTACTTACTAAAGGCATTTTCTGGTGTCCCCCACTGTGATATTGCTGGAATATTGCTAAAAAGCGGCATAAAACTAAACTCACTCACTCACTACTTACTCAAGGTCCAAATATTTAAAGTATGTCAAAAATTGACCAGGATGTGATAACTTGTAGGAAAAAATTGGTGAAGATATTCAGGAAATGAAAATGCAAGCTTTATGTTATAAGGCACGCTGAAATCTCCAGTTCTCATCCATGTATGCATATGAGTTTGAAGGCTGTTCATGGTGCCATGTGCCTCTCATTCAGGGGCGAGGAAGTAGTTGTACTTTAATTTTCCTAAGCTATGTTGTACATGTGTATTGGAGCAGGTTGATGTGCATAGATCAGACCTGTGTAGGGAGAGTGCATTCACACGTGTCACAGACCTGTGTTCAGAGAGTGTTTTTACACTTGCATCACCAGACCTGTGTTGGGAGAATATATTCACACACGCATAGCGGACTTGTGTTGGGAGAGTGTATACTCACATATATCACCAGACCTGTGTTAGGAGAGTGTATTAACACATGTGTCACAGACCTGTTTTGGGAGAGTGTATTTACACTTGCATCAGCAGACCTGTGTTGGGAGAGTGTATTTACACTTGTGTCACAGGCCTGTGTTGGGAGAGTGTATTTATACTTGCATCACCAGACCTGTGTTGGGAGAGTATATTCACACATATATCTGCAGACCTGTTTTAGGAGAGTGTTTTCTCAAATGCGTCACAAGCTTGTGATGGGACACTGTGTTCACTTAAGCATCACAGACCTGTTTTGGGACAGCATGTTCACACATGGATCACAGACATGTGTTTGGAGAGCATATTTATACATGTATCACAGACCACTGTTGGGAGAGTGCATACACACACACATAACCAGGCCTATGTTTGAATCCAAACAGACACTTCATACATTCTTGCGAACAGTATGTCACATTCCCTAATGTTCTCATTTACTCTAATTCCATGTAATATTTCCCTGACAGATGTATTGATGATGTATAAACACATTGTGAGTACAGACCCCTCCAGCAGGACTGTTGTAATGAGGACTCAGAGAGTACATTCTATTTGTGTTGTCTGTAGTGACAACTGCAGCAAGTCAGATAATGGGGTCGGAAAGTAACAAGGGATGTAATTGTATTGATTCTATTACCAGAATATTTTGTAATGCTGATGTGTGTTGCCATGTTTTTTATATAGAGCGTTATGCATGGCATTGAAGTAGTTTGTAAAACTGGGAATGACCTTTTTACTAAAATTGCGAACATTTTAAATCATGAATGTTGACTCTGAATGTTGAATACTTAATGACCTGGGTCTTGTTAATGCTATTTGCAGACAATAATCTGAAACAGTTTGTGATATTCATGTTTGGCCGGCTCTCGGTTTGACTGAATAATGTGCAATATGACTTGACATAAGATCTGATTTGTCCTGTCTTAACAAACAATCAACAACATAGGCTTGAATGGATGTTAAATCAGTTAGTATCATGTCACTTGTTATTACCCAAGAAATGAGGAATAAGCCAAGCAATGTGATGATGAATCACAGTAATGTTAAATGTCAGGTTACCAAATGCATATTGCAGCTGCCTGTCTTCTTACTGGACAGTTGCACCTGGTATTCATCCTCTTCTTCATCTCTGCTTGAGGGATGAGTCTGATTGCTCAGTGTTTGTTTTGTTTGTTCTCTAATGCCTCACTCGTCAACATTCAAGATACACGATGGTTGTCCTTAAACGTGCAAGTCTTGGCCTAACAAATGGTCTTCTGCAAAGTATGCTTTTCATGAGAGGTGACTTAATAGGGTTTGATGGTCAGGCACACTGACTGGGTTGATTCATGTTATGATATTCCAGTTGCCTGACCTCCCACTCCCATTAGTTACCTCATACAACAAGCATGGTCTGCTGAAGATCAGTTCTAACACAGATCTCCACAGAGAGATGATGATGATGATGATGATGATGATGATGATGATGATGATGATGATGATGATGATGATGATGATGATGATGATATTTCTTATGAACCATATTTTGTCCAGGGGTGAATATAATCAGAAAGGACATGATATATATTGTTAAAGGACCTGTTTCGAATAAACCTATTCACAATTCAATCTCTTTTAAACATAGTGTGGTATGATTTATTTTGAGGAGGTCCATTATTTGGAATGAGTGTTGCTATCAGCAGTCATACAGGACCTGTATGTAGGTATCAGCCTCTATACATCACCTTCATGTAGGTAAATGACCAGATCAACTGGTGCTTCACAGCAGGAACACCAATATAGGAAACACTTTACAGCAGCACACATTCATAATGACCAGTTGTCCATTGACCTGAGCTGGACAAGCATGAGGTACTCCAGTGCTATCCAGCCCTGAATCACTGCAATAGTCAGATATACACTGGAAGAGAGGGATCATTTGCTCTTACCGGAGTCTCCAAGCCTGACCTCACTGATCCATTTAATTCCTCTTACAGCAGGTATAGGCTACTGGAGAACTACTACACCAACCTGGAGTCAGTATAATCAACCATATTACAACAATTTGTTTCTCTTTTGGTCTACTTTTTCCTGCTGGATAGAAAAATGCTATAAGAGACACTAGGGTGTCTGATCCATAAATTCCAGAATGTTAGCGCTGGGAAATGAAAGTGTAGTGCGTGGCAAACTTCCAGACAAATTCAGTGGCTGTTCCAAATGAAACTAAACAGGTGCCTGTGGTATTCAATTTTTATTTACCAGTTTTCACTCAAACTCATTTAACTTCAAAAACAAAAAGATCTTTGATTTCTTGTCCCTGTAGCCTTTGTGGACATGTCGCCGGATAAATATATCATTGCCGTGCTTTGAGAATCTGAGATATAGGCTTTTCATTAAAATGTGTATGGATCTCAGGGACAGAGCGACCGCCTCTCTAGTGTAGTGGTTAGAACGTCTGCCCAGAGAGCGGGTTTGATCCCAAGATACATCAAACCAAATATGTTAAAATAACAGTAATGCCTGCCTGGCACTCACCATAAATGGATACAACAAGGACTAATTGGCTCGGAGTCAGTATAATGTATCTGAGGGAGGTATACAAGCTTGCTTACCTGTGGCATGATCTCATTAAGCTAGCACAATAAAAACCAGTTTAAGTCTGGGCTAATACAAGCAGCCACACATACACATGCATGCGTGATGTCATATGACATATCTTTAAGCAGACCTAAATCCCGTTTCACATACACCTCTGGGATGGAGTGTGATGTAGCATGCACAAGTGATGCTCTTGCATGACCCAACAGTATACTAAAGCTCCGTACAGGGATGTATCATACTGCACCAACTTGTTGAATGTTACGTGCTCTGTCACAGAGAGTGGAACAAAACATTGTTCTTTTAAGGACAGTGGGTGGTGGGGTAGCCATGTGGTTAAAGCATTCGCACATCAAGCCAAAGACACGGTTTTGATTACCCACATGGGTACAATATATGAAGCCCATTTCTTGTGTCCCCACTGTGATATTGCTGGAATATTGTTGAAAGCGGCTTAAAAGTAAAGTCACTTACTCACTCACTTTTCAGGAGGACTTGGCACTAACAGTTGGAATTACACGCTTTCATTGGAACTTATTATCTCTCATCAATTCATTCTTAACTTTCAAAACCATCAATGACAAGGAACAAATTTGAAATAAGCAGATTAATTCAATAGTGAGTGCAACAATTCATTTGTTTTGATGTTTTGAAATGTCAGTACGTCATTGACCTGATAAGATGAAAACATTTATGCATTGTATGTGCATTTTTTTAAACAAGGGTCAAGGAAGCTGAATATTTATGTGAACTTTGATATAGGAACTACTTGATTGATTCAACTGTCACCCTTCAGCTACTCATAGAGAAAAGCTGAATGCAGTTTCATCTACAGACAGACCTGTGAAGTTTCGGGGTAGAATTGGCCTTCAGCAATCCATGCTTGCCCAAAAAAGGCAACTATGCCAGTTGTAAGAGGCGACTAATGGGTTCGGGCGGTCAGACTCACTGACTTGTTTGACACATCATCAGTTCCCATTTATGCAGATTGATGCTGATGTTGTTGATCACTGGACTGCCTGGTCCAGACTCAATTCTTTACGGACCATCAACAAGAAAATTTACAATAATATTTGTGCACAAGTATAGCTTTATTCAATGCTCTTCTCAAAAGTTTAAAGACATAACCATACAGAAGCCAAGTAATGTGTTTTTCATAAACAGTTCATTTCTTATTTCCCGAGATGTGAAGCATATGTCATTTATTAAGTGTGACGGTGTTATAAACTTTAAGTCATCATGTAATATGAACAGTAGTGTCATAAATGTCATGAGATTCTGACATTAACAAAAGTATTTCAACATATCCGAAAATATCCCTTCTTTTGATATCACCAAGAATCATTTTGATGGTATATTTGTTATAGTGCTTTGTTGCCAGACCATTAGGCAATAAGTAGATGTAAATCCTATTATATTGCAGATTTCTCTAAAAATACTTTTGACAACACAAAGTATGTCACTACCACAGCTGTCCAAGCTGTTCGGAACGCCATAATGGTACAGAGGTGTGAGCCAAATATAATGTAATATATAGTCAATATACATATTTCATAGGGGTTTCTTTTTTTTTCGCAGTTCTCCACTTGGGTACAATGTTTGAAGCTCATTTGTGGTGTCCCCAACCATCATATTGCTTAAAAGCGCCCTTGAGCAGTTGAACTGGTTAACTGGATATCAGTGCTGTATAATGTTTAGTGTATATTCATAGATATTATTGCTACAAGTGGCATACAACTAAATGTACTCTCCCAACTTCACATGATTCCCAACCTGTTTGTTCTTTATAGTTTTTTCTCTCTCCATCAGACCTTCAGAACCTGAAATTCCAATAGAAGTTTAACTCAGTTTGGTATTTTGTCAAGAAAACACTTCTAGTGGGTCAAGGTCATATGACCTTAAATATAAAGCTTCTGAAGTCTCAAAACTTACAGAATAAATGATGTCTCTCTGCTTATAACACTATACATGTCAATACTTCACATGAACTTTAGATAATTTGTATTCATATTTTAATGTAAGTGACATAGAGTATGATTATGCAGAAATATTTTAAGAAAGAGTCAAACATCATGCTCTTAGACCTTTGCTGAAATGGTAAAGCAGTTCCATAAAATGTTTTAAAATTATATTGCACACAAGTCAATATTCAGCCTATTCACACTCAACTCATTGCTCAGCTCTGTTGCTATGAACTAGTATCTTTGAATTCCATATATTTGTTCATAAGATTGATTCTGTCTGCTATGTTTTCAAAAAGGTGCCATTAACAGTCAAAAGAGTCAGCAATCCAAAATGGTCAGGAGACAAGGTGGGTGCTCAAGCAGTATTCAAATTCCTAACTGTGGCGTATTTCCCCTTGATAAATATTGCCCATTTCTTATTCAGATGTCTCAGCCTGTGCATCAACAGTTGCTAAATGGAATTCCATGTCTTTGTCTTTTACAATTCCGTAGCTGTAAAGATTGGTAAAAAACGTTGCCATTAATGCCTAACTAACACTGCAGTGGCATCGGCCATTAATGTGTAAGCACTACCACTTTGGAAATTCATCCTATGCTGATTTGCAAGTGAAAGATATACAGTTTGCCAATGGACACGTCTTGAGACAAAATTCCGTAATGTCTCTCCCAATTATACAGTACTTCCCAGAGATAGATCTAATTCTGTTCAATTGGCAATAATCAATTTGATGGTCTTTCCTTTTATTGAAAGAGCAGTGTTTGATCATGAAAGCAACAGTTGTGTGACTGTAGGTAGATGTGAATCCATTCATTTCCAGCAAATATCAGCATGGAGCCAAGCTTCTTACACTACACATTCCTTGATTGAATTCCTTGTATGCGGAATTCTGGAGAGATCTCTCTGTCATCTTTATTAGGCAATAGCCAGACGTCCAAAATGCTCAAGTCCGGTAATTATCACCGCAATGAATGTCAGCCTGTAGCAAGGGTCCCAAGTGTCATGAAGAACGGACTGATGGATGTTTTTATGGCTCATCATCCATGGCCTTGCGTGTTTTTGTTTGTATCGGTACCTGATTTACACTTTTGTAAGTGGATACTTTGTGGCTGAAGAGTCACTCCCTGTACTGTGTTTACCCTGTCTGCTTCATCGTTTGTGCAAGAAAGATATCTGAAGGAAAATTTGTGCAGCAGCTTTTCAGCTTGTAATAGGTCATGGGCATTTAGTTGTGTGTTTGGTATCGGGTGAAATATGGTTGAATGATGTGACTAGGTGTATTGGCAGTCTCCAGGAATATCCTAAATTGGTTGGATGTATCCCTGCTGTGTTTACATTGCTTGATGGAATGGTTGTTTTCAGCTTGGGTTAGGATGATATGGTAGGTGTGACTGTCAGCTGAAAATGTATGACGCCTGGTTCTACCCATTAGCACATATTGAATATGCAAGGTCCTGAACGTTCCAGGAAAGGAATAGTGATCTAGTTACAAATAGTCTGTAAGCAAGTCAAGGCTGTTTATCTGAACCAAGTGCCATCGATTTCCCTGTTGCTGGAACACTTATCCTCGACCATCAATGGCATATTTTTATCCTCATTCCCAACAATTTGAAGATAATGAGAGACCAGAGTTGTTTTATTGTTTGCCATCATCCTCCCAAAGAGGCCAATGTTTGTGGTGAGCTTTGAATATACATAGCCCAAGCCCAGGTTTGTGATATTTTGGATTACACTGGTTATTCCTAACAGATAACTGTCTGGATTGTACACAGAAAAGGTTGCAGATTACTGACGATTGGTCATGGTTAAATATCTGTGGTTTTGTCATCTGCATGCCATGTCATATTGACATGAGATGTGATCACATTTCATCCAGTGCACAGGTCACTTTTTGGAATAAAACATTCTGAGCCTGTAAGTGAAACATGTAATTGCCCAAATGCTTCCATGTCAAGATAAGCAGATTTTGGCATAAATTTGATTCTTGAAGTTCTGGTAGTGATATTAGCTTTTCCTGAAGGCTGATGATAAGTCTCATATAATCAGTGTCAAGATTTTATTGCCAGTCAATCGTTACTTAAAATGTTTACTTATTTTGTGATTATTTCCTATGTTTGAACTTCTTATGAGCTATGTGTGAGATATTTGTGTCTAGGCTGACTCTCTGAGCAGATCAGGAACAAAAACAGGATACCTCTGGAATCCAAATATTAGGTTTATGATTTTCATCGGCGTAAGCTTCAGATTTGCAGAGGCCACTGGTTAAATCTTTTCTCAGCAAAGGTTTTTCTTGGCTCTATGTCAGAAGTTCGAATATTGTGGAGTTTCTGTTCAACATTCATTGGTATCTATGGTTATTCACCTTTAAAGATATAAATGCTTCTGACTCCAATTAGTTACATAACTGATGAACATGTTACTGGTTGTGTTTGAGCGAACTATGTTCAAGAAACTGACATCCTGCTATGTGCAGGAGGTGAGTTTTTATGTGTTCATTACTCCGCCTTCAGCAAGGAGATTTGAAAATTTGAATAAAATCTTTTTTCTAAATTTTTCTCCAAATATTTTTATCTCATTTTATGTGTATTAAGTCTGAGTGATTGTATTTTCTGAACATTTTATTTGCTTTTGCCATGGTTATATCCTGTTGTGTCTCATTTTAATTAAGAAGTACTTGAAGGCATGTTAGAACTGCTTGAGGAGACTATTAGTTTCCTGAGAACTACTCATCACATTTGAAGATAGAAATAACCACCACTTCACAAAAAGCAAATTTGATAAAGACCACATCTGGTGTTTGTGGTCTGTTTAGAGTATATCATTAAATGTAGAATCTCAGATAATCATGGTTAAATTCGGAGTAAAGCTGCTGAAGATCGTTAAAGTTTCATATCCAACATTTGCATCAACTCAATACATAGTTGAATGCAGCACATTTGTTACTGACAAAGATGCCGTACCCATAAATCATCTTTCCATCATGCAAACTCATCTGTTCAACTAAATTGATTTCATTTTCATTTTGTGTTTGACTGTCTTGGTTTGATCTAAGCTGCTGTTTGCCAGTTTAGATTAGAGAACAGCTCTTATATCATGGTTTAAAGACAGTATGGACATAAGAAGCGATATGTTATTGTTGGATTGTATTAAAATGCTTTTTACCTGTGTACAAGTTGAGCATATTTTCACTCCACTTGTCAAAGTCCAGTGTGTCTCCTGGTGACCATCATCATTTTGTGTGGAGATATGTGCAGTAAATTTATCACACTACTGATATTTTTTAAAAATATTTTTATGTAGCCACCCCTTGAAATTGCGCAAGTGAAATGAAAATTTGAAAGTTTATTGGATGTAAGATCATGTTGACAATGTCATAATGCCATAACACTGTATTATGTACGAAGTCTGTGTGAACCATTTTCAAATGCCTTTTCACCTCTCAGTAATGCTTATCACCAAATAAGGTACCACCATCTGTTAATGTTCAGAGGTAAGGGGTCAGGAGATTGACTGACCTCTCACCTGGAAGACCCCCATTCATCAGACCATGGTCCTTGTAGTGATGGTAGTGATGGCAATACCTTACAATACAAGCACACATTAATTACTTCATTCATTCTACAATGTTTGATGTGCTCCTGTCATTTGATCATGTCAGAACAAACAGTTCTCCATGCATAAGCACATTCAAAGATGTCTCTTGTGGGTAATTATCACTTACTAACAAAATACTTGGTTCGTTAAACATGTGTGCATGATACAGCCTCTTTGAAACAGTAAATCAATTATCAAAGCTGTTTTGTCAGCTCAGTTGACCAAGGATGCAGATGAATATGTGTCATGGAGTACATGGACATTAAGTATTCTGTTTATTGGTCACGGATACATTAGGCTGTTAAAACATGAAGCCGTACAAGGATATAACCTCAGTGGTGTGGAAACTAGTGTGTTAGTACATAAACATCAGTTTGTCGAAGTCACTCTCCCTATTCAAGCAACAGGCATACCTATTACAATATTGTCAGAAAGTGTAGGGATATGTATTAAATATTCATCTTTATCGTTAACTGTTGTAAGAATTGGTGTTTGAAAATAATAGGGGTTTTAATCATAGGTGGGTATTGATTTCAGGATGCTGAAAATAACATGAGCTTGTTTAAGTTTTAATAAGATGATTTAGATTAGTATTCTAGTTTGTATGCTCAGTTTTAATGTGGTTTTATGAAGGTTCCTGACCATATAAGATTTCTTACAGTCATATGATAACTGACCCTCCAGTCTTCAACATATGTTGTTAAATCATCAAGCAAACATTTTCTAGAAAGGAGCTTTCCAGGCAAATTTCAGATCAGAATGGGTAAATCTCTCATTATGTCATAAAATGGAAAAGCATTCTTCAAACTGCATAGTTGATGATGTAAAAGAATTCTTAATTAAACCTTTCTCTTGTTGGAATATATTTAGATATTGGATTTTGGTGACATTTCTCTTTTGATTAATGGTCAGCTTGACGTTCAGCGGAGTGTATTTACTTCACCATACTGATGTAGATTTCCCCATGCAGATCATTTAGAAGCCCATATCTCCCAAAGTGTGAGCAAGCAGCTGATTTGTGTAGACCTTTAGACAGAACGTTATGGAATGTACTGACCAACTGATAGTGTTTGAGTCCGATTTTTTGGCATGGTTCCTGTGGGGAGGATATATTTAGTCATATACACCAGGGAAGTGTCATGGTTGATGGATTAGTGGATGGATTTGTAATCTTAATCTATACTCCCCAGGGAGTAGAATAAGATGTATGATGATTCTACCCCATTTGGACTGACTTGGGAATGGGATGAAGAAAGCATTTTGCTGGTGTGGTATCAAGGTTGTCATATCAAAGCTTTAAATGTACATCATATAGTTGCAAGGACCAGCACATGGATCAGTGCGTGAGGAGTACATTCCTACTGACTTACAGGCTGACCTTTGACCAATGGATGCGAGTAAGTGCGTACTTTTTAAGGTTTGGTTTGTTGAATGATTGAATACAGAAGAGAGCCTTCAAGTGCTCATCTCCCAAGAGAGTCATGTTGTTTGAGATGGGAGGATTAATGAATACATATTAGAAAGAAGGCATCTTAGCTTATTCTGTTCATGGAGTGGAGGTTATGTAGGTCAGGAAAAAATGTCATCTCCTGGTAATAGTGTTAGGTGCAATTAGGAATGAATGGTGTTGGTACCTTTCATCTTGGCAAATTATTGGTCTTTTTATGTCCATGGTTGTAAGTCATTAATTCCATAAAAGTGTTACTGACACTACCATAGCCTTGCACTGTGATGTTGTGAAGTTTGTGACCAGATGATGGGTTTCTTCATGTTACAGTTGTAGAAACAAGGAGAATATGGAGACTGAAATGTTCAATCAAGAATTTTATCGTGATGTGAAAGTAAATCTGTACAGTATTAATGAGACTAGTTTGGGTTATAATGCCATACAAAGTGTTTGAATTGCAACATATTATACACAGTGGGTATTGATTGGGAACTGGGATATTGAAGACAGAAGTACACAGGTCACAGATATTGAAATCTGCATTTCTGATAGCTGCCGATATTTGCCTTTGAAACCTTCATTCATGATAGCTGCTGATAGTTCCAGCCATGATCAGTGATGATGGGTGCAAATATTGACCTCTTTAAACCTTTGGTGTTAATAAGTGCAAATATAGTTATGCTCTTGAAACCTTCAGAATGGATAGCTGTCAGTCTTTCATTCTATAACGGTTTTGTGCTTGCAGCTTCAGTTATCTGGCTTTTTGACCATTCAGTTCTTGTGGCCTCAGATATTTATTTTTTAACTATTCTGTGCTTGTGACTTCAGATGTTTGTCTTTTTAATTATTTGGTGCTGTCAGTTTCAGATATCTGGCTTTTTAACTATGTAGCGCTTGCAGCTTCAGATACCTAGCTTTTTCACCATTCAGTTCTTGCAGCTTCAGATATCTGGCTTTTAAGTATTCAGTTCTTGCAACTTCAGATATCTGGCTTTTAAGTATTCAGTTCTTGCAACTTCAGATATCTGGGTTTTGAACTATTTAGTGTTTGCAACTTTAGTTATCTGGGTTTTTAACTATTCAGTTCTTGCAGCTTTAGATATCTGACTCCTGAAATGTAAGGTGACAACAACAACAACAACAACAACAACAACTGATGTTTGGAACTTTAAACTTGTTCCTGATAGCTGTACATGTCTGTCTCTGCCACAATAAACTGATGGCCACTACAGCAGACATGCCTTTGGTGTGGGAAGTTTATAGCCAGTCAACCAAGTGGACATGTATGACAAATCAGATAACTTGGTAGTGGTTCTACTAGAAATGTTATTCATATCTTCACTTCAAATTTTAAAGGCAAGGCTAGAAATAGTTTTTATCATGTCTGACTTTGTAAAAAAAATACTTCATCCAGGACATGGGTCATGTTTGGGGTCAGTGGTAATTAAAGAATCTAGAAAATTTTTATTTCAGACTTTAGCATTGAAGAAGGGGCTAGGCAGAAGGGAAAACAATGCAGTTGAGGTACTGTAAGACAGACAATCAGCCATCGGCAATCAGCCATCGACAATCAGCCATAGTACATTATGAGTACATTAGTTCAGTTCCCCAAAAGGAATTTTAATCATATTCAAGACTGGGATGTGGATGCCGTAGGATTGCAGTGATTGTTGTGATTGTAATGAAGTTTCACTGTTGTCTAAGATTTCATGTCAGTTGGCAATGACATCTTCAACAAGTGCCATGCAGATAGTTAATCTGTTATCCTCCTAATTTGCCAGTCGGAGATTGTAATCCCTAGAGTAAGACATTTGTAGAATAGCTGCGTGAATGTTCTGAAATAAGTGCTAGAAGATAATATGTATGCCTGCTCCATGAGTGCTGTTCTTTTGGGATGACAATAGACATTTGTAACAGCATCCATTGCAATTTCCTGTGCGGGTGATACTGGTGTCCATCTTTATCTGCAAATGACGTGACTGATGCTCCTTATTCTACACAAGGATCCTGCATGCCCTCCTTGTAAGACGTTAGAAACACTTTGCTGACTATTGGCGACATTGTTTCACACATTAGTGTGTGCTATCAGTCAATTAAAATCAATGGTTTTAGATCCTGTTTCACAAACTTGATATATTCCAGGTCGAGTTTCAAGGAAGAAGGAAAACATTCAACTGCGTTCATGGAATTGTATGAGTCTAAGCCTGGCTCAGATTTAGAAGAAAATGGTTAAAAATGAGTTCACGATTGCGAGACAACTTGTGAAGATATTTTTGCTGCTGCATCAGTTAGTTGAATGTGAAGGAGTCATTCAGGAAATATCTAAAAATTAACAGTACACTTGAAATTCTTGAAGAAATAAGGCTTCCAAAGAGAGTCTCTGTCTACAGGAAGTTTTCAAAGAACTTCAATGAAGGATGATTGATTATCTAATGAAGAAATAATGTAACAGAATCACGTACATGTCTTGATTTTTCTTCTCTTGTTATAGCCTTTGAGCTACCACATTGGTAGAACCATGAAGACTGGTGACATCAAGTTATAAATGTTGTTCATAGGTCAATATATCCTGTAACGGTTGACTGCTGCTGCTTGTGTCAGTTAAAGGAGATATACCATTATTCTTTGTATCTTTGAATTATTTGGTCTCCTGATAATTCTACCAGCAGATTATATTCAAGTCTAAAAACATCAAAGAACATCGGCAGTTGGAATGTTAAATGTTGGAATATCAGCCTACTTTGACAGATGAACAGTACTAATATGAACATATCTGGCCTTCTTCTTAGAAGGCATTTTTTTTAATGAACATGAATACATGACACATTTATAAGATGACAACTTCTATATGCAATTTTGTACCGCTAAACAATTGATGCTCATGCTGTTGATCACTGAACTGTCTGTTCCAGACTTGATTATTTACAGACCACCACCATATAGCTGGAATATATGACTCACTCACAGCTGAACATGATATAGAGAATTGAAAAAAGTGGGGTTTTTTTCATAAAACTTTATCAGGTATTCAAATCTGGTGTCTTGAATTGTATCAAAGGGAGACAGGTTAAGCGTCAGTGGTTATTTCTTCTTGTTGATTTGATACATATTGAATGTCATTTATACTGTCGGAATTAGTATGTATAGATCATTGACCTTAATACTTGTTTATGACAACTTAAAACATATATTGAGAAACATGTTCAAGGAAAGGTAAGTGTCAGTGAGTAAGTGAGCTTGGTTTTAGCTTTCAGCAATATTCCAGCAATATCACAGCAGGAGACACCAGCAATGGGGTTCACACATTGTACTAGTATGGGGAATTGAATCTGGATTTTGTAGATTACATCTCTTATTTACAGGAATAAAAATCTTTAGATAGTGAACCAATTTTAAATATTTAGTCTTAGATAATTGCAATAGTATGCAATTTAATAATGTTGAATGCTTGAAGAAAAATCTCCAGATCCTAAACCAACTTTAAATCTTGAGTCTCAGATAATTGCAATAGCATGCAATCAAATTATGTCGAATGTTTGGTCTCCATGCAACTTATTTTGGTTCTGTAAACATTTATTTTCTTGAAAAGTTTTAACATCTGCTGCAAAAGATCAATTAAACCTTATGGGCCCAACTGTTTTTTTAACCAGTGGAAAATGAGACTATATATCAGCAAATCCAGCTTGGTATCTTTGACTTTATTTTGTGTAGATTCTTTGAAACAGGAAGAAAATTAATTTCAAAATAGTACTCCCTCAGAGAGGATCTTGTTCAGGCTTTTAGTACTAAGGAGGGCAAGGGTGGCTTAACCAGATTGATAGGATTTTTCTATTGGCAATCAGTCTTGGAAGGAACTGACTGATGAAAAAGATTGCCCAAGTGATGTAACTGCATGTATAGGTTCGCACTCGGATGAAAGAACTGCAACGTAAAGTAAATGGATATTTGACATTTACTTTTCAGTAAAGCCAAATACGACATTGAGAGAGAAGGAATGCTTTTATAAGATGTTAGTGTTTTATGTGAGTAGAAGTCTCGCACATTCAGACACAGACAATGTGGTTTCATAGAATTCAGAAAAAGCGAAAGATAGAAGTCTCCAGAGGACTTCTTTTTTCCCTTACTTTCTTTTTTCTCTTTAGTCAAAGGGATTAATCTATGGTTGATGATGGTGGTTGGGTGTCATATTAGATTCCTACTGTATGGAAATTAATCATGGTTGAAATATGTTTGGGGGAGGGGGAGGCGGGGTTGGGGGTAATTGAATTAAATGTAGACTTGGTGAGAAAAGTTGTTTTTCAAATCATTGTAACTTGGCCCTTATGTGGTTGATTTTGAAAGAAACATTACAAAGTATGCGAGACAGAAAATAAAAAAAAAAAAGGTTGAAAACATCTCCTAATAAAACCAATTACTGTAGGAAACTTTGAAGTGTTGGATGTCCAATTAACATCAATGTTTAGAATCTTAAAGGAAAATGTTAGAGTGTGTCTGCTAAACTGCATCATATTTCTGCTGTCATGTATCCACAAAAACCCCACATAATTACCTGTGTAAGTATTATACACCTCAGATGCAGATGTGTAAAGGTTCACCTGGGTTATTTTGTCAACAGAGATTGTGTTATTAGCTCTCATGGTTAAGCCCAGCAAGGGTTAACTGAATATCTAAACCATAAGTATCCTCTTTCATATTGATTTATTGACATGAAATTCAAGGGAAATTTATTAACAACATTTTAAATGCATTTACTGTGTATAGAATGTTGCTTCCTGCTTCTCAACAAGAAAGTGGCATGTACATGGCAATACAGCATCTTTAATATACTTTCAACTTGGTACATTTGTTTTGATGTGCAGTGGTTTGGTTCAAGAATATCATTGTTTCTGGCAAGAGGTCATGCAGTGTCATTCTTGGTTTCTGTCATGTTGATCAAGTACAGAATGCTTGTTTGATGCAAAGAATTTTTATGCTTCAATGAGCAATTTGTTCTCACACCTGGTCAAACAGTACAAATATATTCAAAAGTCATTGCTCCTTATCTTTCATCTAACCATTTATAGGGTCTTTGGGGAGCCTAATGGTTAAAGTGTTAGCTCATCGTGCGAAATACCTAGGTTTGATTCTCCACATTAGGGCAATGTGTGAAGTGCATTTATGGCGTCCCCATTGTGATATTGCTGAAATATTGCTGAAAATGGCTCACAACCTTATTCGCTGACTCACTCTAACAATTTGCTGCCATAAAACACATTTCAGATGTCTTTGGTGAAGCTCAGGCTTGCATGGCCTCAGCAAGGGTGTCACTAACAAATGTTATTCTAAAATGAGTATAAAACTTTCGAATTTTACTCTCAAACATTTTTCCGTTTGACTTAGAAATGTCATTTAGATATAGGAGTATGCTACTCACAACAAGTTAAGGAAAACCCACAACTGCTTCATGTTGCAATACAAAGCAGCTGAGGCAGTGGGAAGCCCTGTGGTTAAGATGTTCGCTCCTCACTCTTAAGACCCAGGTTCCTTTCTTAACATGGATGAAATTTATGAAACCCCTTTCAGGTGACCCCAGTAGTGATATTGCTGGAATATTGCTGAAAGCAGGGTAGAACTAAGCTGGCTCAGTCACTTAAACCAGCCATTACACATGAAAAGGTATAAAAGTTGGAAGATCATTGGCCACTATTGAGCAGTATCTCAGGATTATCTGTTGGTTCCAAATTGACCTTGTTCACAAGGTTCCAGTATATTTGTCTGGTATTTACTGACTTTTAGGAGCCTAGTCTCTGTAAAGGTTTACTTGGTCGCATTGGATATATGACAGCTATTATTAGTTTTCAGCATGCATTCCAGTATTACATCTGTCAGAATAATGTGCCAGAACAATCATTATTCATTGATAAGCACTTAATTACATATCATATTTCCCACTCTATATTCACTAATTATATGTATAAATATCATTGACTCACTCTCAGGCCAAGGTTCAAAAGTATTAAATGTGATCTATAGTTCAAGCTCCTAATTGTGAGAAGTTAAGTCAGGTGACCTGCTCCATAAAGAGCTCTCAGCACGTAGTGTCTGAATATATATCATTTTGATGAACAAATAAACCCATTTAAATTGGGATCAGAGATACAGACCTTTCGGATGTCTATACTTGCTTCATTTAGGCTGACCTGTGAAGATCTGGGTTAGAACTGATCTTTAGTAAACCTATGTTTGTCGTGAGAAGCGACTAACAGGATCATGTGTTATGGCTCTCTGAATTGGTTGTCACATGTCAACAATCACTGGATTGTCTGGACCAGACTTGATTATTTGCAGAGTACCATACATACAGCTGGAATATCGCTAAAACTACACTCACTCACTCACTCACTCACTCACTCACTCACTCACTCACTCACTCACTCACTCACTCACTCACTCACTCACTCACTCACTCACTCACTCACTCACTCACTCACTCACTCACTCACTCACTCACTCACTCACTCACTCACTCACTCACTCAGAATGGCTGCATTGCAGGAAGGGATTGCCAGTAGAGAAAAAATAATGTGGTTCAGGAACTATAAGACAGGCTACTCTCATAATTCAATACTGGTTTACAACAGATGTACAAGTGAGATCATTTTTAGAAGAGAACGCAAAGTCATCATTGTGTCCAATGTTTAAGCACTGGACGTTAGCCAGTCTAAGCACTATGAGAACTTTGTGAAACTGGATCTACATGATTTGAACTTTGAACATGTTTCACTATCTAGGTTAGTTGGTGCTGTTGTATAAATGTTTTCTATAGTGCATTATGATACTATGATTTTGCTGGAAGCATTTATTTGCACATATTTTTGTTGCCTTACTAAAAAAGTGAACTGATCAAATCATGAAAACTGCTTCCAGACCTACCATCATGTCTATGTGAAGAATTCTCCAAAGTAAGATTTTGTGCAGGAAGGTTCCTTGCAAGAGTTTCTTCTAGTAAATCTCCTTTTTTGTTTCACCAGTGCAGCCTGTGTACTGTGGGCACTGGGGTAGCCTAGTGGTTAGAGCATTAACTTGTCACACCAAAGACCTCGGATCTATTCCCTACATTGGTACAATGTGTGAAACCCATTTCTGATGTCCATCACTGTGATCAGACAGTTGATATCCATTGACTGTGGTGTGTCACATAAAACAGTTAACAACACAGGAATATCATGGATGACATACAGACTTTCAGTATCATATGAATACTGATGCACAGTAGTAGTCCAGAGATGATAGTGTATGTAAGATGAAGGCAATTGGTACTTGTAGGCAACACTAGGCAACAATTATGATATAGGTGCACTGCAACTGCAATGTTTAAAACACACCGTTTACAGGAAACTGTTGGATCATTGTTACCTGTCATCTTCGTAGACTTCTATGTCTGTAACATTGAAGGAAACCACATTGCCCTGACTGAATTTCTTTCGAGAAGAACATTACTCTTGACATGCATGAGTCAAATGACAAAGTATTGGGCATATACAGTATTTTTCACAATGTTTTCAGGATAAATTGATAATACAAGATACTAAATTGAAACCATCTTGACAATACATGGTATTCAACTGTTCACAACATGCAGGATATTTTACGATTTATACAATATTAATAATATTATGATGTTCACATGAAGACTATATTCAGAACATTTCAAGATTTAAACCATATTAATATTACTTGCTGTTCACAACACTCAGTACATTTTGATTCAAACCATAATAGTATTATGTCCTGTTCATAATATGGAATACATTTTGATATTCAAACATATTACTAATACTTACTGTCCATAATACTCAGTATGTTTCAAGATTTAAACCATATTACTATTACATACTGTTCACATGTTCACATTATACAGTACATTTCAAGATTTAAACAATATAAATATTACATTAAATTCACATGTTCACAATGTGCAGTACATTTCAAGATTTTGCAACATACAAGACTGAGTTGACAACAACAAGTGCCAAGCAGCCCACTGTAACCTGGGCTTGTTTGTATATTTGTGCTTTGCAAGCTCTGGCAGCCAGAACATTTACACAGGCGCACAGTTTATTTGTGCACCAATCACTTCTTTAAAGCGACCCACACAAGTAGACCTGTGCAAGATGAAACATACGGCTACTCTTACCTGCAACAATTTTTAATGTGTTGCTTCAAAGACTGGAATTGCTTCTTGCTGGTTGGGCCAAAATGTGGAAATGTAGATCAGTGGATTTGGAGTTGTTTCTGACAGGTTGGAATAGTTTTGTACCATGTACGTGAGTGTATGATCAGACCCATGTTGTATTGAGGTGAGGGATTGTCAGCCTTTGTGGAATTGGTTCTTCGAACATGTCTGTGATTTTGTAGGAATTGTGAGAATGCAGGTATTCTTTTTTTACTGTAAAATTAAGGGATTTTCTATGGTTATGTTTAACTTATAAAATGTAGTGTTGTGTTGAAATAGACAAAGATTACAAGCAATGAACAAATTGTTGGTCTGTTATTTTGTGTTTGTTTTATGCTATGATATTACCTTCTATTCAACATTAATGACATGTGCTTTTTCCCTCTACGAGATAATTAAACTTTGACTAATTCATTTTCCTGATGCGAAGATAGTCATAGTGATGACATGATTTTTCCTTCCTTTTGTGGGTGTCATTATTTACCTAAATAGCAAATAACCACTTTGAGGATATAAATGTCAAGTTCAGAATTTTTAAGGATGACTGTCTGCAGCTTTTATTTGTACTACTCCAAAAGGACCACACATTTGACTAAAGAGGATCATTTTGTACAGAGCAAATTTAAATATATAAAGTGAGCCATTAAATGTACATGCTGCAATTCACTGCAGAGTTGCCTCCCATAGTCATATTAGGATCCTGTGATCAAGGGTGCAGTATCAGTTTCACCCCATCCTTTATAACTGATTCTTTAGGGTATCCTCTATCATGCCATGATATAACTGAAATATTGCTCCAAGTGTTGAAAGGGTTGCTGGGTAGCATAATTGTTTTATCGTTCGCTTGTCATACACAGAGAGCCAGGTTTGTATCTCTATATATTTGGAACCAAATCCCGGTGTCCTTTGCCCTGATATTGCTATAATATTGTTGAAACTTTATAAAGCCATATTCACTCACTCAGTGTTGTCATCTATGAGAAGAAGATGCATCCAATTTACCCATGGTGCGTTTAATGAAACATTGTAGTTATTTGAAAACAATATGAAAATCTTTCTTGGGAGAGTTACACTTTATAATTGCCCCATTTTCATTTCATCTCCTTGGCAGTAGGTCTGTGACAGCGGTGGCCAGCATGAACATTTGTAGTGAACTAAATGTTGTTGGACATTATGTGTATTTTGCCTGACATGACTTAAAAAATGATGACATTTTTATTTATGAAAATATTCGCTGATCCTGTCCTTCAATGTGATTGAGGGGTAGCTTTCTGGTTAAAGCATTTGCTTGTCTTGCTGAAGACCCAAGTTTGATTTCTTACCATGTCTGGTGTCCTCCGCCATGATCTGATATCCGCTGGAATATCGTTGAAGTCGTGTAAAACCATACTCACTCACAATACCATACAAACTACACACATCCTGTACCTGTCAGGAAATTAAATTGCGGATAAAGTTACAGTATATAACAAATTCCTACAACGATGGTATTGATGCATGTTTCAGGAGAACCATGGACAGATGATAGTAACCTGATGTAAGAAGGACCATTTAGAACAGTGATCAGATTGTCATCACACGACAGGATACTGCTGGAAGATGCATAGAGCTGATATGTGACCAATACCGGGTGTGTTCCGTCACCTGCATGCATAATGACCTTGACCTTGTGGGAGTACTGTCGCCAAACATAGGATATGGCCGAGTTACTCGCCACCGTCTTCACCATCGTTACGCAAGGAGTTCTGCTCTTCTTCATCCTGTTGCTTATACCAGGTAAGATACATGATTGACATTTCTTCAAATACATTTTCTGGCTTTTGTAGGGTAACCTAGTGGTTAAAGTGTTCACTTGTCATGCAGAAAACACAGGCTTGATTCCACACATGGGTACAGTGTTTGAAGTCCATTTCCTGTCCCTTGCCATGATATTGCTGAAATATTGCTATAAGTGGCATAAGACTAGACTGACTCACTTACTTATGGCTTTTGAAGAATCCTGTGTGGAAGGGACCGATAATCATGAGTTTGAATCCTAGGTTGATTTGAATTTGATTCCCAGTGAGCTTTGTCAGACCCCATGGTCAAGGGTTTCACCAGGTGGTAGACCTTGATCACCCTGGATGTTTTTCCATGCTGTGCTGACACACTGTGTAACAGAATACTTTCATACCAACTTTAAACCAAACATGCTTGCTCAGCCTTTCTATGGAAGGTGATCAATGCCAAAATCACATTATGCTTCTGGCTACTTCAAAGCTGTTATACAATTCACAGGAATATATATAGACGGCAACATTGTCTCCATGCTAGTTTAGTTTGGGCAATGTATTTTGTGCTGCTGCTAAGGGAAAAGAAAAGTCACATTTGACATTTATTTCAATACCCTTTGCAAAGATATTGGACACTGTAAGAACCAGTCTATGTTAAAAAGGGCTCTATTGCACTGTGTGAAGCATTTGTTATGCTTTCACTGGGGAGGAAGATTTTTTTATCAAATAACTGCCTCCCACAGGAGCTATCACTGTGGAGGGATCAAAAGACATCTCAAGAGGTGATATCGCCTTACTGATCGCCGATTGGTTGATGGACATAAGTGTCAGCCTGATCTCATGGTTTGGATGTTCAAAGTGAACCATGGTGATTCTGTCTGAGCAGATTTCTTTTCTCTGCACAATCAAGTTCTTAAAGGTGATTACAATGCTGTGACAAAGTTACTATCAAATATAGGAATTTAGGGCTTGAATAAACTTGACTGATTGCCATGGTAATCCTGCTTGTGACAGTGCCTGATATTTTTTTTTCTCCCATGCAACCATTCTGGAACAATGCCTCATAAAACCAGAGACCATGTAATACATCTATACATTTATGGTAAAACAGTGAGAGGATCATAGCTTTATAGAACCTGATTTACAGATTATATTTCTAGCATAGTACCTGTGCTCAGAATTTACCAATGTTGAAATGATGATACTATTCTAGCATGTGACCCAGACACAGTGATGTTTAACCACATTCACTTTCTCAATAGCAGTAGCAAAGCTGGTTGGCATTTAATAAATATGGTGAAAATACTGTTTTTTGCCCATTAGAATATACAAAAATTACGGAAGTAAACCATTTTGCTGTTGCATCATTTTAACATTGTTATTCTTGCATCAGCATCTTGGGGTAAAGAAGTAAATATGAGCCTTTTTAACAATCAAACCTGTTATTTGTTTCCTTATACCCTGGTGATAAATTAACTGTAGTGTTATGTAAATATTGGATGCCCTTTAACTTCTTTAAAACAGTGTAGGTTATGTGCATTGTTCTGTTTAGTAAACAATGTTTTTCTCTCACTTGGACCTTCACGTATTTCACAGAGAATCCATTATGAGTGATATTCCAGGCTATGGCGTCATCTTCAATACCATGACATTTACATTACATATATTGTAAAATATACCTTGGTGATGTATCATATTGATGCTAAAGATAACAAGATATGGTAGTGACACACCCAAATGAAATATGGACATAATTTACTAGAAAAGTTGATGTTTGTGATTTTGATATGTTATTTCCAAAGGGCATTCCAATAAAATCAAGCTTGGGTGTAGACATTACCGTGAGCGCCAAAGGACTTCTTTGTTTATGATTGGATGATGTTTATATTGGTGTGAATTTATGTATTAGGTGACATCATTCTCACATAGCGAGACAGTTGAGCAAGAAATATTTGAAGGGTGATGAAATATAGGTTTGTTCGTGTGTAGACAGGGAAGCCATTGTTTTCATTATGACTACTCTTATACTAGGTGATAAATCGTACGAAAGCTCTAATGTTTGAAGGATATATTTGATATGAAAACACATAAAACCTGAGTTTAATGTGGCTTGGTGCTGTTCACACAGCTGCAGAGTATTGATCAAAGGTGTAGGCGTTCATGTCCGATTCTCACCATCACAGATACCTTGGAATTCCACAGTCATCACATTTGACAGAGTCCGGCTGATGTAGTTATCAAGATGGGTCTAATGATTATATATATATTTAGATTTAGATTATCAAATCCTCTTTGCTTAGATCTGTTCATGCTTGGATGGTGTTCATGTCTGTTGATAGGGTTTTGTGTTATCTTCTCCCAATTTGTGTATTGGGAATGCTGTATGGCATGTAGAGGTCTATTTATTGTGGTATGGTTTTGTGTTCGGTGAACAACTTGTGGACTGGGAGTGTGATATGGCATTTGTCAGTCTACCTGTTAATGGTACAGCTGTTGAAATTAAATCATTTATCTGATATGATGAAGTGGTACAGCCTCGAGGTGATACAGCCAATTAGATAATGTGGTACAGTATGAATGATAAAGTGGTGCAACCTTGAGACGATACAGCCAATTAGATCATGTAGTACAGCATGACAGATAAAGCAGTGCAACCTTGGGGTAATACAGCCAATTAGATCATGTAGTAGAGCATGAGAGATAAAGAGGTGCAACCTTGGGGTAATACAGCCAATTAGATCATGTAGTAGAGCATGAAAGATAAAGTGGTGCTACCTTGAGATGATACAGCCAGTAAGTTCATTGAGTGGGCATGAAATATGAAGTGGTACAAACCTGTAAGATGGACTGAATGAATGGAATATCATTATGTTAGCAATTGAGGGAAATTAATAAAGGCCAGCCTACATAGTGTGCTGACACCCAGAAATTTTTATACTTCTATACTTTATATAACTGAAAATTTCTTCTGCACGTGGTTAGATGTTTCAAGTACTGGTACTTGAATGTGATTAATTACACATATTTGTTGACTTTAAAGATGCTGTGTGATTTGTTATATGCCTCTATAGTCAAGAATATGGCATAGCAGTTAATAAGCATGCCCAGTTCAATAGAAAGCACATTGGATTCCTTTTCAGTTGGAAAGATAGATCATGTTGTCTAGATTTGATTGATAAATAGGCATATCAGAAAAATTAAATGCTCTGCATTCAGATGAGCAGACATTACTTTAGTAAAATGTTCCAGGCCTTTTTCCTGTGACCTTACTAAAGCCTACCTTATCTCTCCTGCAACTGATGCTGATTGTAAAATGTAAACAGATGTAGAGGTTGATGATGTAGATCACTGCTCACAGGATCAATCCCTGGATTTGAGGCTCTGTGCACCATTATTTACCGACCACCATTATATAGCCAGAATATTGCCAAGAGATGATTGATAGAGCAAACAAACAAAACCTAGTCTCAAGTTAAGAGCCATTCAGTTTTCATTCTCTATGTTATATGGCACTGGACACAAACAGGTTCCACTTCTGTGTAACGCATGGCTTAGTCGTTCCACATGCAGGAACCTTGTTATCATTACATCTGATCAGATTTGGAATCAGTGGTCACAATGACTGTAGTTCTTTCCAAGCAGTAGCATCAACTGACTACCAGAACCACAACTAAACTGTTTCCACACTTGTAGAGTTTGGCTTGAAGTTTTAGCTCTGTTTGTAGCACCAACAATGGTTATTAAGAGTTATATCCCTTCTAAGTCCCTCCTTGGCCCATCAAATTACACCTGTCATGAACTAGCTCCAAACAAAATAGCAGTGCTTAATAGTTGATAATTAAGATTTATATTGCTTAACTCTGAAAGAGCATCATCTTACATAGGCACTATTATTGATAACACGACAATATTTTTCAATGTCCACTGGAATGTACAGATGCATTCTAAATCCCTGTATTGATGGAAATCTGCAGTGTAGTTTACAATCTGGATGTTGATTTCATGCTGTGTTTGTAACTGGACAGTGCACTGACTCATTTGTCAAGGTATCATGACTGTGAAATTCCAGCCTATTTCAGCAAGGGTCGAAACTGGATATATTTTGTTCCGAGTTAACTCCTCTGAGTCAGGGAGAATAGAGGTTTTACATCCAGGGAAAATTTGGCTGTATTTCTGTCACTAAACCAACTGTAGATGACGCCTTCAGCTGTTCTGCCTTGTTCAGTGTCCCCAGTGTAGCACTGCTGTATCCCATTGACATTTCTTATGGCATGTTATGGAAGAATTTATAGTTAAATCCATTTATTTAAACACACTCTCATGACCACGTTTCCACATATACTGTATTCCAATCACACTAAAACAAGAACCTCTTGACTTCTATACCAGTACTACTAATATCTCCAACTAGTCCTTTCAAACACAGAATGTACAAGACAATATTTACTTTTGTATATTAAACATAACAGAGCAGTCAAATGGGTATATAATTGCAAAGAAACTTTAAGGAATGGTGACACTTTCGTGGATAAACAACATTTTTATTTTGTGAAGGCGACATAGATTCGTATCTCTGCGGAAATGTTGCTTTCATAGAATTAAAGAAGTTTTGTGTCCTAAAGTTGTCATAATTCTTCATCAACTCAACTTCTTAAATGCCCATCAAAGACAGACACTTAATAAAATGTTTTTAGTTTGATGAAAAGTTAAACTAAGTTTGGTCACTTCAGTACAATCACAAAAGTTTATATTTTTAAACTTATCCTATCTCACATTATGCATCTCTCTTCCTTACTTCGACCCAGTGTGGAAACGTGCTGTCAGCTAAGTTGAATCAAATCTGCTTGGCCTCTGACCACCCGACCTCTGCCCTGCAGTAGACTCCTGTGAGTCATCCTGTACGTGCAGCCGATCATGTGATGTCCTCTACTTGTCATTCTCTTTCTTGTCACCCCAATGTGTGGACGCGTGTTGTCTCTGTGAAGATATAAGTTGGAATTGTGAATAAACATGGGGGGATCTAAAGAGAAGGTATCTAAGAAGTGTAACGTTGCAGTCAATGTAATAGAAACTAGACGTCAGACGAGGAGTTTCTCTGTATCGGCAGGTAGCTAATAGATGGTCGTCTGATAGAGATCGTCAGCGAACAGAAGATGGGCAATCTGCTCCTAAAAAGCCAAGGAAAGAACGACACAAATTAGCTGCTGGACGATCATCTGCGAAAATCAGCTTTTTTGAATGAGTCCTTGGATTCATACCTGAGTGAGAATTTGAGACGGTTGTTTTGTCCTAGTTATTCGGATGCTTTGTGGAATGTGGGCATATCGTTGTCATCACCACGTATGATGGTTTTATCACAACCACAACCTTCATTGCGTCTGGCGTCTTTTGTTATGATACCACAGTATACAGTATGATTTGGGTTCGGTGTTTGTTCACAGAGTGGTTATTTCTCATGTTGGTTCGAGTGCAGCGTTTAGTGCACATACAGTTGGCAGTGCGAGGGTTAGGAGTGTGCCCTTGTGTCGATGGCTACTCCACATGTATTGACTGCAGCTGTCAGGGCACCATTAGTAACTTGCGCTACAGGTTACTCAGGCATGAGTGGTTTGTCACATAGCACTCCGCAGTTTACATCGGCACCTTTATCAAGACCTACTTTGCCGGTCTTCTGGGCGCTGGTTCCAGAGACGGTAACATCGCAACCCATGGATTTTGATGCGTTTGTGGTGTGTCTAGCTGCGGCAGCATGTGCCTGACACTTCTGTTGCATTACCCTCTTCTTTACCGATTCACAACTCGGTAGGTGTTCGTCAGTCTGTCACCCCGTCCCCCTCACCTCACGACTCGGCAAGTTCAGATGTCAACATCAATGCGGTAGACACACCATCTTTACTGGTCTGGAATGCTGACAATTTGCAACTACAGTGAAGCGCAGATGGGTGAGTTTGGTTCTATTACTTTTCCCCAAGGCTGTGTTTTATGCAGTTAGCAGTGTCACTTGAAACGGCATTTGCTAACCTGATTAAGATAAAGGATGGTTTTAGCACTCCCCGGTTTGGTCTAGCATCTATGATATCTGATCATTTCTCCACCAATGGATGATGATAATCCCATCCTCTGCATGGTAGCAATGCGATTCACGGGGAACCGTTTCAACAACATGATGTGGCATTCACTCAACCTCTTGGAATCGATGCGGCAATTCGCAATGCAACAGCCTGTTCTCGGGCATCGTTTATTCCCCAGCATGGTTCAGTGCTTCCTTGTATCGATCGTACTCCAGTGATTCCCCAACTGATTCATTCCAGTGCATCGGCTTGTTTCGATTCACCGATGGCACATAGTTTACGGGTGTGCCGAGTGGAATCACCGCTTCAATTCCTCAGAATGGTTTTGGTTCTGTGCCGATTCACAGGGTAGTGACTCAACATGCTGGGTTGAAGCGGTTTCAGGAGTGTGGGGTGTGGGAGTGCACCACTTGTTTCTCTGTCAGTTCCACATGTGCTTACTTCAGTGGTGAGGGTGCCTTTAGTTACCTGTTCGACGGGGTATTCAGGTCTTATAGGAGCAACATGTGGTGTACCACATTCGACTGCTGCCCATAGCTTACCAGTTTCATGTGTTTTGGGATTGGTAGTACATCAGAGCCCATGAACTTTAATGATTTTGTATTACGATTTGCGGCAGTGCTTTGGCGTCAGGATCCAGTGACTCCCATCTCGTTGCCTCTAACCATGTCACAGACACTACAGCGTATCATGTGTTGGCTAGACTTTGGCAATCGGCTACAAAGTCTCTATCGTCAGGTGGTTCTTTGAGTTCTGATGGAAGTTTGAATGCGACTTCTTCGCCAATTAGGCTGGTTGATGAATCTTAAGTATCAACACTTACGTGTTTCCGCCAGTGGCCCCTCTTCCACGTGTATTTCTCAAGTTATGTTTTGACTCAGCAGAAGACACTGCTTTTGGTCGCACCCTTGTGGCTGACAAGGAGTTGGTTCGTAGATCTTCGAGAGCTATCCAGATCCAGTGCCATTTCCCATTCGGTCAGATCTGCTGGTGCATCCACACTGAGAGCAACTACACTGGTCTCCACTAATGCTCTACCTGCACATTTGGCACATATGCATTGGTCATTAACGACCATGGGTTTTTCTAAACGTGTCACTACTGCCATCACTACAGCACATCGTACATCCACAAGGTCGCTTTATGATGACAAGTGAAGAATTTCGAGTCGTATTGCAGAGGGTAGGACATTATGTCTCCCACGACAGCATCGCCACAGATGGTTGCAGAGGATCTTCAACACCTACGGTCTACTAGGAAGTTGAATGTTGCTACATTATCTACCTACTTAGCTGCACTTAACACAGTTATTGCAGCTGCATTGGGAGTAAGTTCTCTACTGTCCCTGAGCTCCAGTCTCTGTTGAGATCGTATAATTGGTGGATCAATCATGGAAGTTTCGAGCCCAGGATTTGTCTGTTGTCTTGGCTCATCTTACATCATGTGAATATGAACCACTGACTTGGAAAGACTTTGAGCATGTCACTTTCAAGACCTTCTTCCTTCTGGCCTTGGCTACAGCTGCGCTTATATCCGAGTTACATGCGTTGGATGTTTCGAGGGTACGCTTTGAAGGTCTTGACATGCTAAAGTGTTCCTAGGCTTAAGGTGGGATTTCCTTGCCAAGAACCAGTTACCTGGACAGCCGGATCGTACCTTCAGTATCCGTGTGCTATCATCTGTCCTGGTCCAGAAGACACTGAAGATTTATCCTTGTGCCCAGTTTGGGCATTGAGGATATACTTAGCCATCTCCAAGGACTGCCACAGACTACACAAGAGGCTCTTCATCTCGCTTCCAACAGCTCCCAAAGCAGAAGTATCACGTACAACCTTGGCTTTCTGGTTGAGATCCACGATCCTGCAAGCATATGCCTTTGCGAAGTTGCCACCACCTTTGTCTGCTAAGCCTCATGAGACACGGGCGCTTGCTTCCACCATGGCGCTCCATAGGAACTGTTCACTGCAAGCAATTATGGAAGGTTGCTATTGGAAGTCAGATACTGTGTTTGCCGCTCATTACCTACGTGATTTATCAGTCACGGACGTTGAAGGCCTTCATCAATTCGGTCCATTGGTCCTGGCACAGCAGGTGTAGTCGACCCATCCACGCAGATAAGCATCTCCTTGTTCTCGGTCTTGCTATGTACATAATAACAATATCGATGTTATCCATATCTTATGTACTTTGTTCAAATGGGCTAGATTGTTCTCACCTAGGGAACTAGGGCATGGTGTACTGTCATACCCATAGCTGGATGGACTGTGCGGGCAGTCTTGTGCACATGCAGGAATGATTGACACTCTGCTTATTAACCTCTACTGTCTGAACAATCATGTCAGTGAAGCGTTGAATTCCGATTGCCTAATGGTTTTCAAAGCACTCACTCTTAGGTCCTTTCTCACCTTGGTAAGTAGTGAGATTGGTACCGAACATTAAACTAGTTGAGCATCCGAGCTACTCCTCCTTTCACCACTGTCCGGAGCTTGTGTTGGCGGTAGTTTCAAAGCAGAGACGTGCCAGATCACTAGGGTTTCCTGATAAATCGTGGGGCGGCGACATTAATTCCTTGCCAAATTGCGTCCTTTTGCTTAGCAAAAGTTGTGGCTGAAAATACATTTTCTCGCCCACTCCCTAGAGTTTTCTGCCATGTAAGCCAAGGGGTTTCCAAAGCAACCCATCTCAAGTACGGAGTAGCATATCGGGAGTTGGTGCTACTCTTGGCCTTCTCGTGGAATGCATCCTCTCCTGTGCAGTGTGTCAAAGGGTAATCTGCGGCCCTCTGGCCAACTAACGTGAAATAGGATAAGTTTACAAATTTGGAAAATTTAACTGTAAATTGTATATTTATGTACTTATCCTATCTCACGCGATGGATGCGTACCCTTCCTTCCCCACATCACAGGTTACTTGGAGCTCCAAGAAGAGAATGACAAGTAGAGGAAGTCAAGTGATCAGCTGCGACAGACATCTATTGCAGGGGCAGAGGTCCTGTGATCAGAGTCCAAGAAGATTTCATTCAACTTAGCTGACAGCACGTTTCTACGCTGGGTCGAAGAGAGGAATTGTATAAATATGCAATTTATAGTTAACATTTCCAATTTTGTATTGTTCTAATAAGGTCCCACTTTGCCAATTTTCTAAGCACCTATGGCATTAAATACACCAAAGTATTACTGATGTATAGAGTTACCTCCCATGGCCAGATCAGTCAGTTTGTTCTAGACTCCCTCATTGGCTGAGGTACTGATTATGAGAAATTGGTAAGCATGAAGTTATTCTATTCCAGAAGGTCACCATCATTAGTAATCAGCACTTGGAAATGGGTCTGATTCAAAGCTCTGTGGGATTTCAACTGCCACTGGTGTTGTTTCTAAGGCCTACTGTACAAGGGTTATTGACATTTGATATTAGACATTAGAGTCTTTGGTGGACTTCTTGCAATAGGCCCTGGGGACTTTGTGGCCAGGTGCCGAAGTAGAAGAAGAAAGGTCAAGGTTGTAGAATGGAACAAATTTCACTTCTGAGCTAATGCTTGCATTTTCTCAAAAAGTTTTAATGCATTTATTATTATTAGTTCATACCCTCATAACAATGGTATTCTACCTTGAAAGGGTTTGGTTTGCCCAGTCATGACACTTAGTATTGTTATGTCTTTACAGATCCAGCCACATGAAATGTTGGTGACTTTTCTACTAAGAGTCAAGGTCATTTCTGTGTCATTTATTGAAAGCTTACTGTTGCACTTTTACTTGCTCAGTGACAAGACTACAATAAATTGTTTGATGTTTAAAAGTTGTGTTGATTAAGGTTAAGGTGTTAAAGTTCCCCCTTTGGACTGAAAGTACCTTGCATGGTTATATTTGGATAATATTAGCAAGCATAAAAGGACTGCTTCCTTTTTTGCAGGCATTCAATGCATGTCTGGCTGAGTCATGAACATGATGGAAAATACATCCTGATTGTCAGAGATAATCACAACAATTCCAAACTACATCGATCAAAGTCCAGCAATGTCAATTTTTTTTTTTATGAAATCATGAAAAAGAAATGACAATGCCATGGACTGTATCTCATCTAAATGATACTTGCCTCATGCCTTTTTACCCCTGACCCAACCATATTAACTGCCCTGGTCCTCATTCCCCCCATCTTCCATCCCTTATCTTCCTCCATCTTTCTCATTCCCGTGCCTACTTAAGATCCAAATATTGACCACATGATTTTCATGTTATTACTCGATCATTCTGAGTGAAATATTGGGCCTTATGGCATAAAGCTGTTTTCAAATTCACAATGTCCCGTCATTATTGTTAACGAGTGTGTCCGAATTGTTTCCAAATTCCAAGCATGTCGCGGAGGTGTAATGGAAAATCAATGATAATTTACAGAGTGATAGAGTACTTAGAGATTTCAGTTACCTCAGTGAAAACATCCTCCAAAGTGATCATTCAGTTCTTTGAAAAACTGTGAATACAACCTTTTCTGGAGTCAGAGTCCATGCTAAAAACACTGAAGAATTCTACACAAATCCGTTTTGGATTGGATTCTATCAGGACTGATAAAGATGGACTTTGATGAGAGAGATGCTACATTGTATATAATTATGATTGAACAGGGGCCAGTAGATCAGGTGTAAATCATGTGGTTATTAAAAGGGACTCAAGAACATTTGTCAAATATTCCCTCTATGAATCTGATAGGTTGACTAATACAACTGGGCATTCTGCATGTTAATTTCAATCAGTGATGGGCAAGCTGACAGGAACATATTGAAACCTTGTCCGAAAGCTATCAGCAGTGTAATACACCTCCATACCTGTCATATGGAGAAAATAAACTCAATTAAGGCTTTGCAATTGCAGATGAATTGACGAGTTTGTGGCAGATTATGAGATTCAGTGATGGATCATGCCTTTCTCTTTAATACAAGGTGTATGCTTGTTTTTATGTATAATGGTAGAGACATGGCACCCATATTAACAGAATGTCAGGTGGTTTGAAATGCATCTTCATTATCAATTAATTTCATTTCTCTTCACTTCTGATAAAACTGATGGAAAATTTATTTCAATATAACGTTAGGCTATTTGATGTAATTGCCATGCTGTTCTATATTAAGCCATTATGTTGTTTTTGTAGTTTTATATTTCTAATTAGAGTTGCTGTCTTTATGGCCTCTTTGGATATCGTAATGCTCTGCAAGGATCTCTGACATATGGTCAAGACAGGGTTTCGCTTTCAGGACTGGTATTTTCATCTTGAATTTTGATTAATCAACACTCATCCAAGCTGATAACATCCCATCAATCTTAACGCTCAAACACACTGGTTAGTGTTATAACTTTCAGAATAGGTAAGTACAGAGACTGTAAATAATACAATGTCATTTTAGTTGAAATTGCCTCCAGGGTGGTTGTTTTTTTTGTTGTTGTTTTCTGTGATACTCTTCAGTAATTAAGAAATTTGAACCTCCCTGCAATCACCTGTCACCCACTAGGCTGGGGGCATGATGAAAATGGTTGTTTTTCTTTGCACTAACTCTATAAAATGACTTGCTGCTGGTTTTGGAGTTGCAATTTATCGGCTTGCCTTCACTTTGAAATGAAAACCTGCAATATCCCTAAATCTTAATGAAAAATACCATTTTTCTTGTGATTTTCCTTCAAGTTTTCAAATTAATTCTGTTTGCCTAAGGATATGCTATGATGAAAGTGAAGACATCTTTAAACTGTCGAAATTCTTGCAAAGTATTCTTAATTTAAACTTTGAAGAATGTTTTGGTAAGTTGAGTACAATTTAAGGGCAGATTTGTTTCCCTTAATAGTTACTTATGGCCATAGGTTGAAAGTCAGATCATTTGATGTCAAATTGTCACTAAAGGGATCACCATTCCGTTAACTGATCTCAGCATGGTGATAACTTTGTTACAGAATGGGAACAAAAGAAGCCATTTTGACTTATTGCTTTAAGTAGTAACTTATGACCTAATTTCAATATGAGTTAAATACTTTCACAGCGATGTATTACACAGAATGAACACAGTCATGTTTCACATTCAAAAGTTACAAAGTTTTTCTTTGTTTAATAACGGCAATTGAAAATTTCTATTTTTGTGTGGATCCTTCATATGTCTCTATTATCCTTTGAGGATCAATAACAGTCACTCAACATACAAACAGTGTAATGAAGTCAAAAGGAATTTGGAAATATGTAAATGGATTAATAGAAATAGTCAGTTTTGAAAGAGTGCCTTACAGGTTGTGCACCTATTTTGTTATACAGAGTTGTCCCCCTTAGTCATGACAGGATCTGACAGTCATGGGATTCAAATAATAGAATAGTTCTTTGGTTGTCAGGATCATATAGCTGTCAATGACTGTGACAATCACTTTGTGTTTTTTGCCAAGAGTGAACATTCCTTCCATGGTGGAGTGAGTAATGTTTTAAAATGGGACAAAGGCCTGTGGTTTATTGCCTGAGCTGTGTTATGCCAAATTAAGACATTAAAATATGGTACTTTTTGTTTCACTGCCTGGTGCTTGGAATTATAGAAAAAAGATTTGCTTGTCCACCTGTCAGCCCATCCACCCTCCCACCCACCAACCTACCTATCAGTTCCACTCCACTCCACTCCACTCCACTAACACACACACTCTCTTGTCATTATGCAGTAATATTTAACAAGGTGGTGAACCTCATCTCCTCCCATAGCTTCCTTGAAGACTGAGCTCACACACTCAGCTGTATTAACGCAATAACTGAAATTGTGTTGAAACTGACATTAAATCCAACTCACTATTTCCATTTACATGACATGTATGCAATTTAGCATATTTGATTAGGATGGAATAACCAGTATTAGTGTCATGGAAATCCTTGAAACTCATTCTACGAGGATCATTGTTATTCCATGATGTAGTGGAGGTTTTTGAAACATGCATGCTTCTTTTCTCAAGCAATTTTCTGCCCATTGTGATTAATTGAATGTTTAAACAAACCATGAGAAATCTCCTGCAGATATTTTAGATCAGGGTGTTTGACAACAGTAATTATGTTGGCAAACATGGCTGACCTTCATTCATCCATCTTGCAACAGAACTGCGAAAGTTGTCATTTTCGAGAAGTGTGATAAACCAACTTCCACACTTGTCAATTAGAAATGAGATTGTCACAAACAGGAACATTTTTACTGGTCCATCCAACAAGTTTGTGTAATGGAGATTACAAACATGGCTGACAGGGAACTCCCCAAGAAAAAGGAGGCGATTCAGGAAAATGGTCTGACCTTGTCATTATCTTGAAGGGTTATAGTGTGGACGACTGATCCAGATGAGGTCTTAAAGTGGACATTTTCGGACAGAGCAGTAGAAAATGAATTTACCCATCACTTCAGCATGCATATTGGACATCAGTGACATTTACAAGGGCTTCAGACACGCTGAAAGACCTCAGAATAAATTTGGCCTAATTTTGCAAGTTTGACTATTGAATTTATCACCTGCCAATGGCCTTTTGATGTTAATTTGTATTGGCTAAGGACATCAATATGGCAATTCATCCTGGGCAATTTGTTAAACTAGTTGTGGAAATGGTCCCAAGGATGCTGTTCATTGGGGATCTTAAAACGGGATTAACGTGTTGTGACATTTTGTCTTTTGATGTTTAACATAAATCTGTTTTGTTGTCTTATAACATGGTGTTGTTAATATGCTTATCAACGTAACAGGGGATGAAATTAGCCAGGAGACACTATCGACTGACAGTTACATGTTTGCGTCTATCTAGGAAGAAAATCATTAAATTTCCTTCCTAGTGAACTGCTGATGAGATTAAATAACAGTGGTGGTCTTCATAGAATATTCCAGCAAGATTAAGAGCAAAGCATACAGTATGACACCCAGCGTAAAAATCAGTGAAGAATTCTTGACACAAATTGCACTGAAATGAAATTTGATGACTGATATTCTATTCCCTTTAAACAAACAATGTAACACTGGTAGGTTACTTGCTTTCACGTCTTGCCTCGTGGCCAAGTTCAATTACAGATCAAAGATCGACCTTCCAGGATAGACCTGTAAAGGGCAGGCTAGTCATATTCACTGTTAACTCTTCAACTCCATGGAGCGATTGATCTTAAAGGGGTCGCTAGGAGATAGAACTGCATAAGCATTCAATCCAGTAGTATCACTTTTTGATATGCATTTGACAACAGGGAAGAAATTTATTTGTTTTTGTAGAAGTAATTTTCTTTCACTTATTGAAATTTCATATTCTCTGAGAGTAAAGTTAAGGTAAGAGCTTGTCTGCAAAGAAGCGACGTGCCAAGTGTGCTCCAATGCGTCTGCAGATGGTGCTCACAAGGACATTTTCCTAGATAAATCACCCGAGAGGAGGATTTGAACTTTTTATTCTGTTCAATTTATTGGATTGGATATTATCATGGGTTAGGGATTACGTTCGAGCATGGACATAATGTAGAAAGAATTGATAGTTGGAAGTAAATCTTTAACCGTTTATTGCAGGATTGGGAATTCTTGATTGTAAGTATTCCGGACTTTTCTCAGTTCCTTGTTTTTACAGTTTACATCCACTGGCAGTAAAAGTCTTGAGATGAGCTGCCGGGAATTAATTAAAAATTATTTCTTAGATTTAATTCGTAATGATTCCTTATCAACTATATTAATCAATACCTAAATATGTTGCTGCCCTGGCCTGGTATGAATTCACGCCACATGTTTATCATTCATGAGGTGTCAAGGAACTGATTATTTTGTTATGCAGATATATTGGTCAAATGTGAGTGTTTGAAAAACATTGTCATTTCAAATTTGAAAAATTATCTACAGCTAGTAACTCATTTCTCACTGTTGATGGAAGGAATTGAAAAATGTCTGTATAATTATCCCAAAATACAATACATCAAACTACATTATGCATTGAAATTTAGAGTGGTGGGTAACCTAGTGTTTAAAGCATTTGCTTGTTACACCGAAGATCTGGGTTTTATTCCCTTCATGAGTACAATATGTAAAGTCCATTTGTGGTATACCATACTGTGATATTGCTGGAATGTTTCTAAAAGTGACGTAAAACTAAATTCACTCATTAGAAGTTAATTGTGGTAAGCTTAAAGGAGCACTCAGCTCTGTCTAAGGCATTTGAATGAGGTCAATTAGAAATCAGTATTTTGAACTCCTATCTCCTATCTCATGTGATATACATATGTGATACCACCGCCATATAAGCTGGAATATTGCTATACCACCGCCATATAGCTGGAATATTGCTAAGTGCAGTGTAAAACTAACCTCATTCACTCACTCACTCTCTCTCTCACTCACTCACTCTGCCACGTTCAGTCTCAGCTACTCTTGGACATATTGACTCTAATTATGTCTTAGGTGGTTGGGTAGCCAAGTGGTTAAAGCATTTGCTTGTCTCATCAATGATCCGTATTCAATTCCCCACATGGGTATAATGTGTGACCCCTCTGTGATCATGCTGGAATATGGCTAAAAGCGATGTGAAACTAAACTAAACTCACACTCCCTCCATGTATGTCTGATGATTTATGGTATTGATTTTATTTACTAATGAGAATGAGAATTTCACTGCAGTGGTATTCCCTAAACCTTAACCAATCAGATCTCTATATTTGTTGGAGCCTGCTGATGTTTTTTATAATGAACATAGATTGACATGTTGTATCTGCATGTTTTCTTTTTTATTCATGCTTATATACACTTGTATATTTTCATACATATTTGTTAGTATTTGTTTGTTGTGCCAAAGACCCAGGTTTGATTCCCCACATAAGTACAATGTGCTAATCCCATTTATGGTGCCCCCTGCAATGATGTTGTTGCTATATTGCTATAGGTGGTGTAAAACCTGATAATACCCACTCATTCACGTATCTGTTGATCTTAGTTTCACTGTACCTCAATGACCCTGTTTTATGTAGCAATCTTGTCAGGCTTTTTGAATTGGTTGAGTCTTGTCATCGTACCCCAGCTGCATAGATCAGTGCTCATGCTATTGATCACTGGGTTGATCGGCCCATGCTTGTTTGCAGACTGCTGTCATATAGCTATAATATTGCTGAGTGCAGCGTAAAATAAACTCTCACACTCTCATGTAGCAGCCTTGAGACCATGAGTATTGTAAAGCCAATTCTTTGATATAGGTCTATGATCATTTCAGTGCTGTGACCTAAATTCGGTTATTTAGACTACCATCACATAACAAGAATATTGCTTAGTATGGCTTTAAACAGCAAACAAGAGTAACAACCTTAGCCCTGTTGTACAGTCAACCAGCCATGGTTTGTTCAAGCCTCTGTTCTTTTCTTTGTCTTATCACACCAGCAGCTAGTAAATCATCTCTCCACGTGATGGGGGTCTTGGGAGATCATTTTATTATGTGTTTTCTGGCATTGCATGATAGCATTTACCTGTGTTTTACAAAGTATGTTAATCACAGCAAACATGAGTACTCGGCGATGGAATGTCTTTATGACAAAATCGCCTTGTATAAGCTTTTATGATGTTTTGATGTTGATTGATTATTCAAGAAAACCCTGAATGTTTTTAAGTATCCGAAATACCACGGATATGTACACTGAACACTATTCATTGCAATCCGCAATCTGATTGCTATCTGCATCAGGTTTACGACCTGATTAACCCAAGCTGAACAGTGGATTTGTTGATATGCTATTTTTGAAGACAGGAAGATGTGTGATCACTGAACAACTTTTTTATGGGAGCCATGGATTACCATGCAGTTTAAACAAATCTGCAGTATTGCGAAGAGCATTATTGTGAGGGATGAGTGTATCTTCAAATACTTTGGAACTGACAACAAAAAATAGTCTTGGTAAAAGTTTGAAAAAAATAGATATGCTTCAGAGAGTACAAAATTAAAAGATATTGTAAGCCATATGATTGTTTCAAGGTGTATTCATTCATTTAAGTAAACTAACATTTTTTTGTAACTGATTTTAAAAAATATCCATTGCTTATGACCTTATCAGTGTTTCAGCTATTGTGATTATTTTTCCACAAAGATCTAAAGTCAAGTAACTCTGTGGTATTAGACTGAGCTGAGCTGAGCTGTTTATTAGTGTTTAATACTCCATAAACCAAAAGTACATTAGGCTTCACCCTCTAAATGATGGCCGCTTTGTGAGATAATGATAGTGAGTTCTGCTGTTGTCTTTGTTTCATTGTTGGCTGATAATAAAAATAAAATGATAACTGTGAAAGTGTGTGTGCATGTGTGTGTCATTTCATGGTAAAAAGGAACCTTTGTGTAGCCAGGTGGTTAAAGTGTTTGCTCATCATGTCAAAGACCTTGGTTTGATTCCACAAATGGTTACAATGTGTAAAGTCCATTTCCGGTGTCTCTCACTGTGATATTAATTAAATATTGCTGAAAAGCAGTAAACTCACTTACTCGTATGGTAAATGACTGTCACATTGCCATAACACTATAGCTCATACTTTGTCTGTATGGCTTATATTGCCACAATAATAAAAGCTCATCCTTACTTTGTCTGTATGGCTTATATTGCCACAATAATAAAGCTCATGCTTACTTTGTCTGTATGGCTTATATTGCCACAGTAATAAAGCTCACGCTTACTTTGTCTGTATGGCTTATATTGCCACAATAATAAAGCTCACTTTGTCTGTATGGCTTATATTGCCACAATAATAAAAGCTCATCCTTACTTTGTCTGTATGGTTTATATTGCCACAATAATAAAGCTCACGCTTACTTTGTATGGCTTTTATTGCCACAATAATAAAGTTCATGCTTACTTTGTCTGTATGTCTTCAAACTGTTGACTCTCTACTTTCAGTCATGAAATATATTCAATACATTTTGTGAGAAATATTAGCATGAGCAACCCAAATAAACTGCTGCTTAAATTAACACTTAAAAAATAGTGCTTCTTTTTGCTTTTGCCCACCGTATTTGAGATTGTCCTTTTGCACTGTTGGAAAAAGTCCTTCACGTATATATCAAATGGAAAATGCGTGTGTGTAACTTTTATTTTCTCTTAATTTGTAGATTTAGTGACAAAAGTGAAGCCTTGGTATCCAAAACATGTAGGATTTATTTGCTGTCCACCAGATGCACTATATGTTTTTTTCTGCCTTTGAATGCCAATTGATAGTCCTGTCAAAAATGATGCCCCTGAGTAACAGCCTCCTCATCCATACGTACCTCTGATCTATGTTGTCTGTCACACTTTCCCCAAACCATATCATTTTCCCTTCCACCCAGCCATTAAGGGCTATAGCCCAATATGAAACAAGTCTACATTTTTCATTGATGTGCAGTGATTCTCCGATCTCTCTTAGGCTCTGTTTCAATTTATTTGGAGCTGTTTGTTTTGACACAAATTATATATTTATGGAGACTAAATGTTTTCCTATTGATCACTGCTGTGGGTGAGTGAGTGTGTTTGGTTTTACTTTGATTTTAACAATATTCAAGCAATATCACAGCAGGGAACACCATAAATGAGCTTCACACAATTTACCCATTTGGGGAATTGAACCTGTGTCTTTGGCGTAGCAAGCTGTGGTAAAGGTAGCGTTGGCTCAAGGCTGTACTGAATGCTGAGCTCAATGATGTATAGTAACTCTTTCCTTCCAAGTGCCAAGTCTAGACAGTAAGAACCCCAGTTTGTTATTTATTATTTTTTTTTAGGAATGACCATTCAAAATAGTAATTTTGACCTTAGAGACATGTTCAAGACTATGGTGAAGGGTAAGAAGTGAATTGAAGTTTGACAGAGCTCCAGACATGACCTTCAGACATGACCTTGGTTTAAGAGTACACTGTTAGGAGCTGTATTAGATTAAAGTCAATTAAGACATGGTTGTAAATGTAAGTCGATTATGAGATAGACTCATCAAACAGCTGCTCCTTTAACCTTCCATAGCACTACAGTGTTCTGACAGCTGGCTTCACTGTACCTACAGCACTAGGCTGATGGTGAAGGTACATCTTGTACAGGGAAATGCATAGCATAGTTTTGTATTATTCAGAAATTGGATGTGATATGAATTTATCCAGTTGCTGTAGAACTATCATATTTGTTATGGGTTTCACAATGAATAATCCAGAATACTTGTCTGATACTGTAGTCCCAAGGTACATTTTACACATATCAACAGGCCTTCTGCTGCTGCTGCAGCTGTTGCAGTTGTTCTTGTTGTTGATTTTACTGCTGCTGTTGTTGTTTAGAGCTGTTTTGTTGTATGTCTATCACTTTAACTCCTTTGAATGGCATTTAGGAATTTCTGACGTACAATATTGAACAAAGTTTATGGATAGCAAATTTATTCCTGTTTCACAATGGAGCAAGACTACATATCAAAACATCACACCAATGAAATAAAAGTTCAGCATCGTATATCACTTTTATATGTACTAGCAATATTGGTTAAAGATATGTTTGAACTTCTACACTGATCTGGTTCAGTGCCATCAAAACTGTTGACTTCTTAACTGTTCTATAGTTTCCCCATGACAAAACCTCAATAGTATTTGTCAGTAAGTGTAGTCATCATAGGGTTAGTTACATTTAGAGGAAACATGAATTATGCTGTCAGATTTATGGCTACTAACTTGTTATATTTTGTACATTCGATATTGCGATACAGATCTTGTGTCATTGCCATTAATGTTTGATAATGGTACAAGAAATATGTTTCAAAACATCACACTCAAAAATGAAAGATGTTCCTCATAAATTTGTCAGCATTATGTGACAAAGGTACAGGAAATTTGTGTTGTATCATGGTGGGCAAGCTGGCTAAAGTGCCAGGTTAGCGATCCAGCGAGGTTGAGGTGTCCAGCGGACCTGTGACAGGGCATAAAAACCTTAGTGTCAACTTTATGTACAGACTCTTTCCATGTTGTCACAACCCCTAGTGTGCAGTACACAAGCTTGTACACTTAAAAGAACCCATGAATCCGTTGGTAGATGACAAGATGGTGGCTCACATGAATATGTGCATACACCTTGTTGCGGGTACAGCAACGTGCAGTAACCTTGGACAAAGTGCTGTGACTATGTGTCCCATGGTCAGTCCCCCCAGTGAATTTGGTACCTCGTTAGGATGAGAGAGCCACAATAAACTTGGTGCGCCTAGTGGCAGCAAGAGTTGAATACTCCCCAGGGAGTTGAGTTGATCATACTATGTGACGCTGAGACAGACATCCAATGATCGAGGGAAACAAATACCAGTACTTTGAGCAAGCAATAGTTTCATGGATATGTGTGCTATATTAATGTCCTATAATAATGGTAAAAGAAACATCTCAGAAAACTGTGTGCATTGTACATCCCAGCATCTAAGATACCACTCAAAGAAGTTACACATGACTTGCCCATAGACAGCATCATTATGAAGTTCTGGAGACATTCCAGCAAGAAGTAGACATCACCATGGGAGCTGTGCCTCCTTGGATGCAGTTCTGTTTCTTGTGGTTGCTTCAGTTTGTCACCTTACCTCACCTCACTCTCTCAATAACCCATCTACCCCACCTCTCAACAATACTGATAAATTTGTATCATGGTTTCACCCTCGTGCTCACCTACCCTCACACACCCACATCCACTCACCCACTCACTCATTGAAAAATGGGGATTAATTTGTACAAAGGTTTTGACACCATGATCATGAAAGTCAGTGTTAATTATGGAAGCTGTGTACTGGGCCGTGATTTCAGTACTCTGCCACTACAGTCCTTAGCAACGTAGTTCAAATAGGAAATGGGTCTAAACAGCCTCCTTGAATTGTTTCTCGTTAAGAAACCAAATACTGAAATGGGTCATTTAACTTGACAATTGCTCTGAATATGTGTTCACGACTAAAATTGTTGGCATTATGATGTTTCAAATATTTAACTATGCCACTGTTTGGCTGCTGCAAGATGGTGTTTTATATAATTGAGTCAGGTTTAAACTTAATAAATTATGAAATGAGTCACAATATTTATAATTCAATTTCAGCCACATAAACCAAACCCGAAGCAGATCGGTGCACAGTCCTAGTAATCACATTACCAACTGCCAAACATTATTGAAACTGCATAATGCATGTTGTTAATCCCAAGATTATTACATTAATTTACATAATTGCCTTGTTATAGGCCATTTATCATGTTGCACTCATTATTATTTGCCTTTTCTCTAAAATTTAATGTCACATAACCAAACATCCACTGTACCGGAGAGATTTCAATTAGTATCTTGCTGATTTATATTTTTTAAAATACTGTATTCAAATTTTGTTGCATTTTTGTTCTTGATCAATAGATTTGTTAATCAGTACTAACCTTTTGACCTTCATAAAAATGTCAAATGTTCGTTCAAAATGAGATTATTCAACAGTTGAATAAACTTAGAAGCATGCGGTTAGATATAAAATTCCTTGCCTGTTATGTTTGATTAGAACTTAAGTGGATGTTGAAACATGTTTTATTTAGCAGCTTAAGGTGGATCATTTTTCAACTGATGTTGACAGGGATTGCTTCAGGATCCAAAATGGTTCATTTCAGGTTTTCTTATACCAAATGGAGACCCTTTCAGCTGATATAGTTTAGGATATAAATTGCCCCTGCAAAATGTTAGGTATTGTCAGATAGGACTGTGTCATGTCATAGAATGCCTGACTGATGGGAATTAAGTTTCAGATTTTGACATCACCTGTGGTTTTTGGTGATGAATGCAACATCATCTTTCATCCTCCGCATCCTCTGACATGAACGATATTCAGTATTAACATTGTAAAAGCCTGTATGTGTTTCAGCAATGACGTCCTTCCTTGGAGTCGTAAAGAGGTTCTCCTGAAGCATCATTGATCATGTGATGATGTTGAAATCATTTACAAATCATTGCCTGATGTCATCATGGTAGCATTTACACTGTGACAGGTGGATTTTAAGTAATCCAGCTTTTGCAACAAGCTTGCTGCCAATATTACATTGATTGGTTCAGGGTTCCAAAATTTCTTTATCAATATTTTTTTTGGATATTTTTGGTTCAGATTTGTCATTTGTATGGTGATGAATGTTTCAAATGAGGTATTACAGAGAATTATTTGAAGGGAGCATTGATTACATGGTGAAATGTATCACAGTGTTACTGACAGTTGTGAGTCAGATTCTGTCAAATAGAAGGTCAACATTGATAGATAAACGGTCGTCTGAACCAACAGTCCTGTATCCTCAGCTTCAGAATGGAATGGCCAGCATCACTGGATGACAAAAAGACTCACAGATTTTGGAAGACATGGTAATTCCTGGACTTGTAACTGATGACAGTGGATTGGGCAAGCTGTATTTGAGAAGAAGATGGCTGACACGTGCACATTTTCGTAATATCTGACTGCAGTTTCAGAGCATTTCTTTTGAATTCCATGAAGGTTCAAGCTTGTTGGTTCACAATCCCTCATGTTTAGGTAACTGAACACATAATATAGATACTTGGAAATTCAGGATAACTTTCTCACTAAACACATGAAGTACATGTAGGTGGTTTCAGGTTTCAGTAAATGGTTTGCTTTACATTAATATGGGTAGATTATTCTTGTCTTTCATGATATGCAACAAATCATGCTTTAACATGCTTTTCACTGGTAATAACAATCATGTAAGAACCTATTCTGTAATCTACAGTGTGCAAATAATCTACTCTCAGGGAGTAGATTCCATAAAGATTTCATAGATCAACATAACTTTTGATTTATGACATGTATGTTTTGATTACAGAATGTTTTAATCTTTAAGTTACCTTTACTCCATTTTAGAAGGCAAAAAACACAAGTTTAATTTTTTTTGTGCTACACTGTAGACATGGTTCTACCACTCATGGCAATCTCTTACATTCTGCATCTACAGGTTCCTCTTGTCTGACAGTTAATTACTCGCAGTGGAATAGGTCCTTGACCTTTATGGGATCTGGCAAAAAGCATTTTCACTAGTGCTTGTAATAAGACCAATTTGTCTTTATGGTTCTGTGTGCACAACCTTCAGCATTTCATTGTTCGTCAGTATGTGAACTGTGGTTTTTCTTGGGCTTTTAGAAGGAGACAGTTCAATGACAAAACATACATCAGATGACCAAAAAGTTCTGAGTCTCAATACAAAGGATCTGTTGTACACCGTTGATAGGGTGTACTTAGCAGAGTACTATTCAGTGCCACACTTCCTATTTCAGTCTGCATTTGAACAACTGAACACAACCAGCCAGCATGTTACTGCAGGTATCAAGATGACTGGCTGTTCTGTGTTGGTGAAATGTGGCTAAATATTGCTCCCACACTACTGTCAGTTATCTGATATTGCAAGGACTGTCTTTGACAGCCATCCATGATGGTGTTAACTTAAAAGAATGATAATGACCATTCCTTTGCAATTTGTTAGGAGTGGACAGCGAGGTCCAAGAGGTGAAGTGAGAGCCTTGAAGATGATCCAAGATCAGGAAGACCTCCAACTGCTTCCACTGATGGTCATTATATTTATGATATGATCATTGTGGATGATTGACAACTCAGCACACATCTCACAGCTAATACAGGAGGCATCTCTCGTTAGCGTTAATAGTCTTAGTTATGAACTGGGCATAACAAAGGTTTCAGCACACTTGGTACAAAGACTTCTGAATCCAGATCAGAAATACTTCCTGTTCATCATCTCTTGTGAATATTTACATTGAAGCAGACCTACTGATTTTGTTGGGCAACTAATAATCCATGATGAGTCCTGGGTCTGCCTCACTTAGACTACATAGCAGTCAGAACAGAGGAGGTACTCAATGTCCCCAAGGCAGGCAAATTCTGGTCCATCACTTGGCAAGGTTATGGGTCCCAACAGGTCAGACCATTAATGACCAATGTTATTGTTATCTGTGTGAGAAAATGAAAACTATTCATTTAGCAAAACTCACTCATCGAGTACCACAACTCAAGCTTTGTACGACTCTGTGGCGGTGACTTTGAACTCATCCTATGATTGATCATCAGATTTGGCACTGTCATATTGACACCTCTTTCCAAATGTGCAGAAAAAAAACATCCAGGCATTATCCATTTCTCAATTGGACAATGTTTTGATTGACAAGAAGACATCATTGGCAGAAGTTATATTGAAGAGTAATTGACAGCCAAATCCACCACTGTAAGGCTTAGAACCTTTCAGTCACCTGTTGTATAAGAATTTTAACATAAATATTCTCTTTGCACAATGATCAAGGCTACTTCATGCAGTTTTCCTCATGTGAAATAAGTATGTAGGTACAATGATGTATCATGGCATAAAGTTATATAATGGATGACTCAGTCATCTGAGACACTGCAGTTTTCGAATAATTGCTCTGAATTCTTGTTTAACCTCATTTCAGATCTAGACTTTGTTGGTCCAATACCCATGGCAATGGGTTTGATGAAAGCAAAAAGATCTTACACCGCACACTACCTGAAATGGTTGAAGTGGTGATCCGTTTTCCAAAATATGTAGCACATACTGGTACCTTCTCTGTTGTTATTAACAAAATATATATTATATGTATAGATGATACTAAACGACCTAGCTTGTAATACCAGTTTTATTAAACAAGTTAATGAGTTGGTATCAAATGAGCAAAAGCGAGTTTGATACTAAATCTTTAATGAGTTTAATAAAAATGGTATGTCACGGAAGCGAGTTCAGTATTCTGTTTATTACTTGCCAACATAAATTGACCGAAACTGCAGCAAAATTGCCTACAGTGTGAGGACTCTCAGCTTTCTGTGAGTAGAGCAAGCTAAAAGTAAAATTGCGACAGTGACGTTACAACTTTGAACCATTTTGAGGTCATACATAAAGAGGTATTACACTAATGTAATATTTCTGTAAAAATATTACACTGCAGTATCTTTAGTGGATGAGAGCTAAAAATATTATTATTAAGAAAGTATAGTGAGTCATCTTTCAGGCAGCATTGGCTTTACTGCATTGTTTTTAACTTACCACAACACTTTCTCATTCGCTGTCAAAGTTTGGAGGCAAGACGTGGCTTTTTTAAGGAATTTTGTTAACAAGAGACTCAACAGTACATTAGATTCATCCAGCCTGCTAGTACAGACTAGTGTCGGTATGGACAGTAATAGTTTGACTTATGTGTTAATTGGCGCTTATTTGTCTGGATCTGAACGTAGTAATCTTCAGTATCAAACTACAGCTTGATTGGTCTGTAAATAAATATTGACTGATAGCAGCTAATAGCTGATCTAAATGCATCTGATATAACCATAGGAGTGAGTACATCATGGAATGACTTCCTCTTAGCAGATCCTTGCTCAACTGAATTGATGTGTTAATATAATGGTTGCTTTAGTGTTTGGTTATATATTTGATATTGATGTCAATAGCCTCAAATTTATAACATTTATTCTGATTCCATATATCCAAATTAATGTGAACCATACATTCCTGTCATGGCACCAAACCAACCTTGTATTTCTGTCATAGCACCCAGACAACCATATATTCATATCATGGCATTAAACCAACCACATATTCCTATCATGGCATCAAACCAACCATATATTCCTATCATGGCATCAAACCAACCATATATTCATATCATGGCATTAAACCAACCACATATTCCTATCATGGCATCAAACAAACCATATATTCATATCATGGCATTAAACCAACCATAAATTCATATCATGGCATTAAACCAACCATATATTCCTATCATGGCATCAAACCAACCATATATTCATATCATGGCATCAAACCAACCATATATTCATATCATGGCATCAAACCAACCACACATTCCTATCCTGGCACCAAACCAACCATATATTCCTATCATGGCATTAAACCAACCACACATTCCTGTCATGGCATTAAACCAACCACACATTCCTATCCTGGCACCAAACCAACCATATATTCCTATCATGGCATCCAACCAGTCATATATTTCTGTCATAGCACCCAGACAACCATATATTCCTATCATGGCATCAAACCAACCATATATTCATATCATGGCAACCAACCAACATCCCTGACCTTCAATAATCTGACCACTAGTGCTGTCATGGCTCATAGTCAACACATGGTAAGAAAGTATGTGATTTGATTCAAGTTGTTTACACATTCACCATTGTCATTTGCAGGCCCACCATAACATATTGTGGGAATATATATGTTTAATCAGTGCTATTTTCAACCAGTCAGAATAAATAGTTTACTGCTTCAGGTGGACTGATATAGTGTTTTATACAACCATTTGTTTATGAGGTTTGTGTAGATATGCACACAAATGTCTTATCTCCTGTTAATAATTCAGTTCACAGAGATCAAATCCTACCTAACATTTGAAATCCAATATATTTCCAATTTTGTCATTCATCCTTTGACAGTTGGTTAAGAAGCTGAATTATGCGAGTTGTATAGATTATCAAGAACACACAGAACTTTACCCACACAGATTCCTAGTTTGCTGAAACATTATCCCAAACCGTTCATAGAAGATAGAGGAATTTATCTGAATAAGAATGTGGGACATCCACCCTGTATATCTGGTTTCTAGATTAAGGGTGGTTTTCGCTTGGGGATTGAGAAAAATCTTCTCATGAGGGATTGACATTTTCCATTTTCTGTGGAAAAGAAAGGTGGATTAAGTGATTAATATATAATAGATGTTGAAGGGGCTTAATTTATGTTCATGACTTTTGGAGCCCATAAAAGACTTTCATTTAACTCAATTTTGTTGATGATTATATTTCATGAATATTAAAATTTGTTTGCTCTTCAATCATACATTTTAAGAAATTAGTCCAGACCACAGTTTCCACATTTTATAACTTTTTTCCTGAATGTTTTTCTTTGGGCACATTCAGGGAAAGTCTTTTGACTTTACTGAAGTGTTCAGCTGAAATGGAGTAGATGAGGTTGGTTCTGATTTTATTTGCCAAAGTACTTCATATATGGGCTGTGTTAGGTCTGTGAGAGAGGACAACTTAGCTCCATAAAGTGCCAATGATGCTGCAAGTATAATATTGATGCCACGCTAAAAATACAGCCAGTATTGAAAGTAACAAAGTCAGTTGGGCATGCTGCTATTGATTTGGAGCATTTCACGCGACTCCCTAGATCTAGGATCCTATTGGAAAATGATTTTTTCATTTCATGATAACATCACAGACTAGCTTTTTCTATTGTTCACATGTAGATAATTTGACAACTTCCAAGATATTATCAACTTTGTTGTTGAAGTAATCAACTTTGGCATGGTGTTTTTACTGTTGTTGTTTTGTAATAAGCTCCTTGAATATTTGAAGATGTAGTTTGATTTCACTAATGTTGTCCATTTCATACTTTATTGTAAGTTATGTGCGATTGATCTGCCAAGCTGTGTGTCCTTTGCAAAACCCTGGTTGATAGCTAAATCCTTCTTCGAGTAGATTCATCTTTTGGTAGGTCCATGTTATAAATCTTTGGAGAGACTTACTGGGTTAAGTAATACTTCTCCTCATCCTGTCAACCACGTTTTATCGTTTTTTGATAATTGCCCTCTTCCTTATTCCTGGTCTTACCGTGCATGGCTGCTTGCTATGAAGGTATTCTTGTTGAAAATGAAAACAGACCTAGGCAAAATGCCAGTTCTAGCAATTTATATTCAAGTCCTTATAAAACTACGTGCTAACCTCTAATTTTATTATGTAGATCAATCACAATTACTTTAAGGCAGGATGTGTTTTGTGCTTGTCACTTTTTGCAATGTCTGAGATCGGAAGGTCACCAGTTTGTGGAGTAGAGAGTCCTCCAAGTAATGAGAAGTCTTTCCTTGTATGGATTATCTTTAGATAAGCTCATTCTGAGTCATCTGGAATAGCCCACCTCCTTTTTGATGGTCCCATGATTAGGGTTTTATTGTATTGTCAATGCAAAGTATATTTGTTTGTTAGATTTGTCAGGGTTGCTGAAGATCAAGGATCGTGAGGGTTCTTGTGAGGGTTCTTGTGAGGTATGTACAAGCAAGGGCCCCTTTTGTACTTAGCTGGTAGTGTGATAACAATGTTAATGTAATAGATTTGTTAATGCTGATAGCTCTATATTCCAGTTGGGGCATTATATTGGGGTTTAAAAAAATACACATGTAGATAGTGTTCACTCACGCTCTCACTCATTCACTCAACAAAAGACACATCCAACCCACTCACTTACTCACTCACTCACCCTCACTCACTCCATAACTGCTCCATGTTATATGTTCCATACACCATATTATTAGTGTGAAGAAATGTTCTGTATCATTGCTGTGCAAGGTTTAACCTGTATCTTAGAATGGTTATCTGGATAGGCAATTGCCAAGATCGTCATTGGGTTCATAATATGGTGACAGTATCATTGTTTCTCTTTCACTGATTGTATCTCTACTTTCATATCAGAAGAAATCCTTACTCTTACTTCAATGGATAGGTAAGCCATACTATATCATCACCATTCACAATCAATAAACTAAAAAGGTTAATGTTCAAAAAGGACAGTTTTTATATTAATGTTACATGTAAGACAGCTAGATTTCTCTATCAGATTCAAGCATGACAATGTAGACTTCATTTGTTTCTGTTTTTGCTGGTTTCTAAAAAAAGCCTGACTTGTGAGATCAGATGAAATATTTACAAAGTGAGCTGTTACTTCACAATGTCTGAAAGAAGTGACTCTGTCGCCCCTTACATCACCATTACTTGTTTCTATGATTATGGTGGCTTTCAAGCATTAAGGTGTATTATCAGAGGGTAGGATTTCATTGGACCTGATGTTAGTTTTACACAGTTTTTGTTGTTACTAGTCTACTTGAGATTTCCACCCTATCGACCTTACCATCAGATGAAAAAAGGAGGCATTTAGATTCAATATCAAATTTAATTTCCATCCTTTTCTACCAATGATATTTTAATGTGGTCCTTAGAGGTCAAAGTTCACTCCTAATTAGTGAGGTGTCTGGGCAAATTGTAAAGCCTACTCAATCCTTTTCTCTCACAAAAACCATCTCTGCACACAAGGTTTCTAGAAAACTTGGCCACTGTGATGTTATGGAGGTGGTGCCCTCGTCAAGAACTCCAGCCAGTGGCATCCGTCATCTTGGCCATTGGTCATCCATCATGATGTACCGAGGACAGTCTATTGATCTGTGTGCTGTATGGAGGGATCTACAAGTGTCAGGAATGTCCAGGCTTGTTCTAGACTAGCCATCTCAAGTGTTGGCAGCCATGTCAAAGTGCTAGTAGTCTTGTCCCAAGTACTTCAAGAGCAGTCAGGGAGATCCTTTAATACCTCTTCCTTATGACTAATACTGAATTGTTGTTGTTGTTCCAAGAGTTGTTCTTGATGGACAAAATGGTGGTCAGACTGAACAGAAAGATGACTACAGCTATTGTTGATGAGTAATGATCATGAAAGGGTTTGTTTTCACTTTTCACGCACCGGTTGTGAAATTTGTTGATGAAAGTACTAGACTGACTGGTGTTTGGCAAATTGTAAAATATACCAATAATGGATGATGATTAGGTGAAACATTTGCTGCAAGATAACTGTCATGTCTGTCATGATATCCTTTTCACTGTAAAACACTGGGCCAAAATTGACAAAAACATCTGACATTCTGTGCAGATGAACAAATGAGTTAATAAATTGGCAATATTGACTTTTCTGAAGTACAAAGATCTGAGGTTAAATATAAAATGGGATTGTTATATCAAACATTCATAATTAATCCTTTGATATTAAGAACATTCATGGTAATTGTTTGTGTGTTTTTTTCAGCTTATTAAAAGTCATCCATTTCATGACGAGTTTCTTGTTGAAGTGTTATGTGTCAACTGTTGTTAGTTTTTGTTTTTCAATAAAGATCTCTTTGATAATGTTGGCCTGTAATATTGAGGATGCCTCTGATAAAGAGTATTTTGTTTCTGTTTTATCTGATGCTCATAACAAAACCCTCTGTAGATAACGACATGAGATTATATGGCTGTCATTTGTTGCTATTATACCATGTGTTGTAAGTTAACTGTAACACATCGCTGAAATGTGGTGTCTGTAATACTAGCACATTGCTCAGATATGTTATTGTTGCATACTGTCAGTGATTGATCATTCTGCATGGGTTATTTTACAACTAAGATCTTCAACTAAACAAGCATCCGTCGTTGAGATTCAGATTATTCAGATTATCACAAATATTTTAAACTGCTTCTAGTTCCAAAGTACCAAGCATTATTATCTTGAAACTTAAGTTAAGTCTCTGTAAGGTATTTAGGTGTGAACATTCATTGAGGCAGAAAAGACTCTCTTGACTCATATGTATTGAATTTTCAAGTAGAGCCCACACATTCCCTTTGAATAACTGCCCTGTATTATTTTACAGAACCAACTTTAAAGACTTCAGTATTGATTGGCAATGATGAACATTCTGTTTGGTTGCTGAAAGCTTTTATTCTTTCTGTACATAACTACCTGCCTGTGACTCTCAAATATCACTGACAACAGTACGCGCCATGTTCATTACTTGAGTGAGTCTTGTCATGCAACACTGACACCCTTAAGGGTAATGAGGCATGTTTGTCCCCAGGTAAGTAGTTTTTGTAGGAAATTGGCTCCTTTTTAACAAAAAAAATCAGCTAATCCTAAAGACATCTTTTATGAAGTTTCAACTGAGAGGGTCATGTTGCTAAAAAGTATTGGTGATTTGGGTTGAAATTGTGAAAGAAATTGAACTTGATTCCTTTAATTGAAGATAAGGCATGATGTAAGGCAGGTGTGGATACAGCTTTTTGAGAAAGGGGATGCACACTATTTAGAAAAGGGTGATGCACAAGTCATTTTCAATGGTCTTTAAACAGAATTTCAGGACCATAAAATGGGGGAGGTCAGTGGGGAAGTGGGGGTAGAGATGTGTATAGTGTGTACCCTCTCTCTCGAGATACCGCTATGTAAAGAATTCCGGTAATTTGATGATGCATTTTCTTCAGGATTAATTTTGCAATTTTTATGAAAATACATAAAATATGTTGTGTTCCTGTCTTGTCTTTTTGAGTACAAAAGTCAGTTGACGTCTGCTGTCAGTTGGGGTACATACTGTGTGGCAGACGTCACTTTTGTGGAATGGAGAAATAATAGTATGACTCAGTTGTTGTCTTTAGTTACACTTGCTTGTTTAACAGCCAGAGATGATGGCTTTCCATGGCAGGAATTGCTGCCAATGATGTGCAGTGTTGATTTACATATTCAAGACTTCATTGTATGATAAGTTTGACTTTGTACCACAGTGACAGGATTTCTTGGATACAACATAGTCTGAAGATAAAGATGTAAATTTTAAATTTGGAATAGTTTCAAGTAATAGAACATCTCTGAACTGTTAATAACCTAATTTTATTTATTTGTTTCATTTTAATCTGCAGATTGTGTATGGTGCCAAATATCATTCATTGTCATTGTGGAACATTATCATTGTCTAGTGCCTGAAGAGCAGAAGATTGGAGGTTGTATTATACAAAATAATAAAAAATGTGCTTAAATTTCCACCCTTTTCATCTCTATTTTCTGGAATTTTAAATCATGGAATAAATATTTTACAAATACTCAATCAGTCAAAAGTAAACACCAATCCGGGATGATTCAGGTCTAACATATTTTGGATGAGAAAGGCCACACAGTTGAATAGCTGCTGGCATTGAGGCCTCAAGACCTCCAGGAATTGATGAGTTAAATACTTCTTGTAACAAATGGAAACTTAAGATAAACATTATTGTGAAAAGCAGGTAGACTTTGGAAATATGAAAAATTCACTTTAAATGGAACTCCTTAAGTGATAGTACAATCATATAAATATCTTGGCATTCATTTCTCTTGCTCTGGAAATTGGTATCAAACTCAAAAAACCTTAGCAGAACTGGCTTGGAGAGTACTGGCTGCTGTTAGATCGTCTATGAAAAATTTCACAAATTACCATTTGATGTTAAAATTCTTCCAGTCTTGATGTATGGTTGTGAAATTTGTGTTTTTCATCCCTCACCAAATATACAAAATGTTCATGACAAGTCCTGTAAGCAAATTCTTCATCTACCTATCACTACTCCAAACATCATTGCATGTGGTGAAATAGGTCGTTATTCCTTGAAGGTTAATGCTTACTAGAAATTTGTGAAATAGTGGACCAGGCTAATAAATTAAGATAAGAATATTATTTTGTATAAAATATCTAAATATCAGTATCGCTTAGCTGTCTTATCTGAATTAAGACTGTATTTCCAAAAATAGTTACTTTAGTCATCTCTTGTGCCTCTATTTTCTGGAATTCAAGGAATAAATATTTAACAAATACCCAATCAGTCAAAAGTAAACACCAATCCAGGATGATTCAAGAGTAAAATATTTTGGATGAGAAAAAGCCACACAGTTGATTAACTGCTGGCATTGAGGCGTCAAGTCCCCAGGGAACTATCTGCGAAGGACGGTTCTTCCTCTAAACAACCCTCTGGGTTCATTTCATCTGGATAATAAAATTAGTGAGTTAGGCAAGGTAGTATCAGTCATTAATGTCCCCTGATAGATGCCCTACATCTGAGTTCATACCTTAGCGTGACAAGGAGGCATTCCTAACTCATCATAAAAACAAACAAACAAACAAACAAACAGTTGGAGATTTATGTTCAGTAACCTCAGGTTTATCTTGCGCTTATCTTCACTTAACTTGTTTATGTCAGTATGTTCCTACAGATGTTCTTTGTATTTTAAACATTTCACTGTCTTACAGATTTGTTTGTGTCTCGATGAAAAACTTGTAGGTGTCTGAAGGGAAACTTGTTGGAGTATTTAAATGAAGTAAATGTGGTGTGGATATCTTAATGAAAAACTCTTAGTTGTCTAAATGAAACTACTTGTGGGTGTCTGAATTACATACACGTGTGTGTCTTAACGAAAAACATATGGGTGAGTGCCTGAATGAAAAGTCGGTGCCTGTCTGATTGAAGAACCTGCAAGTGTCTGAACTCAAAAAAAAATGTGCAAATTAAAAACCCATGCTGAGTACATGTCAGCCTAAATTTGAGCTGCAGATCAAAATGTGCATGCATGACATGCATGTAGTAGGCACAAATTGAATTTCAAATTGAAGTAACACATTACTTGAAAACTGTCAGATTTATGCATCAAGGGAGAGCTACTGACAAATTTTTTTTCAGCTTTTTAATGACATTCTTTGAGACCCCTTCAAGGTGTTCTTGAGACCCTTTCAGGGAACTTTCATTGCCCCTCCTAAGTAGTAATTCAGACAATACTGGCATCAGCTCTTACAGGTAATGAGTGTGTCATGTCAGTGGTAAGACAACCTTGTTTTTGTGTATTTCTAATGTCTTTATGATGGGTGAACTCTTTCATTGTTCAGTTCCAAATAAACAGTGAACAGTGGCTGTGACAAAGACAAATTATTGCTTTTGAGGAAAATGTTCCTTTGAAGTCGTTACACACTACATTAGTTGAGAGATACTATTCGGGAAATGAGTAGACTTTATTTATTTAATATGATTTGCCATGTCTGTTCTTTGAAGAAAATATCTGCATTCCATGTAAGATGGGAGTTCTAGCAAGACGGCCAGCTTGGACATGTCATCTCTTGAGACACCTAGTCTGATCATTAGTGGATGGACTCTAGGCTAAGTTGTTATGATAAATCTGCTTAGAGAAAGTCTGTTAGCCACAGTAATCCCACCAAGTGCTTAGCGATGATAAAGAAACATGGCATCTGTGCCCAGTTTAGTGTATTGATCACGATCGAGTCTTAATTGATCTGTATTGATAGAGCATGCTCAGAGCAGATCCTGCAGGAGGGAATGCAAGACACTGAGGCATCAGGATCAACATTCAGGGAAATGAAAAGCTGTGTTTGTAATCCAATATGAGAACATGAAAAATTGTTATAGAGGCTGCCAAGACATTATTAAATAAAGTCTTGCTATGGAACCCAGTATATTTGATGTCTGCAGCCTAATAGGTAGATTTCAGTACACAGTATGTTGAAGAAATGAAGCTTGAACAAAAGGAAATTATTCTGTCTTGATTGTATTTAAGATTACATTTCGGTGTTGAGTATATCATCTCAGTTCATGGGAGATTACCTTTGGGCAAAAGAATGTTCCGGAAATGATCATGTTAAATAGCTTCCTCCTTTGCAGCTGTGAGGTGGTGGGTAGATCTGATGACTTTCTGAAATTACATGTTAAGTTGTTCCTGTGTTGTGTGATATTTTTGGAATTGTTATTTGACCTAGGGTACAGTGGTATGGAATAAGTGAATTGTTGAATTTAAGGACACTAAATGTAATTTGAGTGTCAAATAATTCTGTGTCACTTGTGATGGAATAGGGATTATTGAAAAAAAAATATGTGAACATGATTGTCTTGTCCAAAAATGTGAAAAATAATAATTGTTGATCCATTTTTACATTTCAGTGTGATTGGACATTTTCTAACAAGGAATTACGATCATGTAGTATGTATTTCTAACTGTTCAATTTGAAGAACTTATGGTTGAAAGGTGTGTTTATCATAGTTAAAGTATTTCTTCAAAAGTCATACTATATTTGGAATTGATGAGAATTGCATTACAACCTCAGAAAAACAATTTTCAATTTGTGGTATCTTGTTTTGACATAAGACATTCTAATACAAGAATTAAAACATTTCACTTGACAAATGGTTGCAGGAATATGTGATGGAGAATTTGTGGTGACTACAACCGCTTCTATGAAAATTATGTGTTTCTGAAAGTTTGCATGTGCCCTTAGATCATCTGTGTGTGGTGATGAATAAAATTGCCATTTCAAGCATGCTTCAGTAGAGGGCTCTTGACCTGCCGACAGGACATGCTCATGACTTAATTGAATCCATGGTAGGCCCCGCTAGACCCTGTAATGATCCCTCTTAATGTTTGGACACTATGGCAAATAGACGGACATTAAATACCATTAAACTTGATCAGTTTAGAAATTTATTTGAATAGCAGGAATTTTCAATCAAGCTTCATCAAAATAATGAAAGAAATTAAAAAGCAACCTTCAGTTGTGTTTAAAAAAATCAAATTTTGTTATCGGCCCCCATCAAGAGGAATCAGGCCTTCGTGCTCAGATGATCGTGTCAGTAATTAGGAAAGCAGCATTTATTCGGAGGACGTTCGCAGCTTAAGAGGTTGTGAGAGGTGCCAGAAGGGTAGCCAATAGAGTGTCCAAACTTAATCAGATCTGCCTAGCCCCAAGCAGGTCACATGACCATTGGGTCATGCTCACGTGGTGAATAGAAAGGTAACCAATTACCTTGTCATGAAACATAATCAATACACCAGTTTTTTGCTCCTGACAGATTTGAAGGAAAAGAATCAATGGAGCATTAAAGAAGACAAGATGTTTCCCAACATGCATCAGCAAAGACTAGTTTCATTTGCAATGCTAATGGTTGCAGATGGCACCCTCCTGGGTTCCAAGGTATCGGGTTACTCTTGCTGTTTGCCAGGCCATCGGTCCACAGACACAATTGCTGTTTCCTCCTGCCTTAATTCTTTGAGCTAAACCTTAATTTTAATGGAAGTCTGAATCAATTTTCACAAAAACATCTTAGCCTTTTTCAGATTATCTCATTTAGTGGAAAAAGTGTGAAAGGGTTGAATTAGTGTCTAGAATTGCATATTCGTTAAAATTTTGATGTGCTTTGGGATTCATAGAAGCAAGTACTGATTTAGTTTTTTTTTGCATTAATGTGGAATTGCAGACATTTCTCTAAATAATGGAAATAGATTGATTAGAACCTATGTTCCAATGGAACTTATCAAACATTCAAAAGTGTATGGTACATTGGAACTTGAAAAGTATTACCAGTATAGTTGAAAGCAAGTCGTGATTGTTTTCCATAGGTCCTAAGGTGGTCTGTCCTGATGGCATGGAGCTGACCTTTTGTTCCATTGTTAAGCTGTCTTCTGCCATCCATTGCCCATCTGTCTTCATCCATCTGTCTTTATGCAATATTTTCTCTGTCCATATATTGGTAATATTTCTCTGTACAGGCATCCACTTGTAGCATTTCTCTGTCCATCCATCCATGCATTCTCTGATAATATTTCTCTGTCCATCCATCTATCATCCACCGATAATATTTCTCTGACATCTATTCACCCACTGATATTTTTCTGTTCATCCATCCACTGGTAATATTTCTATGTCCATCCCTCATCCATTGGTAATATTTCCCTATCCATTCATCAAACAACTGATAATATTTCCCTATCCATCCATCAAACCACTGCTATTGTTTCTTCATCCACCCATCCATTTACTGATAATATCTCTCCGAAATCTGAACATTGGTAATATTTCTATCTGGTTTAGTGGTGATGTACAAATGGGAGTAGGATGGGATCAGTTCAGCAGACAGTGATCGCCCTGAGATACTCAAGCTCCAGCATACAATCAGTCCCTGCTGACGGGGTGGTCTCAGGTGGCCATATATCATTAATAGCCCGCTATTGTCAGCTGTGTTAAAAAACGTTTTTAATATAAGTGCATGTAAAGAAGTAAATATCACATATTGATAGTACATCTGTTCTTTTATCCTGTTTTAATTAGGTGAAGAGCTTTATTTAATAGAACATCATATTTTTTATTTACTTAGTATATGTGCAATCAATTAACCCTTTTCATAGATTGTAATACTCTTCGGCTGTTGCATAAGATACTGAATTTCTACATTTACACCTATCCTGATAAAGCACTAGGCTCTCTTTCCACAATGAGAGTGAAAAAGGGTAATTGCTTTACTCTTCTAAGTGAAGCTCAAGATCAAAGAGAAATAGCCCTGGTTTCGCTACTTCGTCCTATGACTTTGGGGAGTTGTGCTGATTTGATGTTAAAGTTTGATATTTTCATTGCATTGAGTCCAATTGCAAATGCAAACACTTTTTGGTGAATATTCACAGGAGCTCCCTCCATGGTCGTTAGTACGATCTGTTTGATATGGTGTTGACATTAAGTATCAATGCAGTGTGTGTTGACAAGAATATTCAATCTGCCTTTTGAAATTTATTTTAAATCAAATATATTAAGTATTCTCTTGCCACCCATCACCCAAACATATTCAGATCTCTACTATGTATTATTTTTTAATATTTCTGTTTTATATTGCTCTTATGCAACCTAATGTGTGCATCTGAAGGGTTGAAATTTGAGAAAATTTCATTGACATTTGAAGTTTTGAAAATGTCCTCTCTAATCATAGATGATGGTCATCCTCATAAAAATTTATATTTTAAGATTCATTTATCCACTCAGTATTGATCAATAACAGTGGCAAAATATACACCTGTCTGCAATTAGGATTCTTTTTTCATTCCTCTTGAAAATGTGTGTCACTTCATCTTGAGGATTTGACACACTCAAAATGGATCCTGTCAAAATGGTGTGAAGTAACACAAGCAGAGAACAGACGTTAGCATATGTGTTTGTACACCTCTCAAAGATGCAGTCAAATAACCTTATCACACTCGATATTGATTTCCTTGGTACATCTGCCATAAACTCCATCTTGACAAATTAAATAGCACTTGAACCTATCTTTCCTCAGACGTCTTCCCTGTGGTTGAAACACCCTCAAGGTCAGAGATGTGTATTATGTTGAAATATCTCCCATGCTGAAATCTGTTTGATCAGACCTTTATTTCAGCATGGCAACTGGTATGGGAATAGAGTCTGATCTCACCAAGTAACTGTTACTAAGTTTAACCTTAACTCCCGAGTCTGATTTCACCAAGCAACTTTTACTAAGTTTAACCTTAACTCCCGAGTCTGATTTCATCAAGCCACTTTTACTAAGGTTAACCTTAACTCCCGAGTCTGATTTCATCAAGCAACTTTTACTAAGGTTAACCTTAACTCCCGAGTCTGATTTCATCAAGCCACTTTTACTAAGGTTAACCTTAACTCCCAAGTCTAATTTCATCAAGCAACTTTTACTAAGGTTAACCTTAACTCCCGAGTCTGATTTCACCAAGCAACTTTTACTAAGTTTAACCTTAACTCCCGAGTCTGATTTCATCAAGCCACTTTTACTAAGGTTAACGTTAACTCCCGAGTCTGATTTCATCAAGCCACTTTTACTAAGTTTAACCTTAACTCCCGAGTCTGATTTCACCAAGCAACTTTTACTAAGTTTAACCTTAACTCCCGAGTCTGATTTCATCAAGCAACTTTTACTAAGGTTAACCTTAACTCCCGAGTCTGATTTCATCAAGCAACTTTTACTAAAGTTAACCCTGACTCCCGAGTCTGATTTCATCAAGCCACTTTTACTAAAGTTAACCCTGACTCCCGAGTCTGATTTCATCAAGTAACTGTTACTAAGTTTAACCTTAACTCCCGAGTCTGATTTCATCAAGCCACTTTTACTAAGTTTAACCTTAACTCCCGAGTCTGATTTCATCAAGTAACTGTTACTAAGTTTAACCTTAACTCCCGAGTCTGATTTCATCAAGCCACTTTTACTAAAGTTAACCCTGACTCCCATTCTTTATCATTGCACGAAGGTTATGCTAGTGACTTACGATCACCTAATTGCTTCATGAAAGGAGGCCCTGCTTGACTCTGTGAAACCTGAATTGTATCATTTTGTTTTGGCCAGGTGGCCATCTAGTAAGTCAGTGCCTCCTTCCAACCGAACGTTAAGAGCAACGATGCTGTGTTTCTCTCCTCATGGCGTGGGGCCACACCTCGTACCATTGTTAGATGTAAGACTGATGAAGTCCAACTGGATTGATCTTATTTAGCTCATTAGGAATTTATTGCCTGGAACTTTAATGGGATGGTCCCTGATGTGGGCTGGACACATACTGCTGACCATGAGAAGGGCCCAGTCATGCATTTGTGTGAGCATTAGAGATGCTTTGATGTCTGCTGAGGCCCGCTAGGCAATGACCATCATCATGATAGTATGCAAAATTAATCTGTGATTCAGAGAGTAGATGGAAAGGTAATGTCATTTATTTCTTGATAGTGTGTGAGTTTACAATCACGCGCCTGTGAGAAGATATTTATCAATGTTTCAATAAACCAGTGTTATTGCTTGCTTGGACCTTTATGTAAACAGGCTGACTTGTGTCACTGTTGCTACAGAGAGAGTTTGTGTGGTATCACCAATTTCTCAGCTACCAACTTCTTATATCAGACACAGATCTGGTTTGTTTCTTTGTTGTTTAAACCCACGCTCCACAATATTCTGTCTGTATGTGGCAGACTGTAAATAATCAAACACATGTTATATTTTAGGTTACACTTTTTCAGTTAAGTACAGATCATAGAGCTTTTGTCAGCTTGAGTACTCTGAGATTCAAACCCACACCCACAGAGTCAGGCTCACAAAGACAGCTGCCTGACTCAGCCACCATTGCTTTCACTGGAAATAATTAGTCAATCCAGTGATCAACAGCACGAGCATCATTCTACACAATTGTGATATGATGACATGTGTCAACCAAGTCAGTAAGCTTGACTACCTGATCCCATTGGTCACCTTGCAAACAACAAGCATACAAGGTTACTGAAGATCAATTCTAACCTGGATCTTCACAGATGAAAAGGACACAGAATCATGTGTGGGCAGCGAAATTATGACACATGTGCAGTTAAAAGTGGGAACCATGTAGAATTGTTCATGTATATATATTTGGCTTTTGTATATGTAATTTAGAAAAGGAAAGAGAATGTTTTGAAATCTTTATAAATTGCAAAATGTTTTCAATATTTATCACTCCATTAAATGCACAAACATGTTGGGGTTCATTCAAGTAAATATCAGTAATATCCCATTTTTCTAAGTGTAATCATTAACACAAATGGGCTGAAGACAGCAACGCAAAATCAGCAACATCATTTTGTACAATTATGCAACACAAGACTCATTTATTCAGTATTCATCCTATGAGGGAAAAGAATTGCATTGTTGGGTGTGGTATGTATATTATTCAATATTTGGTAAGGACCAAAATAGTCTTTATTGAAATGCATGGTCCTGTCAAATATTGGGTAGTATATGTTTATAGAAACATGAAGAGGAAAATATTTACAATTCGATGACAAAGAATGTGCCATATATGTCATTTTTTGTTCACTCCTTTATAGCTGATGTAGCATTGGTCCAAGGCTGTACTGAAGGCTAGGTCCACTGATACATAGTTGGTCTACCTGTAAAGAAGCAAATCTAGATAAGCTGACGTTACAAAGTCTCCAGTCTGAAATTTACTTTTAAACAATTAAATATCATATCATGTTGTGCAAGTCTATAGCTGATGGTACTCCTCAGTGTTGTGTGGTATTCTACAGTTCCATGAAGATTTGATTTAAATGATACTTCCAACAGCATGGGCCTAGATTTTGGAAGCTCTCTTAGCGCTAAGATAGTCATAATGTGTGGCACTTATGACTACCTTGACACTAAGAGAGCTTCCAAAATCTAGCCCATGGCATTTGAGGTACTGATTCCACTGCATGAAGGTGCAGCAATTCCAAGACTATGGTTGTGTTAATGTCCAGGCTTGTGTTGTGGGTTAATTGGACCAGGCCTGATTGTGGTAGGAAGACATACTGCTAATCTTCCTGCCAGGAGTTTTCATTAGGACGAGATGAATTACTTAGTACACAGTTGTTTATAGGTCGGTTCCTCCCTCCTCAATCAAAGCAATTAAAGGTGGGAGAAACCCTTTGCACAACAGACTTCATTCCTTAATGAGTCAGTGAAGTCAGAAGGCAGGAAGTGGTGTTGTATCTGTATCAGCTGTTTATTAGTTGATGGTTTGGCTGTGAGATTTCCAGCGTTATTTTGTGATGACAGGTGTATTGTTTTAGCAAGATGAGTTGGGGAATTGTTGGTCATACTGGTCAAGGAAGACACTGTGTGTGTTGTGCTACAAAGATTTATATATTAGTGCGTATGTTAGTGTAAACATATATTATTACTTAATAGAAACAAGGATTGGTAAACAAGCCATAATGAGATATTTAAATACCTCTCCATTACATTTATGCACGATGAAACAAATGTTAAATAATGTAGTGCCTGGTAGGAGAGCAAGAATCCTGCATATGAAATATCATTTATCATTTGTCAAACATATGGAGAATTTTCATTAAAGTATACACAGATCTTAAGTATCAAAGAATTTATGAATTTACTTTGGTTTAGATTTCCATTTAACACACTTTAAATTATATCCATGTGTATAAATGATATTTGATAACGGAATAATTGTAGACAAGTAGAGAAATTATCCTCATGGAGGTTACCACAGGAGCAGGATGAGCTACTGCAATGTCCTGTTCAAATGTGCGCTTTCAAATCACTGCACCCAAGACTGAGGCATGAGTGAATTATTTGGCCAAAATGTGTACAAAAGTTTAATAAAATATATTGCATTTGTATGTTAGTTTTATATCTTGAAACTGCACTCAGATGAGTTTCTGATACAAAGGAAATAAGACAGAAATTGACTGACGGATGTTTGATATCATAGAAAAATTAATACATCCTGCTACAAAATTGAAGATAGGATTATTGAGACAGAAGTAATGATGTTATAACAAATGTCTTGTTTAGTTTTGTTGATTATGAATAACCTCAGGATCACTTGTGAATAATAATGAACATTCAGCATTTTATACAGAATTGGTATTTATTGCCTATTACTGACCAACCCAAACAATTATATAACAGAAGGTAAAATTGTTGATATAAACCATTTTCTATATCATTTTCTGCAGCAAATCAGTTTGAAAGTAATCAGTAAACCATAAACTGCAGTAAATGCATTTTTTTTATCAAAAATGTTTGTACCCCTCTGGATATGTTTTGCTCAGTCACATATGTACTTTACTAGGGGCAATCGTTTGACCATTATGAACTTTAAATATTACCACAGTTATTGAAGATTCCCCATTGAAAAATATTTTGTAGAGAGGTACTCATTTGTGAATGTTTGGTGTGCATATCTGATCCAATCATTAGCCTCAAAAGAAAGACATATATGCTTTGAAACTGTTCTTGGCCAGATAAGGATTTCCTTTGATGTAACCGTTTCCACAGAAATGAAAATACTTATTATGTTAGCACTGAAAATGTGTTATTGTCCAGATAAGGATTTGCTTTGATGAAATAGTGTTCACAGATACAGAAATAAGAGAAAGATAGGGGTGAAATGACACGAGCTTGCAGCAGACCACTATCAGAAATTATCAGTAGAGACATTTCAGACCACAGTCAATCCTAATATTTGTAGTGTTGCCTGGTTGATTGGGGTCCAGGTGAATATAGGCGGACTCCAGGAAGGGGAGCCAAATTGGGAGTGTCTTTGTCTTGATGCTGTTTATATTGCCTCTTGTTTGTTTTTGTTCAATAAAGATTGTCTGGACAACACACGGTGATAGTTAATCAATTTGCCTGCTTCCCACACCCTGGCTATAGAAAGAGGGCTAAGGAATACCAGTGTGAAACTAAGAATATCAACACAACTTCAGCACCAAGAATATGCTGAGTTGTTTTCGAGGAGAAGTGAGCAGAAATTGTTATTCAGTCTAGTTTTCATGTCCTTAATTCAGAAAATTGAACATTAAAAGTCACTGAAAATGTTATGGCCATAAATTCCTTCATAGCATGCACGTAAAATATAATAATTCCAGATATCTTTGTGTTTGGAACAATTTGAGTCTATGGGCATGCTACTGAAATTTAAAAATGACCTGATAGTCACAATTTGTAGATGTCATCATATGTTCTTTATGATGTATGAGTCCATTCTCTGATAATTTGGGTTGGTTCTACAGTGTTAATAGTTGTGATCTGATTGTGCCTGTGAAAAATAATAGTGTTTTTGTGCAGCCTACTGTTATTGGCACATAGAATTTGGTCAGATTAATGTGAACAATATTGAATTACATTTTCTTTCAAACTAACAACATATATAACAGATATGACAGCTTCATTCCCTATCCAAGATATGATGATGGTTTGATTCCTGGCTCTATCACTTTAAAACACACTGATAGATGGTACTTGTTTTTTCCCTGCCTAGTGCTCAGCATTCTTGGAATAAAGCAAGGACAGGTTGCCTGTATATTCTATGCAAACTGTACTGGACTGGTATATCCATCATAGAAGTGAATGAGTTTAGCTTTACACCACATACAACAATATTCCAGCAATATCACTGTGGGGGACACCAGAAATGGGCTTCACACACTGTACACATGTGGGGAATTGAACCCAGACCTCCAGCTTGATGAGCAAACACTTTAACCACAAGGTCCATGTTAAAGTGCTATGTCTCTGGGCTTTTAGTACAGATGAATGGAAGCTTACTGCGCCATGCATTTGTCACACCATGCGGCAAAGTACAAGACCCATGAAGGTCTGGGGTAGAATAGGTCTCCAGCAACCCATGCAGGCGACTAGCGGGATTGGATGGTCAGACTTGCTGACTTGGTTGACACATGTCATCAGTTCCCATTTGTGCAGACTGATGCATGTGCTGTTGATCAAGGGATTGTCTGGTCCAGGCTTGATTATTTACAGACTGCTGTGGGAATATTGCTGAGTGCAGCGTAAAACTAACCTCACTCACTCATTACAATGTATAGACATGCCACCATAAAAGTGCAGTGGTTATGTTAAACCTCACGTCACCTCACCTCATTTTAAACAGACATTTCTGACAGAAGATGGACGACAAGGATTGAGGAACAAACATTATTCAGTGTTTTAGCTGTTCTGTTAATATGCAAAAACACTTTCGCTGTTAATGTTATAACTGCTTTTGTTGTCGTGATAAGAATATTTTCCAGCTGAGCAGAAACATATTGTTTGCCTTCATTCCATATTGGCATGAATCGCCATTTGAAATTCTTATGAGATAATTGGTTATGGTCTAGGGTGGAAAAATGACACTAGAACTCCTGATAAGAGGCTTTTGTTTCTTCATACCATTCTGTTAACTCTGCAGTGTAATTGTCAAGAACCATATTCATATCCTTTCTATGCATATTGACGCGGATGTAGAATTCAAACAATGGCAGAAATGACAGCATTAAGCTCTGTGTCCCCAGTGGGATTCCTGTCTGAAAAAGGCCATGATTAATTCATACTTGTAAGAGGCTTAAAAAATGGGAATTGGATGTCTTAGTGGAAACGGGAAATCAGTAATATTTTATGAATAACTATAGTAAATGATTCCATCAAACACATTTATCCCACCTTAGCATATGGTATTTAATCCATGTATAGCATAAATTATTTATTTTATCCTATCCTATCCATAGGTATTTATCTTACCCAAACACAAGATATTCATCACACCCATAGCCTCAGGTATTTGTCCCTTTCTATCAGCAGGTATTTATCCAATCCTAACACCAGATGTTTATCCCTCCAATCCCCAGTCATTTATCCCTCCAATCCCTAGTCATTTATCCCACAGTATCCCCAAATATTTATTCTTCACTATATCCAGGTATATTATCCCAGGAAGGCTATCTTTAGACAATTACTCCACCCAAACCTGAAATATTTACCCTACTCCAAGAAGTTGCTTTTCCAAACTGTTCTTCAATCATTTATCCCACTCTAGGCAGTGATATTTATCCCACTGGTATAAAGATTATAGAAGTAATGAATATAAAGCCCCACCTTTTTCAGGAGTGACAGGAACATTGCAGTACTTGTCTGCCCTCTAAGTAGTCATGCAGACATGTCGAAATGGTATATTGCTACATTGATTCAGTCTTGCAAAGTTACGTCAGATATGAACGTGGGCCTGTTTTGCCTTTATGTAGTATGGATGTGCACAGTTCCTTAATAGCGTTCATTAAAGATTGTAATATCGAACCCTCTGTGCTTCCTGCCTTTGACATTTAAATAGAAGCATCTCTGGCAATATTTACAACATACATTAGCTTACCTCCAGGGAGGTCTTCAAACAAGATTGGATCATGCTCTTTAGGAAAAGACACTCCATGTTTTTCATGAGATTTCTAACGTTGCTGATTTGTGTAAAATATTTTGCAAAGACTTTTTAAATCATTGTAACTATGTTAATTTAAAGAGGAACAGGATCTGTATGTATGAGAGTTTCAAGGAGTCCAATTTACCATAATTTGTCTGATAATCCTCTGAAGCTCTCTTGTTACAGTTTAAACTTGGTATCACCTGTGAGGAACAGGTGAGGTATACATGTGTTTCGGGATGATATTTACACACATAACTGAACCCATGCCTTGCTGCTAAGATGTAAACAACTACTCTCAGCAGATGACAAGATATAACACTCTACCTGACGTTTCCAAATGGAGTCCAACCAAGCTAATGAGTTCCCTTTAGCTGGGCAGCCTTCCCAGTCACTTCATAATGCCCAGGTTTACAACTGACTGGTAACGTTACTCTTTTTACGGAGGGGAATGATTTTCTCTTTGAAAAAAAGTCTTTGATGGTAATGGTGCACGTTACACTGAGTGATGTAGGTGTATGGATTTAATCTACAATGGAGGTCTACCGTATGCACATGTCATGCCAAGCTGAACAGAAGAGGAAGTAGACTGACAGATTACCATTGTGCGTACATTGACGTTTCTTTTGATTTACAGAATGTGCAAGTCGTCCGCTAGGCAGGGACTCATTTCTTCCCTCCTGGCATCATTGAGGATACAAAAGCCGAGACTCGAACTGTTGTCTGCCTCATTTATTGGACACCATATCTTAATCCCGTCGCTATTTTAAATCACTTCCCTTGATGCTTTTACCAATTTGCCATCGCTGCCTTTCCCTGTGGCATCATCACCCTCTTTTGCTCACTTCCTTGTTTCTAGTACTTTGGCTGCTGCGTGATGTTTTGCTTTTCTTTTCATTGTATTTACGCATGGTGCCAGGAGTATGTCTCAGAAACCTTTAATACCAACAGAAATGCTTTTGACACATTGAAGTCAGGGTTATATCAGGGGTCAAGGTCGTCCTTCATACCTTATCCCGAGGAACTGAAAGTTTGGACGATAACTTAAGAAGTATTTTCTTGTCAGTGCCGCATTTCGAGTGGCAATCCATATGTCATGGTTGTCAGTAACCAGTATGTGTGGTCAAGGTCACAATGATGACCATTCTTACAGTTTGATTGCCGAGTCATTGAATAGCCTTTTTGTGTTGACTTGATTAAATTCGAAATATCATAATGTAGTGACAATCTTTTGCTACGGGAAGGGAAGTTACACTGATCTTTCAGTCATCAACTTTCAGTTTGAAAACAATGCTTCTATATATATCACAGATATTAACAACGTAGTGGTGAAAACATCTGGTCATCAGAGACTGGGTTTCGCTCACTCACTCACTCACTCAGTACTTAGGGTCCATGATCCATTGGTATTTATCATTCTTAGGGTGAAGTCCAGGTGTCTCAAAGCAATGACAAGTGCAGAAATGTTCTCATAAAGTCAGTAAGAAACTAAGACATTCTCTTATACAGTTGTCATGACTTTAGATAGCCATTTCGGTTAACCTATAGTGATGCCATTAAAACTCTTTGTTTTAGCTTTGCCAACCTGAGTCATGTAGCCACTTGCATTAGGATCATGTTTCAAGTCTTGAGACTTCGCTGGAGATATATGCGTAAACCCAAAGTGAAGTGTTAAACTGTAAGGCATATTTCTTCATTAGTTCTTCATCTCAGGCACAACTAGAAGGAAAGGTGGTGAAAGAGCTGCTTCTGTGTTTGAATGTAATGCAGCTACCATTCAACTATATCTGGTATGAACAGATGCATATTATTATTTTCATAGTGCATGTTATTCAGACTTGGACATATTGAAATATCACTGTTAGAGCCTTGCTTGAATCATCAGACTTTTTACAAAAATTCTCTTCTCTTCATGTCTTTAGATTTAGTTTTTCTTCCATCTTTTTCTCATTTCTTTCCCTCTTAATGCTTCTTCTTTGTCCTAATCCTTTCGAAAGGTCAATGAAAAATGACTCCTATAGCTCTTGCTTTATTTCCCCTGCCTCCATTGTAACCCATTTATGTTAACATTGCTTGACTTGCCCAAAGGTTGCTTTACACTGTGTGGCTTGAAACCTATAACATTGTGATATAGAACCATAATCAGCCACAAATCAAACTCACTCTTTTGGAGGTGTCCTCAACTATCTAACATTCAAATCTCCAGTGGACAGCTGTAGTAAATTATTATACCTTCACAAAATAAATGAACGGTTTGCACTTTTTAAAACCATGACAGTGCAATGGTGTCCAATTACAGTTATCTTACAGTCACCTTACAGTGTATTGCTTTTAAGAATATACACATCTGGAAAGCAAAATGCCACTGGAAGGATGAAAACAAAATATCGCATCTTTCATCAAACTTTAATGAATAGCAACATTGTATATTGCTCATTTAATCGCATTCTAAAAGCCTGATCTACCGCACCTAAAAGCCGTTCTGGATTTTATTGTGCTACAAATAATGCCTGCCATAAGAGCTGAAGAGATATATATGCATTTTCTTAACTTGAGTGTTTGAGAAATTTTGGATGACTGCTTGTTAAATCCACTTTTGCTTCTTAAATGTTCGTAAATCAGAATTGTCCCGGGATACTTCTATATCATCTTCAAAGTTGATGATGATTAAAGAGACATTATGTCTCATTCATTCCAATTACTTAGACTAAAAGTCTCTCAGTCTGGATATGGATGGAAACAAAGAATAAGTTATCACTGTTTTTGTATGTGTAGCCATAAACCTTCAGGTGAACACACTTATCATGGGATGTGTGTATTCCCACGGCTTCAGACAAGGCTATAGTGGTGGGACAAGGTAGGGGAGAGATGCTTGATGTTTATATACAAATGATAAAACATGTATGTAATGGTTCAACCTTTTGTAATCCTGTGCTGACTTTTTCGGAGATGTGGTGCAATGGGATAGCCTAGTGGTTAAAATGTTGGCTCGTCATGCCGAAGACAAGGGTTGGATACCCCACATGGAAACAATGTGTGAAGTCCATGTCTGCTGTCTCATGGGTGAAATCTGTCATCACATGTCAGAAATATGGATCTTTGCTCATCGTATTAAGCACTAGTTTGCTTTGACCATACTGAAATATCTTGGGCTTCTTTAATTTGAAGGGGATGATGGGTTGGCCTTGTGGTTAAAGCATTCGCTCATCACACCAAAGGTCAAGGACTTATTCCCAACAGGGGCACAATGTGTGAAGCACATGTCTAGTGTCCCCCATTGTGATATTGCTGGAATATTACTAAGACAGACAGACAGAATGACAGACAGACAGACAGGTCTGGAATATTACTAAGAGTGGCATAGAACTAAACTCTCTCATTTAATTTAAAGTTAAAAGGGAGATGAGAGAAAATATCTTACATTTTCCTTGTTTATCTTTATTTTGACATGATTAACCCTTGATGCACTTTAATTTGCTAATTATTCAATCCTTCAATGTCCAACAGTTTTCACAAGTACCATGTAACTAAGACCAGATACAATAAGCCTGAAGTACTGTTTATGTACATTGAACTCACAATGAACAGTTCATGAATAACATCAGTTGACATTACTGCAGCTCCTCAATGTGGTTAAAACAATGGGCAAGACAAAATGATACATCTTCCCAGAATATTTGGTGTTATTATCAAAGAGAAATTGATGGAGTGAATATGTCAAAGTGAGCATTATGGTGATATCATTTCTCTTGATCATTGGCAGGATGGATGCAGATACGCAATTGTCTCTGACATGCTGGGATTGACTCAACTACTGGGCAATCTCCTGTGACACATCCAGACTCTTGTTTACTAGCAGAAATGAATTGATGTAGATATTGGGTGGTTGTTTACATTAAAACAGTTCAAAGGAACATCATGATTGTTCACAACGTCTGACTTTGAAGAATGATTGAAGTGTGTGTGTGTAGTTTAGACATCGTAATATGAGCTATCAAGATGGATATAATGTGATGCTCCATAATTTCAGTAACATATGATAAATATGTTGACTGAGACATTTCAGAACTCAAATAACAGTATTCAGGTTCCAAGAGAACTAAAATCATTCCATGTCATTGGTTGTTTACTTGGACATCACTATAAATAATAATTGTTAGGGAAATATTATTTGGTTTCTGGTATTCCAACTTAAGAATGTTATCAAGAGTATTTGTCAAATATATAAACTTTTGAATATGCTTTTTTTACCAGAGGAAGGGGATTCCTTGAGCTAAATATTATACAGTAGAAGCTGTCTAACCTTGCACTTGTTGGGACTGAAGAAATAATCTGGTTTAGACAATGTGCCAGATTGAAGAGCTTGTGATAAATGTACAGGCTTTGGGACTGAGATTTTATGCCAGTGTTGACAACTTGCTAGATTGGACAGATGCCGGTTTTGACAGCTTCCACTGTACAAGAAAAACTGAGGACCATTTTTAACTGACATATTCTTGTGTAAAGTGCACTTTCCCCACTAAGTATACATACAGCAGTTGTTAAGAGAGCATAATATATCAGAGTTTTGATTAGTCCTCATAATGGACAGACATTACAGTGATCACTCAACAGAAATAGCATGTAATTAAATCCATTCTGTACAGTGTTAGTCCTGTATATATTTGTATGTCTGGTCCTATATTTGTAATTTGTTTGATTAATTGTATTGAATTATTAGAAGGCACCAATGTATTACCATTTACAGAGGTGATGGGGTAGTCTGTGTGAAGTCATTCCTGCTGTCCACCTCTGAGATATTGCTGATAATTGTTAAAAGTGACATAAAACCCATTTCATTCATTCACAGCATCCCCCTCAGATTAACATCAGTGACAACAAGAAATAAACCTTACTTAACAGAAAATGAATGAACACATCATAAATGCAATGTACTGATAGAAAAAGTAACATGTTCTTCTTGCTCGTATACTGCATCACAGTGTACTGTTTTCATACCCAAAAGAACATAAGGAACCTCAAAAGAGAACTCAACAAAACAGATACATTTGTATAAGAAAATCAGGCATTTTAAATCATCCATGGATAAACAGGGGACATTTGAAGTTGTAAGTCATCATATGCATTTAAAAAAACACATTGGAAAGCAAATTTTTCCTATAACTTGTAGACAGGAATAAGTGATGACCAGTGTGTTTCAGAATTGTTATTCATTGAAAAATGTGATAGCTTTCTTCTGTATCTTTTTGTCTTTTTTTAATGGGTTGTTTGTGCATCTCTGCCTGCATCTGTGTCTGTGTTAATAACAGGGTGTTGGGTTAGTGTTCGCTCATCATGCCAAAGACTCGTGTTTGATTCTCCACATAAGCACAATGTTTGAACCCTGCTTCTGGGGTCACCTGCCCTTACATTGCTGGAATATTTCCAAAAGTGGTGTAGAACTAACACTCATTTACTCAGAGTGCTAATTTTAGATGAGGGGCTTGTGTTCTTGGACATCTAGATCTAAGCTATTCCAAGTAACTTGTGCAATGGGTCCATAAAAACCTGTGCCCTAAGAATTGTGTTGCATAGCAAGTCCAATGCAATTTGTCTGTGTGCCAGCTGCACCTAGTGTGTCTAGCACTGTATCCCTCAGCATGGAAAGTTGATCATGAAATCAATCTAAAGATGTATAGAAGGCTATAAGGTGTCACTGACAGATCCAGGATCTGAGGAGGAAAGGTTCTGTGATCTGTGAACATGTCAGAGACAACATTGGCAGAACACAGAGATAGCAATAATGGATGTGGTATGTGATAATACACCCTCATGGGATTTTTAGATGAGGAAAGTTTTTCACTACCTTTTGTGTTCCCCAGTGGAGAAGTGACGGTCACAGTGACTTGGGAGAGTATAGGGCGTTGGTGTCATGAAGAATCCATGGTACAGGAAGTATAAATTAGGTAGAACCCATGTTGCAGATAGTGACTGTCAAGAAGAACCCATGTTACAGGGAGTGAGAACCTATGTTACAAGGAGTGACTGACAATAAGAACCCCTTTTACAGGGAGTAATGGTCAAGAAGAACTTATGTTACGGGGAGTAACTGTCAAGAAGGATCCATGTTACAGGGATTGACTGTCAGGAAGAACTAATGTTACAGGGAGTGACTGTCAAGAAGAACTAATGTTACAGGGAGTGACTGTCAAGAAGAACTCATTTTTACAGGGATTGACTGTCAAGAAGAACTAATGTTACAGGGAGTGACTGTCAGGAAGAACCAATGTTACAGGGATTGACTGTCAGGAAGAACTAAAGTTACAAGGATTGACTGTCAGGAAGAACTAATGTTACAGGGATTGACTGTCAGGAAGAACTAATGTTACAGGGATTGACTGTCAGGAAGAACTCATTTTTACAAGGATTGACTGTCTGGAAGAAGTAATGTTACAGGGATTGACTGTCAGGAAGAACTAATGTTACAGGGAGTGACTTTCAAGAAGAATCCATGTGACAGGGAGTGATTGTCAAGAAGAATTCATGGTACAGGGAGTGATTGTCAAGAAGAATTCATGGTACAGGGAGTTGAAGTCAGGAAGAACCCATGGTACAGGGAGTGACTGTGAAGAAGAACTCATTTTTACAAGGACTGACTGTCACAAAGAACCAATGTTACAGGGAGTGACTTTCAAGAAGAATCCAAGTGACAGGGAGTGATTGTCAAGAAGAATTCATGGTACAGGGAGTGATTGTCAAGAAGAATTCATGGTACAGGGAGCTGGTGTCATGAAGAATCCATGTGACAGGGATTGACTGTCAAGAAGAACCCATTGTACATGAAGGGTTTAGGAAGAATCCATGGTACAGGGAATGGATTTTAAGAAGTATCCATGGTACATGGAGTGACTGTGAAGAAGATGTCATGGTATAGGGAATGAGCCATTAAACCATGGAACAGGAAAGGGGATTCATGAAGAATCCATAGTACACAGTGTGGATGTCATCAACCTGTTTGATAGGAAGTGGGTTTCAAGAAGATGATACCTGGAGTGTCATGAATCCATGGAACAGGAAGTGGGTGTCATGAGTCCATGATACCTGGTGTCAGGAATAATCCATGATACAGACAGTACATGTGCGAATCCATGATACAGACAGTGGCTATCAGGAAGAAGCCATGGTACAGGGAGCATGTGCAACCAAAGAAGAATGATACTACCGCCTATATATTACACTGACATGGTTGATCTCTTGATCAATCATTGTCTAAAATGCACTCAATGACTTAACAGGTCAAAATGAAATTGCTTTGAAATCCCTGTTTAACACTAACCACAACTCTTTTAATCATTTCCCATGTGACATAACAGTCTTACAGGATATTGATCATTACGTCAAAAAAATGCTTTAATGAGTTGTATTTTCCAGTACATTTAAACATGTAGTGATGGGGAAAATGACATATCTCAGCACTCATTCGAGGGGCACATGTGGCCTTGTTGTCTTAGGCGCCACAATTCCTTGTGTGGAGTTGAATGTATGGAGAATGCCAGAGTCCTGCTTTGAGGGATTCCAGTACTATACCTGTGTCATGAGTTTCTTGGAAATGGTAAATGTCTGAGACTGGCATTACCTGAGTCTTTCCTTCTTTCACACATGCCATGACATAACAGACGATTGTTCAAAGTAGGATAGAACACACACTCACTGACTCACTCAGTCACTCAGTCAATCAGTCAATCACTCACTCACTCACTCATGGATATTCTTTACCATTTGTTGTGGGTGAGGTAGTCTTCAGTCTAACCATCATCTCTATCTCCATGGTATACGTTCAGATAAATATCCACTATACCTTCTACGGAAGGAGTTCTTGCATATATTTTTGTATTGTTTTGGACCTGATAATTTGTATTTATGATTTCCCCCAAACCTGAGTTGCATTGTGAACAAACCTTCATAAATGTGACTGCTATCTTAGTTGACACTGACAATCTCGACTGTAATGGCCGTTTAGCTGATTGGCTACTGTGAGAATGCAGAGCCAGCAAATGGAGGTAATAAAATTATCGGGCCAAGCTGTAGATGTATCCGGGGTATAGTGGAGATTCATCAGAATGTATACCCTGGAGAAATCAAGGATGCAGTCTAACATGCCCTGATATAACTAGAAAGTTGTTTAAAGTGGCATAAAATGGTTTTTCACTCACACATATCCCTTACTGTTTGTTGTTGTAGGTCTGGTCTAGATGTCATAGTCTGCTGTTCTTCTGTTTGTTATGGTTTGGTCTGAATGTCACACCAATCTTCTTCACTATTTGTTATTGTCTGTCTAGATGCCACAACAATGTACTTGACTATATATTGTTGTAGGATGTATCTGTGTAATTTACTGAATGAAAAAAAAAGATTGGATCCTGGTCCCCGAAGTGGAGGAAACTCCTGCAGTGCCTCGAGGGCCAGAGAATCTCATTCAAGCGACAAACTGAATTCTTGAGTTTGATTTAATTTCCCACCTGTGTGGTATACATTCAACACGCCTAATAGAGGATTTAATTGCTGTCTACCTTTCCATGGGACATGACATTTAAACAGCGTCCCTTTACGACCGTCTTGATACTTTCGTGTGATTGGATTTGTTGGAGGTGTTCAATAAGATGAAAGAATCACCCCGTTTCACAATTTTCAGTGTCTGGCATTTGGGTCATAGTCCTTCATAGTGATTAATGTCTTGTTTAATTAATGACGATAAATACCATTTGTTTTGTGAGTGGTCAGAGGCTACTGCCATTTTAATTCCAACCAATTAGCTAGGTGATCGGTCAAGTGACTGTGATTTCAGGTGGCATTGGGTCAGATTTCACTTCAATTACCTTCTCCTGTTTCGCTCCTCTTCTGTCTAGAAGGTACAATGTATTTCTATGCCTTGTTTTGAATGGAAACAAAGCATCCCTTCCTTTGCAGGATATCTGTGATGTGTCACAGAGTGGATGGCTAATCAGCTGTGTTGTGTTGCAGGCCAACACCAAGGGGAATCTCTTCCTCACAAATTAAATGGAAATTAATTGAGTTTATATCAGTAGTCTTCGGGGTATAAAATCATATTAGGTATCTTTCTGGTGTTCCAGAAATTGAAATGGTATTATTAAGTTTGTGACAGAAGCAATAGATATGTGGAAGAATAGTTTATGTTTCATTTCACATAGAACCTTAACGGGTTTAGTTTGGTCCAGTATGTTGTTCATGCCAATATATAAATATTGATTTCACAAAAATATTCATAAAGTACAGTCCGAGAAGTGCAATAACTTGTTAACAGATATTTAGTAGACATTTAATGTATCTCCAAAACCCATGTATTGCTGAGAATATGAGTAGATAAAACAACTTGAGTCATGTTTCATCATTTTTTCAAAAAGCTGACAGGTAAAATGTTTTTTTTTCGTTTGATGACAGTTAATTCAAACTTTCAAGCATGGAAAAAATATTTAAACATACTCAGTGATGCTAACCTTTAGAATGTCAACCACTACAAGAAATGTCATCCATGTGTGGGAGATTGATGGTATAGCCTAGTGGTTAACATGACAACTATTGCCACTATGAAGGTCTGGGTTTGAGTCCCTACATTGGTAATAACAGTGATAAATTACTGAAAACAGGGTAGTGCCAAAAGTGTTTTGAATCAGGAGAGATAGACATATTATTGTGACGATGTATATAGCAATGCATGTAACAATGATTGTGTTGATGTTCATGTTGTTTCAGATCTGTGTGTAATGGGTGCCACACCACTAGAACCAGCCTTCTTGCCGACACCTCGCAACATCACCGTCATGGTGGGACAGCTTGCAAAACTGCCCTGTCGGATTGAAAACCTGGGATCTAAGGACGTAAGCCCTTTGTCTTATCAAATTCAAGGATTTCACAAATAGTACACACATCTCCTATACCTGGATCCCTGTGTGTCATGGCGACATATCATCCAATAACCTTTCCCCATTAAAACCTATTTTTTACAAGCCAGATAGGATGTTGACATTTGGAAAGAAGGCAATTAACTGTTTTTAGTTGTTTACAGGATTGGTTTCTTTACCATGTTTGATAAAAACAAACCCACAAAAAAATCGACCAGACTCACAAGTTAAGTAAATGTCTCCATTGTTTTGTCCTTGATGACTGCACAATCTGATACGTCATGTTGAAGGATTACAGAGCTTTGTTTACATTGCATCACACTTTGTGGTAAACGCTTCTGTGTGTAGTTTATATTTCTTCATTAGTTTACTGAAAGTACAATAGTTTTACTATTTAAAAGGAATATTACTTTGGTGACTATTTTATCTTATTTTTTTTTGTTCTTCTTGAAAGTTTTCTCAAGGACAAAATCTGTAAAACAATGAATAAAATTTTTCTGACCTAAAGTCTTTTTATATTGTTGTGACTTATGAAGGTGGACCTGTTAACAGCCTCAAAAAGATTAATCGACTTTCTTTACAAATATACTGACATAATGCAAAGTAGCTAAAAACTGTCCCCAGTGGGATGTGTTAAAACAGACGCTCTGTCTCCCTCACCCAGAAGTGTCTTGCATAAAATTTGAATTTGTAATGGAATAGGATTTGGATTTCACTACAAATAGGGTCTATTCTAAACATGTCATTGCTTAAGCATTATTACAAATTAGTCTCTGTGTATTGGTGAAGAAAATTGGAATTGTGTAACGGTGAATGTGAAAATTTGTGAAATTTGATACATTTGGACTGCAACACAAACACAGTCAACCTGAACAGTTGTAGTCACATAAACATAATGGATCGGATTGTTCATGAATGCTGGAACAGTTTTCACCTGAATATGTAGATCTTTCACAAAGAGCATTATCTCATATTGATTATACCAGAAATATGAAGCGCTAGTCACAAAACATCATATCTTGTTACAAGTTTTGTGACACAGTATCCTTCGCTAACAAATGACAGGTGGCTTGTTTTGGTCTCACTGGATGCTGCATATGCTTCGACAATGTGTCTCCTCAGGCCAAAACTCAGACTCAGCTGATGTTAGCCAACACTGTCCCCAGTGCCCAAGGCATCCACTTCCCTGACCACTAGAGAGTTGATAGAAGCATGTAGAGGGTGACCTCTGATTCGCACACAATACAACATGTGCTCTAACTGTTCTCTGTTCCCTGTTAATGGTAAGGAGATAGGCCCTTATTCTGGAAGCCTTAGGGCTTGCTTCAGGAAGGGATACTCTCACATGTTAGCAGATGGCATTAGAGAAAGCATAGCCTGGTTAATTTGTTTGAGCGTTGTTGGAATTAGGATTTAATGATGGAGCAGTATTGTTCATTAGCGTCCTTTAAGGTTTTCTGCTTGTTGTTGAGTTTGAAGTTGCTGGTGAAGTGGTTATATTACTGACGTTTGAACTGTACATGTCCACAACTTACCTATCAGTGGTCTTAGCATGAACTAAATAATTGTAAGAATCTTCACTATGTTCTCTGCTCAGTTGCCTTTCTTCTAGTCTGTACTGAAGGCATTTATGTTTAATAATACTATCCTTTAAAGAGGCAAGTCTAGATAAGCAGACAGCGGTCCTAAGGATGCTTACCTGTGAAGATCAGGGTTTGAACTGATCTTCAGAACCCATGCTTGTTGTAGGAGGTGATTAATGGGATAAGGTGGTCAGGCTCCCTGTTTTGGTTGACCCATGTCCATTGGTTCCCAGTTGTGTAGATTGATGCTCATGTTGTTGATCACTGAATTATCTGGTCCAGACTCAATTATTTACAGACCTCCACCATATAAATGGAATATTGCTGAATGTAGCATAAAACTAATTTCCCTCACTCCAAGGGTGCCAGTCTGTTAGAGGGATATTTATATTTCTAAGAAATTATCATTTAAACATTAATCATTACCTTAGAGACTTCTGCAAGTCTATCAACACAGTAACCATTAGTGTAGTAACATCAAGTTTCTGTGTTTTTGTGGAATTAAACCCATGTGGTGTTGAGTGAAAGCACTAACCATTGGCCTATCATCAGTAATATTGATTGTGGTTATAATATTGAGAATTTTAGTGCCTAAGAGCATCCACTATGTACTCCCCACCCAATTAAACTCAATTTAGCCTGCTTCATTTGTGTCACTTATGCTTGCTAGCAGGTGTTGTCTCGTTGTCTCGCAGAAGACACCACTTCCTGTGCTGGCCAAATGTAGAGTGATGTCTTTACAAAAAAAGTGGAAACAGTAGGATCTTGATCCAATCAAAGCAAGTAGACTGAGAACCACTTTGTGACTTGTCTGTCGCGACTAATTAATTTCACTCCATTAAAGATCTCTACCATTAGATGCCAAATGGATGCTCTCTTTGGAAGAGGAGCCGTTTTATGAACAACTAAAACATATCCAAATTTCAACACTTTTCTCCTCTGTCCAGTCTAAGCCATAACCACTTCGAACTCGGAAACTCTCAGAGAGATTGTAACAGAAAAGAGAAGTTCTTTTAAAGAATAAGAGTTCTTCTCAAAAGCTGTAAATTATTCACAATCATGCTTGGGTTTTATGGCTGCGCCAGTTTATTGCTAGACGCCACGAAGTGTTGCTAATTTTGTGAAATTCTGTTTCTATTGGGCATTTGCAATGGCTACTTTGATGTGGAATTGAAATTGAACTGGAATATGAAACGACAGACAACCCAAATATAATGATGACATAAAAGTCAAGACAGTCAGTCCTGGACTCAACTGTGCCTTGCAATGTTTTCAAACCTCTTACCAATTAGCTCAGAATTTAAATTTTGTAATTTTGTGGGCTTTGTAGGTAGCAGTTACCACACCGATGTAATGATCAGTTGACAGTATCATGTGCACGTGATTAGCTCCACTAGGCTTCTATCTCATTCCTCGGCAGTAAAAGAATCTTGTTCAACACCCTCCCCATCGTTAGAATACTGGGAGTGTTCTCTGGAGGCAAAACTGATAAAATTTGCAGCAATTCCAAAATATGGCGTAAAAAGACGTAAAGAATATTTGAAAGATGTTAAAATTTAGTTATCAGACTTGAGATGGGATTTGGTGTCATCTGCCATGTTTGCGATAAAATGATTTCCTTTTCAGGCAGGGTTGGCATCTTCATTACCATAATAAGAACGGTTCCAGTTATAAGTGACATGTTTTGTGAGAACTGTCATGCCCCTGCCTGTTTTCATAAGAAATCCTTATGTAACGTGTCAAGCCAGTAAGTACATTAGGTATCGTGAACAGTTGACATCTGAAGAAACATATGAAAACATCATCTTGCCAGGAGATATCACAGACCAGGAAAAACACTCTGTAATCAGTAGGATGTTTGTGTCACAGATGCATAATCCGATTTAGTTTATTTCTATGTCTTCATTACAAATGCTTCTTTTCAAGGAATTACCGTTCCGCTGAACTAAAAGAAAAGGGTTTAATAATTACCAAAAATGATTGTTTCTTTCCTATGGTTCTTCTTGAATTTGGCATGCCAAATCCAGGATCTATTTCTGCTCGTGATGGCCCTATGTTTGATTTAGGAGAGATGTCATGATAAATTTTCCTAAACCTTCTTGATCCTCTCTAAAGTGCTATTGTGGATTTCAACAAACCACAATACACTCACAGAAATAAAGCCAAGCACTCTGAGTGGGTTCTATTTCGGTCAGGTCTTCTTGTCAAGGGGCCCAGCAAGTAGTAAACTACGTTGCTTGATCAAATACTTCAGCAGAGCTAATCCAATCACCTGCCCAGTACCGAACAGTTACATCAGCTCAAACCAATGCGCTTCTAAAAATTAACTCGTGAAAGTCAGGGGCTATTTCACAAAGCGACCGTCAGTCTCAAAAGACAGCGTAGGTCTATTGAATTGCATTGTGTTACTGGAGATAAGTTTGTAGGACATTAACCACATGTACAATGTGTAACATTTTCAGTTGTGTATAGTTGGCTCCACACCACTTAGTTTGTATGAATCACTCTCAAGTAGCCATATATACCAGGCACTTGGTAGAGTTCAGTCAGCAGTTAAGGGCCATTCAGTCGATCATCAAAGACAATTATGGGAGCAAATTAATTGTGGTGGGAGGAATATGAGCAAGTTTCTACCCTAGTCATGTCTGTCCACTGGTGATAGGCCCACATGCAAACATTGTGGCATGTCACCAGCAACGACTTGTGTCCAGAAATCAGACTTGAGTGGACAGGGAAGGAGCTGGTGGGAGGGAAATTATCCAGTGAGTGTAAACACTTATTGTTGATATTCATTGGTAGCTGACTTGAAACTGCTTGAGAGCAGACGGTCAATCTGTCGAACTGTCCATCTGTGGACTTGGGTTGTACATCAAGCGCTTCTGTCTCATTGTCTGTGTATGAATGTTAAGGAGCTGGTGAACGTCCAGACTGACACTTTGTCAGCAGCAGATACTTTTGATGAGTAAATTGGCATTCAAATTAATTTACTTTGTGACTTCTGCCATACTCACTCCACAATTCAAACTGCATGTATCAAATTTGTATTTAGATAGTTGAGTGGTTAAGGTGTTGGCTCAAGGCACCACAGAGTGTGGTTTCATTCACCATTTTGGTATAATGTTAGTCTGTCTCACAGACCCGAGCCACATTATTTTCCCTTCTGCCTGACCCATGCTGCAATGCTAAAACCCTACATGAAGCAGTTTAGGCTTCTCAATCTCCCAACTCACTGGGGCTCCTTTTAAGTTTATATAGGTTTATTTGTCACTATCACAATTACGTATACCCATCAACAGTTTAGATTCACTTGTGTAAATGTAGCCACTTACATCAGTCAACTGTTCTAAACTGAATTCTGCAAAATATTCTGTACTGTTAAAAGGAATTGATGTATTGTAAACCAAAGTAATAGTGTTGAAACGATTATTGTCATGAGTTCAATAGATGGTGAAACTCAGTAAACATTGGTGAATTCTTAACAAAACTTCACACCAAAATGCAAATGTTCTCATGGTGTTATTGCATTTGGTTACCTCAAGTTGGTGAAGAAATTCATCTTTGATGTAACCATATACATGTACATTGTAAGTGCTTTAAGTAAGTCTAAACTTTTGATTTGAAGTATATATATTCTGAGACTTAGCGCAGTATAATGTGTGAGGATATGGTTACCCAATGATGTGAATAGAATATTGCTGAAAGCAGCTTAAAAGTCCACTTACTCAGCCTCTCTCTCCCTGTCTCTCCTTTTCTCTCATGTTCTCTCACTCTTACATGCACACTGTCATGTTCTCTTACAAACTCAGAAACTCAGAAGGGAAACAAGGCAGTAGGTCTGTATTACAGGAGAGCCAAGAACTGATGTTGGCACTGTGATACCTCAGAAGGGAAACAAGGCAGTAGGTCTGTATTACAGGAGAGCCAAGAACTGATGTTGGCACTGTGATACCTCAGAAGGGAAACAAGGCAGTAGGTCTGTACAACAGGAGACTGGGGCTGATGTTAGCACTGTGATGCCTCAGAAGGGAAACAAGGCAGTAGGTCTGTACAACAGGAGACTGGGGTTGATGTTAGCACTGTGATACCTTAGAAGGGAAGCATGGTGATGGCCAGTTGATGAACTGTTCACACTCAGTCAACTGTTTAATGCAATTACAAGTTCTGTCACTTGTCACTCTTGCTTGACAGTGGTATAAGGATCTATACCGAAACATCGCATCATATGTAATGAAGAAGTTGTTATCCATAAAGAATCTTACCCTATGGATATCTTATCATCTATTACTCTCCAGCTTCTAATAATGCCAATCAAACCAATCAATTGCTTCCATGTTCCAGCTACATCATGCCAAGAGTGGTTATGAATACCCAGTGCCATTTAGAAACTTGTAAATTTGTACGTACTTTCTCAGCAAGTACAGATTCTAGTATCTTGTTGAGTCCCATCCCATCCCATCCCATCCCATCCCTTTCAAATTTCCACAAGACTGATAAAGGGTATATTATATATATGACATTTGTTACATTTTACCACTTTCTAAATGTCATTGTGCTCTTTTGTAACAAGTGTTACAAGAGTCTTCATGCCACTTCAAATGTCTACTCCACATATAAATCAGTAATCTAACATCAAGTCAATGAAATGAACATATTTTCCTGAAAGAACAGTTCCTAAAGTATGCATAAAATGAATTAAAAAAGGAGTCTAAAGTTTCAATTCCTTTTCTGGAACAGTGGTAATATGGATTTGCCACATATTGTAGACTTTCACACGCTGTATTGGGGATATTTGTTTCAGGGTCAGTATGACAGTCATGAATCAACAGCAGGTACTATCTTTCCTTTTTTGTGCAGACACCAGGTGTCATTGATTTTCAGTGGTCCATTTGTATCATTTACATGACTTTTTTGCAGTTTATATATAACAGAATCAGATAATCAACACTGGTTGTTCCCCTGCTAGGCATTTAATACATGTTCCCTATCAGGTTGTCATGTGCCTTGTAGTAAATTGATAGTGGATGAAATTTGAACAGTTTAAATTTAGCTGAAAGCAGTGTGGAAAAGTTCAGTGTATGGATGTAATACGTTTAGTAACTGCCACTGCTAAAACCCCATCGGGTTCTTCAAAATGTGTTTCCATTTATATCGTTTTTAAAATGCTTTAAAGTATCAAGTTCTCATCTCTGATTCTCTTGGTTCCAAATGATTATTGAAGATCTCCATGTGTTGTGTGTTTGTACATGGGCAAAAGACTGGAATCCACACAGTGAGCTTAGAGATATTTGAAGAGTGCAGAACTGATTTTAGTGCAGTTTACAAAAAGGACTATCCCTCATATTACTGGGATTGAAATTATGACTGAAACGATTAAGCTCTGACCTGTAACTGATATGAAGATGCTATTAAACAGTTAGAGAGTATCAATCATAATTTTCTGTGACATTGGAATGAATTTTACCGGTTTTTTTCGAAGATACCCTGGCAAGATATAGGAGCACTAGACTAGATTTTACTTGTGTTATTTCCCATAGCAAATTGACTGTCCTTGAATAAAGTGATGTCAAAGTTGATATTAGTCATGCTGATGCAGATATGAGACAGGAAACATTCCTGTTGCTGCTTATGGCTCCCAGAGGTACATACCAAACCATGATGAAATATACATGGAGCTTGACAGCCCTGTGGTACTGGTGCCCCACTGGTTCTAGGTGGCCCTTTGATTTTAAGGAGCCCTGTTGGTTTCAAGGTGCCCTGGTGCTTTAAAGTATCTCACTGGTTTAATGTAACCCACTAGTTTTAAGTGCCCTGTTGGTTTTAAGGTGACCATATGGTTTAAGGTAATGCACAAGTTTTAAGTCTCCCATTGGTTTTAAGGTGGCCATCTGGTTTGAGCTACCCTACTGGTTTTAAGTGCCCCTCAGATTTAACATACTCCACTTGTTTTGAGTGCCTATCTGCTGTAACAATAGTTATGGTGTTTAACAAACTTCTAGAGGAATTGTAACCATTAAAACTGTCTGTAGTTCTAAAATGTGGTCTCAGGAACTAATCTGTATGTAATTGCATTTTTTGGCTGATTTCATCATCCACATGAGTGAGTGAGTGAATGAGTGAGTGAGTGAATGAGTGAGTGAGTGAGTGAATGAGTGAGTGAATGAGTGAGTGAATGAGTGAGTGAATGAGTGAGTGAGTGAATGAGTGAGTGAGCGAGTGAGTGAATGAGTGAGTGAGTGAATGAGTGAGTGAGTGAGTGAGTGAGTGAGTGAGTGAGTGAAGGCTGTACTCCACTCACATCACTGCATGTCCACTTGATGTGAAAACGAAGCTAAAACAATTCAGGTGTCAAATGTGTAATGCTTTATTGAAACCAGTTACCATGAATGTGGAGGTTACCAACTTTAAAGGGTTCACTAAGACTTGAACTCAGGCATAGGATTCTGGTGGGTCCAAGGGACACAACTGTGCACAGATGCACCTGTGCATCAATCACCATCCACATTTATGCAGTTAACATAATGCAAATCAGATACAAGTACAGAGCAGGACAACACTATATGCAAATGCTCTGAAATCATAAAGTAATTTAGCCTTTTGTATAAATAACTTGTTTCAAGTGGACGCTGGTCAGTATGTTTGATCATGGAAATGAGGTTTCCGTAGACTGATATCAGCTGCAGTGATCGTCAAACTGACCGAATTTGGACAGTAAGATCTTCTGATTCAATCCTGATGAAGGACAGTCAGGGCTTAGATCAAGATCATTAATTTCCTTAATACAATTTTCTAATTAGGCAGCAGCAGTCCGTCTGTCCCTTTTGATAAGCATAGAATAGACAAGGTTATTACCCTTCATCTCAAAGTCCTGAAAAATCTGTTAAATGTGAGGCTGCCCACGTGATGAAAGGGCGCCCGCTGTTTGCTCTCGTAACTTACAATATACTTTGTGAACATAATTCACTTAAATGGCTCCAGAACAAACAGGTTTTCTTTTCAAGTTTCACACAGAGCAATCCTTCATTGGAACGTAATCTCAATTTTTTCATCATGATAAGTGTAAATTGAGTTTCTTTTTCTTGAGGGATCATTTTTGTTTGAGTGCAGTAAATAATAAATAAAGGACCTCAAAAAGTAATAATGTCTGAAGACATAGGACATTTTTGGGTAACAAGTATATACATTTGTTTAAACTTAATCAGGGCTACTTGTGAAATGTCAAAGCTTGTCCTTGCAGAGCAGACTTTGAGGCAATTGATTTCAGGCAGATTTGAATATTTCGTTTCATCTGTCTCGTGAGAATTGTGCCACCGAGGCCCAGGCAATTTGTGAGTTCTGACATTAGTTGTTCATGTCTTCAAATCTTGTCAAATGACATGAATTAGAGAAAGAACACTAATAAGTTTGAAGAGAGGGACACATAAAACAGCTGGATGTGTTTTGGACATCACAGGAAAAAATATTTTCATCAGGATGGCTGCCAATTACAGACAGGTTTCATCACTGTCAATTAATATTTTTACACTTTGTATCTGAATGATTAGTCCAAACATTTGCAATTCCTATTGAAAAACATCATCCCATAAAATTTGGAAAAATGTCCAAAGGCAATTCTAGCCCGTAACTTTTGTTAACACATGTCAGAAATGTCTCAAACGGGTAATTAAACATAGGGGCTGTGAAATAAACCTTGTGTAAATTACTCAGATATCAATGTCAAATGACTAACCTACAATGCTTTTCCATGAAAATTAAATCTTTTGGAAAAAAGGTTGTATTTTCCTCAGGATTGTCAGGAATACAATGCACTAAAGATAACGCACATGATACACTACAGATAACTCACATGATACACTACAGATAATGCAAAGACTCCAAAGACCCTCTATCATAATGTGTTTGAAGACAATGCAATACTTTACTGTAAAGGTGAACAACATAATATCACAGTTACTGTGTTGAACTTCCATTTTTTCTAAGAATAAAAGCCTTGTCTTTTTCCATACTGTCCATACTCATTTCATTTTCATAAAGGATTTGCTTCAACTTTGGACCCATCAGACTGTATCATTTGTTAAACTCTGCTTTAGACTGGAGCTAAATGTGTAGTACTTAAGAGTCATAAGTGTAATTTGGTCTGCCAAGTGTTGGGAAAATGAATGCTCCTGACATCAACACACAAGAACTCAGATTAAAATGTTCAGGCTGAGCCAAGAAGTGAAGCTTTTGAGTAGCTAATACATTTATCGTTGTAATCCTATTGTCAAGGTCTTGAGGGATTCTATATTGGTGGTCCCGGTCAGTCTCTGGACAGCTGGACTTACTGATGACCCACAGAGACAATAACTGATGTGACCAGACTGGCTGATGTTGTTATAATTATGTCCTGGAGAGACATAGCCCTTGGTCACTCAGTGGCTTTGTTGGCAGGGATGGTCAAATTAAGGTACAATTGGCCTTATTTAGTACTGGAAAATTAATCTCATGATCATACACGAATGCTTGATAGAATCAGGAAGGGTGATGTTTGTGTGTGGAATATTCATTAAGTGATGAACCGGCTGTTACTGTTAGTACAATTTGTTTGGGATGATTTTATTATAAAAATGAACCCATTAAATTGGCAAAACATGAGTTGAGTTGCTTGAAAATATTACCCAATCTCAAAATTAACACTTCGTCTAACTGTATTTTTCTTCAGCATTCAATAAATATACATTCAGAATAAACAGTTCAAGGAGTCAGCAGTATGAAGATTTAATTTGTGTATTTGATATAAAGATGCTGAACAGCTGAACAAATGTTTGATGTATCAAGCTAATTTAACAATTTTTAATTCATAAGCAATAAAAAAATACTGATAGTTTGTGAAATATAATCCTTGAAGGGGAATGGGTAATATGAAAACCTGAAACAACTGATAGTAAGTCTTTGGGCAACACTAAGCCTAAACCTGAAACCACAGCAGGATATGATAACAAGAACAGCAGACCTTAATTTACCACTAACTCACCACTGACATTTCAAGGATAATGTGTTGCAGTAAGATTATTTCTTGTGGCACAGAAAACCCTCTTTCTGTCTTCTGTCAGTGAACCTGCCCTAGGATATGTTTTTAATTATAGAGCACAGTGTATAAAGCTGGTAGCTGCAACCAACGACATGACAATTCATCTTGCATCTATGTTCATTTCCTGGCCAGTCATCCGGCAGTTGAGATGTGAGATGCGGACTTACTTTTCATTGACCAAATAGCCCTTGCTGTAGATACATAGGTTGCTTTACCATAGCTGTTCATCAAAGTATTTCATTTTCCATCTGTGCTGCTGGTGACTGATGTGTTCATTGTTTTACGTCAAGCTTCTGTCCATCAACAGATGAAGAGAAGTTTCATCAAGAACACAGGATTCAGTATAGGGAGACATGATGAAGTAGCTTTTTGTATTTGAAGTATGGGTATTATAAAATAAGTGACTTTTTGGTAGGGAGAGTTTATTTAGATTGATAGTGCCAAGATTCTTAGGTGGACACAGCAGTTAGATTGGCCTTGGATTGTCAGGCGACCTCCTTGTTGAGTGCAGTGATAGCGTGTCATTTATCAAACACAGTTGGCAACATTTATTGTGGTGTTTAGTCTTGTATTTTTGTCAATCTTCACTAATGTGAAGCACCTCCTTTGTGGATCCTGAATTGGGATAATTCATGATCTTTCTTTAAATTTTGTCTCAAGTTACAATGTGTCAGTTGTCATTGTAGTCGGAAATAATGACAATTTATTGCTCCTGAAAAGGTCTTTGTTTGCTTGTAAATTTCAGGAGTTTTTGCAACAAATATATACCTAAATTCTGAATACATTCTGAATATTATTTTAACTTGAATTGTCAAAGTTGGAAGAAAAATTAAGAAGGAGACAACACTTTCTCTATCCATCTTCAGTGCTTGGCTGTAGAAAATAAAATAAAAACATTTTCTATATGGCTGTCATAGTGGCCATGATAAAACTGGATCAGAAGATTATGAGAACTCCTTAGAAAAATTCCTGTAAATTCTTCAAGCATGTAGTTTCAGGTCTAGAAATTGTAAACTTTGATGTACAAATGGATAATGGGAGACAAACTCACTTGACCTTTATTGTTTGGGTTTTGTCTCTTCTAAGCTTAATATAAAGAAAAAATAGTGATCTGTGAATGGCATTTGGGGTTTTCTGAATTACTACTATCCCTGTCTGTTGTGTAGACCCCATAGAACAAATAAATTAGCATTAATCTCACTCAAGGTTAGCTTACCTCGGTCGAAATAAAACACTGTTCAAGGCTTTGTTTGGATTTTAATCATGTTTTAAAATAGGTCCACATTTTCACATAAGAGGGCTTTTTTTGGAGTAAATATTTGTTTGTCCATAAGGATACAGGCAAGTATTGACATTGCTGTAAAAAACACCATTTTTGGTTCAGTTATTCTTATCCAGAGTTCTTGATGCTTTGTTATATCTTGTGTCCACAGATGTTCCCCAAAGCAAGCTTACATGACACCTCCTCCATTGTTGACAGTAACAAATCTTCACATGAAACAGAATCCATGTAATTAAGAAACTGTCAGTGTGAGGCCTTGAGCTTTGAGCACTTGTTTCTCTTATGATAATGTGCTGTCCCAAGACACCTGGAAACTCGGACACAAAGCCTTCCAAAGACTTGTTGCCTGCCCATCTCTATGTTGTAATCGACATACAAGTCTACTATGGATTGAGAGAAGTCAAACTGTCCAGCATGTTCAGTGTAAATCTTGCATGTTTCCCCAGAAGACTGGCCGTGTGATTGTTGTGACAGACAATACTCAAGCAGAAAGATATGCCAGTTTGATTTGCCCCCCAAAGGGGAGAGTCCAAACAAGTGGTACACTCGTGGTATTGATTGAAAAAAACACAACCATTATGTACAACATTTCACTCGACTGAACAAAAGATTACTTCAAATTTGTAACACTTGCACCTTCGAATTAATATTGAACATTTTATTGGGTTGGGTTCTGCACATTGGTTTCAGTCCATTGAGATTTTGTAGGAAATCGGATGTAATGATAAGATTACTGCTCATAATTTTCCATCAGCTGAAGTCTTGACTAGTCCATCATGGATATGGAGAAGAGGGAATGAATTTCATACCAATGGGATCGCAAGCGGATTGTGAGGAATGTTTGTAAGGAAATAGGTTGGTGGGCAGCAGTCGTCTCCTAGTAAACTTCTACATAAAGATGGTAAAATATAATGATAGCTTAGACTCAGATGGTGGATCCTTAATTGATGGGTAAGTATGGTATAGACCTATGTTTCAAGATCAAGGTAGTCTTGTGGGACATTTTCCATCTTTCTTGTTTTAACTTGGAATATGATTGCTCTTTAGTTTGGAATGATTTGTGCCTTGTCCTTGAGGTAGGAAGCCAAGTGTTGTTTTTTTTCTTTTCTTTTATAAGAATAGTCACATTATTTTCACTCTAGAGTCTGTTGTTTAACTGTGAAGTCAGCAATATTAGAACTGTAAATTTGAAGTCTGTAATGTTCACATCTCGACTTGACAATCCTGTGATTGATGTCAACAGCATGAGTCAATAGAATTAGAATGAGACATCCATCAGTCAAGCTAGCAAGCCTGAGCACCCAGTCTCTTTAGTCACCTCTTACATCAAGCAGGGGTTGATGAAGCAAGGAATTCTAACCTGGATCTGCACAGGGGCACGTGATTTTGTTATTTGTGACTTTCAAAGAGTGAAAAATCAATGAAAACATTTTGGTTAACCCATTCCTATGATATGTTGAATTATGTTTTAAACTGAAAATATTGCTTAATTGTTCATAATTTTCTATAACACTTGTTTGAGTAGTCGTGAGTAGGAAGTCATCTAAGATGGATTTACCATAGAACCTGGAATCCCTGTGAAGCTGTGACAGTGCTTTGAAGTGGATTTTTTATTACACTGTCTACCAACAGGATCAACAACAATGGAAAGTTTTGTTTCAATCAAGAATTAGCTTTCTCTATCTGAGATCTGAATCCCATTATTACCGTTAAATTCTATGGTATTTTCTGAAGACCCTTCAAAAGTCCAAGATAAGGGTCCTTATTAGAAGGGATTTATGGATATTTATTAGCTTGAAGATGACGTTTTTAATGCCCTAAAATTAGCACTCAATTCCTTAATCAATAAGAGGCTAATTGCTGCCATTTGGTGATTGGCGCCATGGATGCCAATAATAAGTTTTTGTGCCAATTGTTGGATTTGATTGTTTTCGTTGCCTCTGGAGGTTTAGTGATGGAGTGAATTTGCTTTTATTGAAGTAGCTCATTCCAAATTGACTCAGGAGTGACCTTTCAGTGGTATCGAGGCTGTGGAATAATTCAGTTAAGTGAGGTTTTGTGGAGCTAGTTGGATTAGAGAGGCCCTGGATTTCGGCATTGCCTGGCAAGCACCGACTGATTTGTCACTTACATTGTGATTTATGTGATTAGAGGCATGTTTTGTGTCAAAATTGGATTACTTTTTATCACTTAAGATGAAATAGAGGGAGGAAAGGAAATTTACTGGGAAGGTTTTGTACCTTAATAAGAAAAGTAGTATCATCTTCAAAGACTGCGTCTTCTGTCACACGAAGAACTGTTGTGTACAGAAAACACCTCCCTCGAAGGTATTTTGCTCTCAAGTTTTGTTTATCAACTGGAATAAATAAAAAAATTAGGAGTGTTTTTAATGAATGAAAATACAGTACACTGTGCAAGTTTAAGGATGGTAATCTATAAACAATAGTTAAACAAGAGGGACAAATATAATTTAGCAGTGATTTTACTATTTATAAGTTCTACAAACAGGTGTCAATGATCTTTTCCCTATGATGGAAATGTTTTTTTTCTTAATTTATGGCAATACCCTCTGAAGAATGCACCTGAGAAGGAAAATTGGATGGGTAAAATTATGACACTCTGTCAGCGGTTGCATAAATGAAATGAAATCAGTTAATATGCTGAATAAAATTTGTTTTGCATCATTAAAATTTTGGGTGATATTTTGTGAAACTGTGTGATCAGTGTTGAATACAAATCCAAAATGTTCATGCTCCTTATAATTTCTAGTTCAGTATAGTAGGTAATGTTTATTACACAGGAGTGAATGCTTTTGTGAACTGATATGGTACTGGACATTGACAGTTTGGGATTCTCATGACAGCTTTGTTTTTTGATTTTCCAAAATGTTACATAAAATTGATGTTTTGCCTGTCAGTTTCTTTTGTCCTGCTGTGTATACTTTTGTTCTTGTCAGAATGTAGCACTCTTTCTTTGGAAGCAAAATATCCATTTTATTACTTTAAGAATTCATACAAGTTTATTCACTGACCTTTGGTGAAAGGGAATTTCTGCAAACTAAATAATAATCTAAGAGGCTTTGCTGTATGTACAAGCTGTTACTATGCTGCCTACATCTGATGTATTGTGAACAGTCTAGCAATGGTGTGTGATGACATGCAGTCAGTCATGTCACGGTTTTAAGCCACCTCAGAACCGCAATTTGGTTCAATGGAGTAGCCTTGTGGTTAATGCATTCACTCGTCATGTCGAAGACCTGGGTTCAATTCCCCACTTCTTCTGTTGTGACATTTCTGATATTTCTGAAAACAGCGAAAAACTATTCTCTCACAAACTTCATGGGTGGAAGGGTAGCCTTTTGGTTAAAGTGTCTGTTCTTCATGCTGAAGATCCACGTTCGATTCCCCACCTAGATGCAATGTGTGAAGCCCGTTTTCGATGTTTCCTACCGTGATGTTGCTGGAAAATTGCTAAAAGTGGCTTAACACCATATTCACTTACTCATGAACTTATTAACTTTAACCACAGTGTTACCTGTCCCTGGATGCCGACAGTGTTACAATGTACTACTATCCTGAAGGCATCTCACATGTTGCTATGCAAGCAAAGCTGATGGGAAATGCAAATGGAGTGTGTATGCTTCATTCAAAATGGGGTTCCCAAACGTGGCTGTTTGTTCATAAAACAAACCCTTGCCTGTAGCATCCATCTTGATTAAAGCATAAACAAACATCACTTCATCCCTAGGCCTGCCAAGCATTTTCCCATCTGCCATGTTTTGGAGTTCCTGTTTATTTGTTGTCCTCCCAAGTCATTCTATTGTGACATGATTCAGGTGTATATTTTTGATGTGCTGTAAATAACAGTAGTAGCTCAGTATGTGTAGTATTCATATCTCCGTAAACAATCCTACCAGACCGGATTTGTTTGAGCGGTTGTGGTTATGACATAGCAAGGGAGCAGATGCTGTTTGTGTGGAGGTGCACAGTCTTACTTATGTCAGAAAGGATCTTGTGTTATGTATGATGTATCATGCTCTGTAGACTAGTGGCTAGTGCATCTGATAGAGTGTGTGAGTGAGGGAGTTGGGTGTTATGCTGTGTTTAGCAGTATTCTAGCAATTTTACAAGGGACACCAGAAATGGGCTTCACACTTTGTATTTGTATCAGGAATTGAACCCTGTCCTCATCATGATGAGCAATTGCTTTAACCACTGGACTACACCATCACCCAGGATAGAGTGGGGAAGTATGGTAGTTTAGTCTCTGGACACATCACACAAAAGACATTACAAGATTTTACTTGTTATGCTCAGACACTCAGAATTATGATGATGTGACAGAAAATCACATGCAGTGTAAGGTATATCACATGCAGTATAAGGTATGGCACATGTAGTGTACAGTATACCACATGCCGCTTATGGTATATCAGATGCTGTATAGGGACTATATCACATGCAGTGTACAGTATATGACATGCAGTTTATGGTATATCATAAGCAGTTTATGCTATATCACATGCAGTGTACAACATGCCGCAAGCAGTATACAGTATGTTGCTTGCAGTATACAGTATGACACATTCAGTATGCAGTATGCAACATGCAGTGTACAGTACAGTGCATGCAGTAAACAGTATATCACATGCAGTGGGCAATATACCTCATGCAGTGTACAGTCTAACATATGCAGTGTAAAGTATCACATGCATTGTAAAGTGTATCATTTGCAGATCTGTCATGCAGGGTTAAAAGACATATATAATGTTAAGTGATTACTTACAAATTAAATATATGATACTAATTGTTTTATTTCCCATAAAATAAGATCTCAGATGTTTCCACAGGATCACTTTCAAGAAAGAAGTTCTGTATAAGAAAAAAAAGTTCTGTATAAGATACATTTCAAGCAGAAGCCTCTCTAGCCAGCTTGGCCTTACGTACACATCAGGTCCTCGCCCAGCCATATTTGGAATGGACGTGTGGTTCATTAGAAAGATTATCTCCTGGGATTTTCTTGGGAAAATTATTACCCTGGCATGTTGAGAACTGATTGATTATAATGACAGTGCTACTAATTGTTGACCGGTAACTGAAATATGGTTCAGTCCCTGAATATTTTCTGGGTAATTCATTTTGGGATATTGTGTTAATAGAGGACTTGGACCAAGTGAAGTGGCAATCTGTGGGTTTATACATGTTGTAAAAGCAAACTTTGTTTGACTGGGCACATCATAAAATAAACAATCTAGGTAATTAAAAGCTGTTCTTAAATCTCTGTGTCTCATTGTCCATGGCACAGATTACATGAGAATAGACAGATTGCAAAGTTACACCTTGTCTGAAAATGAGGATTTTAGCATATAAAATAGTCTTTCTTTCATTTCACCATTCATATTTTAATTTTTTTTCCAGAACATCCTATTAAAATAAATTATTTTGACATGTTTCAGTCCATTTGTGATTTGTGCATATCTGATCTAATTTTCACCTTTTTGAACAATATGTGTGTGGAGAAAGTGTAACTATGAATAACATTAAGGAATAATTACTCTTTCCAAATGTATGGAAGAGTCAATACTCGAGTGATGGGTTGTTGTAAATTCACCAGCACTGATTTTTGTGCGATATGCCTCAGCAAAATTGAATTGCATTGGTGAAAATAGCTTAAAACTCACTAATTCACAATCAATACCTTCTACAAATACTTACAAACCCTTCACCCTCCCCAGACTGATTGGCGATAACCCAGTTTACAATGAAGAGACCCTGCTGGTATTGACTTGTATCAAGCCTGTTATTCTACACCAGGCTCTTTATTGTCCTCCCTTTGTTCCAGGTTGTGTGGCGTCACCAAGGGGCAGACCACTTCTTGACAATTGGTAAACTGACATGGGTGAAGGATCCAAATGTTATTTCAGAGCATCGAAGAATTTCTTTCCAAATCAGTGATTGGAATTTGTTGATAAAGAACGCACAGAAGGACCGTACAGGAATTTATGAATGCCAGATAGCTGCCACAAAAAAATATGTACGGGAAGTGTACCTCATCGTTATAGGTAAGAACATTGCGTGGTATGTGAATTGTAATTCTCACTTTTTTTAGATTTAATGAGTTAATTCATATTCATGATGATTTGTTGAATTTTATAGTAATTCTTAAATTAGATTACTTTACTAGGTTGATTTTAAACTTAAGGCACCATTGGTGTAAGGGAGATAACTCTATTTAAGCTCTAATCAGGTCAAAAGTCATATGCATTATTACTATGGGAAAGGTTGAAATATTTGTGAAAACTCTACATTTATGTTTCAGATCCCCCTGCACAAAAACCTGGTAAGTTTGGGGTCTGTTCAGATTATCAGGAACATGTGGATAAGATAAGAAAACTACCTTTTTGTTCTTAACTGATAATAGTTAGTAAGGAAGTGGGCTTAGTTCACACCATATTAGCAGTATTCCAGCAATATCATGGCAGAGGCACCAGAAAGGGCTTCACACATTACACCCTTGTTAGGAATCGAACTCGGACATTAGGTGTGACAACGAACTCTTTAACCATCAGGCTACCCCACCACCCCTAAATTTTAGTGAGAAGACACTCAATGCTCCTCATTTCTGAACCAGTTAAGATGTATATTTATGGTAAAATAATTGTATCTTATGTTCTCAGGAGATACATAAAACATCAAGCTACAGTTGTCATGACTGCTTTTGTTGGTTTCCTGTTGCTGTAGTTCATTTTGATGAAAATTATACAGAAATTGTCCAGAAAAAAAACAACAAACATGTTATATCCATTTGTCAGTATAAGTGTTTATTTCATAAACAATTCCCACTTTTGGTGCTGCAGATATCTTCTTGCAAGGGTCAAAGTATGTACCCGTAGGTGGTGAGATACGGTTGGTGTGCAACATCTCAGGTAGACTGAACGCCCAGAGTATAGACTGGTTCAAAGATGGGGACAAGATCACGGGTGAGAGGTACAGGAACTACATCATCACTCGCTTCTGGACTGAGGAGGACCACTCCCTCTTCAGTGAGCTCATCGTGGACAACAGTCAGCCACATGACTCAGGGATGTTCATGTGTCGCGGATCTCAAAACGAAATGAGCAGTCATTCGGTCACGGTCAGAGTAGGTGAGTTGGGATTAAGTGGTTTTATATTTTTCTGTATCAGAAAATGTTCCTGCATGCTTTCATTCACTGAGGGCATCTTATGGGTAACAAGTACTGTTAAAGATGTGCAGTCAGCCTTAATAACATGTTGTTCGCCTGTAGTTGAAAATACCTGTGAATATCTGGGTTAGAATTGATCTTCGATCTTCGGCAACCCCTGCTTGTTGTAAGAGGCGATTAGCGTGATCAGGTGGTCAGACTTGCTAATGTCATCATATCCCAATTATTTAGATCAATGCTCATGATGTTGATCACAGGATTTTCTGGTCCAGATATGATTACTTACAGACCGTCATCCTGTAGCTGGAATATTGCTGAGTGCGGTGTAAAACTAAACTCACTCGCTGTATTTGAAGAATGTGAATGAAGATCTTTAATCTGCTGTAGATTTATTGTGTATGTTTATGAACATATAAATTTTGTTTTGTAACTGTTTTAGTTTAAGTTTCACCTTCAGTTTTCCCATTGCCCAAAGGGCATACTTAAGTGTATCTATCCATCCATCTAAACTCTTTCAATTTTTCTTCATGAAACATTGTATGTACATCAAAGGGCATACTTAAGTGTATCTATCCATCCATCTAAACTCTTTCAATTTTTCTTAGTATGTACATTAGACATCACCTGAAACCTACTTTTTCTCTTGCATTTTCAAGGCAACAGGTTTTCCATAAGTTCAAATGAGGGTGGGGTTGTTTATGTTAAAGGATATTGTGACAGTGGGTCAACTGATAAGAAAGAGGAACAGTCAGACATTCATTAATATCCACATTAAGCTGACACTTGACCACATGACTGATATGTTGTTCATTGTAAATCATGTAAGTCCATGACATCTATTTGTACTCACATGCATTCAAAATTAAAAGGAACTAATCTTCCATAGAATTCTGTGTAGTTTGTGTAGAATTCATGAAACAATATTATGTTCAAAGACTTCTCAACTTATTTTCTTGAAGTAGTTTTGGTGGAATCCATTAGGAATCCTATGTTGAAAGGCTTCTCACATTAATTTCCTGATGCCTATAAAGTCAGCTGTTTCACTGTTATTGTTTGACGCCTTAATTTAATGAATTTGCCGCATATGACAATATTAAAATGTATCCACATTCTGAAATTTATGGCCAATGACACATTAATGACACATTTGTCTTGACTGGTGCTCATCAAATATATGGTTACTATATTTCCTGATAACAAAATATACATGGCACTGAGGACAAAATATGTCAGCTTGATGTGGATTGTGAAAATTAGAAGTAAACTGACTGCAGCTGTGTGAATGAGCTGGCACATCAGAAAAAAGGAAACACTTAAGGTTTAATTTCCTACTTATGTAGCTAATTCTAGCCCCTATCTACTGCAGTCTGACCCATGGGGGTCAATCCTACAAGGAAGCTGCAAATTACTTCAGGGATATAAATGTCATCCAATGGTGGACATATCTATGTTCAATATGGGTCACGAGGCTTCATTTATCCAAATCATTATGATTGATGTTAAATTTATTTCAGTTCTTTACTATTTTTGACACCTGTTGTTTTTGTTCCAGGTGGGTCATCGAATGTTAACAAACGAGGTTAGTACTGTGGTAGTTTCAGTGTTGAAGTATTGAATATTATACCAGGAGGGGAGATGAGTTATAGTCCTTCTTCAGCTAGGAGCTTGCACACACTTAACTATACATGTTTATACTGTCCACCTGGAGACCATTTGTTTTTTTGTTGCAGTGTTTGGGTTTTATTCTTTGCATATTTATTGAGACATTATGTAAATTTAACAGTTATTAAGAATATTCTTGATATTCATGAGTGCAAGAAGTGGTACTGGAAACAAATCCCTAAAGCGATGGTGGCGTTCAGTGTTATCAGTGTTCAGATGCTGTATGGTTTACAAGTATTTCCATGCAGCCTATGCTGGTAAACCCATGAAGATCCAGGTTAGAATTGATCTTCAGCAATGCATACTTGTCTCCACCCATGAAGATCTGGGCTAGATTTCTTCTTCAATGACCCATGCTTGTCAAGAGAGGCGATTAATGGGATCTGGTGATCAGATTCTCTGATTTGGTTGACATATGTCTTTGTATTCCATTTACTTAGATCGATGCTCATGATATTGATCTCTGGATTGTCTAATCCAGACTTGATTATTTACAGACAGCTCCCATATAGCTGGAATAACAAACAAAAAATGGGTCACCATTTACTGCTTTAGAATAATCCAGGAACATGCTTCAAGTGTTGATAAACCCAAAATCACAGTCAGTCAGGACACATCTGGCACTAATGGTTGTCAGATTTTGGCTACACAAACAGACATTACTGTACATGGCACCTCAGGCAAATGAGCCACTTTGCCTAACTCGACTGGCAGTCTAAACGGAATCATGAGAATATCCCAAGAAAATGCACATCTGTATCTATTCTAAATATTGTCAAGGACCATGCAATGTTTCTAAAAACTTTTCTTTGTAGAGATATGTTCTTGATTGGGGAAACATTTTGCTGTGGACATACTGGACAGTGATGTACATAAATGGATGTGTGTTTGGGTGTGTAAAGTGTAAAGTAGGAAATTAAGGACACTTATGTCCAATATTAACATTTTAGGTGCGGATAATTACAATCTGATCTACAAAACTGGGTACTTACTTTATCTTGCCAACTGAAAACATCCAAGAACTCATCCTGTGTTGAAAGGACAAAGGTCAAGGTCAAGGAGCTTGGAAAGGGGCTGCACTCTGGCCACTTAGTATAGTCATCAGTTTGACAGATCACTTACAGGCAGACTGAGACGGATTGAAACATAAGGTGTCTGGGAAAAATGAGGTGTGTGTAGAGTGGTGGCTGAATTGCATCTCTTAGGCATGTCAGAACCCTGTGAATGTGGGTCAAGTTCTTCTTCATGCTGATTATGTATTGATGTTTATGGGCACGATTCCAGTTTTGTTTCACCAAAGTGATAAATGTCTAACACCTACACAGCTTCAGTCTCTCCTTCCATATTCTTGGTTCCTCTGTTCATTGCTAAATATTGGATGGTTTGGTAGCCTAGGGGTTAAGTATCAGGAGACCCATGTTAGATTCCCCACATGGGTACGATGTGCAAAGCCCATTGCTGGTGTGAACTGTTGTGACATTGCTGGAATATTGCTAAAAGTGGACGAAACTAAACTCTCTCACTTGCTATTGTTAAATATTGCAATATTTTATCTGTATAACCAAGTTTGTAAGTGTTTTAGTGTGGACCAGAGAATCTAGTGATTGACATTATGAAGATCAATGTAAGCAATACATATACAATGACATATGTCAACCAAGTCAGCCACATGACAGGCCGATTCAAAAGTCCACTTCTGACAAGGATTGGTTGCTGAAGATCAGATCTGACATAATCCTCATGGGTTTAATCCATATTAAGATTACATATCATGACGTAACTGGAACACTGTTCAGTGCCGTGTTAAACCTCCCTCATTGATAAGCAACTTGTTAAAGAACTTGTTCAACTTGCAGAGCACAGCCCTGAGAGAGAGCATGAACAGCTGCAGACACAGCCTCACTACAGTGAGTACGGTATGGCAGTTGTTTTACACTTACGCAGTAACCTTACTGATCAGGTCATCTCACATCAATGCTCAGGAGCTGTTACAATGATTTTTACTTTCTTTTCCTTTCACTTTTTTTTCCATACAAGGTCAACATACAGTGACTTTTCGCTGATGACTTTTACTCTTCGTCACTTATTCATATGTATAGTCTAAGTATTCTCAGGTTCTTCATGCATTATGTTTAAATTCTTTTCCTGACCATCGCTCCAGAATTGAATTGATGGCATTTTTAGAATTGGTTTCAAAAGACATAATCCAAACAAAGTTGATATGGTGTGACGTGGCCTCATTTGTCCGTTTGTGAAAAATACTGAAATACTACATACCTAACAACAGTTATTCAAGAACAACTTGATTGAACATTGGAAGATACTTAGAGTTACTCTGAGAGTTAATTTTGATATAGTCTAAAACAGGTGCTTCAAAACTTGCAATGTTTTTGTTAGAAACCAGTGAATGCTTTATGATGACTGAGATAAAAGCCTTGATTTGAAATTTGCTATTGCATGGATTATGTGTTGTTTTCAGATTCTGGTCACCTTCAGACCGAGGAGACAGGGTCAAGTTCTTCAGGACAAGCTGTTGTCTCTGGTCCGAGGGTAGTCAGTGTGGTAATTGTGACTGTATTCATGCTGCAACACTGGAGGACTTGAACTGGGCAGCTGCTTGCAGATGTACCAGATGTTGTAGCCTCCAATATACATGTGAGAAACAGAAGCACATATTCATGGATCATTTTGTCTTAGACTGAAAATTTGTTCTCAGATGGTACCTCTCAAACCATGGCATCTGGAAGGTACTAGAAGTCATAGGTTCCACAACAGGAACCCATTGTAGGAAACACCATTGCCAAGTTGTAAGAATTGTTCTGATCTGTTAAGCAGAAATATGATTGCTGTCATTTTGGTCATGGTGGCCTGAGAATCAAGAATATTTTCTTGAAGACTGATATGATGAAGATCCAAAAATGGTGATGTTCAAATTACCAAACAGAACTGCAGCAGCAGCAACAGCGTGGTCAAGAGGCTGTGAATCTTAGTAGTAACTTATGTGAGCATCTGGCTTTCATCGGTGTTTCCTGCACACATGCAATTAACAATGATTCACTGAAAGGTTTACTAGTCCTTTTCTTCACCAGGTTCCAGTGCAAGATTATAAAGTCAATTGTTCTGTACAGTTGGAAGTACTGTGGAATGTGAATAAGGAATTACAAGGATCAATACTCAGGAACTTAAAACCATTAAGGTTGATGTTACTTTCTAATGCTCTTATCAAACAAGCTCTGAAAACTAAAGAATGTGAATAAAATCTACAGTTGGCCGACTCAAGATGGATGTAATGGAAAGATGAGGAAATGGATTCTGAAGGTTTACAGAAACCTTGTTGTGATGAAATATCCGAAGAATTAAATATTTGTAATAATCATAAGTAATCCTGTCTTGAAGTGTGCACATGGATTGATGCACTAGGGAATCAAAAAGAGTTCCTTTTTAGCCAGATCTGTGGTGAGCTCTGTGTTACATGGAAAGTGATGGGTGAAACTGGTAGAAGCATTCTGTCAGAATCCGACTCAACTGAACAGTAATGCCCCAGCTTGCTGTACAGAGTTATCAAGTCAAGACAACACCAACACTACCCTATTAGTCATATGTGACTTAGGACTAGTTCATGCGACAACAATCTCCATTACTGCTGATAGACATCATCCACTTAATGTAGTCATAATGTCTGTGTTCATCTCTGAATCACAAACCTTCCTGAATCTAAGACCAGCAGTGTTGATAATCATGTTACCAAGTATTGTGCACTTGGGCTCCTTTCATGAAGAACCCTTTACTAAGGTTAACCTTAACTCCCATTCTTTAACATTGCACAAAGGCCACCTTAGTGACTTACAATCACCTTGGTGCTTTGTGAAAGGATGCCCTGGTCAGACAGTGTTTGAATTGTAACACACTGATGTGTAAGACATAGATGGGTGTTGTGGCTGGGACAGTTGGCATTGTTCCTACAGGAACAGAAGGAACACGGAACATCCTCCAAAACATTCTCCTGTAGTTTCATAATGACGTTGCCATTCTACATAACCAGACTGAAGATATCCAGTCCACCTCGGCCTCATCATTATCCGACATGTATATCTTGATGAATGGGGCCTAGTGGATGCCAGGTGGACACCAAAATGCATCCTTGAACTACTGAGCATTTCTTGCCCCGCCACTGATATACTGATGCAGACTGTGTATGATATTAAACATTTTGTATAAATTGTACAGCTGTCTACTCACATGGGGCATTGTCTTCATGGCTATAGCCACTCCAATGCCATGTGATACCCCACCACTGTGCGTGTCTCACAAGCTGCTTGGTTTCTGTGTTTTAGTGACATCTAGGAGTTTGTTTCTCATTATTCGTTGTCCATTTGAAGGTGCAAACTTAATGTTAGAGTACATAAAATGTATAGTTTAATTTACAAGGAAACACAGAAATTTATGATGGTCTTTTTTCAAATGTTACAGATTGAGATCTTAACATGTGTCAGTTTTTATAAGGGGCGGTGGGTTAACCTAGTTGTTAAAGTGTCCACATGTTATGTAGAAGGCCTGGGAACATGGGAACAATGTGTGTAGCCCATTTCTGGTGTCCCCTGCAGTGATATTGCTTCAATATTGCTAAAAGCGGAGTAAAACTAAACTCACTCACTTTATTAGCATCACCTCATGTGTCTGAAACTTTGGGTTCCCTTTCTAACTAAGTATGCTTGGTCATTGTTTTACAAATGTAATGTTACTTGTGAGGAGTATTTTACATGATGAAATCAACTGGTAAATGTAACTGTTAGACACTAATATTCTTCAACATGTCGGGAGATGACAGTTGATTTTAAGAGAGCTTCAGTTAAGTATGAACTTCTAGTTGTGTAAACTGACAACTGATGCACTATGATGAACAGAAATATTTGTTTCTAGATAAATGAGAATCGATATATTTTGTTTACTGGATCAGTTTATGTCTACATGACACAAGAACTGATGTGATGTAACAGCAGCTTATATTGACAACATGGGGAGATCAACTGGTAAATATACATGGTTCGGCACAAATATCGTTCAGCATATCAGTCATGACTGTTGATTTTATGAGAGCTTTAGTTAGTGTGAACTTCTTGCACAGTGTTTTAACGGAGACCATATAGTCTCTGGTTTTAGGCAACAAACTATACACTAAGAACAACAGAAATGTTTGTTTATAGGCAAACAAGAACTGATATATTTTGTTTACGGGTTCAGTTTATGTTTATGTTTATGTGATGAAAGCAGGTATATTTATTTGGGTGTCACTCACACAGCACTACAGGTTCTTTGATGATGACCACTTGAAACCACTTCATCAGTACCCCATGTGTAACTGTATCATATCTGTGGTCATAATCCTCTTCAGTCTTCACTGTGCGTCTGTCACCTTGTATATCTTCATCAAAGTGTTCTCTGTTTACACTGCAAGTTTTAATACACAATCTCTGTTTGGGAGAGGGGTGATCAGCTGCTTTAGTTAAGAAAAACACTAACATGAGGTTATGTAGGTTTGAAATGAAATCTAACATTTTGTTGTGTACAACTGTGTTGCAGTTTTTGTAGTAAAAAACATAAATGGAGTGTTTCAGTTCATCAAGAGCAGATCTAGAAACATATTACAAACATCCAGAATTTGACAGTATGCATTTGTTTTTTCACATATGCCAACTTGTTTGCCTAAAGTTACAAGTTCTGTCAGACAACTGAGAGTAGCATTTGTTAAAATAGTTACTCCTGTGTAAGATTCACATCATTAAATAGATTAATTCTCAAGATCTTTTGAGGTAATGAAATATTCACTTTGTGTTTCCCTGTCCAAGGAGTGATGGTATCTTTGTTCACCAGAAGTATTTCTTTGTATACCAATTGTATTGATTTGTTATGTGAATTTGTATGTATAGAAAGAAGACAGATTGTGAATATTGCTTTTAAATGAACAGAAACCTTGGAGAAATTTTATCATGTTTAGCTTGAAATAAAACAATACAGTATCTGATGCATATGAATGTGGTAAAACAGTACAAGGTTCGTGTTTGGTACAATATCTACTTACATTTACTCATTTCAGACCGATTCAGTAAATTTGTTTTCAGAATTGAAAATTTTACCCTGGATATACATTTGATGTCGCCCATTGTATCATGTTATATCTATGTGGGTTTACATCTAACATCTGGGGACAGTGGGGTAGCCTAGTGGTTTGAGTGTTTGCTTGTCATGCTGAAGACCCAGGTTTGATTCCCCACATTGGTACAAAGTGTGAAGTCCATTTCTGGTGAGCCTAGCGTGACATTGGTGGAATATTACTAAAAGCTGCATAAAACTGAACTCACAGACTTATGTTGGTGATGAACAGAGGAACCAACAACAACTGCAGTCAGCTATAGTCAGGAATGCCTAGGTATACCTAGTCCTTGAACAGGATTGAACTACTGGTTCATGACTTACTGACCTCCTGTTGTCAGGGTTCATGACTTACTGACCTCCTGTTGTCAGGGTTCATGACTTACTGACCTCCTGTTGTCAGGGTTCATGACTTACTGACCTCCTGTTGTCAGGGTTCATGACTTACTGACCTCCTGTTGTCAGGGTTCATGACTTACTGACCTCCTGTTGTCAGGGTTCATGACTTACTGACCTCCTGTTGTCAGGGTTCATGACTTACTGACCTCCTGTTGTCAGGGTTCATGACTTACTGACCTCCTGTTGTCAGGGTTCATGATGTACTGGCGTCCTGTTGTCAGGGTTCATGATATACTGACCTCCTGTTGTCAGGGTTCATGATGTACTGGCCTTATGTTGTCAGGGTTCATGATGTACTGGCCTTATGTTGTCAGGGTTCATGATGTACTGGCCTTATGTTGTCAGGGTTCATAACATACTGACCTTTTGTTGTCAGGGTTCATGACATACTGACCTTTTGTTGTCAAGATTCATGACGTATTGGCTTTATTTTGTCAAAGTGCACGACAACCTGGCCTTATGTTGTCAGGGGCACACATTAAGATATGCTAAACCTTAGAGTTGGCTTTCAGCTCTCTAATATTTCTCAACCAACTGATGCAAGTAGTGACACAATGTCACTAAACTATAGCTTAAGAACTGACTCGAAAAACAAACAGTAGAGCGTTACAGGTGAAAAAAATGGTAACCAATTCGAGTTTTAGCAATCAACAGAAAGTGTTTTGTTAGGCATACCATCTATCTTTTAGGCATGTGTAACTCTGTCCCATTACATACAGATGTCAGTGATCAGTACTGTTCCTGATAATTCAGTCACATTAAGCCCACTCGGCTGGAGAAAGAGGTCATGTAATTTCAGCTAGATTTGTTTCTAGTGACTTTTTGTCCCATCAACTAATGAATATATAAACTCCCTCAAACAGCTGTTCAATACAGACATTGACTTGAAATCATCAGCGCTTTATGGTTTGAAGAAACAATAGCTCATTATCATGGGTAGTTATGTATGGTTGACATCCTCCAGGTAAACCAACTGACGCATGAACCACCACTGGAGTCACCAAGTCCTTGATGCACATCTGGTATCAAGTCATGCCATGCTAGATGGTACTGTGTCAAGTCTTGTGTCATATCAAGCTACACCAGCCTGGATTGGTGTCTTGGCTAACTTAACTATTGACTGATGGTTGTGCTGGCGAGACTGCACCTTGTCTTGGCGAGTTGTCATGGGGCAGATGTGCTGTGTCATACAGGTTGATTGCACTGTCTTGGGTGGTTGCACATCAGTGACACTGGCTGCACATGTTGGATGTACCATAAACTGGCTGCTCTGTGTTAGGATGGTTGCTCAATGTGTAAGTTGGTTGCATCACATTGAGACTGGTTGCTGTGTCAAGTTGGATGATCTGTGTTAAGTCTGCTTGCACCATCTGTATGTTGGTTGCACAACATTGAATCTGCTTGCTCTATGTCAAGCTGCTAACTGTCTGATTGTTGGTTATCACACAGAGACCGGTTACTCAGTGTCAAGCTGCTTGCACAGTCTTCCGGTTGGGTAAACTACATTGAGGCTGGCTGCACAGTCTGTATGAAGGTTGCACAACGTTGTGTCTGGTTGCTTTATGCCAGTCTGGTTGCACAATCTGTATGTTGGTTACTCCACACTGAATCTGCTTGCTCTAGATCAGTCTGGTTGCACAGTCTGTACATTGGTTGTGACTGCTTGCTCCATGTCAGTCTGGTTGCATGGTCTGTATGTTGGTGCACAGCAATGAGACTGGTTATTCTGTGTCAAACTGCTAGCACAGTCTTCATGTTGGTTGCATCACATTGAGGCTGGTTGTTCTGTATGAAGGTCAGGTGGGGGAAAATTGAGTTAGGCTGCACCAATTCCAGACTGGTTGTACTTCAGATATACTGTTCGGCACCTGCCATGTCTGTAATTTCCTGGTGTACATATCTCTAGCAGTTGTATTTTCCATACTACTGCATTATTTATATGATGTATTCATGTAACATGCATTTGTAAGTATGTAATGAGCCGAGGAGAAATGAATATACATGTAAAAAATGAACACAGCCTTGTGTTGTTTTTCCAAGAAAAATCTTATCTGTGGTTTTGCAGATTAGACTTTCAACATACTAATGGGGAATAAATATACATATTTCAGGATAATAATTGAAATATTGAGTGTTTTTGCAGTGGGTTGTTATGAAAAACACTCAGATATATTTTGATGCACTTTGGGGAAAAGGATAGAGAGAACTAAGATTGTTGCTCGCATAAATGTTCCGAAATGTTTTCAAAATAGTATCAGAATATATGCAAAGCCATAGAACCTACAGTCACAAAGACATTTCCAGAGCAGGACCTAGTCCTTTATAGATATATGTATATATAGATAACACATTAATGATAAAACATACAACTGTATTGATAACAACTTCTTGTTTATTGCAAAGAGAAATGTTTCGGTGTAGATTCTCGGTTCTTGATAATGGTGTGAGAATCCATACTGAAACTTCACACTATGCAACAAACAAGTTGTTAAAAAATCTGTAAGTTGCATGTTATATTGTTGATAGGCCAACTTCTAGAATGCCTATCACACAATTAACTCATTAATACTTAGTGAAAACTTTGGTCGATTTCAAGTAGATATCATACATAATAAAATCAGTAACTTGAAGTGTCAAGGAAGTATGCTTTAGATTGTTCCCTACGAGTCAACTGTCATAATTCTTTGAACAGTTTGGGGGACACTATTGCCAGAAATACATGATCACGCTCAGTATGAGTGTTTGTGCTTTGCTAGTGCTTGTGACGGAGATGTAAATATGTGTTGTCACTGAATTCAGGGGTTACACGTAGGTCAGGGTTGTAACAAAACTTAGGACTGGCACATGTTCGAGGGTTTACAAAATTAGAATTGGCACAAATCCATGTGTAAAACAAAAAATAGGAATCACAGAAGCCCAGAGGTTCATAAAAAATATGACTTGCAGAGGTCTCATGGGACAACAAAACGTAGGACACACACAAGCCCTAGGGTATAACAAAACTTAACACTCCTACAAGTCTGTGTGTTTAAAAAAATTGATGCACACAGACCAGGAATCCCAATTGGTATCACTGACATGCATGAAAAGAAAGATAATTCTTCCTTAGAGAATCATTATACTTTTTTGGCACCTTTGCCTGATATTAACAGTGATATGTTCCATTAAGGAACAAGGTTCTACTTTCACACTCAGTTCACCATGTATATTTTCAAAATATTATTTGCACTGAAAACATGTTTTCTCTGATGCAATAAGCTTACAAATTTAAATATGGAAAGTGTTGTACATTCACCTCTGATGGTAATTATGACAGTGAGATCTGGCTCAGTCTGAAAGTGGATAGTACTGTGAGATTTGAACATGGCATCTGGCGACCTGAAAAGTAATGACTACATTTGTCTATCTGCAATAACATTATGAGAATCACCACTGTATCATGACTACATACAAATGTCTGATACACATGCAATCATAAACTCTTATCATCATGGGATGTGTTGGGGTAAGCCAGTGGTTAAAGTGAACACCGAAGAGCTGGTTCAATCATCACTTGGGTATAATATGTGAAGCCCTTTTCTGGTGACCTTTGTTGTGATATTGCCGGAACATATCATCCAAATGCAGCATAAAACCACACCCACTCACTCACACACTCCCTCTCATAATGAGGGAAAGGATATTGTTGTTTATGTTATTTGTTTTCTGATTTTCTGTTTACAACCCTCAAAAGAATTTCATGGAAATATCTGTTAAAACTCATCTTTGAATATGTCATGGTATTTAATATACATTTTGAGAATGGTTTCTAACATAACAGTGTGACAACTAGATCAGGTGAAATGACACGGGCTTCAAACACATACATTGTTATTGAAACCCAGGCTACAAGTTCAAAATAACAATCGAGGGATACATAAAGTAGATGTGTTAAGAAGTAAATGTGTGAATCTAGGACTGACATAAACAAATTAAGATTTTTGTTTGTTTTTACTTGAAGCCACCTTCAATGTAAACTACTGGACTGACTTGACTCTCAAAATTCTCATGAAAAATGCAGATGTAAGTAACAAACAGACTGAAACTTAAACAAGGCAGGACATCCATATGAGATGACCACTCCACCATACAAACTCGATCAGTCAAATACTGAACACAACAAATACTGAAAATTATCAATGACTTTATTTTTAACTTCATACAAGTAACATACAAAGTGATAGACGAACTACACGTTTATTACAAAGATTTGCAGGCAAAGCAACAGCTGGAACCTAGACACCTGGGTCCATGATTGTACTGAGCTGGGGTACATTGGAAGGACAGTGATACCTGGTGTGACACGGGACGATCTTCATCATGGCCGGTACAGGAACTAGAACTATATGTCACATGATATATTTCTTCTTCAATCTTGCATTTATGGTCAGCATGCTTGCATACCACTAAAAAAATGAAGGGGATATTGGATTTACAAGATCGATAAATTGCAAATGATGAAGTCAAGGAGGAAACAGATGATGAAGAAAAATTAAGGGAAAATGTGACAATTTATTCCATTGCTTCGGAAATGTTCCATCTGTATGGATATATGCTACTTTTTTCTCACATGCACTGCCATCAGCTATAGGTATGCTTGCAAAACCGAATATCCCCTACTTTCTTTAATGGCATATATAAGTTTAAGTGCGACACTAATGATCATTTGAGATATAAATTTCCTTATAAACTGTCATGTCAGACAAATTTGCGAATAAGCACTTGAACATGGTGATGACATATTTTAGATATAACCGTTTTGGATTTGTAAGTCCATACAAACAGACACGGAATATGCTAGCAATCAATGTGGAATATACATCTTCATAATAATCTATGTAAGATGGATAATTAGTGTTCTAGAACCTTTGATGAATTTCACTCAGGCCTTGGAGTCAGATTGGAAAATGAATGAAGCATTCATAAAATACAGGCAAATTCACAAAATTTCTGCCTGTTGATTTAGCCCTGTTGGCTCGAGCATTTATACTCTACAATGTTAAGTGTCAATCAGAAAATTATGTCCAAGTGTAGTAAGTACCCCAAGCAAAGTAATATGTCTTCATAGAAAAATACATCATGTTTAATACCTCCTGACAATTCAATCAAATTCAGATTTTGCATTTTTAATGTCCGGATTTACTTTCTTCATTTACTTTTATGTACTTTCACTGCATTGTGACTACATCTACACCTTTTTTTCAAATCGAATTTGAGAATTAACAATATTGGGAAAATTAGGTCTACATTGGAAGGAAATACAATTTTGAGGCATGGTAAAAATATTGTCATTCAGTACAGTAACAAAACACTAAGTAAATGCTTATGTTCCATGCTATGGCAGATCATCAATATGGCAATAAATACACATCGTGTGAATATTACACAGAGTATGTACAAACTCAAGATTATTTACAGAATCTCATCAGTACAAGTCCAAGACCCACACTGTTCTGTACCATGTGCATATGACACAAGTGTTGATGTAGGAACTGTATCGAACAAGGCTAACTTAATATATAAAGTTCTATCACGTTAACAAGGTTAAACAAGTCTAAAAATTTCGAAATGTAATTTAGATTGTCCAGTGTCTTAACTTGTTCTTCAGCAACAGGGTCCCAAAGGGATAGGTCTGACTCTTGCTTACAAAAATGTTGGCCATGTCCAAATTTCTTTGCCAAGAAAGAAAGAAGCAAGTGTTTTGTACAGCAGTGTCTTCACGACGACCATAGTTGCAATATAACTTCATCAGAGTCTGTTATGGATGGTTGGTATGTATTTTACACTCCATCTTGCTTCAACCTTCCAGGTGCATTTTCATGGACTTCACAACCACACAGTAGAGTTGGTCTCACAGTCCATGAACTGTATCATCTTCCTTTCTTACAACTTTTCTGTACCGATATAGCCCTTGTGAAATGTCCATTTTCCAAAAGTTCATTGTCCCATCTTGCATGGAACCCCTTTGGAACTCATATGGAATTTCTACATATTTTCAGGAAATAAACATTAATGAAAACACATGGTGCACATCCAGTTTCACGACTGGGCTCAGTATCGGTTTATCTTGGTGTGAAATGACTGGATTTACAATTAAGTAATTCAAATAATGGGCCTCACAGCATGACATTGTAATTTGAGTCAGGTCAGAGAAGCATTTGTAAAGCAGATTGCGTATATTAAAGCCCTGCAATCTCGTATCATCCAATTCCATACTGAGATGTAGTGATCATGAATCATACCTGGGCTTGTACTACAGAGATTCTGTCATGGGGCTCATTTCACAAAGCGATCGTATTGTTGTGACTGTCGTAAGTCTATGTTAAAGTGTAGGAGTTACAATGGTCTTAGCACTACAATCGCTCTTTGAAATGGGACCCTGGGCTCCATTGGACAAACCAATCTTAGTGCTAAGCTGATCGTAACTCTCATACCATAATGCAGACTTACGACAGTAGATGCTAAGCTGATCATAACTCTCATACCACAATACAGACTTACGACAGTAGATGCTAAGCTGATCGTAACTCTCATACCATAATACAGACTTACGACAGTAGATGCTAAGCTGATCGTAACTCTCATACCATAATACAGACTTACGACAGTAGATGCTAAGCTGATCGTAACTCTCATACCATAATACAGACTTACGACAGTAGATGCTAAGCTGATCGTAACTCTCATACCATAATACAGACTTACGACAGTAGATGCTAAGCTGATCGTAACTCTCATACCATAATACAGACTTACGACAGTAGATGCTAAGCTGATCGTAACTCTCATACCATAATACAGACTTACGACAGTAGATGCTAAGCTGATCGTAACTCTCATACCACAATACAGACTTACGACAGTAGATGCTAAGCTGATCGTAACTCTCATACCATAATACAGACTTATGACAGTAGATGCTAAGCTGATCGTAACTCTCATACCATAATACAGACTTACGACAGTCTTAGTGCTAAGGTTTCCTTGTACAATGGCACCCTGCAGTATTAGGCAACTCAAACACTGGTCCATATATCTACACAGCATCTCCAGACTACAAAGACTGTATACATAGATTCACAGTCAATGTATTGTCCAATACATCATCTGCTGTTGCAAATGCTTTCACTGAAAACATTCCTTTTAAACTCAGGATAAAAATGTGCACCTTGACAAAACTAGCTGAACTGCCTTATATTGCAAACACATTAGCAAACCAAACTGTGGTAACATACTAATATGACCCTACCCTTCAAAAACAAACAACAAACCCATACATTTCATTGAGTTTAGGCTTAGCAGGCGCAATTCTGATGTGAGTAACATGACAAATTAGAATCTTTCCATAGTAACAATACTTATTTACCATTGATTACATACTCCCCATCCTAATAAAGTTAGAGAAAGTTGTGTACTGAAGTCTGAGACAGTTGCTAGTGGTAGCGATGCCAGATATGTCATTCAGAATTTGGTGCATTTGTTTTCTTTGAAAAGGATGCCATAGAAGTTCTGGCAATTTTTGATGGCCTGGAATGAAGAATATTGCCATGAAAGAAGGTGAAACGTCTGTCACATTTTATGAGAGCTTCAATAAACCTTCACTCAGGGTGGTTTCAAGTGGATCATGCACTGAGACTATGGACATTCTCAGAAGCACAGATTAGAGCTAGCACTGTACATAGTTCCATTTGGGACCTGACACGTTGACTGTCTCATCATTGACTGTTAAACTGATAGCTGTTCTAAATTTCAGACACAAAAGCAGAGATCACATACCAAGGGACAGGCCACAGCAACAGATTATTATTAATTACCTTTGTGGCACCCATGAGAGCAACTGATACATTGAGACGTCCTGCTGCTTTTCAAATGACATTATATTGTCTGCGACAATACCAAATTTTGATTTACTTAAATCAGATTTGCAGTTAAACTGGCTTATGAAGATTCACAACTGGCATCTTTCTACACAGCCATGATCATATTATTTTTTCCTTAGGATTTTAAAAATTGTAAGATTTAAACAAGGCTTAAGACATGTCTTATGAAGAGTCACAAATGGCATCTTTCTACGAGATCTTGACACAGCCATGATCACACTGTTGTTTTTTTTTCAAACACATTTTCAGCATCTATTAAGATTTAAACAAGGAATAGATTAATGTTTCTCTACACAGATTTGAAGAACACAGACATAGTATCTCATTGTATAATGAGGTACAATGTAATGCAGTGTAAATAGAGAGCTTGGATAGAACTTAGATCTGTTAGGTCAACAGATTATCATCTGAACACTGTCCTGTTCAAAATCCTCCCAGATGTTATTTGTCTGATACTTTTTTCCAAAGAGGTTCAAAATACACCTGCACCAAAATGATTGATAGTACCCTTACCTTCTCCCTTAGAAATAATCATAAGATTAAGTGCTATCCTTATCCTCCAAGATAGAACAAAATGCTAATTTAATTGATGTCAGCCTTTTAATTGTATCTTTGTACAACTTAAATATAAAATGTCAAGGTCAGAGAGTAATCTTTCTTGATTATCTGTCTCAACACATTCCCTTGGGACTAAAAAGTCAAAACAGTGGGGAAAATTAACTGACTGTGTCAGAGAAAATCAATGATGACACAAGGACAAAGAAGGTTTCTAAATTCACTTACCAAAATCTGTAAAATTGGCACTGGTGTTTTATGAAGCTAATGCATATAAAATGGCTTTGCTATGGAGTCAGATGTGTTAAAAACTTGCAAACTTGGACATGTCTGACACATATATAGAGTGGTTATTCTTTGAGGTATTAAAATTGCTGTCTGAGATATACTGAGAGAAACAAATAAAGGAATATGGCTTCATAACAAAGTTCGAAAAATAAGTACTGCTTAAACAGAATATGATCAAAATAGACACTTCCTTCATCAAGGCATCTTCATTAAAACACTGTATTGGAAGGTAAATTAATTCAAAATATTTTCATAATAGATCAATTAACAGTATATAATTTCTTGGAAAACGTGTACATTCTTAACATTTTAATTGGTTAGAATTTAGATCGCCAAAAATATGTTTGTTTTGCAAATGGAAAATATCAATTTATCATTTTTTTTTTGCATTTTCACAAAACGTTCAAATTAAAACTTCCCAACAGCAGACTGATGTCTAGTAAATATTTGTTACATCTCTTCCTGATGCTCAGGACACTTAAGATGCTGATACATATTTAACTGACATGAGTGTTTTCAAATATGAGTATCCATAATCATATACATTAATAATTCAGATAAAGAGTGTCATTATCCTTAACAGCTTTCATCATGGTTGCTGTTCTTTTCAAGCATACATTTTTGGAAAGGAGCATTTCAAACATTTGCTGCTGAACTATCGACTAGCTAATGTTTGGAAAATATACACACTTTTTTGCTAAATAAATAAGGGTTTACAAAATGTACTCATAAACATGGTATATTTACAAATGTCAAATTATTACAGTGAAATCATACTACAACATTGCTGAAGACACTGGTGCAAACCGTGTCAGTGCTGGCTCCAGCTTGGCTATGTACACCATATTCACTGTGTCGTGCTGTACAAAATGTGGGAACATTTATATTAAAATATAATTTGGACATCTTCTTTTTGAGATGTGTCATTCTTACAAGTTTCACACAGTATAATACTGCATTTGACATATTCAAACTTCAACTGAAAGTTTAACTGAACTCAAGTTAAGTGTACACAACATTACAAGTTCCATCAAATTATTTCTTCCTTTAGTAGTGATCATTTTACAACTAACATGCTACTGTTTTCTATACAACTTCAATAAATGAAAACATACTGAGGTTTGATAGTAACACCTACCATACCTGAGCAAAATATTGGAAAACATTACAAAACATAATACTACAAATATTAAAAGTAACAAACAATTGACAAACAGCAACATTTCCATGAATTTTGTAAAAATTAACTTGAAAGTACCCTAAAACATAATTTAACTTTAATGTACATATGCATCTAAAACATTTATCCTCAAGAAAATATTCACCAATCAAACAATAATAACCATTACAAATGTCAGCTTCAAGAATATGAATCAATACGAAGAGTTGATAACAACCTTCACAACTGAAATGTCAACTGTCAGGTAAGTTTCAATCAAACACCACCAGAAGACTGACATCTTTCACATGACTGAAATTCAACAGGGGAAATGGTGACTATTGTTTCCAGAAATATTGTCTGTCTTGGTAGTTGGAAGTTTGAAACTCTTCATCATTGGAGATTTTCAATGTGCAGTTTTGCTCAATCATTCCCAGCTTTGTTATCAGTCTCCTATTATCCATCCACTTGTCCCTGACGGTTTGTCATATATCGCCACTCCATTAATCAGCTTATGTTCTCACTACATTCTATTTCATATAAAAGTGTCATGTTCCAAGAGATTTATTGTTCATCAACACACTGATAGCTATGCTAGATGAAAAAATATGAGCTATTTTCTTAGTATTTCACAATCTTCATCCTGACAGATATTAATATGGCTTCCATATTCATGCTATCATATTTCTTGATGCAGCATGTACTTCTGCTCAACATGTCATCGGATCATATAAGAAATCGCACATATTTCAAAGAATATGCTGACCACTTTTCTGTAATCCCCATGAATCAGTAAGCTTTAATTCCTTGCTCCTGGGACTCAAGGAACAAAATCCATTATCTCCTCTGAATTTTTTGCATTATCTCCCCTGAATGTGTGTAATGAGAGTTGTCTCCCTTTCCAAGTCTTCTTCCTGTAAAGGTATATCTACATCTTCACTAGTTCACGTTTTGTTTCCTCTGAAACAACAGTCACTGAGCAGTCTGCACTAACATCAGGAAACAAGCATTTCACCGTTGTTCCTGAACCTATGTCACCTGACTTGTCTCCCTTTTCATGTTGCTTTAAAGCAAAGAGGCCTCCCTTTAATCTCGAATATAGTTCTGAGTATTATACATCTCCGATCATGGAAAGTCCAACTGTCATGAGTTCCAGAGTTGCAGGAAACCAATGGTTGCTATAGCAACTATTGTGGCCATGTTGAGACTGCTGCTGATATGCAGTGCTGCCTTGTTGAATGGGTGCTCCGATCGAGAATGTTGGGACCCCGAGCCAGAACCTGAAATATGGAAATATTAGAACTAATTATCGATAGAATCTCTCAATGTCAATATTCCTACCCCGTAAATCAATTGATAATCAATTGTAATCACATTTTTTTAGGGAGGAGAATTACCACAGCATATGCAACAAAAACAACTGTATGCAGCTTCAAATTGGTCTGGCGTTGCATGCATGATTGTTGGTTTCTGTTTATTCTGCAGAAAGACACATATAAAAATTCCGTCAATCAATGTTGGTTTTTGTCGTACTAAATACATATTCAAGGATATCATTCTACCATCTACCAAGATTCATAACAGCTTTTCCCGGCTTAGTATATTGATTAACCAATCATTCAATTAATCTGGAACCCATTGGTAATTCCAAAGCAAACTTTTCACCATATTCAAATTTTCAAAACGCCATCAATCATGTCTTTATGTCCAATTGCAGACATACAACAAACACAGCAAATGTATTTTCTGCTTAGATCAAAGCACAGAACTAATGACCTCTGTTATCTTGAACTCGAAATAGTAGCATTGCGCCCATCAAGCCCTAAACACTGCTTTATATAAGATGACAAAATACACATTTATTACCTTTCATAACACTGGAATATTAATTTCAAATTGCATTTATATAAGGATATTGTCTCTAAATATAAAGTTTCCAAACTGCCTGACCCTTCTTGAATACATTTGACATTCTTTGGGATGGCACGAAGGTCGGACTCTTTCATTTGGCAACAGTCAACCCGTCTGATGAAACATGTCACAACCTGGACTCATTGATTATATAGTTCTTGTACACAGCTGAGTGAGTGAGTGAGTGAGTGAGTGAGTGAGTATTGTTTTTCACCCATTTTTTTAATAAATATTTAACAATTTCACATTGGCGGACACCAGAAATGGGCTTCAGACAATGAACCAATGTGGAGAATCAAACCTGTGTCTTGACAAGCAAATGCTTTAAAGTCTAGGCTGTCTGGGTGCTCAGCTACATTATGCTATATGTATTAGTCATTAAAGGAACGTATTTCCCAACAGTGATATCAGCTCAGCTTAGAATAGATTATGAAAGTTTCGTGAAGGCATATATTTGGAAGATGTTGCTAAAGATAATAACAATAATATTTAGCATAAAACAATTGCATCACGTTTCAGAATGATCCCCTTACCTCTTTTCACATTGGAGGAGTTTGCTGAAATGAAATACAGAGAATATACAAGACTATACAACAATTATTGAAAATATTGCACTATGACAGCACTTTATTGTTTACTGGAAATATATTTAATTAAATCTTACATATATATGAATACATAGAATTAAGAAAATTAACCATATAATTCACATAATCTTTGATGTAATACAATTAATAAATAAATGCTTCACATCCTTGTAATATTTTAAGGTGGCATTTACGTGTTGCACATCAATATGAAAATTATAAAATAAACCTTCAATATATTCAACACAAAAATTCTGTCTCCTCAAGCAACAAAATAAGAAACATAACCATGTCGTCTTCAGCAGCCCAACTAAACTGTGAAATGAAGTATTTCAAAATATCAAATACACGTATTTAAAACAAGAGAACTGAAAATAAGGAAATCATGGTCTAAGAAAGCAGCTAGAAATATTTGCATGAATATGCCACATGTACAGTGAAGAAAAACTTTACATCAAGTTTTCCTCTTGAACAAGATGACATGTTCATACAAATAAAGTCACGTTTTTTGACAGATGACAGTTGTATCTTGATGTAGATTTTGTAGCTGGCCACAACAAATTAGAACATTTTAATCATATCCTGATAAATCCAAAATATGAATAAAATATTACCATAACATAATGATGTAACTGTATGTGACATTTTGAAAAGACAGATTTAATACATAAGGTGTATATAGAAATTTGTTGGTCCCCTTTAGGAGTGTAAAGAAGCTTCCCTCATCATATTGTAAACATTCCCTCTAGATTATGGATGCCAGTATACTGTGGGTACCTACAGAAATGAAAGAGATAAATTTTTTGTCTTAATAAACTAAATCATAGCTATCCCTAGTGGTATGCCTAAACAATGACATGGTTATCTCCCTTAGCAGTGATGTCAGCAACACACTCATATTCATTTTCTGGGGGATCAATGTGTTACTAATTTAGTGTTTTGCCTCACAACATAAAGTGTCAGTATAAAGGAATACCCAGTCTTGATTGTTCTCAGAAACAAATTCCGAAGGTGACGATGCCATTATATTACCAATACTTTATCCTTATCAGAGGGGGTGGTAGGGTAGCGTAGTGGTTAAGGCGTTCGCTCGTCACGCCGAAGACCCGGGTTCGATTCCCCACATGGGCACAATGTGTGAAGCCCATTTTCTGGTGTCCCCCGCCGTGATATTGCTGGAATATTGCTAAAAGCGGCGTAAAACTTAATTCACTCACTAATTCACTCACTCCTTATCAGAGCGTGACACAGCAGATTTAGATAAAGTGTTCATCTTATAAATAATATAAGATATCATATCATATTATACCCATTGCAGAAGTGAGTGAGTGAATTTAGTTTTATGTCACTTTCAGCAAATTCCAGCTATATAACGGCTGGGGACACTAGAAATGGGGTTCTCGTTATACGAATGTGGGGAATTGAACCTGTATTTTTAGCATGACAAGCAAACGCTTAAACCACTGCTTCCTTAGCTGAAGTATGTTGCCTTTGTGTTTTATAAATAAACCCAACTCATACTGATTGACTGCCATTGATTTGACACTGCATTTACTCCATTTGGCTCAGATAAGAACAAATTTAAGGTTTTCGATGTGTACAACCCAGAAATATTGGTATGGATTCATTTTAACTGACACTTGGTCATGACACTGCTAACTGATATACATACAGTGGAAGCTGTTTAAACCGGCACTCATCGGGACTGAAGAAATAATCCAGTTTAGACAACGTGCAGGATTGTAAAGCTGATGACAAATGTTCAAGCCACAGACGGGACTGAGATTTGTGCTGGTGTTGACACCTTCCCAGATTGGACAGATGCCGGTTTTGACAGCTTGCACAATATTTCCAGTCCCTTTGTGGGAAACATAGAAGTGCCCTGCTACTGTATATATGGTTTGGAGGACCAACAAATTGATGGATAAACATATCTCATGCCGAACGATTCCAAATTCGGAAGTAAGAAGTACTCTAAACTTTATCAGATGTACTCCTTGGAATGGTTCAATGTTTTATTATGTATACAATAAAATATCACAAATTCAGAGATATACTATGATTATTAATGAATCATCCTGAACTTTTTCATATGAATTAAGAATTACCTACATTTAGCTTCTGAAAGTTTTAAAGATATGAGTTGACATTTAGCTTTTAATACCCTAACTTTTGCTATGCATCTGAGGAATATTTTCATTACATGTGTGGAAACTGACTCTACATTTTATCATATTCATCGCATTTTGGCTGTTAACGTTTATATGAGGTAACACAGCAAAAGCACATGACAAATATTACAGCTTAAATTGACAAAATCTCATCATACATTTTCCTTACAAAAGTAATTCACTGCAGCTGAAAGGAGCATTGGATTCACTGATTCATGGGATTTTTTTGACTGATAAACGAAACCAGTTAACTTCCCTCTTTGATAGATGAAGACAGTTCTTCCGAGTGAGTGTGCATGCACTACCGATCAATCAGGCACAAGCTCATTTGTCACATTTTGAAATCCTGACTTTAATTTGTTTCAGATATTTTACATTTTGAAATTTGGAACTGCTTTGAAGAGTGTCTTTTCATTAATTTGTTGTGGCCTGGCAAAAGCATGCAGAATGCAGCACTTACCGGTGGGCTCTTCATGACAACAAGCAGGGAGGAAGTAGAGAATGAACGTATACTCAGCAAAAATTTAAAGGAACAAAGTCATTTATAAGGGTATTGCTGTCATCAAAAGTGCAGATACGTGGATCAAGAAAATATTCCATACTCAGTATTAATCAGGGAATTTAATTTAACTTTTGAACTTTTTCATTTCAGTTTTCAAAGGCCATTTTCTGCACAAAACGTGGGAGGAGAGAATGAAAGTTTCAAATACTTCAGGACAAGTTGAAGAAAGTGACAAATGTCCAAAACATCAAGCTTTCATGGACTGAAGATTGGAGGACATACTTATGTATGCCATGTAGCATCCGAAATCATTCTCCACAATCATTCAAAATAAGGTTTTTTGAGTTGGTAAACAGTATAACAATAAAACCCAGTGTCTTGAATGTAAAAGATTTTAGATTTTCTAAGCTCTCTTACTGTTAAGATAGTCATAAGTGCCATACATTAACATTTACTTATAACTATCTTAGTGCTAAGAGAGCTTTGGAAATCTGTACCTTGGTACCCAGCTTCAGTGGCATAGAGGTTTGTGATGTCATTGGATAATGATGTCACAGTGGAGAAACATTGGGTTACTATTTCAATATAGCAATATCTCTACATGGAAATAGGTTTAGGATGATCAACTATGTGTATGGTGTATTGTATGTATTATGTTGGAAAGTGCAAGTAAAATGTCCAAATCATCATCGTCATCATCAGTAGCATTTTAAATTCACCTGACACAAATAGCTTCTTTGACACTACGGACAGAATTCTGAAAGATAACTATAATCTGTAATGATGATAATATGTACAAAACTGCAGTGAATGTGATGATAAAATGATATTTAACAAAACAAATACACGTTAACCTCATTCAGTATACAGCTGTGGACCTCACCCTTCTGTATTTTACATTTACTCAATTCAATATTTTAAGAGCATGGCACAAATCAAGTAACACAGTGATTTGAGAATAGACGAAGTTTCAGATAATGACCTAGATCTCTACCCAATATCTGAAGCTTCTTGAAGAGAAAGTGAGTGAGTGAGTGAGTGAGTGAGTGAGTATGGTTTTATGTTGACATTAGCAATATTCCAGCAATATCAGGATGGAGGACACCAAAAATGTGCTTTACACATTGTACTCATGTGGGGAAATGTACCCAGACTTTCAGTATGACAAGCAGATGCTTTAGCTACTTGGCTTCCCCACCGCCCCTTGATGATACAGACAGACATAGGCACTTTCAGTATGTAGACAAGAAGGGTGTGGTTTTACATGCCCAACTTACTCCAGATACTGAGCATGTATACATTCCAATGACAGCAATAATACATGTGTTCCAATAAAGAATTTTTCTTTACAAATAATGTATTACTAGATATATATACTGATTGGACATAATCATCATCATATTCAACATACATTAAAAGACTATAGTATTTAAGATGCTACAAAATTTCTTAGAAATTTTATATCACTCATATTCTACTGACAGTGCCAGCAAGTGTTCCTTTAAACTTTCTCTGAGTATTTAATTCTGAACTTTAACATAACTTTGATTATTAGAAATAAGAAAAATAGAAACAGCACTATACGTACCAACAAGAACGGTAACCTCCATGCTGTCTATAAGATTCTCAGAACTCCGACAAATATACGTCCCTGAGTCCTCTCCTCGACTTCTGTCGATAATTAACTCACTCACTAAAGCTCGTTCCTTATAAGACCGATATTCAGTTATTCTGACATTTCGAAATTTTGTGTAGTCCACAATATCCCCGTCCTTAAACCAATCTATGCCCTCAGGGATTAAATCACCTCCTGTGGCATTACAAATCAATCGCACTTCCTCGCCTAAATCCACATATTCTTTTCCATATATTTGAATTTCTGAAACAAAGTGATACAAAATAATGAGAACTAATCCTTTAGACTTTCATCTGAAAGAAAACTAGGTTTGCAATCATGATGAAACAGTTGCTGTGAAGAATTATACAAGATGTGTTTAGGAATCATGTCAACTGAAGTTTTAAGTGCAGCATTATGCCAGAAATTTGTAACAGGATAGAAGTTATGGATTTCAACTTCTTCATTACAAAGACAGCAACATTTCAGAGCAAAACTACTTCACCACTTGATGAATGAATGAACAAGCATAAACCCCAATCCGTTGTTATGTGATGAAGGATTTCTTTGTCTGTCTGTCTGTCTGTCTGTCTGTCTGTTTGTTGTTTAACACTACAGTCAACAATATTCCACCAGTGTGATGGTGTTCAGTAAACAATCGAGTTTGGACCAGTCAATCCAGTGATTAACATCATAAGTATTGATCAATGAGTACAATCACCCGTTCCCATTAGTTTCCTTTCACAACAAGCTTGAGTTGATGAAAATGAACCTGCATGGGTCTCAACCTGATGAAATCAAATTACCAGAGACAGTGCTCTCTGCTTATGTCTTGTCTACAGTGGGATGGTGCAAAGAAGAATTGATGTTTACACTGCTTTAGCAATACTCCTGTAATATCAGAGAGGAGCACCAGAAATGGGCTTCACAAATGAATTGAACCTTGGCCGAGCTAATGCTTCAACCACTGGACTAAACCACTTGAGGCATTGTCTTGTAATAAAGGCATAAATCACCAAGTATTCAGGACACGTAATGGGAAAGTGTTTTTTTAAGCAAGCTGAACCAGACTTACTGGGACTGATAAACTGTCTCGGGCAGGTCCCCTTTTGAAATGTTTTGAGTTTGAATGTTCCTAAAATTTTAGATCCACTTAAATTGCTAGGTCTACTTGAAAACTTGAATTTTGATTGATTGACTATCCACAGAGTGTGTACCACAAACCACTGTCATAGCAAGAATAATTAGGAAATAATGATAATGATTAAATCAGATTTAATACTTTGTTATCTATAGACCATATTTATTACATAAATGTTAACGATTAAGAATGCTTACCAGGTCTATAATCTGGTGGATCTGAAAGAGAATAAAACACACTATTAGGAGAATGATTTAATTCATCAGTAAAACTGGACTATAACATAATCACATTAAAGATACTACGCTTAAATGTGAAACACAGAACATATGGGCACCGCTACTGGTTTTGCTCATTGAAACATTTAAATATTGTGCAGCAGCATGAACACAGTGACACATCCTCCTGTATTACCTGTCACCTCCTGCAACATTCTGGACAGGCTTGATAGGAACAAGTTTTGAACCTAAGATATTGCTAATAACAATTTATATTATCTGTACTCATTATCGTTGTGACTTATGTACAATCACACATGTAAACAATCACAGCATATCAAATTGCCACCAAATGTATATCTGACTAGCAATTCTAGAAACATCTGCAGCCCTTTGAACTTCTTAAGTCCATTCTTAACACACTGGTCAAAATTATGATCAAACTACATAGATAGCTTGTACAATGTATTTCAGAAAATTCAAAGTTCAAGGACAATTTCCTGAGAGATACAATATCTCCTAGTATGGAGATTGGAGGAGGTGTCTGAAGTTGAGTCAGATGACGTTCTAACCATCTAAACAGTGGCTTCTATGTTCTCTGAGTCAGCACAACTTTCAGACCACCATATCTAATTTCTGTAACTCAGTAACCAATTGAATGAAGTATTGCTAAGAGTGGATGACTCTGGCCATACCATTATATTGTTTTAGTACTCTCAGTAACTTCTGAGTAAGAAATGTGAAGAAATGGGTTTAAATTGATCTTCAGTAGTCCATGCTTGTCACAAAAGGAGGCAAACGGCCTTGAGTGGTCAGGCTACCTGACTTGGTTGATACATGTCATCATGTCCCATTTGCATAGGTTGATGCTCATGCTTTTGATCACTTGATTGTCTGATGTAGATTCGATTATTTACAGACCGCTGATCTATTGCCGGAATATTGCTGAGTGCAGCTTTAAACAACAAACAAAACCCTTCTGAGTGGTGTAAGGATCTGCAAATAAATGGGAGATCAATCAAAGCTTTCTTTGTTTTCTGTTTGTGTTTCTTTTTGCAAATCTAAAAAACTGCAGAATTAAGGTGGTAAAGAAATGAAGCTGAACTGTTTCAGGAAGCTGAGATCTGTTTGGCTAAAGACAATGGTTTCTGAGGGAGTTGTTGGCAGATCTCATCACACAGGGAGACATATTAGAGTAACAGATCTGATTTTAATGAGCCTACAGTCCACTGTAAATTTGGGAGTGTGTAGATAACAACCACTGAAACAAATCATCAACACTTTCATATCAAAATCACGAACACTTTCAAAAAGAATAAACAGTACAATGAAATTTGAAAAAACAATTTCATAATGTTTCTGTTTGTGGTTGTCCAGCATAGCTCATATAGGAATTCTTACAATGAAAGTTCTAAAATATTGTTTTGGATGGCTGGTGCCATCACTGACATTTGGTGAACCAATCTTATATTATTTACAGCTATGTACTAGTATTTCTTCACACTAAAAGGAATATGTTTCTGAGGATACGTATGACTCAGTATTTTGTTTGCACTGATGTTACCAGTATATGTACTACCTACCCACCAACAGTTTAGACTCACTTAAAGCATTCATTACATGTTATATATATATATATATACATACATAACATGTAATGAATGCTTTAAGTGAGTGCTTAAATGCTTTAAGAGATGTCAATGATCTTTGTGATCTTGTTTTACAAAACATCAGTTCTTGCATAAACAGTACCTTTAAACAGTATCAAGTATTTTGCAAAATCTAGGTTCAAACAGTTTCTGACTGAAACATGTGGCTACATTTATACAAGTTAGTCTAAAATTTTGCTGAGTAGTATTTATTCAGCTCACCTAACACTCGCAGTCGAACATGGAGTACTTGTTTCTTTTTATCTATAATTTCACAGATGTATGTCCCCTCATCCTCAGGCTGTGCTTTTGAGATGGTGAGGTTCCAGTGGGTAACGTCGTTGTCAAATTCGTGGTAGTCCACAATGATGTTGGAGTTCCTCACCCAGGTCATGTCACCGATCGTCAGGATGTGCTCTTCATGTTGGCGGTACCATGACACCTGTAAAGGCAGGAAACAGTATGAAGTCATGCATCCTAGTCTCTTTTGTGTTGGTGGAATTTCAGATATATATTCCATTATAAAAAGTAGGGGATATTTGATTTACAAGACTTATAAAAATGCCAATGATGAAGCCAAGGAGGAAACAGATGATAAGAAGTTAAGGGAATGACAATTTATTCAGTTCCTTTGGAAATGTTTCATCTGTATGAACGTACTATTTCACATATGTATTAGCATTGGCTAGAGGTATGCTTGCCAAATGGAATATACTCTAGTTTTTTTACTGGTATATGTATCGCTGGCTGAAACTGAATAATACTTGGGGGATGTGGGATGTCAACCATGAGTGAGTGAGTGAGTGTGTTTAGTTTTACACCACACTCTGCAATATGCCAGGTATATGGTGGTGGTCTGTCAATAATCAAGTCTGGACCAGAGAATCCAGTGATCAACAGCATGAGCATCAATCTGTGCAATTGGGAACACATGACATGTGTCAACCAAGTCAGTGACCACAACCACCCGATCCCATTAGTCACCAGTTAGGACAAGCATAGTCGCCTTTTCTGTCAAGCATGGGCTAAGTAGTAATTAATATCAAAGTGTAGCTATTCAGGAACTGTGTCCATATAGCATCTGGAGGCAAAGAGGCAGCCTAGTGGTTAAAGCGTTCATTCGTCACACCATTTCTGGTGTCCCCCTGCCAAAAGTGACGTAAAACCAAACTAACTCACTCCACCCATGTGGCATTGTTGACAGTTTCTCAATGCCAATTAAGCTGCATGACTAATTCCCCAGCCTGACCATTAGGTGTGATATGTTGATAACAAAAACACTGTGAGAGACTTGGTGATAGGTATGGTTTACCCAAACCTCTGCTGCAGTCCAGGTGCTGAGAACCTGACCCGCAAGACACCTGCTCCTGTCTGTTTGTCCTAAACCTGATATGCCACATGGCAATATCATGTCTCCAGGGTAAATCCCATGTTGCTGACAGACAGCAGAATTAGTAGGGAGCTAAAGAATTTCAACAAATCTAGCTAGCTATTCTTGAAACGTCTGTACCCCCTTCTAACTTCTTACGTCCATTCTTAACACATTGGCTACAATCAAAGTTAAGAATTTAAAGGGTTACAAATGTTTCAAGAACATCATCAGCAACATGATGTTACAACAGATACCTATGACCTGAAAACTAATATTGTATTTACAAACAAGCAAACTTACAGTGACCCTCAAAACCTTGTCCACAGCGAGGATAGACCAGAAAATAGGCTAAATCATGATGTAGTGAGTGAGTATTGTTTTAAGGCATTTTTAGCAATATTCCAGCAATATCATAGAAATGGGCTCCACACTTTGTTCCTATGTGTGGAATCAAACCTGTGTCTTTGGCATGACAAGTGAACACCTATAACTATTAGGCTACCCCACCGGAAACATCATGTTGCATACTCCAGTATTAATAACATGGCAAAATAAGGTTATATATTCAGGCCGTACTTCCAGAGCAAATTATATAAATAAATATTGCATATCTTATTTCAATTTTTCCTGAAATAGGGTAGCAAGATGTTTTAGTAAATAATAGCATCAGTGCCTGAGAGTAAGTAGCTGTGTGTGAGTGAGTGAGTGAGTTTAGTTTTACGCCGCTTTTAGCAATATTTCCAGCAATATCATGGCAGGGGACACCAGAAAATGGGCTTCATAAATTGTGCCCATGTGGGGAATTGAACCTGAGTCTTTGGCGTGATGAGCGAACGCTTTAACCACTAGGGTACCCCACCGCCCTCTAAGTAGCTGTGATTATCCCATGAATCTCTCACCGACAGGCTACAAAAGAAGACTAGTGAAATTACAGCAATGGTCGACTAAAATCAAGAAATATATGTGCTTGTTTTATGCAATAGACATATTTAAGCAAATTTCATGTCAAAAACTAGGCATGCAAGAGTTAATATTCTGTGTAATGACTGACCCAAAATACTGTTCAATCACCTTTATTTGAAAAAAAAAATCTTTAAGAGATATGGTATGCATCAACACTATAAGCTGTTTGATGCTGCTATCACTACAACTAGTTATGATTAATCAACCTTTTTTTCAACACATGCACACTGACCCCCAAAGATAAGGTCCAAATGATTAGGCATACATTGTTTGATGCAGGGGATGGGAAAATCTGGAATTCTTTACATGAGAGAAAAACATGACAAATTAGCCCAATTTCAATGCTGAGTTCTCATGCAAAGATTACTTCTCCCCCTTTGGAATATGATGTTCAGCTGTTGGAAGCTGGTGTAAATTTGGACTAGGATGAACGGAATGATTAAGGTAATTAAAGAGATTTGGCGCTTCTGGCTCATTCCTAATTCTTCACAGCTCACTTATATGAGGAATGATGTTAATGGGTCCTATAACCATTTCTTGGCCCATTTTCACAGAACACCGACAGCAATAAGGGAAGCTTCAATCAGTAGTAAGTGGCGGCCATATTGTTCACAGATGACTGATGATGTATAAAAACTGTTTTATTGGAGAATTTATTGAGCAAGGGTACCTGATACATATGCAACCTGTTTTTAATTGGATACGAGAAGGAAAAAAACCCAACACTTCTTGAATTATGGTAGATGTGGACCATTGGTACCAACTAGGGTGCAGCTAAGTTTGAAGCTAAATAACCACAGCAATATTTCTACCAAATATCAACATACAGATGTAAAAAGGTCACTTTTTTCTTTTGTAAGAAATATGTTTAAACTTCAAACTTCAAAGAGCAAGGTTTTAAATCATTTTCCACACAGCATTATTCAAGAAGAAAGAACTGAGAGCCAATATGCAATATGCCAAGTGTCTGCAGGCAGAATACCAAATTCATTATGACATTGTCAGAAATTAAGTTCCTGAAATTCAATTTCTCAATCGTAATTCAGAAATATCTAGAATCATGCATCAAAGCCAATATTAAAATAAATCATAAATATACCGACGTGTAGCACACAGATGACCAATAACAAAAGTACTCTTTAAGAATTGAACATTATCTCAAGAATTCAGGCCACAGTCATCAGGAACACTGCAGAATCTTCATTTCGGCTCACACACATTCCCAAATTAACTTTTCTGTCAATAAAAAGACTCAACAGATGCAATGTTTCCCCGGTTTATTTTGATGGTAAAAGAATTGTTGGACACATGTTGAGATGAGAGAATCTGTAAGAGCGAGGCAACAGACCCTGATTGGTTAATACATCGGATCAAGTCACGCATCAGTGCAAACTTAACAGATTCAGAAGGAAAAAATGTTTTCCTCAGCCCATGACGGACTTAATAGATGTTGAGAAAATACAATGAACTAGGTCAGATGGGTTTACTTCTATTTCTGCCACCTGAAGTCAAAAACAGGTGTGGTTAAAAACAATTAGTTTCATTTTCTAGGATTGTGAGTGCACATAAATAAACTGTTAAAATGTATTCATTGTAATTCCTACATTATCAGTTCTGAGTGGAATATTTGGAGTACTGTGCTTAGTACCTGAAAATATCTTCATGTTGATAGAAGCAATAAACTCCATCTAAATTGACAAGCAGACCCACAGACCAGGATGAAATCTACACCTGCTTCATTTATGGTGCTCATACTGCAAAATTTCCATGACCGCTAGGTTTCAATATGAGTTAACTAAAATAACAACTGCGAGGAAATATCAAAGTCGTGCATAAATAATATTTTAAAAAATATAATACAACAAATCAGAATAGATGATATCTAGCATTCCCATATGCCATTAAATAAACAAAAATGTCAACTATCTTTCCATTTTTATTTAAAGCAATGAACTTTTACAATACCTAACTTTCAATATGACTTATCTGAAATCATAATGACTACCAGAAAATACCTGAGCGGTACACGAATAATATTATAAAGAACTAATAACCCAGACCAGTTTGGATTACCAAAACTGATAAATATCAGTTATAATTCTCCTTAAGATAATAACAGTGAATTATAAAAATACTAATTTCTACAAGAGCTACGAGATATGAGTTAGATAGGAGTTAAATAAAATGAGAATGACTGTGAAAATATCACAGAATTGGATAAACACACACATGAAACATATACCGTGTCATATATGCATTCTTTATTTTCACATTTTAAACCACTGAAATAATAAGATCCAGTTTATAAGTATTATTTTAAACTTTGGTATCTAAAATGAGAAATGCATGAACAGGTAAGACTGGGAAAAGATACAACTTTAATTTTCAGATCCAAATTTTCTACAGTGGAAGCTGTCTAATTTGGACTCAACTGGGACAGACTTTTGTGTCCGAATTACGAGGAGTCAAGAGTTAGATCCCTTGACCAGGAGATACGCATGCGCGGTACTTTTATGATGAAAGACACAACTACCATGGTGTAACGTGTTTTCGGGGTAATAGCACAAAAGATGATCATGAACATTATTACGTATCAGTAGATTATCAAAACTGTAATTCCATTAATAAATATCACCTCATCTTTTATGAATTTATTGTTAGAATGTTCTGTCGTCCGCTCTTTTCCAATGCAACATACATTTTGTGTCTTGTCCACAAAACACGAGAGCTAGAAGAAACGTACTTGTACCATGTTTTCGTGTTACTCGCTATTTCACGGGGTAACACCCTTGCATGGAAGCGTATGTGATTCAGACTTCTCCACAGAAATAACAAAATTGCATACCATCAAAATGACACTGAGTGAGTTGTGTGCTTTGTTAATTCCTTTTGTTAAATGGTTATCGTCACACCTGATAATCCGTTTGAAGTCGGTAATCGGCTAACTACAAAGCATTTTAGGCAGTCCCGCTAGTCCGAGTTAATTAGCGATGTTTTCATAGTAAATTACCTTGAAGGGCGGAGATTTCAGTCTGAAATCCGAGTTACATGAAGTCTGAATTAGTTAGCCTATATGTAATGATAACTTAGTTAACTTCTGCCGGGACCAACAATTCGGTCTGAATTATGTAGAAATCTGAGTTACTTAGGGTCCGAGTAAGACAGTTTCCACTGTACCTTATTTATATCTAAACATGACTTTACCAAAATTATTATGAGTGAATGAAAATGGCATGGTGATACATAAATATTTATTTAATAAATCTGATAAATTAGACAATGTTTTAGGCTAGGCCTGCTGTAATCAAATTTCCTGTCCAACAACTGTACCCCAACATACTGTATACATATAACAGTTTGGAATGTCTATTTTAGAATTCAAATTTTCAAAGTTAGTATCCCCAAATTCCTATTAATGCCTACATTAAACTAAAACACACCTAGATTCTTCCACATACAAATATAGTAGGATGACTGCTCTTGAAATAAATAAACTACAATTACAGTAAAGAAGCTTGTTTGCAGACAAAGTGTGGTACTTCCTACCTATTACCACTACATGATCAGATGGAGATACTGGACTGGGGAAATATGAGTCGGTTTGGTTTTTCAGCAGTTTCAGCAATAATTCAGCAATAACACCCTGGGGGAGATCAGGATCCAAACAGTGTGCCCAAGTGGGGAATTGGACCCACGGCTTCGGCCATATGAGCGAACACCTTAACCACTAAGCTACCCCACAACCCTCAAGGAATTATGAACAAAACAGTAATAATATATAACAGCATATATTACAAATAATTTTAAAAATCTTCATTTATTATTTGATTAAACTTTTTGCAACTGTCTATACTAAATAATAATAATGATGCTAATTTTGGCACCTAGAGTCCAAAGAAATGCTATTGTCTAAAATGACATTATTACCCTGATGGCACTGTACTATCATGAAATGATAATTCATACCAAAATCCATTATTAGTTGTAACCAGTACAAGCAATACATTAGTATTCAACTATTAGGAAAATATAAATATAGACTTAGTTTCATCATGTATCAGTAATAGCTTAGACAAGACTCCTGTCAAAAGTAGTAAAACTTATCTCACAGACATTCTATTGAAAAAGGTGTAAGTTATGACCACACAATTTCCCAGATGTTCTAGAGTTAAAATTCTAGCCTGAGGTTATCAGAACTTTACTGTAAGACAAACCATTCACTAAGACAAGGGATATGTCTAGACAGTAAAGTTCTGATAACCTCAGGCTAGAATTTTAACTCTAGAACATCTGGGAAATTGTGTGGTCATAACTTACACCTTCTTCAATAGAATGTCTGTGAGATACCCTCACTTGGACCCCAGACCCATATCATAACAGTACTTTCAAAGCTGCTACTAAACACTAAGTGCGACCATGCAGGTCCGTGCATCCACTTCTTAGGCAACCATTTCAACCAGCTGGGTGGACTGTGAGCAATGTGGATGAAGTGCCTACCCCGGGGATATAAAACAGTCTGAGCTCCTGGCCACAAATTTTAGGTGTCTCCATTGGGATTTGAACCTAAACCTTTGGTATGAAGAGCCTGCACTACTACACCAGTGTGCTTAGCTTAAGTGAGAACCAGTTTCACATGTGTTGGGTACAACAACCAATTAATACAACTGCTTCAGAATCACTGAATTGAGACTGATAAGTTCCTGTCTAGCTGAATGATTACGTTATCGATGGAATGTGTATTGGTTTGTCTACAGTTATAAACTGAAAAGAAAAAATCAGGACTAGGATGAGATTACTCCAGATAATATGCCAGTAAGTAGGTAGTCCATGACTGTTTGTTTCATAAGAATCAGTTAGAGAAGTTCCAGTATTATTTATGTCTTATGGAAATGTTGTTGCATTAGAGTTGTAATGAATGTTGCGACTGTTTATGTTTGAACAAAATTTGAATTCAATTATGTTACTTCCGCAATACATAAAATATATAGGATAAGATGATCAAATCAGTTAATGTTTTTTCCCCATGAACATTAAATTTCAACAATGTCAAAAGAGAATTCCTCGACAAATGCAAGAGCTGTGCTAAAAACGTACACACTGCATGACAAAAAATGCAATTTTTGTCTTCCCAATAGTCTTTTAACATATCATACCGAGACAAAATTGTCTGGCTTTACAAGGGTGAAACAAGATGAATAAAACATACAATCCTGGATCTCTAATCAAAACAATTCCATAAACTTGAGTTCACTGAAGATCAGTTGGTCCATCCTCCTCCTAACAAGTGTCCACTAGGGCAGTCATGCGTGAAGCACTTCCCTGTCAGAGGGCAATCAGTTTGGACTCCCTGGGAGGCAGGGCTGCAACCCTTCCTTCATATTCACATCTCCACACCTTCAAACCAGCTGGTCACTGGTATCTTCTGTCAGTGGAAAGGTGGCTGCAGGAAATACTTTTTTCACCCTTCTCATTAGGCAAACAGACAAGCTACATAAAAACACGTGTCTGAAGTGCTATTCCGGCTGTGTGCCTGGCAAATTTACACACACTTTCTATTTGAAGGAGATGTAAGTAGCTATTCTTAACTCTCCAGACACTTTGAATATTAAAGTGAAAAACAACTGCCCATTCACTAATTTGCCATCAGAAGGCAAGAGGCATTGATATCACTGCACCCAACCTCTTTTATCAATCCAAATGTGTTTATGAAGATTCAGATGTACCAAGATGGTCTACTATCATATTTGGTTGTCAACAGTTTTATGGCAAACTGCGTCAAGAGTGATTTAGTGCCTTTTTGTAATTTGTTGATATATCATGATCTCCTGAAATGAGTTCTATGAATAAACTCTGATTGTTGACTTTGATTAGTTTATTGAAATAATTGTGATTGTTCTTGATGGTGGTGGTAATGAGTTTTACCAGCATCACTGTGAAGATCTGAGAGTTAAAATTGGCCTTCCTCAGACCATGTTTGTTGTAAGAGGTGACTAATAAGATCGTGGTCAGGCTCACTGAATTGGATGATTGCACGGATCATTACTTGTGATGTCAGTCATGATGACTGCGTGGTCAAGGCTCAATTATTTACAAACTGGAAAAGCTGGAGAATAGCTGAGTATTGAACAACATGGAAACATTTACCATCATATATTAAAGGCTGGTGAGAGAGAGAGAGAGAGAGAGTGAGTATGTGAGGTTGTGAGTGAGTTCAGTTGTGAGTTTGGTGCATAAGTAAGTGAGTTCAGTTGTGAGTGACTTTGGTTTGATTTTGGTTGTGAATAAGTGAGTGAGTGAGTGAGTGCATGTGTGTGTGCATGAGTGAGTGAGATACCGATTTATGCTTTTAAAAATCATCCTTTCCCATCAATATTACATAAACTAGGTGATTAAAAATCAGATGCAATAATAATATCAACCCTTGATATCCTACAAAAGAAAACATTCCAGGCTACATCTTGAAATATTGCCATAAGAACTTCAGTTTGTGTTTGAAAAAAACTTCCTCCACAACATTGATATTTTACTTACATAAAGACGGCGCCACTTTTGGTAATTTTGATTACATAAATCCCATGCGTTTTCTCCCTTGCCTCCGTCACTTCTCAACAGACTCTCCTTGGCCCCATTTGCAACAAACTGTGTTACAAATACCCCACCGAGAAGTAGCCAAAGAATGCCACATCAATTTATAACCTTATTATATTTAATCCCCTCCACAGAATCATTTTCGGAAACATCAGACGAATCAATAACCTAGCTAGAACTTGTCTATCATCCATTCAGTTTGATTCCCATAGTTGATGTAACAATCTACTGCGTTTACCTACTGTACACATGGAAAATAATTTCTAGGAAGAACCTTTACAATTATCCCCTTGGGGATTTAGTGCCAGTCTTACAATCCGTATCCAAGCTCCTGGGTACCACCATTGCAGAAACCTTTTATATGAGCTACAGAACAGGCTGAGTTTAATCCATTTTTAGAGAAGATTTTTTTACCTCTTAAAGAAGTGAAGAATTGTGCAATTGAAAATAATGGCAGAAGCTGTGCTGCACTGGTCACTTTAAAGCATTTCAAAATACAAAATGTTGTGCATGTTTCACTTGTCATTATGCTAGATTTAGAACAGGTTTAATATTTAGTAGTATAGGTAATGAGAGTTCTGGACCACTTTTCAAAAACCCCCTCTAAAAAGCCTCATTTAGTAAATGAGGCTTTGGTGGGACCATTAGCTCTTGCTGTTATTGCCCCTACTACAAAGCCACGCCATCACGTTTACCGTGACTTGGCAGGCGGTAACACTGTGCCGTACGGTACGATCAATAATTCTTCTCTTACAAACCCCCTACCCGGCCCACCCCTCAAGTAGTACAAGTTAGGTTCGTCGGCTTTCATATCCACTTTATCTATGTTGTAAGTTTTGACTGACCATATAGGATCGGTGGCTCGCTTACGGCTATCGCCCTCGTGTTCCCCCGGCTGGTATAGATACCTCACAAGGGCCCTATCTGGTATCTGTTTCTCCTTCCCACGCAATGGAGCGGCCGACTCTGCAACTATTGATTTTAGTTTGATAGCGTCTGCCGGTTTCTTACCGGTGAGACGGGTGACTTCATGGTTGATTGCCGACACCACCTTGGGTAACCTCGTGACCCATTCAGTCGATCGTTTTCCAGGGGTGGTCATCTCCCTAGCATACTGATAGCCGAACAAGCGCTCAGCCAAAGTCCTATTAAATCTCTCAACTATGGCTTGGCTGCGATGAGCTCCGGCCGTACCACGCCTGATCTTTGTATCGTGTTTAGCTAGCAGTTGTGACACGGCACCCATGAACTCCCGTCCGGGGTCAACTTGCAGCTCTGTTGGCCACGTCAGCGGGCTGCGTTTGTATATGCGTTCGAATCCTCTGGCTACCTGGGCCGAATCTTTCGTGGTCAAGGGTTCGGCTTCCTTGTAACGACTGGCTACGTCCACTACGGTTAAGGCATACTTGTACCTCTTATCGTGGGGTAGGAACAGTAGGTCTGCCTGGTGAATGTTATTAGGTATGTTAATACCGAACCTCCTTCTAGGTACGTAGCGTGGTGCAGGCAAATAGATCTGCCACAGGGCTTGTTTTTCAAGCCACGCTTTGGCTTCCTCCGGGGGTACTCGCGCTAGTTTAGCTAGCTTATCTACTGCGCTAGCTCCTTTCCAGTACCCACGCGGGCTGTAGTAAATAGACTCAAATTTTTTCATGTCCATACGCGTATGTGTTTATCCCATCAATAGCTATCCAACGTTTCGTGTCCATAGGCGATAGGGACGTCTTGTTTATAGTCAGTCCGTATATCTTGTGCCCATCACTTCTAAGTGTGTTCATTTTATGTCTAAAGGTACGGGTCTTGAACAGGGCTTCCTTGAATCTGGCGTGTTTGATGTGTTGTTTCACCACATACTTCTTAACCCCCTTAGCCTTCCGGATCTCGCTATTGTCGGCTTTCAGTATGGAGTACATCTTAGGCCTCAAACCTATATACTCGGCTATGGGCGTGCCAGCACACTCGTCCTTCATCTTACCTAGAACCTTTTTATTTACCGTATTGTGCATGGCATGGGTCTTAGGGTAGTCGCTGGTGTCGTATAAATCGATGTGTTTTTTCATGTCCTCGTACACATCCTCGGTTCGAATCTCCATCAACAGGGAATCCGTGTCAGTGTACAGCACTTCGCACCTGTCGCCGTACTGTTTCTTGAGCTCGTTATAGTAAAAGTCATACATCAGGTGTTTGGATAAATCGAGGATGCTCATCCCCACGTAAACAGGTCGGTTGAATTTTATGTGACTTTTCTTCATGTGTAGGGCAGCCAGGTCGTCTGTGAATATCTTGCTACGGTTGAATGCCGGACTGGCTATCAATTTCCTGAGCTTGTCTTCCTCACTAGATCTAACCAGCTTCACGGTCACGCGTTTCCTCAGGTTCTCCATAGTCTTACCAAACACCGAGTTGTTCATGAGCTTGTAGAGATTTTTCTCGAAATCACTGGTGGCTTTTTTTCGTAGGTCTGTGTTCATTCTGATGTAGGGCTCCATCCATGGGCTCTGGTCGAACATGAGCACCCTGTGTATTTTGGCCAGCCTCATACCCAACGACAGGTACAGCTGTAGGTTGCGATAGTGAACGATGTACTTGGTCTTATTCATTAAGTTAGGCACGAGTTTTTCAACGTCTGTCACACGCCCACCTGACAAGTTATGTTGGTACTCAGACATCCAGTCTGGGTTAACCCTCATACGTTCGGGGGCCAGGGGGTAGCTGTTGTGCGATGTGTGTAATTCCTTGGGATACTCTAAGTCAACCTCGAGGATATAACCTTTGTTCGAATCTGGTGCAATACTCATAACATCAACGTGGGGTACCCATTCGAATCCCCCTGTAGGTAGATACTGACTCATGGCCCAGCCGTACAGGTTATTTGCGTCGAGGTAGAGAATGTGATTGGTTGGTTTGTTAGGATCGTAACCTTTCACGTATTGATTATTTGCTTTAGCGTATCGTTTGGATACCATGGAAATACCACCTCGCAAGCCTTTCTCAATGAATAGGTGCATGTCGTAATCTGTGAGCAATTCCAAATTAACTCCGGTCTTTCTAAGCAAGGCGTCCCACGACAGACCTGGGCTGGTGTAATACCATGCGGGGTCGAGTTTATACTGCTTTAAACATGTCTGCCGAAACGTTTCAAACACGTCGGCTAACAGCAGTACATCTGTCCTCAAGTACAGGTCGTGATAATCACCCAGGTTCTTACAACCCAGTTTATTCCATACGTTAGTCGCGTGCGAGTAATCATCTCGTGAGACGGACGCCTCATTCAGCTTGCTATAAAAGCAGTCGATAGGAGGTAGTCTGGTCTCGGTGAACTTGACCCAACTATCCATGTACTCATAGGGGTACACACCCTTCCTCATAAGCAGGGGTCTAGTCTCGGCGTCTGTGTATCGATCTGTGATAGGGAAGGTATTGTTGGCCTTGACCAGACTGTCGAGTGACGACAGGAGGAACTGAAACGAGTCAATGAACCTAAGTCCGTTTAAGCTGAAGGAGATGTATCTCTCCATGTTGTTGGGGATGCACGATATATTACCATCGATTTTCGCGATGGCCTGCATGATCAAGTGTGAGTCGTACCCTCTCAAGTTGTGAAAGACAACGGGGATGTTTATTGTCTTAGGGTTGATTTTAAGCTTGAGGTTGCACGCGTTGTGAGCGGCGCCTCTATACTTACCAGTTATGTGACAGTGATCTCTCACCGAATCACCGTTAAGCGGTGAGTCACACACGTGACACTTAGTGCTACTAGCGTGAGCTAGCCTGTCGGCTAGGGTCATACGCATGGGAGCGATTCTATATAATGTATTCCTAATAATTTTTTCTTCCTCCTGCAAACACTTTAGAAACCTTTCAGCCGCGTCAGGGCCCCTATACACTACCGGAGCTTTCGTTTCCCCGTCACAACGGACGACGATGTATCCAAAACCGCAGGCTATATGCTCTTGTGTCTTGTGGGTGAAACTCCCACCACTAGGGGGTGTGGGGGAATCCCCACCCACAACTAAGGCTTCAAAGTCGGCGTATATAATATAAGGTACAGACATTTGGTTCTTGTGGTTACTGAATTTTAGGATATTTTCACCTTCTTTAGGCATTTCGACTCGTATGGCTGTCTGCCCCACACCTTGGCAATCATCCCGGTGGGATTCTAATAAATCAGCTCGACTGAAACCGTGTAGACATCGTACACAAAAGTGTTTTTCCCCATTGTGTTTCGACTGGTCGTGCAACAACCGGCTGAGATGTTTTATCCACGTGTAGTGATACTTTTCACCTAGTTGGATCATGAATATATTGATAACTTGGCAATCCTTCACCGTGCTGACCCTGTGTACTATTATTGTATTACCTTCGTGCCCAAAGACATTTATAGCCAGATTATTCTGTTTTTCTACTTTAGTGATCTGGGATATGGGGGTGGGTTCATCTATACCATCCCAATTAAGCCCATCATCTTGGGGATAGCTAGAAAGCCTATCTGAATGAGTGGCAGCTGGAAATAAGGCTGACCTGATAGATATCCTCAGGCAATCGTTTCCTCTATTCTTAACGTTTACTATGGCATGTTTGTTCCTATAGTAGGGGGGTAAGGCTAGGTATGACCCGCCTCTGAACGGTACGTATTTAGCTATGTCTAGATAGACGTTATCGATTTTATCTACAGCCCACCCGGACCCCATGTGCGTGTAGCGTTCTAGGTATTCTCGTATCTGCTGAAAACTATTATCGATTGATGCGTCAATGGTCTCTGTATGTGTGGCGACCTCTTGTTTGCCTCGGAAGTAAGGTTGCAAATACTCAGTGACCCCTGTGGTGCCCTCCTTATCGAGCGACATTTTCACCGTGATCTGAAACTTGATACTTCCTAGATTATTTAGTTCCTGGTTGACCTTATCAGCTATCAGAGGCTTAATATCTGTAATGTCTATGTTTCTATCAACGTGCATGCGCCAACTTCCCAAATAGTTACCTACAGCGTGCTTAGTGCGCACGAACTGTAGGTCAATAGCTCTATTCTGTCGTAATAATTCTACAAGCTGTGGTTTTCTCATACGGGAATACCCGCCTAAACCCAAATCGTGTGCCTCGGCTTTCAGTTGTTTTACAGTGGGATGTGCTACGGGGGCATGTGATAACAATGCGGTTAACCCGGCTCTCCCCAGGTGTGAATAACCCGTGTGTCCAAGCTGTTTTGCTTGAGCTTTTAATTGTTTTACCGTAGGAGGGGCTTCTAAACCTAGTAATCTCAACAATGCTGACTTCCGCATTCTAGAATACCCGATAACACCTCTCTGTTTTGCGACCCTCTTGAGCTCGCGCACAGTAGCCATAGTGTTTACACCTAAGAGAATCAATGTCTAATTGGTCGGCAGTAACTCTTAAAAAATATTTTCTGGTGGCCGGGTACAATTCTAGACATTCTGTCAAATCGTCCCACGTACCTGGTAAAATATATAGTGTGGCTGTTTCAATCCAGTACTCGCCTTGGGTATAGTATTCCTTGTATTCACTTATACTCGAAAAACGTTCTATATGGTATTGAGACGCGATATCCCGCTCCCATTCGAAGGGGTGAGTATACTTAACACCCTCTTTAATCCATACCACGTCCACTATTATCTTAAATCTGAAGCTGCCCCATAAAGCCAGTTCATATTTGAATATGTTTTCCACAGACATAGCTATACGTAGGTGTGTATAATCTCTAATTGGAGTCTATCTTGAGCAGTCGCCTACGTTCTTTTATGTAGCCTTTTTTATTCTCGTATATGAGTTGATGTCTGACTACGTTCGCTCCGTGAGCTTTACATAAACAGTAGTGTCCTTTAACCCCGATACCACACACAGAACACGTGTAGTTAGGACTTCCCATATGGAAACAACAGAACCCCTGATTCCTGCATTTCCTACCACAGGCCTCGGTCTTCCCCATAAGTATATATTCACATCGGTATGGAGCGGGTCTCATGTTTACTTATATAGGTATTTTAGTTTAATTGCTTAGCAACCAACGCAGTAGCTGCTATACCCAACACTATGAAGCCCAGTTCACGATTCATTTGTCCCTTGGATGGTGTGTAGTACTGAGCGAGTGTGGGTTTATTGAGCGCTTCCAATCGTTTACCAGTTAGTAGGTAGTATTCTTTCATTGCTTCATCGACATCGTAGAATGTTTTAATGGCATGGTTTTCACGCTTGAGTTGTTCGTTAATAAAATCGAGCCTCTGGAGGCGTTTTTTAGTGTAATCGGCCTGTGCCTTTTGTAAGTTCTCAATAGCGAGATCGTGTCGCTTCCTTTCTTCCTGTATTTCAGCCCCATCTCGTAGTTTAGAGAAGAGGAAATTACTCCCGGAAAATGCCAGGGCATTCACTAACGCCCCACCGACCATCACAGCTATCGTGGCCATCCCTATATTTATTTCATTATATTATCAGGTATTATTCCTTGTTTTACTAGGATGTCTTTTGTGGCCATCGCCATACCAAGGTTCATTATGAGCATACCCATATCCTGCAGGTTGAAATCTAGTTTGATAGTTGGTTGTTTAAGCACCATTTTAGTCAACCGAGCGTACCCTACGGCTAGACTGGCTACCACTGTGGCGTGGTATGCGTCGTTGACGAACGTTTTCCCCTCAGACATTATGTATATGATATAAAATATTAAAATTATAACATGATATGCGGGTCAATAGTGGGGCCTGCCGGCGGCGTGGGGGTTACCTCACCGGCAGGGGGTGTGGGGGTATCCCCCACGTATAACCATGTTATAACCACGGCAGCAGTTACGCCTACAGCCAACAACAGTCGGGTTGGATTAGTCACTTTATGTTGGTTACACCACCGTTTTTTACCGGCAGCTACTCTCTTAGGATTCTTCTGCCTGGTTACTGTTGGAGGTACCTCCACTGGGGTCACTTCCCTCACTGGTTCCTGTGAAGGGGGTACCTCCACCGTCACCTCGGGACTCACTGTTTCCTGTGCAGCATCCATCTATACTATTATTATTATTCTTTCTCTCAAATTGACAATGTTTTGCCGTGATAATCGCCGCCGTCACTGGAGCCAACAACATACCATATTTGTGGTACAGCCCGCAGCTGATAGAGCTCACGGCGTGTTCGATAAAAGGGTCTTTATCTAGGTCCTCCCACAGGTAAAGTCGGCGCTCTGGTGGAATGGGAAGGAAGTGTGATACAATACCGGTGTATATCTGGGTCATAGCCGATCCTATTGTCTTTGTCATTTCTGCTCCGAGCCGGGACTCGTATCTAGCGTACAGCTTATCGATTTCTTCGGCTGACATTTTGTGAATTTTATCCGGGGTGTAGTCTCCAAAGTAATGTTTGGCTTTGCCGCCAACAGCCAACGCCACCAGTTTCTCTCGCTTGTCATCAGTGGGGCCTGCGGGCGACAATTGTTCGAGTAATTCCTCACACTCCATCTTATAATATAACAAGTAAGATTTAGTTTTAACTATATAATACCCGATACAAACAAAACACAGAGAAATGAAGGTTAAGTTGCACACGACAAATACTTCAAATATCATAGCTATGCTTAGCATTTGCTTAGCTTTGCTTAGCTTTTACTTAGCTTTGCTTAGCAAACTATATATGCTACTGGTTGGTCGGTCTTTAGAACGAGCTTAGCGTGTTTAGTTTCAGCGAGCTGTTTCTTCACCCGTTCCCGTTCTAATTTACTCATCACATCGTTCTCTCTCAAACACTCCTCGAACGAATCCCTGTCCTTGCAGTGAAATAAGGCCACCCATCGCGTCTGCTCCCTGAGGTCTTTCAACACCGAGTTGAACTTCTGCGTTAGCACCCAGACGCTGTGATTTGCATGCCGGCCGGAGAAGGCCAGGTACGATAGCATGTCTCTCTTTTTTGTTATCTCGCGATTAGCGCTGCAGTCGTCCAGTATAAACAGCGTCGGTTCCCCTTTAAATTTCTCGTGAAGAGCTTTCAACCAGTCCTGCAGGCGTGTTCCAGGGTCGATTTTGTGTACGTCCGGGTCCGTCATCACCCAAGGTCGCGCGTACGTTTTATTCATGCTCAGAGTAGGGCACATGATAACGATGTTATCGAACACATCCTTGTAGTAACCCTCCAACATATCCAAGACGAAAACGGTCTTCCCACAGCCAGTCTGCCCGCACACTATGGCGCAGTGTGGGTCAGTGGGGAGGGGGAGACCCCCACACCCCCCAGAGGTTGGTAGTTTATTGTTGGGGGGTATGGGGGGGTACCCCCCACTAGTAGATGGCTTGCACGAATCTCCCATTGTCTATATTAAGTTGCGCGTCCATAATAACGTACAGATATAATTTCAACTTACCAGCGGTTTGAGCCTTCTTATTAATCTGGATGGTTATCCCTTCGCTGCCGTTATCTATACGACGCCCGCTACCGTGCAGTTTATCATCATCCGTGGATCGCATGTCCAACCATAGGGCGTACTTGGTGGTCAGGTATTCACCGATCTGCACGGAGCCGAGGTCCAGGTCCTTTGTTATGTAATCCCCAACTGGTAGCTTTTTTATCTCATCCCACTGCTGGTGTGGTCTCATACCATGACTGAACAGCTGGTTGGGCACGCCCTCGATGGTCACTTCCACCTTTTCAATCTCGGGGTTGAAAAACTTCTCGCTGTCCCTCCGGAATGGATCATAATCCTCCACGGGGACGACCAGGATACCTTTCATCGATCGCGCCGGCACGTTCAGGTTGATATTCCACACAGTGTCGCTCTTATCTCGCACGACTGATCTATGCCTCAGTACGCGATCGTACAGTATAGCCATCTTCCCAGAGTACTGACTTCGAACCTGCCTGGCCAGCTCCGGGCTAGTGACCATGTCGAACTCCAGAGAGATGTTGTCTATGGCATAACTGGCCTCATCACCGTTCGGCGTACGCACTACTTTGCTATAGTCGTTAAACGTGAGCTCGTATTCGAGCCTATCACCCAGTGCGGCCTGGTAAAACGGCGCGTGTCCCGTGAGCAACTCGAAGTCGAGCGGCACGCAGAATCGATTCCCGTATGCTAGAGCGATAGCCTTTTCACCGTCCGATAGCTTGTCTTGCTGGTCTGTCGTGAAGACGTATCCTATGCGCGCCCGGGTTGATTTGCTGATACCCTGGTACACATCATTGACTCGTTCTCTCTCGCTTTTCCAGAGATCCTTGTAGCAGTGAAACACGTCGCTGTCGTCGATGCTCAGCACCTCGTTACCGCTGATCTTGACGGTCGTTTTCTTGATGATAGCTCGACCCACGTTCCGCACTAGCTCGCGTTTGTCGTTGTCGGAGGTCAACGTGATATTAAACGCCAGTCGAACAGTGCCTGGTACAATGAGGTCATTCTCACCAAGGTTTGGAAATCTAACCAGCAGAGTTTGGTTCTGGTCTATCTTGCTGGGATTGTTGGTGATAGTCACCGACTGGCGCACGGCTCTGGCACCTAATGGCTCTCTCAATCTTCTGAAAGGATCTAATTTTCTACCGTACATTGTTATATATAAATAAAATATATTTAAATACTAATGGATGAAGACATACCTATGGATGATATGCGGGGCGCTAGTGCCCAGGCATCTGATGAGCAGGAGACCTCATTTACTAGTTCACCATTGAGCCAAGAACTCTTGGAAACAACGGTAAATGATTATTACGAAAGTTTAAGAAGAGATAAAAACTACGTTGAACCACAGGGTATATACCATAAGAATTTTTTTGTTGATACAAAGGGTGTTCTACGTCTTAAGTCTGCCCCAGGGGTTGACCTCTTTAACAAGATCACTAAAAAACCACTGGCCTTGTCAACTCTAGCCAGCCGCAATGGTGGTGCTAAATTTATCATTGAACATCTAAACATGCCTGATTACGGTGGTGCAATACCTAAGACCGTTAAAGAAGATCTGCAAGCTACCAGATCCCACCTCACCACTATAGATGAAATGACGCCAGAGCGTGCTACAGAAGCCTCGGACAGCATAGAAAAACTGTTGAGCACCTACTGGGACAAACCGTTACCGGGATTTGCCTTTCCGGTAAGGGAACTGTACGGCTTAGACGAAGCCGTGAAACGTGTGCGTGGAGAACTCGTGAACAACATGGGGAAACTGAACGAAATCGACGAGCACATCGCTAGGGAAAAAACCAAACTAAACGAAACTGAAAACGATGATATGAAGCGTCGTATCAATGAACGACTACGCGATTTAGAAGACGAGAAACGTACACGATTGGAAGCCGCTTCCTCGAATCGTGAACATCTTCGATCCCAGATCAGTCGTATTCGGGAAACAATCGATAGAATACTGAATGAGGATACAACTTTAGCCAACAAGATTCGGATATTATTCCGGGAGCAAGGGGTCACCATCGCCAGCATTCTGACTGCATTGGGTTTCATTATATCAACCTTGGTGGTGTCACTAGTGGGGGGTGCCCCTACACCCCCAAGTGCCGGCGGAGGGGGAACTCCAACAGGTGGTGGTGTTAAAGACTGGATTAAAAAACTCGGGGAAGGCCTAGCTAAACTGGCTGGTAAAGCCGCCGAAGCCCTTCCCGGCATCCTGGGTAGCATCGTCTCGTGGTTGTTGAGCGCTCTGTCTAAAACTGCCATGTGGCTCAGTCAAAACCTGTGGGCAGCCATCGTCGCCGTGGCGGGTCTGGTGTACGTAGCGGCTAAGAAATCTTTAACCAAATAAGTCCCAAAGCTACCCCACCAACCACCAGGGCCGTTTTACTATCAATATGCTGCTGATAGGTGGTGGAAACCCCCACACCCCCCGGGGGTACCTCCACATGAACTTTAGGCTCCGGTGGTGGCGCAACTATACCCGTTTCACGTGGTTGGGTGTGTGGGATATGTGGGGTGTTAATATCGGGGTTGATACCCAACTTTTGATCCTTCGTGGCTATGACTATTTCGTTGTTATAACCCACCACTTTTTTTACTCTCAGTTGCATATCACTCGGAGCCATGTACAACCCCACGCCGAACACGTAGTCGACTTTCGACCTGGCGTATTCTAACACGTTTTGGTAGCGTTCGATAGCCCGCGGGAGATCAACTGGAGAATTGATAGCATCCTCAACGTTGGAAACGAATTGTGTCTGAGCGTCGTAAGCAGTTCCCTTACCGATGATGTTGGAACGCGTCATCGACTGCGCACCCAACAGCGCCCACACGTACGTTCGAATCGAGTCGTTCAACCTGACTACCCCGGCACGAGTGAATCCTTTCGACGTGTCCAGCATGAACATTTTCCACCCGTCTGCGTTTGACTGATCCTGCTCCACTTTTTGTATTATAAAAGCAACATCACCTTTAAAGTCCATACGATCATCCCTCCATTCATTACTCGACAAAGCCAAGTCCTGCCGAAGTATACCTCGTCTCACTAAATCATCACTGGCATCTTTCACTGGTTGTGGTCCATATTTAGCAGGTTTAGGAACAAGCTCCTTTAATACATGGAAAAAATTTTCCGTACTACCAATTTTTCGTTTCATAAAGTTTGTTAGTAAATATTTATTAAATGCTTTTGCCGCGAACCCATCACTGTAAGGAACACCCAACCCGTGGTTCTGCCCCGGCAAACGCCAATCCGTCTTCGGGTTTATTTCAAATTCATTGCAAATACGTTCGTAGGCCCGTCTATCGTACGGGTTGTTTGTTGCGTCCCACGCTTTGTCCTGTGGGAGGGGGGCGCTGATCTCTTTAAGGATACGTCTGACCTGGTAGTACACGTGGAACTTGAACACAGATTGACTCAGCGGTCCACGCCGAGTGTCGGTTAATGTCACACCACACCCCGTTGTAGCGCACCACACGGCAAAGTTGAATTGATTCTGCCAGAACTGCATAGGGTTGTTGAACCAAGCGTGGACTGCCTTGACGTTAGTCACCGAAAGCTTATACTTATCAGGCATATCTATAAACTTGGCATTGAAAGACAACCCAGGAGCAACCACAATCTTCATGGTGGAGAAATCTACGTCCAGTTTAGGGTACAACACACCAGGGGAATACATTTTAAAACTATTATATAAATAAATATATATGTAATATGTACATAACACTTCCAGGAATAACTAGCGGTGAGGCCGTTCAGCTGACGCACGCGATCGATAACACGTCAGGTCAACTCGAAGTCGCACTCTGCGATATCACCTACCTACCGCAATGGACTAACATTAATATCAGCAACAATAAGCTGTTCGTCAGTGGAACTCGCAGTCAAATAACTGACGGCTACTACAGCATGTGCTCGCTAAACGACGAGGTCTTCAAACCCCTGGGAGCCGAACTCAAGATGAACGACTCAAACGGCACAGTGGTGTTAATCAACAACGGAAGAACCTCCTTGAGGCTAGGCCGACCATTAGCGAGGATACTCGGTATGTCTCCTGACGAGATAAAACCAACAACAACCGTCACAGGTACGAAGTTACCCGACCTAGTACCGTATCGAGAGCTGTACATTCATCTCGATCAGGTGAGCACAACGTATAACATTCAAGGAGGTCACCCTTCCACTATATTGAGAGCAGTGCCGGTGAAAACTGAGAAATTCAACGACGGTAGAACCGAGTCATTTTCACCACGGCAGTATAAGAGATTAACCCAGGGCAACATACCTGAGCTGACAATATCGGTGTTAGATATAAATCATAATCCTGTAAATATAGGATACCTCAGCTTAACGCTTCACGTAACATGACCAGCGCACAAGGGCCCGGAGTGAAAAAATGTGTCAATATCGGGATCTCCGACCTCGGAGACACACGCGGTTTCGACGCTCCCGGAGTAGATGGTAAATCGTATGCCTTGCAACTAAAAAACAACATTTACAAACGCGTTGAAATCCCCTCCGGTGGAACCCTAAGTGATATGATAGATACCACAGGGGCAACAGCCAACACTAAGTACGCCCTCGTCAACACCGGTGATGACAACTGGAGAATATACCCATCATTCGGAGGTAAACTGTTCGACTTAGACGATGTTGAGAGCACTACCGTCGTCAAAAACAAACCATATATGCTCGTCTTCACCGAAGATGACAAGTGGGTGTTGTTACCCGATAACAAATGGTTTCTCAATATTAGACTCGTCTCCCCTTACGTGTTCACGGATAACAAAGACAACCACCTAAACAAAGTCGTGAACAATGGAACCCTGCTCGTGGCTTACGTCCCAACTCAGAGACGTAGCATAGTCGTCAGCCCAGTCAACACTATAGCAGCCCACATGCTATCGAGTAAACCAGCCATACAAAACGTGAAATTGCAGTTGGTGTCTGAATTCGAAGGCGTGGTCAAGATACTAGAGAGTCTACCAGCAAACTCAACACTATTCATCAAAGTCTACCTAGGGGAACCATCGGCGAATGATGTCGAGATCGTGAAGGGGATCAAACTCGGGTGGGTGAAACGACACCAGTATCAAGTTTGCAACGTTTACGTGCGGGTGGGTGTCGACTCCAAGACCAGTCTGCAGGGGGTCAACGTGATCGTAGAAAACAAGATATCACTAATCAATATCTTCCTGCCTGACAACATACACTTCATGGGTATTAAGTTAACCCCTGAATTATTATCAGAAAACCAGTTGGAAATTATATCATAATAGTATAATAATGACCAGTAATCATCCCAACACTACACTTAACGACCTGGGAGATACGGAGGGATTCGATCAGCCTGGTGAGGAAGATGAATTATACATCCTGCACTTCAAAGACAACGTGTACAGACCGGTGCCGTTACCAGATTTTAAAAAACCTAAATGGTTGATCAACTTAACACTCACCTCACCTTATATCACAATAGACGAAAATAATTGGCTCACTAAGATTAGGAACAACGGTATCTGGGCCGGGGATTTCATTTCGGAGAGGGGATTAGCACTCAGACAACCTGCTGGTTACGACAAAAAAAGGTTATTATCAACTTTCTTCGAAAATAAATTAACATTTAGTAATCCTGAAATAATAACCCCCCCTTTCACACTCATCATAGAAGTCTTCTTTACGGATTCATTCGATAGAGACCACCAAATTTTACCCGGGGTGTCAATACGCTGGGATTACACACACGATTATTGTCGTATTGTTATACAACAGGATACCACGGGATATCCTATAAACCACTTAATAAGCCTCAGTGGGGTTTTTATTAGAATAGGATATTTTATTAGCCTCTCACCTATTACCCTGACTACTAATCTAGAACTTATAGGCTTCAAATACATTGATAGATTTTTAACTGAACCCCAATTAAAATATCTTTCAAAATATATATTATAGGATGGGTCTGTACCCAGTCGTAGAGGAAGTAGCGAAGACGTTGGAAACCGTAGATGGGTTCCGCTTGAGGCAGTTATGTGATGTGAAACGCCAACTAGAACAAGACCGTGACACGCGGAAAGCTCTATGTAAAAAGTACAATAGAGCTTTCAATATCGTGGACGGGGCTGACACTACCCTTATGGCAACCAGCATGGGACTAGGGGCGGCAGGCGTTGGGTTGTTAACCACCATCGTGGCTGCACCTATAGTGTTAGGTATTGAAATAACGGCTGGGGTGACAGGGTTGGTAGGGTTGGCGCTTAAGTTAGTATCACGCAGACTTAATCGTAAGGCATTGAAACACGATGAGATCAGGGTTCTGGCCGAAGCAAAGCTGAACACAGTTAGTGAGCGTATTTCCACGGCACTCTCTGACAGTAAGATATCAGAAGAGGAGTTTAGTTCAATCCTCTCTGAACTCAAAAAATATAACGGAATGAAACAAGATATTCGATCCAAGTCTCGTAAGTCTGCTATCAGCGAGGATGAGAAAAAAAAGTACATAGCACAGGGAATACAAAAAGCCCAGCAAGCCTTTATTATGAACACCAAAGAGATCGTAGGCGGTTCACGTTAAACTGTTTCATCGATATAAACATAACATAGCCGTAAGCGAGCCACCGATCCTATATGGTCAGTCAAAACTTACAACTGTACTACTTGAGGGGTGGGCCGGGTAGGGGGTTTGTAAGAGAAGAATTATTGATCGTACCGTACGGCACAGTGTTACCGCCTGCCAAGTCACGGTAAACGTGATGGCGTGGCTTTGTAGTAGGGGCAATAACAGCAAGAGCTAATGGTCCCACCAAAGCCTCATTTACTAAATGAGGCTTTTTAGAGGGGGTTTTTGAAAAGTGGTCCAGAACTCTCATTACCTATACTACTTATTTTATTGGGATGTTTCTATGTTAACTGTATGTTACACATTGGGATTTATTTACAATGGTAGGTATGAAGCAGGTTTGATAGTTTATTTTTTTTTTACATTTTATTTGTCTTCTAAATGCATCATATAGGACAGTATTACAGTTTTTGCAGAATCTACATATTTTTATCAAGACTTGTAACTGTAACATGCTTTGTGGAGTAAAGATACAGATGTGGGAACTCGCTATTTTGGTATTCAACTGAATGTGATGATGAGGCTTTAACTGCTTCTGGGAGAAAGGTCAGGCACTGAGGTATCTACGTCCAACAGGTATGTATATCATAGTTCATTCAAAACCCCTTACCAGTAAGTTTGATTGTTAAAGAAGTGAGATCCAGTGTTAAAAATCATCAAATGGTTTGGATATTTCTGGTGGTGTGGTGTGGTGTGGTGTGGTGTGGTGTGGTGTGGTGAGTGAGTGAGTGAGTGAGTGAGTGAGTGAGTGAGTGAGTGAGTGAGTGAGTGAGTGAGTACATGTTTGCATGTGTTGTTGTACATAACTGCTTATCTTAGCTTTCATGGTCTATGGATCACCCACACATGACAAGTGATCATAATTCAAGCAGCCGTTACAACCATTTAATCCCCATGTTCGTCTATCTCCATTCACACAGCACCTGAATTCTTCTAGTCCTTCAGTAGTTAAAGGTACAGCTACTAGCTGTTAGAGTTAGGTCCCTTATGTGTCCCAGAATCCTATATATGCAAGGTAAATCTCACATTTGTCTTGATCATAATTCCAGGTTTTGTTTAACATCCTGTATCACTGAATTTAGTTCCACATTACGCTGACATGCTGTGACATAAATGAAGTCCTGTGTTAAATACAAATTACTCTCCACGACACCATGAAGACCTGTGATAGATCTGGACTTCCACAAATCATGGTAAGCAACAACTGATGCAATGCTGTGTCATCTGGTGTACTGACTTGATTCATGTATTTCATCACAACTCAGCTGTGTAAAATGGTGCTCATGCTGTCACTCACAGGTTGATCAGGTCTAGACATCATTGTCATAAACCGGAATACTGCTGAGTGTGGCATTTATCAACAAAGAGCCATCTTTCCTCGCTATTCATGCGAAGCACTGTAAGGAAGTTACATCTTCACATGAATAGGCTACAAAATCAAATTTCTATCGCCTCTACACCCAGTAACCTCCTCATGCACTCAGTCCTCTTTTCAAAAGCTGTCATGCAAACACTGTAAATTACAAAACTACTTATACATTTAATATTTTATGGCGTTCATAACAACTGTTTGTGCATAGGTTGTACATCGCACATGTTCAACCTAACCCAAAACATGAACACACAATGCAAGTATCGATGTCAGTAATTGATTGAACTACTGATGTATCGACATGACTAAGGCAAATATAGGCTGAGGGCGTCATAACTATCAAACGCCTTCACAGCCTCGCTCTTTATACAGAGAAGCGTGCTTGTATGCTATTTCCTCGCCTGACACCCCATTTTATTTCAGTTATCAAGATTTCATGTAATTTCATGGGAGTCCACTATGACTTGGTATTAAAGTATTTATTTGCAATAATAATGAAAGACAAATGTAAATGTCACTGTGGTAGTAACGTGAACATTTTGGATTACACACTTTCATTAAAGAAGCTGAAATAAAATTTGGACTTACGGTTATTGGAAAAGGTAGTATTTGACTCTGAAGTGCTTTTTGTTTGAATTGTTTTATTGTATGATACATGCTTTTTGACAAGTGCTTATTAAAGCCAGTGTCTAATGATTTGGTTTACTGATTGAAGAAAGAGAAGGGATAAAATCACATTAGATCTTGGTAAATTATCTACTTGAAAGCTCAACCATTATAGTTTATGATTGATATAAACTTTATTGATTAACTTATAAGATGGATATTTTATCAGGCTGAAATTCATTTAACTTTCAAGGCCTGGGTCCAAATTTTCTGGTCAATACAAGGACTACAGAGTTTACATGACACCATGATTAGTTACTAACACTGCAAAAATGGTGTCTTTGTTCACATTCTAATATACCAAGAGTTTCATTAACTGAGAAGAATCATTGCTATGTCTTTATGTATCTTTATTGGATCATAAGGAGGAACCAAAGCTTTGAAACTTTAAGTTACCATTTATCGTCATCAATATCATGATCTTAATTTAATTTAAGTTTAATTTAAGTGAAATTCCATTAATTACCGTTTTCCCAAACCCTACTACCTACAGCATACCCTCCAGTGACTGGTAAATGGGTTGTGCCTATATTTTAAAGGTAAAAAAATCACTTCCCATTCTGCATACAGTAATTTTTGTAGGTAAAATGGGATATAGGCAGAATGTGGCGTAATCTTGACAGACAGACAGTCAGGTCTCAACATGATCTTCAATATGTTCTTTTTGCCAGCTGGAAACAAATACCATCTCAATTATTAAATTATTTATTTCTTGTTTTAAAATAGCATCCATGTGTCACAATGTCACATCCAGCAAACAACGGCTCTCTGTACAGCTTATTTAAGCACTATCATAGTCATTCATCATCCATCTAATTCCAAATGAAAGGAATAACATTTGGCCACATATTTGATATTCAGAGTAAATTTCGAACTTCACAAGAACTATAAGGACACAATTATCCCCTTCTGTATATGAATGATGCATAATTAACCTTGCTTTGTTGTAAATATATCTACCACAGAGATGTTTCATGCTGTCAAAGAGGCAAGGATGAAAGGGAGGTCTGTCAGGTTTCCTCTTCATTGCTTGTTAATTGCAGGGTGGGCCCAATTCAGTCGGGAATAGGGAAGGTGCACGATGTGAACGAGAACGACCCTCTAATTGACTTAACGACAAAAACATTAAGATTGGTTGAAATATGACCAGGTTGATTTTTGGAACTTGAAATATACCTTCATGAAATTATGATGGATCAGCTAACAGGAATTTAGGTTTGCAACTCTTCAAGGATTTAAGATGATTAAATGGTCAAAGAAACCCATGATGGATGTGGTGAAGAAATTAATATGTGGTTATAAATCAAATGGCTGGCTGTATGAAAGATGTCATTTCTCCTAACTTCAAAGCCGTGACGCTTTATGACATAATTATTTGTCTGGCTTAGCTAAATAATCACATTCATACCTCAAAAAACACATGAATGAATTTTTCTTGTCTATATTTAAAACCACTTGACAATAAAGATACTTTTCCCTTAGATTGTCAAGTAAATACTTTAGCAGCTCTACGTGCTTGATGGCATAAGATATTTCAAAGCAAAATATAAATAATTACAGGAAGTTGTAATTGACATTTTTCATTTGATTAAAAAAACAAGATTAATCTTCATACACATGTGAAACTAACTGAACTATACCAAATATATACATTTCCTATAAAGAACCTACTGTATAATGACCTAAATGATTCAGCATAGAAGTCAACAACATTAAGTTAATTCCTGTTGAGGGTACACAAACTGATAGGGAAGTTACACATAATCAAAACAGCCTTTTTAGTGAAATGTTAAACATGTGTGTCCCTGTTTTTGGTAACCAGTGTAATGAAAGCTTGCTGCACATTTAGAATGACTGTTCAGCTGTATTTCATTGTGCAGTCTGTGGTGATTACATCAAATGAGCGTTGCCGTATTCCGGTTAAGCACCAACAGGTTTTGCTATGAAATTAGAAACTAATGCTATATATTGACAACACTTCTCCATAAACCTTGATTGTTCCTTAGATGTATGTAAATTCGGGCCTGGTACAGTTGAACCATAGACACCAAGTCCATGCATATAGAGAGGCTATCAATTATGAATTGGTCTTCACGGTTTGTTATCCACTCTCAGTTTCTAAACCCAGTAATGCAATAGGTGATGTAATCATATAAGCAGGAAGCTATCTGGGATTCCAAACTAATTGCCATTGACAAATAAATTCGGGGAAATAAGACACCTGTGATTTTCTTAAAGTTGCTTTCTTTCTCAAGTATATGAGCATCTTAAAATTTCAGTAAATGCCAAATCTGTACCAATAGCTACTGGCAAACAAGGACAATTTGAGCACCGACCTGACAACTGACACATATTAGCACATATGAGTGCTGCCCCAGGTGCCTGCCATTGTGAGCATAGGGACCTTGGGTTGTCTGCAATCAAGTGCTACACTGACTACATAAGAATTTCATGAGCATAGCTTGTACAGCTTACCACAGAATGAGTTTCATTGTCATGCACTGAATGTGCACCAACGTACACTAGCTCCACCATTCACAAACCAAATTGGTTAGCCCATCATCGTACATCACCAACTTGTCATAAATGTGTTCTCTATGCCATTCCAACTAATCCTTGTTTGCCTCAAAAAGTTTGATTGCAATGCTAGCCCTGCTATTAGTGTCATAAAAATCATCTTTCCTCTAGTGAAAACTTCAGTAACATGGCTTTCTATTCGTATCATTTCAACAGAAATTTGTTTCAACAGATTAGGATGTATATTGATCTCTAAACATTAGACAAATACCCACTGTAATCACTATATAACCTCATACAAATGACATTTCAAGTAAATAAAAAAAACGATCTGGATGATATTTTACATGATAAATAAACGTATTGCACTTTATTATTTATTCAAGGAGGGCACAAAAAAGTGATATGCCATAAATTGCAATATATTTACATTCCAAAGATATAAAATTTTAATGTAAGCTACACTTTTTTTCAAAGGTTGATAACTGTCTATGTTTTACAGCCAATATTTAAATAGACTAACTCAGATATTATTTATTATGATGTTTCATCAATGGCACATTTTCTTATTTAGATTTTTATACAAAGAAAATTGACCCCCAATTTGCACTTGTATATTTGGGATGCAGTTTTCAAATATTTTGAATATATCGTAATTCATATTTTGATGGGGAAGTGCCCAGAAATGCATCCTAGTGCAACATATGTCATATTTGGGATTTCACTTTCTCAGCAAAGTACGAATTCTAGTACTTTTTGGTTCAGTCCCATCCGGGATTCGAACCCCCACCCTCAAAGTCAGGCACCTAATCGCCAGCACACAAAGTCAGCCGCCTAACCCACTCAGCCACCGCGACTTCCCATGCTTGTTGGAAGAGGAGAAAAACGGGTTTGGGTGGTCAGGCCCGCTGACTTGGTTGACACGTGTCACCATGTCCCAACTGCACAGATTGATGCTCATGCTGTTGATCACAGGATTGTCTGGTCCATATTCAATTATCAACAGACTGTCATATTGCTGAGTGTGGACTTAAACAACAAACAAACAAACCAGCCTGCTACTTGTTCTAAGTGATCAGCCACACACAGGTCAGTTAATCAATGCTGCATGAATTTGGTTTTCAGATGTTCACATACACACAGAACAACATACACAAACAGCGTTGCTTGGTGTAAACTTCCAAAGTCAACAAGTTTCTAAAGCACATCTGCATTAAGGATTATTCCCACAACTGCAAATAAGCGCTCTTTACAGGTTCTTTACAGGGTTTTTTCTTGAGTGTGAGAAAAGTCACATCCAAACAGTCTCCCGTTCATATAGCTTGTCCCAGTACGTCTATACACAGCAAAGTTTAAGTACATTATGTATACAGTAGTATGTTTCAAAGTCTAGACAGACTGATCATGTCCAAATTAGACTGATTAAATATATAAATATACCTGGGACTCAACACTTCATATAATCATTATATTGAATAGGAAGTGATAATGGAGAACCATTATCAACGGAATGTCACATCGCTGCACCTTGAGACAGTCTCGTACAGATAATGAGGGGAAGTGTTCATTGGCGTTCAGAATTAGGGAGGGTGTGGCATTGCTGTTCTCAATTACAGAAGGTGTGTCACAGGTGTTCTCATTTAGGGAAACTAAATTCATCATCTTAATTATGTACGGTGTACAGTGTATGTTATGTAGTGTGGGTGTATCACACTTCATTACGGATGGTGTACTAGGGAAGAGGTACAATTAAAGGTGTCTTTAAATAGGGATTGTGTATCACAGGTGTCCTTAATTATGGAAAGTGTATTGGAGGTGTCCTTACAAAGGGATGGTGTATCATAGCTATCCTTAATTATGGAAAGTTTATTAGAGGTGTCTTTCACTTGGGATGGTGTACAGTAGTTGTCCTTAATAACTGAAAGTATATTACAGGTGTCCTTTAACAAGGATGGTGTGTAACAGGTGTCCATAATTACTAAAAGTGTATTAGAGGTGTCCTTAAATAGGGATGGTGTGTTGTAGGTGTCCTTCATTCATGAATGTGTACCATATTTATTGTTCAGGAACACGGCATAAAAGATGCACCATGGATATTCTTAATTAAGGAAATGTATCACTGATATTCTTAATTAAGGAAGTGTATCACTGATATTCGTAATTAGGGAATGTGTATCAAAGGTGTACTACGGCAGAGTGTGCACTGCATCATTAATGAGGGAGAATGTATTAAAGCCAATTTCATAAGGATGAGAGTACAATTGTTATTGTAATAACAACAGAGACATTTCAAAGCATATTTTGGGACAAGGTACAATAGGTATTAATGATGAAGAGTATCTATTGGCAGTTTAATGAGGAAGTGTGTATTCCTGACATTTTAGTGATGGATATCATACCATTGTCATAATACAATGGAGAGTATACAATAGGAATTTATTGATTGAGAGTATACAATGGGTCTGACCACTTGATTCTGTAAGTCAGATTATATGACATGACTGATCATAAAGTGACACATCCCCCCCCCCCCCCCGGACCCACATATTTGAAAGAACATATCATCTGACAGTTACTTGATGTATTTTTAGACTAAGTTTGAATCGTTTCCATGAAAATGATGACAAAATATTAATGCCAAATATCAGTAAAAGCGAAACACACCTCTTACTTTTGAGACTTAAGTCCAAAATGTTTCCATGGAAACTGTTGGAAACAACTTGTAAATACAAACAAACAAACGCACCACAAATTCTCTTGCTATGATGTCACCAGTGCCAACCATATGCCTCAAATCAATACTAGATTTTTCCATGAGCAATGTGCTATCTTGTCGTTCAAAACAAGAATATCCTGATGATTGACAGCATGTGATGCAGAAATGAATTAATTTGTGTTGTTACAAACATATAATTCTGGAACAATTAACAAAAGTGACTTGTCCTGTTTGGAAATGAAAACAAGCAAAGAGTCATCACAGTAGCATTAACTGAGATGAACAAACGGCATGTGACAGGGCTGTTTGCACACAACAGCCTGTTGTCTGGAGAGCACAGTAACAAATGCACGCAGTCTGCCTCTGACACAAAAATGCATGAAATGCAGCAGGAGAATGCAGCAATACAACGCAGCTAGTTTGGTGAATGTACAACGTAGAATACTAGAAACTTTCTGAATGTGCTATATGACTTCATGCAAAAAAGACATCTCACAGAAGCAATCGTTGCCTCATCTGATTACATTTTCTCTTCCAGTCTGTTTTCTTGTAAGTTCAAACATCATATTCCATCATGTGAGTTATCACACATTAACATTAACCTTTTCCAAATCTGAACAGATAAGAGAACATGTATGTTGAGATTTTAAAGAGCTGCATACATGTTGGTGTGATACATGAGAACATATGCTTATAAAAAGACTTTCATTTGAAGGTTTCATGCGGTAATTCAAAACTGCAATTGCATTTTGGGGATAAATTTAACTAAAGACAATGGCATCATTAACATACATTCAATTAATTTGTTTTAAGAATATGTAAACAATTGACGAGAAGATATCAGTTGTTTATAGAGTCGAGACCAGTGACATTGTAAACAAGATCATGAGCAGTTGTTATCGGTACCAAGGGACATATTTTTGGGGCCCTGGTCTATCTTGGTGAAGAGTAATGTGGTGGCATGGGGTCCTGTGTACAGAGCTCAGGTCATGCATCAACATTGAGCTCTGACAGTCCTTGGATGGGTCTCAGCTTGACTCCTCAGAGTTTCTAGGACTGCAGTCCTGCCCCACAATGAAGCACACTGTAATTTATGTGGTCTCACCTAAGGCAAATTAAGTTTGTTCAAAATTGCTTCTGTTTGGAGACCATTATTATCATTAAGCATTATTTAATAGACAAATACATCAATCACCAGGGTATTGCTGGACAGTATGTTTAAATTATTGCTGAATTGTTCTTGTAAGTTAACTAAAGAAAAAGCTATGGGCTAAAAACCTAACTTTGCCCCTAAACCAACAAAGCGCTGCCAAACACATAATTTACATACAATAGCGATTGGGAAATTTAAAAAATTACCTTATCCACCAAAGAAAATCAGTAACCCACATGTGTCATGACAGGCTTACTATAATTATTGGGATTGGGTGGTCAGGCTTGCTGACCTTGTTGACACATATCATTGTATCCAAATTGCGTAGATTGATGCTCATACCATTGATCACTAGATTGTCGGGTACACACTTGATTACTTACACACTGCTGCCATATAGCTGGAATAATGCCAAGTGTGGCATAAAATCTAAAGTAAACTCACTCACTCCCTTAATCATATCCTGTAGATAATGTTTGATAAAAAAATGTTCATTTTTTGTCAGAAAATATTGATATTACTCAAATTGGCATATAGAAAATGAGATGAAAACTTTACTGCTATGAGTTGATGTGTTTAGGATAGGACATTTTCACATTTAGTCTTGGACACTTGGTGTCTTAGCAGACTTTCAACAATCAATTCCTACACAGCCTCCCACAATGTTTACAGCCATTTTGCCTTATACATATGTAATTTGTTTTGATAGATAACAGATGGAGTTCTCTGGCATTTACATTTAATATTTGCTAGTTACTGGCTACTAGTTATTTACCATTTCCATTGCTTCCTCTGTTTATTGCATTCCCCCTTTCTTGCATTATATGGTACATAGAGATTCCTACACAACTGTCTGTCACACACCATTTGTCTTACAATGAATTGTTTCCAAATGTCTCTAACAAAGGAAGGTGTATCAAACACACTTTCCAACAAGCCTGTGTATGACCAGTATCTTTCACACACTAAGACCACTTCACACAGACTAATGCTTAGTCTCTGAATACATATAATTTTTATAGTGACAACCCATTTAAATTAAAAAAGGAGCCCCAGTGAGATGGGAGAACCTGAGAAAATCTAGATTTGCTTGATGTACGGCTTTAGCATTTAAGAGAGGGCCAGGCAGTAGGGAAAATAATATGGTTCACGGACTGTGAGATGGACTACACTCCATAGTGCCCTTGAGTCTACATATCTTGAATATCCTCATGGTCAAAGTGCTGCACTAGTACATACAATTCATATTTTATGTCATTCAGCCTACAGGTGATACAAAGACTTAGTGTAGCCCTACCATCCAAACTTCAGTTACACAATGGATTATCAAAGCAAATGAAAGCTAGATTAGACCGTGTACATTTGTTAGCTGCCTAAAACCATTCAATTTTTGCTACCAAGACAATACTGACATTTACACAGGAACAACTAACTTCTCAGTAATGGGCACTTAAGATATTAATATGACCTTAGGTCATCACCATGGAGTAGCCAATCAGAGCTATAGAATTCTATCTCACATAAATATCTGGTACTAGTTATCTCCCATGTGTTTTTCACCCATGAGGTATGTGAGAAGACTTGGTCTAGATCTCTTGAAAAAACATGTATGATATTCTACCAGGTTTTCCATTGGGTATTGATGGCATCTTTGGCATCTATAAGATCCGAGTCATATGTACTAGTTCAGTAAATTTATATGGACATAAGAATATATGGATATAATGAAGTAGACCTGATTAACATTTTTTGGGATTATGTATTAACTCCAAACTGTCCTTGGGTCAAGAATGTCTAACTTGTTCCCTGTTTGCAAATAGGACATTGCTTATATCATTAGGCTATGAAGTGCTGTCACTTTGAACAACAACAAACATGAGTTAATGGAAGAAATAAGTGTGTGTGCTTAACTTGAGAATTCGCCACTCAGAGGCAGCCCAAAATGTACACGATAAGTACTTTTTTATCGGATGCTTGTTGACAGCACAACATACCTGCTTCGTCCCCAGGTGCTGCACTACACAGGGAAGATGTGCCGTCTGCCCCATCCTGACATTCACAGTTGTCTGATTGCGGGTCAAATACACTGAATCCTTGAGGGGAGGTCGCTTGTACATCGGTTCAATGTACTCTGGTTCCCTGTGCTCATGCTTGTGCCTGCGACGGTGGGGAACATGGTTCTTGTTGTGTTCTGGAACAAATAAAAATGATATTGATAGATAAAATTGATAGACAAAGACTTGGTTACAGTTTTACAAAGAAGGTGACTAACTTCAGTTTTGTGCCAAACTCAGCAATATTCCAGCTATATGGCTGCAGTTTGTACATGATCAAGTCCAGACAATCCAGTAATCAAAAGCATGAGCATCATTTTATCCCACTGGGAAACGATGCGATCCTGTTAGTCAACTTTTATGGCAAACATGGGGTACTGGAGACCAACTCTAACCTTCGGTATCTTTCACGTGCACTTTATATTTCAGAGTGAGTGTTATGGTTATTTATGGCTGTAATCATCAGTTTCCGGATATCAAGGCTACCTTGCCATCCCTGGGGACAGACAAACTCGAAACTTATGAACACCCAGTTGCACAACATGCCAGGAAAAACATAAAAACCCATCGTGATATTTTCATCCACTTTATCGTGTGTCAGAGCTTTCAGTCACAAAGCAATATTAGTTGCTGTGGTGTTTTAGGTCTGTGTTAAACAACGTGAGTTACGATAAAGATTGTTTTGTGGAAAAGGTCAAAGAAATAGCCTAGAAATAATGGTAAGATTTAGGGTTATTGCCTCTGCATGCCTTTCTTCTCGACCATCAAAGACCTGGTTTCTGAGATCTGTATTCATGTGTTATGAGGGTATGCACACAATGAACACTGAAGTATGGCCTTGACGTAGAATTACTGTTGCTTGTCATGGAAGGGGCTGCACAATGTGATAGTGTATGTACACTGAGGATGTATCTCCATCACTGGCAACCTTTAGACCTAACACAAATGCTTCATTATGACTTTAAATTAATCCAAGGGGAAATAATGCCTTGTCAGCTAAAATTCACTAGAGAGTTGTGTCCCTTAGGTGTGTCATTATTCTGTGATCATGAGTTCTAATTGCCGATTTACCCCGATAATGATTCTTGGTTTCTCTGCACTACCATGACCTTAGGTTTCAACGTTGGCATAAATGTTTAAAATGCACATCATCCTTGGGCTTGGTTTCCACAGTATACTGACAGTGACATGATTAAAATATTGTTCTAAACATAATTCAGAAATTAATCAGTTCAGACAATGAGCTTCAATATTCGCAAAAATTAAAATGGAACAAAATAAAATGACTGTATGTAGTTACATGTACATCTGATACATATCATTGTGATATTATATGATGATTTAATTGTACAAATGTATGAAAAAGAATTTTTAACACCTTATCTGCTAATGATTTAAAGACTTCTTACATGTACTTGAATGTACTTGAACTAATACATGTACTTGAATTATTAACCCATTTCTGGTTCTCCCCATGATATTGCTGAAATATTGCTGAAAGTGGGGTAAAACCATACTCACTCATTGAATTTTAAAAACCTCACTCACTCATCAAACTAAACAAACACTGCACTACTCACACACATACATTGCACACACACACACTGAATTTATCCAAACCACTGGAATACTTTCAACACTGGATCTCAGACTACTTATTGATCAAAATTACAGGCAAAGGGTGGCATGATGACCAGATGTCCAGTTATCAGATTTGTTTAGACCATGAAAGCTACGGTGTGTATGGCAACACATAATTACTCACACATATAAATTCACTTGCTTGTTCACTTGCCCACTCACTCACTCACTCGCTCACTTGCTCACTCACTCACTGGGTACTCACTCACTGACACAGACACAAGTCTAAATACCCATCAGAGGATGACATGTAATTTCCTATCGATGTCCATCAAACTCTTCAGTATATATCAGTATTCCCATATTGTTTGAAATAATGTGAAATGGAAGTGGAAACTAAGAGAGGCTTACACCAGTTTTCCAAATGCTGTTCTGACTGATGGCAAGAAACCTCTAAAGCAGGCCTACAGTATAAACAAATCCCACTTAAACATAAGAAGTTGCACAAAACTTAAAGAGAATTCTATTGTGAAAAATACAGCTTTGTTTGTATTCAAACTGAGCACTGTTTCACAAACATTTGTAACAGAATCTCATGGAGAACGTGAGCTTGGAGCCCAGATTGAGATGCTTCAGTGTTCTCATTAACAGCTTCAAAAAAATAATTTTCTTTTTGTCAAGAGTCATGCTTTATGAAAAATACTCCAGTTGAAAGTGATGATTGGTAACACGTGCTAAATACTTTGAAACATGGAGCTACGATTTTCTCTTGTTTCAAAGCAAAATCTCCTGATTTCTGCTATGTTGCATTTATATATACCCTAAGAAAACAAAGTCAGAGGCAGTGCATAGTTCTTGATGCATATTCCACAGTGAGGCTGAGGCAGGGAACTGAGGAGTAATGGTCTGTGGCAGAGTATACAACAGCAGGAATGTTATCAGGTCACCAGTCAGTGCTGGCTGGAAGTCTGGGAGGTTGGGGACATTTGGTGCAGTATAACAAATTATGACAAATATGTGAGTGAGTGAGTGAGTGAGTTTAGTTTTACGTCGCACTTAGCAATATTCCAGCTATATGGCGATGGTCTGTAAATAATCGAGTCTGGACCAGACAATCCAGTGATCGACAACATGAGCATCGATCTGCGCAATGGGGAACCGATGACATGTGTCAACCAAGTCAGCTAGTCTGACCACCCGATCCCGTTAGTCGCCTCTTACGACAAGCATAGTCACCTTTTAAGGCAAGCATGGGTTGCTGAAGGCCTATTCTACCCCGGGACCTTCACGGGTCGACAAATATGTGAAGTAGCATAGTTTAGAAGTTGTAATATATCACACCAGCCTATAATTCACTGTTGATAGGACCTTGGTAGGTCTTTGTAAGACTTTGATAAACTGTTGCTGAAACTTTGTTGAGATCTTAGTGAGAAACTGGTGAGAACTTGATTAGTACTCTGATAAGATCTTGATGAGATTTTTGTGTGATCTTAATAATACTCGGATAAGATTCTGGGAGAATCTCATGAGATCCTGGTGAGACTTTGGTGAGTAAGTGAGTTTGGTTTTGCCATGCTTTTAGCAATATTCCAGCAATATCATGTGGGGAACACTGGAAATGGGTTTCAGACGTTGCAGGGAATTGAACCCTGATCTTCAGTGTGACCTTCCTGGTCTTCAGGCTATCTCACAGCCACTGCCACTACCACATATGACCTCTGTCTTTTTGAGACACTGATAAGGTTTTGTAACACACTGGTGAGTCTATAGTGAAATGTTGACAAGACTTTGGTAACACAATGGTAATACTCGATATTGACACGTGATATTGACAAAACCTTGAAAGGACCTTGGTAAGTTTCTGTGTGTTTTATGATTAAAGATGATGGTTCCATGTGGTGATACAGGATACACAATGTATATGCAATCTTGGCCCATATGGTGGATTTGATAAAGTAAACACAGATGGAAGTGCATAAACTACCTGCCTCCGTAGGCAGTTTGACGACTTGAAGTGATTTAGGATATTTTAAAGTGAGACGGGCAAGGATAAAATCAAATAGATGTTATCAAGCCAGGGTGGTGGCAGATAGTTTATATATTACTGTATTAGCAAGCCTCAGTGTTTTCATCATGTCTCATTCTCATGTTCTGGCACTGGAAAATGTCCTTGTCTGTCATAACTTTTACTTTAACACTGCTAACTTTCTTGGAATATCAGTTTTAGCATATTCCTTCGAAAGGTCAGTGACTTGTCAGTTGGACACTATAAGTTAAAGACAGTAGCACAGCTATATATAGGCTACACAGATTATTTCTACTTGCTTTTCACATCAGTCAGTTGGTCAATGCACTGGGGTAACTGTCCTGTATGAAAGGGAAGTTACTTTTTCTTTTTTGCACTCAGCAATTCACAAGTTATATGGTGGAGGTCTGTAAATGATTGCGTCTGGAACGGACAATCCAGTGGTCAACATAATAAGCATTCATCTACATAGCTTGGATTTCATGACAAATCAACAACCCTGACCATCCTGTGCTGGACAATCCTGTATCACTCCATAAACCCAAATCCACTATTTATTGTTATATTTCTGTACTATACTATACTACTAGATATTATAGTGTTGATATCCAGTCGGTTCAACTGCTCAACGGTGCTTTGTTTTTCCCCTAATCATTGGATGTCCATCACAACGGCACATAGTATTTTCAATCTCAGCTCCCTGGGGATCATACAACTCTTGCAGCCTATCCTTACAAGGCTTTTCCTATCCTTACCAGGTACCCATTCACAGCTGGGTGGACTGGGACACATAGTCACAGTACTTTGTCCATGTTTACAGCACTAGAGGTTGTGACAACACAGAAAGAGTTTGCACACAAAATGACTACAAGGTTTTTCACACCCGGTCACAGGTGGGCTCGATCCCGGAACCTCCAAGCACTGCTACTAGCTACCAGCAGAGGAAGAACCTGTATTCCCTCGGTGTAATGACTAGCTCCAGGCAGATGAAGAACCTACAAGCCCTCAGTGTAATGACTAGCTCCAGGCAGAGGAAGCACCTACATGTACCCAGTGTAATGACTAGCTCCAGGCAGATGAAGAACCTACATGTTCCAAGTGTATTGACTAGCTCCAGGCAGATGAAGCACCTACATGTACCCAGTGTAATGACTAGCTCCAGGCAGATGAAGAACCTACAAGCCCTCAGTGTAATGACTAGCTCCAGGCAGATGAAGAACCTACATGTTCCCAGTGTAATGACTAGCTCCAGGCAGATGAAGAACCTACAAGCCCTCAGTGTAATGACTAGCTCCAGGCAGATGAAGAACCTACAAGCCCTCAGTGTAATGACTAGCTCCAGGCAGAGGAAGCACCTACATGTACCCAGTGTATTGACTAGCTCCAGGCAGATGAAGAACCTACATGTTCCAAGTGTATTGACTAGCTCCAGGCAGATGAAGCACCTACATGTACCCAGTGTAATGACTAGCTCCAGGCAGATGAAGAACCTACAAGCCCTCAGTGTAATGACTAGCTCCAGGCAGAGGAAGCACCTACATGTACCCAGTGTAATGACTAGCTCCAGGCAGATGAAGAACCTACAAGCCCTCAGTGTAATGACTAGCTCCAGGCAGATGAAGCACCTACATGTACCCAGTGTAATGACTAGCTCCAGGCAGATGAAGAACCTACATGTTCCAAGTGTATTGACTAGCTCCAGGCAGATGAAGCACCTACATGTACCCAGTGTAATGACTAGCTCCAGGCAGATGAAGAACCTACATGTTCCAAGTGTATTGACTAGCTCCAGGCAGATGAAGCACCTACATGTACCCAGTGTAATGACTAGCTCCAGGCAGATGAAGAACCTACAAGCCCTCAGTGTAATGACTAGCTCCAGGCAGATGAAGAACCTACAAGCCCTCAGTGTAATGACTAGCTCCAGGCAGAGGAAGCACCTACATGTACCCAGTGTAATGACTAGCTCCAGGCAGATGAAGAACCTACATGTTCCAAGTGTATTGACTAGCTCCAGGCAGATGAAGCACCTACATGTACCCAGTGTAATGACTAGCTCCAGGCAGATGAAGAACCTACAAGCCCTCAGTGTAATGACTAGCTCCAGGCAGAGGAAGCACCTACATGTACCCAGTGTAATGACTAGCTCCAGGCAGATGAAGAACCTACAAGCCCTCAGTGTAATGACTAGCTCCAGGCAGATGAAGCACCTACATGTACCCAGTGTAATGACTAGCTCCAGGCAGATGAAGAACCTACATGTTCCAAGTGTATTGACTAGCTCCAGGCAGATGAAGCACCTACATGTACCCAGTGTAATGACTAGCTCCAGGCAGAGGAAGAACCTACAAGCCCTCAGTGTAATGACTAGCTCCAGGCAGAGGAAGCACCTACATGTACCCAGTGTAATGACTAGCTCCAGGCAGATGAAGCACCTACATGTACCCAGTGTAATGACTAGCTCCAGGCAGAGGAAGCACCTACATGTACCCAGTGTAATGACTAGCTCCAGGCAGATGAAGAACCTACAAGCCCTCAGTGTAATGACTAGCTCCAGGCAGAGGAAGCACCTACATGTACCCAGTGTAATGACTAGCTCCAGGCAGATGAAGAACCTACAAGCCCTCAGTGTAATGACTAGCTCCAGGCAGAGGAAGAACCTACATGTTCCCAGTGTAATGACTAGCTCCAGGCAGGTGAAGAACCTACAAGCCCTCAGTGTAATGACTAGCACCAGGCAGATGAAGCACCCACATGTACCCAGTGTATTGACTAGCTCCAGGCAGGTGAAACACCTACATGTACCCAGTGTATTGACTAGCTCCAGGCAGATGAAGCACCTACATGTACCCAGTGTATTGACTAGCTCCAGGCAGATGAAGCACCTACATGTACCCAGTGTATTGACTAGCTCCAGGCAGGTGAAGCACCTACATGTACCCAGTGTATTGACTAGCTCCAGGCAGGTGAAGCACCCACATGTACCCAGTGTATTGACTAGCTCTAGGCAGATGAAGCACCTACATGTACCCAGTGTAATGACTAGCTCCAGGCAGATGAAGCACCTACATGTTCCAAGTGTATTGACTAGCTCCAGGCAGAGGAAGCACCTACATGTACCCAGTGTATTGACTAGCTCCAGGCAGGTGAAGCACCTACATGTACCCAGTGTAATGACTAGCTCCAAGCATAGGAAGCACCAACATGACCCCGGTGCAATCTTGTCATGGCTGAACAGACCCAGACATCTGACACAGATATTGACAAAAAAATAGTTTAAATAAACTCCCTCACCCTCTGATATACCAGTTCACTTAAAACATATATGAGCGGGAATATCAGTTACAATAACAACAAAACAAACAGGATATTGTTTAGGAAACTCACAAGTGTTATCAGCAAAAGGACAAAACATTATTCAATTTGGTAAAAATCCAATCTGAAACCTAAATAGTATCTTTGATGTGCTCACTTGAATACTTATAACATGTCGTAAAATACACAGCAACAGACACAGTCGCTGTATACAAGCAAGACTTGTGTTACTTAAAAGTGTAGCGTTTGCCATAATTCTGTAAGGTATCGTGTTTTGCATCTCTCGTCACCGTACGTTCACATTGTTTACATTCTGTGCGTAAAGCCGCTGTGTAAATGCCTCACTTGAAAGAAACTGTTGCTGCTATCTTCTCCACTTGCAACGTGACAAGCAAGTTGGCAAAGAACTGGTTACATACACTGGAAACACAAAACTGCTTCTTCTCCAAACAGTCCTTTGGAGAAATGCTAAGACACCCTGTTGGAATTGTTGGCAAACTTAAGTGTGTCACTGGTAAATGATTTATAGTAAGTGTCTCAATGTGTGATGACTGATAAGTGCTTAAAATTCTTCCCTTTCTTGCTGATATTAGATAATCTGTAAATGATGGAGACACGCATGCTTTTGTGGAAACATATGAGATTGTGCAACAATACAACACTTAGTTCTCACCAGTTGTTTAAAGTATCTAAATTGGACTATTTTTCAAAGTTAAATCACACGTTTTGAAGGTTCAGATCTTTTTCACAAGTTCCAGGAATGAGAAAAACTACAGAAATGTGATGCTACTGAGTTTAGAGGCACTAACTATTATTTAAACATTGAGGTATTTCGGCTCAACGACTCACTACACCGCATGATAATCTAAGATCACACTTTCGACTGTAGCGAAAATCTTCTTTCCAAATGATCAGTCTGCTGAAGACATAAGCGTAATTTTGCTCAATGTACCACAGTGTAGCAAGACAAGCATTACAATTATTTTACCCAGTCAGATGAGATTCCTGGTACCTCTGTCTTTGCTTGTATTGAGCAACCTCAACAGTTCACTGGGAAATGGGACTTTTTCCCAGCGTCAATTAGACAAAGCAAGTTCTTCTTTCAAGACATCGTGCATATTCGCTGCATGAGACCTGACAATCTTGACAGGAACAATGATTACCTCCCTTGTTTTGTTTTTCTCAGTGCCACATTATGCTGTGTATTTATATCCCTGTTTCCAAACCTCCAACATGAAGAGTTACACTTCCAGAAGATATAAACTGTGGAGAGATCGTACACAGAAGAGTCCTAAACTTTCATTTTTTTGGCAGCAAATCACCATCTTTTCAATCATTATTCCAGTAATGGTTTGAAAGAATATTATTTCCATCTGCTTGTAAAGAGTTTGGTTTCTGAAAGCCATAACACACAGGGAATATCTTCATTCTCTTTTAAAGTAAAGGCATTTCTTTCAATAGACAGTCTTAACCAAACATAATGTACACAGACATTTTCACAAACTATGAATTATGTTGTTTGGGAAAGCTTTTCAACACTTAGCCCATCTTCTTGAGTTATGTACGCCAGAAACGTGAGTCCTCAACGACCGAAACACACATACGCTATAAGAGCATCATTCTGTCATCACTAAACTGTATAACAAAAAGACCCCAGACACTAATTTCCAAACCCATCTGCCATAGTTGGAAAGTAATAAAGAAACAGAATTGTTGAATATTTGAATCAAATTTTATTTTAATCTAAGAAAAGTAACTACACAAAAAAGTTTAAAACTGGTAATATACCACCTGTTAAGTACCACAACATTGTACATATTCACTGACCGCCACAAGTATATGCTACATTTACACACGGTATTCAATCTATTTAACGCCAGGATGGTTATGAATATTACAGGATTGATTCAATATCACTACCTGCTTCATTTCAAAGACATGTTTTGTTACTAAGAGACCTAACATACCAGTTGATGAATGTGGTGGGTTTTACAAATACATGATAAATTGCTCACAGGTCAATAGGGGCGCTTGGGTTGATGTACCCTCAATGTTTTGTTTGTGTTCTCTGAGCAAAAAAGGGCGAGGGTAACATAAAGTAACATCAAGGGTACATCAACCAATGGGCCCAGAGGGACCAGTCAACAACATATTTATCTTACCAAACACCTCAATTTTGAACTGTGTGAAGAAAGGGTATCAGATCATACACTTCAGCCAACCTGTGTGAATCGAATGATTTCAATCTTGCATCTTGCTGTTTTCCCGCAGGTATTGTCTTAATAAAGTTGCCACGGTGTAATTCCCCTTCTTAATATTGAACGTTTTGTCAAAATTTATTTATTGGAATGTGAAGCAAATCATTTATAGCCATGGCTACATTCTGCAGATGACATAAGAAAAACGTATTTAGAGTTATCTCCCTTCCATCCATTTGCATTTGCACAACATGGGAAATTTCTGGGCAACATGCGTGGTTCAATGTTATTTGAAATAAAGAAGTACTACCATAAGTAAGTACCATATGAGTTGCCATTGCCAGCAGGGTACATTGCAATGTACCTCGCTTGTAAGTGGGATACACTGAAAATAATGTAAGAGTGCTTAGCCATTCAGAATGTGTCATTTATGAGTGAGGTAAGATAACATCTGTCTTCACCATACCTTGCACAACATGTGTTTTATTGATGAAAATGTATCTTTTTCCCTGTATCAATAAAACTTCTATGAATTTCATATTTCTATGAATTTGTCAGTATCAATATACACAACTTGTGTAATTGAAGGCTTTACTTTCCCTCTGTCCAAACTTTGGCACTTTCTGCTTGATTCTTAACCTTTAAGAACTCTGTCTGTTTAGAAAATGTCTGGACTTGATGTACAATGGCTGAGCCATAATCGATTTAGGATTCAATAAGCTGGCGGTAGACTACATCGAAGGTCCTTACATGTGCAACGCTGGCACTTGACACGCTGACACCTGTAACGATGCACCTCTCACTCCATGGTTCATAATGGTATATATTTCATTGGAGGAACTGTTGCCTTAACTGTTTATATAGACCAGGGATGCTTACATCTTTATTCACTGACCTTTCTGACATGTGGCTGTTTAGACAGAAAATTTCCAGTCCCCACTGTCAACAAATGTTCTTAAAGTGTCTCCTATCTTAGATCATTAGTTGTGTGGAGCATAGCACAGGAGAAATATAAAATAAACATTGGTCCCACAAATCTGTTGTCTAACCCGTGAACTAAGCTTGGTGGCCAAGGCTTCTGAAGACAAAAGCCTAAATATGGCTCTAAGCATCATTTCGGCAGAGTTCGGTGTTATCATGTGGAGAATTAATACATGAGCTTACTGGACCAGACACAATGTTAATAGAATTTAGACTGAAGTCGCAGACTGGAACAATGAAGCACACCATGAAGGTTTGAAACACTGGCAACCAGAGGCTGATCTTTCCTGTTTGGCATGCTCTCTGCCCAAGTGATATTCCTTGCTAATAGATGATACTATACACATGAACAGGCAATAAGCAGATTGAACAGTGGGCATAACGTGTCCATAAGTGAGTGAGTGAGTTTGGATTTACTATGCTTTTACCAATATTCCAGCAATATCATGATGGGAACACAAGAAATGGGCTTGCCAATTTCATGTTGTAACCGAATGGGGAATCAAACCTGGGCCTTCGACATGATGAGCTGATGCTTCAACCACTAGGCTACTTCAGCGCCTCCTGCTCCTCCACAAGAGCATCATGTGTCTCTTAAGATAGTCCAGACTGGGTACTCTTTTGCACTGACATTCTGTATTAAATTCTACTAAGGCAGTATTTCTGTTGGTGAACTGAAATCTCCAAGATTCATCACAAGCTCAGTAGCATATCTAAGAATGCTGACATGACTTGGAAGACCTTTGATTCAAGACATTAAAACTTTACCCCCTAATGTGCTGTAGAACAAATTTATTCCCAAACCTTTTCCCTTACATTAAACGTTTTTATTAATAACAAAAAGTGGAATCAGTGAGTACTTCTTCATAGCAGAAGTGTGGAATCAGGCAAATGGTGCTTCTATTTCTGTACAAGTGTAAATGGTCAGGATAGCCTTCTAGTGACCAGCAGTTATCATTCCTCTTTCCCAGTAATCACTACATATATTTTTCACAGAGATTATTACCTTGAAACAAAACATAACTTGTTTCTACGGATAGTCAAAACTGGATATCCTTTAACACTTACGTCATATGTTTATACACTATGACTGCCTTCTAGGTCTGCTGGAGTGGAAGGTCAGTAGTTTATTTCCCTACCAAGAGACATTTAAAGTTATTTTATCCCTTGCTCTGGCATTCGGTGGAGAAAACAAAGACAGTCAGCAAGGCGTCACTGTGTCTAACTGGGTATCAATGTTGCAGCAGTCTAAACCAGAATCACCCAGACCAGTTAAAGCAATCACACAAACATGCATGTACATCCGATATAAATGTAAAAATATGGAATGCAATGCCAAAATCCATTTCACCTCATGTCACTGAACTTTTTTATACACATGTATACATGTAAATAAAAGCGACAAACCCATCTCCATATTTATAAAACATCTTATCAACAACTGAAAAAATTCCTTTTGTTGGGTAACAGCTGGTGTTACTCTTTTATTATTGCCAGTATGACATGCATGTCTAGGAAATGGTCTTCAGTTCCATTTAGAAATTTATCCATTTCCTGCATGTTCTGACATCCTCTTCATGATGTCTTTAAGGATATCATGTGACCTCATTCCATCAATATACACCCAGCTAACACACAGCAACATTGTGGGACAGTTGTAGATTCGTAATCTCATGACACAACATTGTGGCAATTTTTGTATTATGTAATTTTATACTGTTAGGTCACAACATAGTGACAACATTGCAATTTTTTATGTTGAGGGCACATGCTTGAGGCTCCTAACAACATTTCTTATAACTTGGCACAGACCCCCACCATATAGCTGGAATATTGATGAGCACAACATAAAATTTAACTCACTCACTTATAACTTGGTGTGAAAGAGTTTTATGTGAAATATTTCACTCTGTGATTCTTTCCTTAACTATTCAGCTGCAGCTTCAGAAAACACATGGCCAAAACAACAGGAAATTGATGAATAAACATTGAAGTGAATTCTGCTGTTTCTTATATTCCGTTCACATTTGTGAAAACTATTCAACTATTAATGTCAAATAGAACGTTAAGACAACAAAAAACACATTAGTGTCAAATGACTTTACCATGTAGTGACGTAAAAATGATGTATCATAACTCTTTAGGCATACCACTAAGGGTTACTAAGCAATGACTTAGTTTTAAAATTTTATTCACTTCCATTTCTGTGTCTCTGTGGTACCCACAGGAAAATGGCAACCATTATCAAGAAGGAATGTTTAGAACATACTTGTGATATATCACAACACCAGACGATAATCATGTGACAATATAAATGGGAGTCCACAGAATAACATCATAACAGTGAAAGCATAGTGTTGCGACAAGAACTTGCTAACTGGGCACACTGGCTTCATTCAAAGGAATGTTCAGACATTTCCACATTTTCTTGCAAAACAAAGAATTGTGTTGGAACTTGGAATCACAGATGTCATTTCACCTCACACACTGTCACTGTGTGACTGGCTGAATGGTCTTCTGTCATTTTCAATGCACCCCATGTACAATCGAGGTGCATTGCAGTACACCCCGCTGCCAATAGCAACTCACATGGTACTTCATGGTAGTTACTTCTTATCTCGAATAACATTAAATGACGAACGATGCACAGAAATGACCGATCTTGTGCAAATGGAAATTGATGGAAGGGAGATTACTCTTAATCTGTTTTTCTTGTATCATCTGCAAAATCTACTGATGGCTACAAAAATATCCGACTCTCTTTTCATTAAATTTTGACAAAATGTCCAAATGTAGTCCCAGTGAATATTGAGAAGGGGAATTACATCATGGCAACTTTACTAAGACAATACCACAGGGAAAAACAGCAAGATGCAGGATTTGAATCGTTTGATTCACATAGGTTGGCTGAAGTGTACGATCTGATACCTATGCTTCAAACAGTTCAAAATTAACATAGAGGTGTTTGGTAAGATAAATACGTTGTTGACTGGTTCATCAGCGACCATGGGCTGAGGTACACCCATGACTAGTGAACAACTTAAAATATACACCTCTTATATTGATAATGTCCCTCTCATGGTAAATCCATTAACTCGGAACAAATTTTCATGTTTTCTCAGGTTTTCACCCAAAAATGTAATTACTTTTTGGTAGGTCATGGGTAGATGCACTGAATAAGAAGTATTGTTGGCTGGTTCGCTGGCAAATCAATATCTGATCTACATGTCAGAGCTGACAGGTCATCATGTTTGACCCTAATACAAATGCTTTTGGAGTTTTTTTTATCATCACTTTAGATTTGGTTTCATTTATATTTTTTATCATTTGGGTAAACAAGAAGATAAAAAGTAGGTTCTGTATACTTTGTATGAACTGACTCGATGTATCAATCCGTCTATAGATTGACTTTGGGCTCATAAAAACATCTGAATGCCATTTTTATGAGTGATATCAGGATAACATCTGACAATCTGTGTGCTTCCATACTTCCATGATTCTACTCCTGACTTCGTAACTCATCATTAATAGCCCTCTTGGTTTCATAGCGGCAATTTGTCTTCCTTGTCATTGGTACTGAGAATCACTGCTTCAGTTCATCTTGGCCAACACAAAGATGATTTCCTTCAATCTTGACAGTTGCTCAAATAAATCATAAAGGGTTTCTCTGTAGAAATGTCCTCATTGTCAACTTTCAAAAGAATATGATGTTTGATCTGTATAATTCAGTATCATGAAGATTAACTTCTACAAGTTTAATTAGGCAATGGGTTCCTATTTTGGAACATCAGCCAAACCTTGTTCTGTCGGCAGTCTATGGTTTTAGAATGTACATGAAAACCCCTCTCTCCTTACAGTAATATCAACTTAACAACCACAGTTTCGACCACTTCATGTCATCAGTGAATATCAACTCATTTGTGCTACCTAACAATGAGGGTTAATTGTGTCATCGGTCATAACCTCCTTGCAATTTTCAAAGCTAACAAAGTCCATGATTTTCAATACTGATTGACCTGTAATGACAAGCTTTGGTACAGAGCAGATCAATTGTTCATCCAGAGTATACTTCTGAGGACATCTGGATTGATTCTAATTACAAATCTAACAATCAAGGGTTAATTTGCACATCTATACTTCTGAGGACATCTGGATTGATTCTAATTACAAATCTAACAATCAAGGGTTAATTTGCACATCCTGCTCTTCTTTCTATCAATGCACAATCATTGAAATGCCAGAACACCACACATGTTATTGCACCAGGACAAGTATACTCATTTGAAAAACCTCCCATTTTCCACAAACTGCAATACTTGATATTCCATGGAATACATTTCTGTATATTTGTTATCAAATTCAGACAGGCTATACAATAACATTTTCTCTCTGTGTGTAATTCTTACACCAATTAATGATCATCCTGCCCACAACACATTAGTCACCACCATCATGCTATTCCAGTAATATCATGGCAGGGTGACACTAGAATTTCCCTGCACGCATTTTACCCATGTTGGGAATCGAACCTGTTCCTTCAGTGTGACAAGCAAAAGCTTTAACCACTAGGCTAAAACCCTCCACATCCCCCAACCTTTCCCTTCATGCAATGACTACCATTGCCTCATTTGACCATCAAGCCAATCAACCCATCATGACTGAAACTCACTGATTGCAACATGGAAGAACGAGAGGGCACTAATCATGGTTTGGCTTCAGAGAGAGGAAATAGAGAAGTAGAGATGGCAGGTAGGGCTTATCAGGCAGAGGAGGAATGAGTGAGTAGGAAGATGGTAAACTCTTTGCTCTATGTTCTTCTGGCTGCGGAAAAAACATGAGTTGTGTTCTGAAGACTGGAGCAAATGAGGCAGGAAAAAGGCGTGTTTCAGCCTGACGAGATTGATGGGTATATTACACTCATGGGATGTACCGACGACTGGCAGAAGCAACTTACAGCCCTGGAGCAAGATGTCAGATGTGTGGATGTCGGAAAGTCAAATATTTAACAGGCATTACAATTCATAGAGGTTAGGAACTATGGAGAATGTGTATTCTTGGTGGTCTTTTAGCCAAGGATAATGTTCGTTTGGCAAAAAAATCCAGAATGAACTTTTGACCTAAGTGTTTTAGGAGAATTATTGTATAGGGTATTGACTACTGGGTGGGTGAGTTGGGGTATTGGATGAGTTTGGCCTGGAGTGAGTGAAAGAGTGAGTGAGCACACAAATAATGAGTGAGTAGATGAGTAAATAGAGGAGTGAGATAAGTGAGTCAGTGGGTGAGTGAGCAGGTGAAGTTATTAGGTGAGTGAGTGGGTGAATAGGTGAGTTATTAGGTGAGTGAGTAGGTAAATGGGTAAGTTATTGGGTGTGTGAATGGTGCATGGGTGAGTTATAAGGCAAGTGAATGGGTGAGTTATTACATTAGCAGGTGAATGGTGAGTTGTTAGGTGAGTGAATGGGTGAGTTACTAGGTGAGTGAGCAGGTGAATGGTTAAGTTATTGGGTAGGTGGGTGGTGAATGGGTGAGTTATTAGACAAATGAATGAGTGAGTTATTAAGTGAGTAAGAAGGTGAATGGGTGAGTTCTTAGGTGGCCAAGTGAGTGAATGGGTTGAGGAATGGGTGAGTGAGTGAGTGAGTGAGTGAGTGAGTAGGCAAGCGGGTGGGTTGGTGAGTGACCTGGCATCATGCTTTAGCTAACATAACCTCATACAAGTCACAAGCAAATGTGTCACCAGGTGTGTGAAGAATGTTCTCCTGGATATGGCAGAATAAACATCCACCACTGGTATCTGGGTATCAGTATCTGTACTCTTTTGTTGCAAGAATAGTTTGATTGAGATAAAAAAGTCAGTCTCACCTAACCTCACCTCCCCTCATCTCAGTCATCTACTCTGACCACATCCATCAGGACTCTTACAGTCCAGTGATACTCAGCAGTCTTTGGATCAACCTCATCCTGAACATCCCGAGTACCACACATACAGTGAACCACATCAGTCTCACCTAACCTCACCTCCCCTCATCTCAGTCATCTACTCTGACCACATCCATCAGGACTCTTACAGTCCAGTGATACTCAGCGGTCTTTGGATCAACCTCATCCTGAACATCCCGAGTACCACACATACAGTGAACCACATCAGGTAAATGAAGCCAAACTAGTCTTCAAGCCATTCATCTAATTTGACATATATAAACTTGAAATAGTACGAATATAAAAAGATGTTCATAAAAACATCTGATGTCCTTCAAAAAACAAAACAAGATGGTCTCTCCTCATTTGAGAACATGTGGAGGGCACATAGGATGGGCAAGCTAGTTTGTGATAACCATGAACACTCCTAAAGGGAAAAGTGGATTTTAAATTCCTTGGTGGTATAAAGAGTAAGCCTGACTTAATCCATCCAACCCATTATTTTAATCTGATAAGAAAATACCTCCTCTAGGCCAACATGGCTTGTGACAGCAGAGAAAAAAAAATCAAAGGAAACTGGAGAAAGACATCTAATTCCATCATACTGTTAGTGGTTATGGAAGTGTGCAGAGGATGTGACTGAGTTAGCGTTTAACATTTCATTTCCAGATTGCACAGCACAGATATCGATATAGGTACTGTTAAATAACGTACGATTTCCTGAAACGTTTACATCTTCCACTGTTGAGCTCATACCAGGGTTCAAATCAGTGATTGCAAGAGGTGGTTAGGTTGTGGAAGGTGAAGCACATATTTGGCAAATTATTTGAAATCCATTGATTTTATGTGATCACACAGGAAAAGATAAACTCAACAAGCATGATTAAAACCTGCTGGGAGCAGCATCCCTGATTAAATTCTGATACAATTACACCCAAATCAGACTCACGAGGGGATTGCAATTCTGATCTAAGAGGATCAAGTTTCATACAGTCTAGTAAACAAAAAAATTAACTTGTTACTAAAATATCGCCTCCTTTGGGCCCCAAGTCATAAATTCATGCCTAATTAAGTATAATTTACAGTGCATATTCTGGAGTTACCTGCATGCTTAACTGTTCAGTGAGTGAGTATGGTTCTATATGCTGCTTTTATGATATTGCCATAGTATCACAGCAGGGAAGATGAGAATAATGTTTTTAAAATGGTTTCTATCATTGTACCCATGGGAACTGAGTCTGGGTCTGTGGTGTCATGTGTGGTGACTTCAACTTACTCCACTTCGGGATGAACTTCGTCATGATTTGAGACAAGGCACAACACATGACCTAAGAAACACAACATTCATGCAGTAGACATTTACGGGACATTTCTAGTTTTAATGCATTATTGATAATACAATGTCCTGTGCAGATTGCTATTTTGACTTGGAGCACATTTTATCATGTTTTCTTAGGTGAATAATTGACTTGCTTTAGCATGTGTTTGTGATCCATGTCCTCAGTGAGGTAGAATACAGTCACCTACCTTTCTTGTGAAAACCAGAACTCATCATATTAGAAAAGGAACTTACAATGTACTCTGCTAGTAGTAGAGATTTGGAGAAAGAGTTTGTTTTCTCATCTAGTTATACAAAGTAAAACATGATTCCATTTCTTTTAAATGACCTGGTGTTGGAATGAGAAAAGACTTCTACCACATCACACTGAAACCTATACTGTCCTGTCTTGATGAATGTAAATGTTGTCAGTACCATGTGTTGATGCTAAATTGCATCACATGTAACATTTGTAAATGAAATACAGAGCCACTTACATGGAAAAAAACATACTGAAATTTTTGTTTGTGTGTTTCATACTTAATTTTAACAAAAAAAAAATTAATCATTTTAAACTCAAATAACTTTAAAATATTATCTAATTTGAATATGAATTAAACTGGAATGTTTAACATTTCCGGTTCAAATATAGAGACATCTTTGCAGTTTCACTTCTGTTTTATCTTGTTGGTCATTAAGACATCATTTTCCATTGACACAAATGAAATCTATTTAATATAAGGAAATGAGTCTCTGACAAAGAGGCATACCAAAAGATACCACAAACTTGTACAAAGCAACAGGAAAAGGAATGCAAGTCCTAAACATATTCTCTGAACATTTTGATATTCTTCCAGACAGTATGTCAGCCTACCCCATGCTGTAAATAATATAGGAACACATCTCTGCCCGGCATCCACATAATCTTCATAAAGACTGGCAAAACATGCATAATGTCTGTTGCATGTCTGGTGAGAACACGGACAACCACAAACCAAAATGCTTCTCCTTTCCCACTGTGTCACCCTGTGCCACATTCACCATCTATTTCCTGATCAATCCCATGATGAATATAGCCTCTAATCACAAATAATTGAGCACCTGCTGGTCTTCGACAATCTTTCTTCAGATTATCCCTCAAAACGCTGATGCGGTTCCTTGTAACGTGTTGCACAGGAAAAACGAGCTGCAAAACCTGATTGGACTCCGTTCTTTTGTTGCAAGTGACATCTGCAATCTGTATAGCATTGCCTTACTAAGTGTTGCCACAATGATCAAAAGACTAGAATGGTTACTGCTTTTATTGTTCAAAGGTACAAGGCTTTTGACCTTTGCGGTCCGATCAAGAATAGACACGAGTTGAATACTTTAAGATGTGCAAGGTCTGCAGGCTAGTGTTGGAAGATTGAATGTTCCAATCTTCAATAATGGAATGGAATAATAGATGGATATATTGTATGAGCTTTTTTCAGCATTTCTGTGAATCTTGGAAACTTCATAAGTTCTTTGTCTATGATTCTGTTAAGTCTAAATTATTCAGATGATCCTTTTTTCAAGCACACTCATTACTTATACAGTCTTGTGTCTTTGCAGTGCACAGTCATACTGAAAATGAATTTGGTTGTACTCCAAGTGAAGGAATATTCTCTGAAATCATATGGAAGATGTTGTCTAGAAAGATGCCATAAATTAGGATTAGGATAGGATATTTATATAGTGTGCATGCCCATGGAACTAGTACATGCTCAAGGGGCTAGTAATTTTGTTCCCCTTGATCAATGGATGTCAGTCTCAACAGCACATCATATGATCAATCTCAACTCCCTGGGAATCATACAATGCAGGGTGATCTTACTGTTCCTCTATCACCCAGATGTTCTGTGATGACCAGGATAGCTATGGTCAGCCAATATGCCATATCAGGCTTAGGTTTTTTGACATATATAAATATTCAAGAATTGAACTGGTCATCAGTTCTTTCAGAATCACCTGGTGCTGGAACTAATTACATTTCTTTCTTTGAAGTTACCACTTTCTATATTCATCATGGCTTATTAACTGTTCATGAACTGACAGGAATTCAATCATTAACCTACTTCACACAGAGAGCTTCACTTTAAACCATCAAAGATAAAGAGTAGGTACAATGTAATGCCTCACTATTTGAAAAAAGAGCAACAGATATTGAAACTGAAGAACAAGAATTCTGTAGCATAAAGCAACATTTGTTCAATATTGTCATCACACCTTGTACTGTTCAACACAGTACTGACAATACCATCATCACACCTTGTACTTTTCAACACAGCACTGACAATGCTGTCATCACACCTTGTACTGTTCAGCACAGAACTGACAAGACACATCTTGTACTGTTCAACACAGCACTGACAAAATAGTCATCACATCTTGTACTGTTCAAGACATTACTGACAAAATTATCGCATCTTGTACTGTACAACACAGTCCTGACAACACTGTCATTGCATCTTGTACTGTTCAACACAGTACTGACAAAATTGCATCATCATCGCAATTTGTACTGTTCAGCATACCACTGACAGTAGTGTCAGCGCATACAGCAACTTCTGAAAAGGAATGAGTTATCATAGTTTTTTCTTCACAAAATCTAACAATGCAAAAAGCAAAACAGTTTGCCTTCTAATATTGGATATAATTAATCCAAAACTATCAAAACCCATTAGTTTTGAAACAACCCCCATAACCTAGTGGATTATGCACCTGCCCAGAGTTGAAGAATGATTGTTGATTTCCAGCTACCTTATTTAAAAAGTTGTTAAAAGATGGTACTTGTTGTTTCCTTGCCTGACACATGGTATTGGTGATAAAACAAGGACTGGTTGGTTTGGCATCAGGTATTTGTTTAAGAGGAGTAACTTATTGAAGGGAAACTGCTGCAGCATGGTGTCTCAGCAAACCAGTTCTATGTAGACAACAGCTGTCCTGACATGTACAAGCTGCCTCTCACATGCTCAAACAGCTTCCTGGTCGACTGGTAGCCTAGTGGTTAAAGCATTGGCTGCCTCATAAGTCTGGGGACACAGGTTAGATTCAATGAGTCATGTTCAGTTTTGCTTAGTGAGTGAGTGAGCGAGTATGCTGCTTATGCTACTTTTAGCAATATTCCAGTAATATCACAGTCAGGGACACCAACAATGTGCCTCACACTTGTACCCATATAAGGAATAAAACTCACATCTTCAGTGTGATGAGTAGATGGTTCAGCCACTAGGCTACCCCACTGCTCCACTTTTGTTTAGTATGCCTTCTTGGTATAAATTATTAATGGCACATTTTTTCAAAATTGGATGATTTTGATCATCTTGTTAAAATATAAATGTCAGCTATACAATGAGACATATTTATCAAACTAAGAGAGAATTTTTTTTAGTACTTTTAGACTTGTTAACTAAGATGTTACAGATATATTCTAAACAACCATTTACTAAAAGGGTTTATGCTGTATAAAATCAATACCACATTATACACATAACAGACACAGACACACAGAACCAGTGTAACAACTCACACATCACTAAACATTTCTAGTGAGTGAGTGAGTGAGTGAGTGAGTGAGTGAGTGAGTTTAGTTTTAGTTTTACGCCGCACTCAGCAATATTTCAGCTATATGGCGGCGGTCTGTAAATAATTGAGTCTGGACCAGACAATCCAGTGATCAACAACATGAGCATCGATCTGCATAATTGGGAACCAATGACATGTGTCAACCAAGTCAGCGAGCCTGACCACCCGATCCCATTAGTCGCCTCTTACGACAAGCGGAGTCACCTTTTATGGCAAGCATGGGTTGCTGAAGGCCTATTCTACCCTGGGACCGTCACGGGTCTTCTAGTCAGCATTTCCAACTCATTCTTCGCTGATTCAACAACACTTTCTTGTCAAGCTATTGAATCACGTGAAGAGTGAATAGCTTGATTTAGAATATATTCATATTAGCATCTAGTTTTTACATGAATGCCAACACTGATCTCAATTTCAGTTACCTTGAATATATTTTTGCCCAAACTTAAAAAATTCATAAAGTTAATATGAGGTTTTATTGCAATTTTATGAAATACATGTTGAGATTAAAGTTAAAAACTAAATGTCAAAGAATCACTGCAACTACATTTGACATTTTTTCCCCCAGTTAACATTTCATTATCGAAAACCAATTACCATAAATACAGTATTTTGAATCAATTGCTGTATGTATTACAAGTAATATACAATATTTGTGGCAGATAATCGGGATCACATTACAACCAATTAACTTTAGATGTGTGTATGCAAGAAATACAGAAATAAGTTCATGTTCAACAAACACTGCAAACTAAATTGTCCTTAAAATGCTGATGACATCATTAAACTCCAATGAGATTCCAGAAAATATTCCATCCATCCTAGCTAACACTGAGGTCCACATTTTGCCACCCAAACTGCTGTACTGTAATTGAGTCTTATCCCTCCAGCTTAAATGAAACATTATTTTCTGGATATCTAGTCTTGATTATTCAAATACCGATAAAAATATCCTTGATGGGATGCTGAAATTGTTAGTCTTGACGAACAGATGTTGAATATTCAATATAGGTCTTACTTAATCATGCCAGTTACACCAGTTGGACATGCTTAGTCAACATTGTATGTAAATGTAGCTCTTCACTGCATTGAGGCTGTGAGTGGGTTTGTGCAGACAGGAATGCCAATTGTTGGTTTTTTTCCACAGAATTCATTTTCTACATCTCTGGGGGATCCAGTGATACTGGTGTAAACAGGTGATTTAAATAATGACCATTCTGCAAATATATGGGCAATGTAATTGCTACTCCTGTGTAAAGATTTAGTTTAGGGAGTGATTTCTGGGACACACTGAGTGATAACCTTGACCTTCAGTCAGGTTGAACTTGTGGGCTGTATTAACCCTCTTCTTAAACACCTGTTGTCAATCATCACTGTAATTTTACAATGATTTATGATCATTAAGTTTTTGAAATATGCTGTTAATGTTCTGTTTGAAGTGTTTTTGTAGGCTGTTGGATAAATTGTGAAGTTCATTGCCCTTCAGTGATGGTATACTAGATCTAAGAGAGTGACGGGTGGTTGGCTGAATGAGTGTTTGAGTGAGTGGTTGAATGAGTGAACAAGTGAGAGAGTCAGTGAATGAACAAGCGAGTGAGTAAGCAAATGAATGAGTAACCACGTATCGCTTCCATAGTGTCATGATTGTCAGTGGACAATGAGAATAAGTGAACACATGATCAAAAGAGAGTGCAAGCACCCGAGTTACCAGGTATCTCATCCATTGTGTCATGATGCATGTCACTAGGCAATGATAGTGTGAATGAGTCAGGGAGTGGGTTGGCATATGTGTAAGCAAAAGTGTGAGTGGTGTGAGTCATGTGAGTGGAATGTGTGAGTGATTGATCGGTCAAATGAATGAGTTTGTGAGCTTGAGAGAGTGAGCATGTAGAAATGAAATTGTACGCACAAAAGTTGATAAATAACCACATCATAATCACCATCACCCTAAGTCATCACTGTGATTTCCAAACAAGAAGATTCAGTCATCAATATTCCCCGCAATGGTAAATTACTCCTCATGAATGTGTCTCCTAGTTTTGATTGTGCTAGATGTTTTGGCAAAGTAGAAAGAGACTATTGAAAATATCTTATTCAGAATTCCAAAACTACCAAAAGCCACCAGTACAACATCAGACCATTCTATGTGCAAGTTTGGTGAAGAAATACTGATACGTTTTACAGTTCTGCTTCAGATAAGACCACTTCCACCAAATTTAGTCAAAGTCGAACTTGTTGCCATGGAAACGCAGATATACATTTTATCCAGAATTCCAAAACAACAAAGAGGCACCAGTGCACCAGCAGATCTATGTGCCAAGATTGGTGAAGAAATAGTGAGCAGTTTTAAAGTTGACCTCAGGAAAAAGAGCTCTACCAGCAATTTCAGTCGAAGTCACACTTGTTGCCATGGAAACGCAAAAAAACATTTTATTCAGAATTCTAAAACTACCAAAAGGCACAAGTACACCACTAGACCAATCTATGTGTCAAGTTTGGTGAAGAAATAGTGGTTTTAGAGTTCTGCTCCGGAAAAAAACACTACCAGCAACTTCAGTCGTAGCCACACTTGTTGCCATGGAAACACTCAAAATATGTTATTCAGGATTCCAAAACTATCAAAAGGCAACAGTACACCACTAGACCAATCTATGGGACAAGTTAAGTGAAGAAATAGAGAAGGGTTTTAGAGTTCTACTTTGGAAAAGAGCATTACCACCAATTTCTAAGTCACATTTGTTGCCATGGAAACACCAAAAGTATCTTATTAAGAACACCCAAACTACCAAAAGGTATGAATACACCACCAGATCTATCTTTGTGCCAAAATTTGTGAAGAAATATTGAATAGTTTTAAAGTTATGCTCTACAAAAGATAAATGTGCACGGACAGGGTGCATTTCAATACACCCCACAAAACACGTTGTGGGCATAATTACTGAAAGACATGACATATCTATAACTCTAGCTATGGTAATGAAATACCTGCAAGACAGTGAGTGACTCACTTAACTGGCGATTCAGTCAGTGAGTCAGCTAGTGAGTCAGTCAACATGGGGCCATACACAGACTAACAAAGATGTCACGTCATGATCACTGTCAACCCAAGTCAAACAAACGGTCTGTGACATTGCTCCAAGTGAGGCTATGAAATCATTACAAGTGAGTTAGACAATTAACTATGGTGTAATCCCCAGGTATTGATCCCTAATGCATACAGTAAACCAGGCAAGATCCATGGCATCATTGACTGACTACATTCCACATCCTGGGGCTACATCCCACCTTCAGGGTATGAATCTACACTAATGCTGCCAGGCCTTGAAGAACTGGTTCCCTTTACTATGTATTCCATTCAGACTGTATACCATACATATTTGTATACCCTTACCATGGGCATCTGGTTTAGAGTTGGTCTTCAGCAACTCATTTTTGTCATAACAGGTGACTAACAGGATCGGGTTTGGTGGTACAGACTCACTGACTTGGTTGACATGTCATTATATCTTAACTACTATATTCAAGCTAGTGTTGATCAGTAGATTGTATGGTCCAGACTGATTTACAGGCTACCACCACATATAGGTGGCACATTCAGGCACTATACAAGTTAATTATTCTATTCTGTATACCGCTGAGTGTGGTGCTTAACAAAACAAACGTACAAATATGTCTACCAAACACTTTGTAACAAAAATTCTTATTTCTGGTTCATCAATTATTAAACTGATCATCATAGATATAAAACAATTTTGATTTCTGTTGGCCTTGATGGTTTTTATCCATCTAGAAATCTTGAAATGTAAAGAATAACTTTAACACAATGACAGTTGGAAGTCAGATATTATCAGAATGAATCAGCTTTGTCTGGAATAGGCCTGACATTATATTTCAATCACCCTTAACATGAAATTATTGCCACAACTGTAAACCCAACAATTAAACATACAAATCTGAAATAGTTGTAAATGTTAGCATGTTCTTTAATCCTCCTCCTGTAAAAGCTGTGTACATTACTCAAAAGAAGTTAATGACACCCAAAGTCTTTCACTGTCCTAGGTACAACACATTCCAATTGATGAAAGACAATTATCACCAATAGGTTTCTTTGAGAATATGTTAAAAAAAAAAATTCAGATTCAATTCCTAAGATATTCATTCTTTAGAAATGGAATCAAATAATAAACTTCGACAGTTCTGACAGATATTTCCTCTAAGAAAACGGAACATTATAGCACATAAAGCATGTCTGAGGCTCAGAGATATAAACATTGCTTCAAATGCTAAATTAAAATGATGCTTGAACAGACTATTTGAAGATAGCCTCATTTAAATCTGGTATCTGTAATCAGAACAATCCAACTGTTGGTTTTATGGGCCTTGGTACCATTGCTAAAAGTTATCTTAGGCTATTGTCCGTTTGGCTCCAAAGCAGACCGATGAATTGCAGTCTAGCTTGAAAACTAATTAGCATAACATACTCAATGAAACAAGCATTATTAAACATACTCAACGATGATCTGATCATAATCAGAACATCATGCCAACTCCCTAAGGCTTTTGTAGAATATTTTTCCTTCAAATAAAAAAGTTGTTTAGCGAACTATCATTAAAAATATTGACACAGTTCACTATTTGTTACAACGGGGAGAGCAGAGAACCGGACAGTCATGTGTGTGAGGAAGCATGAAGATAGCACAGGTTAATGAATATATACATATGGAAATTAATTAAGCAACACCAAATTCAAAGACACATAAAAACTTAACAAAGTTTAACGAAGTAATTTTGATGATTGATTATTCAATTTTGATGTATTGACATACAGCATGAGCTTTTCATGGGTTGATATGACGCGCGTGAAGCTTGCACAGCGCACGTGCATTGCTTTAACCTCAACTTTCGAAAAATGCACTTTTTCCCTGGGGTGTTTACAAGCGCAGGTTGTCGATTGCATTCGGTTTTTCATTCATTTCAATGTCATGGCACGTAGGAAATTATCAGAGGCCACTCGTTGGCAAATAATCGGCATGAGGAATGCTGGTATGTCTCTAAGACAAATCGGGACTCAAATCGGACGACATCATTCCATAATTTCAAAACTTTTGAAAAAATACCGGGCCACTAATGAAGTTAAAGACCTGCCTAGACCAGGAAGACCCAGGAAGACCACAGTCCGGGAGGACAGAGCTTTACTGAGACTTGTACGGCGCAGGTCCTTCGACTCGAGCTCTCGGTTGAGACAGGAGTGGCTTCCAGGGAGACCCATCTCGAACAGGACTGTTCGGAATCGTCTGAAAGCTGCAGGATACCGGGCAAGGAGGCCAATCAAGCGACCCAGACTGTCTCCAGCCCATAAGGCAGCCCGACTGGCCTGGTGTAATGACCGTTTGCACTGGAACATTGCCTCTTGGAGGAAGGTCCATTTCTCAGATGAGAGCCGGTTCTTGCTGCACATGGTGGACGGTCGTACTCGGGTCTGGAGGCAGAGGAACACAGCAATGGCTCCACGGAACATCCAGGAGACTGTGGCCTTTGGGGGAGGTTCCGTTATGGTATGGGGGTGCATTTCCATGAACTGCAAGTTGGATATCATTACCATCCGTGGCAACCTTAATGGTGTTCGTTACCAACAGGAGGTTCTTGACAGGGCTGTGGTACCTCATTTTGAGAACCATCCTCTGGCAACGAGACCCATATTTATGGACGACAATGCTAGACCTCACAGGGCGCATGCTGTAAATGATTTTTTGCGGCAAAATGCAATTGACAGAATTCCATGGCCTGCCATGAGCCCTGACCTCAACCCCATTGAACATTTGTGGGACTTTATTGGCCGTCGTGTGAGGCAGAGAGACCCACCAGTCCATAATCTCAACGAATTGACGGCTGCCCTGCATGAGGAGTGGAACAGGATCCCCCAGAATCAGATCCGGAGACTCATCCAAGGAATGAGGAGGCGTCTGGAATCGGTGGTGCGTGCGCAGGGAGGACACACTAGATATTGATGAAAGTCGGTGTGCAGACTCTCAGATGACTGTTCTTTCTTTCCATGTGACATTTGTGTTAATACACCTGACAACAACGTCTGTGGATGAATAGTAAATTGTGTCCATTTTTTCATGAATTTAAGACAGTTTTAAGAATTTGGATTTCGTTGCAATAAAGCAAAGTCTTGATACTTTTTCCCTTTAAGTTGTTTGTCAGAGATCGTCTGTTGAATAAAAAAGTGTCAAACTATATCAACCCGGCATATTTTGATTGTCAGAACACTTCAAAGTTGCTCCAATAGAAAAAATTGGGGTGTTGCTTGATTAATTTCCAGGTGTATACAACCTTCTCAGCACTTGTGCACGTGCTTCTTGAACACCTGGCTGTGCCTTTCTCTGCACTCCTCCCTCGTAATAAACAGTGAACTGTCAGTATTGTAATGATAGTTTGCAAACAACCTTTTTATTACTAGGACAAAAATTCTACAAAAACCTTACCGAGTTGGTATGATGTTAGGATTATGATCAGCGATTTATTGGGTATGTTATGCTGATTAGTTTCTGTGTTACACTGCAATTCATCGGTCAGCTTTGAGCCAAATGGACTATAAGGTGGCCATAACTCACACACCTTGATATAGGCTTAAGGTAATCTTAGCGCTAAGGTTGTATTGTACAATGGCATGAAGCAACCTATACTATGGTCAATCTTAACTTCAATACTTCAGGACTGCACCACCAGGACATCCATTTACAAGATCAGGACACTGTGCAAACAGAATATTATTACACATTGCTAATCATGCTTTACCCATGAAGATCCAGGTCAGAATTGATCTTCAGTAACCCATGCTTGTCATAAGAGGTGACTAATGGGATCGGGCTGTCAGACTCGCTGACTTGGTTGGCACATTTCATCCTGTCCCAGTCGTATAGATTGATGCTAATGCTGTTGATCACTGGATTGTCTAGTACAAGAACAATCACAATAAAATAAAAATAATCATGTTTCTGATTACAAAGTGGTATGTCTCATAGATTTCACAGAGTATAGATGGATTAATCATGGTATAAATTCTGCATCAAACATTCATTTTATTGAGTGTATGAATGATGGTAGCCATACTATTACTTACGATGTAATTTTATCTGCAGTCGAAATCAGATAAGGCAGGGGAGACACAATTTTGCAGTAAATTGATTTGCCTGTCATTCTGAATGTCCATTGGTTCAAACCAACAATCTATTATTTATAAATGATAAAGAAATATAAATGGGAATGCATTTAAATATTTCATAGGCTTTGTTTGGGAACATATCACTTTAAGCTCGAGCTGCTGCTGATTTTCTTTGATCTCCTGAACAAAGCATTGATGCCCGTACCTGTGTTTCTTGGCAACCCATATTCCTGCAGCTTTGAATAATGCCACTGGTGAGGTGAGGTGATGTGTGGTGGGGTAAGGTGAAGTCTTTGCAGTCATGTTCATTATGTTTGCACATACATGTACATAGACTGATTAAAGCTAAAATTGTTTTCCTTGGTATTTTGTTTTTGGTTTGGTACCCTGATATTCACCTTGAAACACAGTACATTCAGGTTCCATGTAGCTACCATTTCTCAAAAATGTTTTCTGTGTCATGATTGTCAACAACTCAAGCTAATTTGATTTAATGAATGAGATCGTGTAAAGGCACTTTGTTTGGGTCACAATTCCAAGATGATTTCTTTTCAGAACCAAACTGACAGTGCCTTTCAATAGAAACGTTTACCTTTTTAAATTTTGTTGTTAATGAACAGAATTATACCAAACCCAGAGCTGTTTAATGTGGCTCATGCTGAAGTGTAGCTTCGTGTACCACTGCACCACTTATAGTGATGTGCATGTGCATGTGCATGTGCATGTGTGCATGTGCATGTGTGTGTGCATGTGTGCATGTGCGTGTGTGCATGCATGTGTATGCCCCCTGAAAAACAAGTACTGGTACCAGTCATGGTAACAATATGTCCCATCATATAATGACACCAATCTCCAACCCTCTAAGGAGATGGTCTAACTGCAACATCACAGAACTGGTCTCAAGTCACTGAAGACTTGTAAAGGCTGCAAAAAATATGGTAATTGAAAAATTCACACAAGCCAAGTTTGGCTCTATAAATTCTTAAAGACACTAAAGAACCATTTCTTTATGGTAAAGTACTCATTATGTTGTGGTTCCGTATACATTAACAGACTGTAACATTTTCACATTTTTTTCTGTGGAGCATGGGAGCCAGCTTCAGATAGATCATAAGTTTGAGTTCGATGTACAGTGAAACAGACAATGCAAATGGCTGCCACTTTGGCAACATCCAGAAACAAAGACGTGGTGCTTCCTCACCAAATATCATGAAGATCATAAATACCTTACACAATTCTAGACTTACTTTGCCCAGAAATAAAACAAAAATATATATACACAATAAAAAGTAAAGAACAGAACAACCCTCTTTCACACTCAGGACTTGGAACAACACTGACTTGATACAGACACAGTGGCCTGGAGACAAACTAATAAGACTGCCCCTACTATCAGAAGACTTCTGGGTTACAAGAAACCAATAAGGTGACCTGTTGACCTGTTTTTCTAAGATACAGAGCTCTGGCTAATGTCAGGATGTGCCCCCAATTGCATTGAGACTGGGTAAAGTGTCACAATTGGCAAAACTTGCACAAAGCGTCACAGCAAGACACTGAACAGGAACAAACATGTCAGTGGAATTACATGTATTGATGAATAATCAATAACTTGCATAGCAAATATGGGCTTATGCCACAATAGACACATCCATATGTGACAAAATGTTATGAGAAATGCCATGGTTTGTCAGCTTATTCAGCTGAAGTAGTTGTATGGTTCCGCTTGCCTTCTTTACTCTCACCATCAGAGATGCATTGTAACAATGCTTCCACAAGTCCATAATAAAACTCCAGTAGGTTTCAAAAGGATAAAGTCATTAGTTATCTTCTAACACTTTGACAGCACAACTTCCAAAAGTGACAAATCTTGTATTTACAGGTGTATTTAATCCAAATGTACATATGAAACCTAGTAACTATGCCGATATTTCTACACCGGTCTAAACTTAAAAGAGCATCCGTTTCAAATTCTTTTCCAACATAATGTTACATTACCTACTTCAGAAAGTAATGTTACATTACTTTCTTCATTATGTAATGGTGACATTTCTGAAATTTGGCCAATACTAACTGTTCTGAAGATTACGTTTTTTGTTCCTTGACATGCAAAATTGACTTGAAAACGCAACACAGTAAGTGTTCATAGACAAGAAACACCACATCAACACACATCATCATGAGAAAAGCATGATTCACGTGCTGCTTGCTGGCCATTAGTTTAGCAGAAGTCATTTAACATATAGGAAATTCTCATATTTAGTTTGAAAAGTAAGAGTCATTCACTTTTATTTTGTTGAGTTCAAGTTATATCATTTTTTATCGTCTTAGGTCATAAATGTTGTCATCCTGAGTTGTTTTGAGAAAAATTTATTTGTTCGTTTGAACACTAACATAAAAGACAAAAACATTCAAATTCTGGTTATTGTGTTGTGCAACACGGAAAATCACACATGGACTAACACACAGACTTTCACACGGAATTTACTTGAATTGTGTACATCTGCTTTGTCGTCTGTCAGTCTACATTGATTGTCTGCCTTCATCTACATCAGTGCATTACCATCATTTGACACAGTCTGCCTGACTTTGTAGACAAGCTCTCATTATAAATGGTGAGTTATATTTTATATTTATGACCAATTACCTTAGACTTGTGATTCAACTGCATTGTACTAGAAATCTTTATTGCGATTCATTGTAACTTGCTCATTGTCTGCTCAATATATTATTGAATATTTTAGACTTGCCTGTATTATATTTTGCTGGTTCAGAGGGGATTTCTTGTACCTTTAGTCATGACAATTTACTAACCGTAACACTATGGTAATCAGAACTCCTGTAATACAGTAGTCATAGCACTGCAATTGCTTTATAGAATAGGGCCTTGTTGAAAAATCAGTGGAATTCTTACTGAAAAAGAAACCTCTGATTTCAATATTTAAGATCATTATTCTTCACTGCATAGATTCCTGTCGGTAAAGCTAAAACCTATAACAAACCATTTAGTGTTCAATAATACACAAAGCTTGTCAGATAGGGCACACAAAAAAAATAAATCGTTTGCTTATCTGTTATTCAAGTTCTTTCCTTGCATTATAGAAGTAGTGGGGTAGCCAAGTGGCAAAGGCAAAGGCAGACCAGGGTTCAATTCCCCCCATGGGCATAATGTGTGAAGCCCATCTCTGGAGTCCCTGCTGTGATATTGCCGGAATATTGCCCAAAGTGGTGTAAAACTAAACTCACTCACTCATTCCCTTGCCTTACATGTAGAAGTACAAAAACGGTTTATCGATCTCATTAATCTTTCATTTTAATTCCACTTTTTACATTTAAAAGTCAAATCTGAATACTGTTAATAAAAATATCCCCTGGTATCAATGATCATATTATTTTGTACCTTTTGTGATATAATTGGCAATAATGATTAATCTACTCATTCCTAATAAATTGTATCAGTATGAATCATCCATTATATTTGTTGTAAAATATGAAAGCATATTCCACTCAGATGTTTCTGTTGAGATAGTACTGTTCAAGGATAAAAAATGTAAATGATGAATTATTTATCACAATAAAATTTATCATTTATCAGCAATAGTGCATGAAAGAAATATTAATAACAGATTATACCAAGCACCATGTATCAATCAGAAGCTATTTGTATAGCTTCCAAAATTTCCAATCAACTTTAAAGTTATTGGGACTTTCTCATTAAAGTCTAATGAACAGCCAATATTGAAAGTTGTTGTTAACGTCAAATGCAGATAATTAATGCGAATTCAGATAACGACACAGTCTGAACCTAACTCAAGACAAATATTCCTGCTGGTGTTTTTAGAAAACAGGCAGAGTTTTTGTTTAAATATGGAAAAGGTCTTGTGAATTTTTTGTCTGCAGAATTCTTTCCATCAGTTAGTAGCTAATTCATAATTCAGTTATTTGATAAATAGACTTGCATCTCAATTATCAGTACCTGTATTAACATTTTTCATTTCATAAAAAATCAATCAATACCCTTGACAATATTTTTTGGGAATGGTTTATGTAAATATTACATCCTGATTTGGCAAGATGGCAACTAAAATGTGGAATATACTGGACCACTTCCTGATAATTCCAGGAAATTTGTTAACACTTAACTTAGACATTAACACTTAAACATACATCCATGCATATACCACTGGGAGCCATATTGTAGATGGAAAGGAATGAATAGGGGCACAGAGTTTACAAGGGAATTTGAGAATGTTAATTTTGAAGACACAAAATTTGTATGAAAATATTTATTTATTATTTATATTTCTTTGTAAGTTTAATACAATTTGCCTCAATCTCAGACAGCTGGTGAAAGATGCTGTCACTAACATATGTCTCCTAAGTTGCCACAGGCGCCTTTGTGGATATTTATCTGTCCAATAGTTGTGGTCTCTGCTAGTGAAGACATTTCTTAAGAACTTTTCCATAATAAAATATTTCTCTAGGGTATAATCTGATTATTCCTCACAAAGCTATATCATTTCCAGCTAGAATTATGCGAATGCAACTTAACTTGTGGGACATCACAAGGAATTTGCAGACTTTCCACCAAGCTATTAAATTTTGTTTGTTTGTTGTTTATTGCTGCACTTAGTAATATTCCAGGTATATAATCTGTAAGTAATTGAGTTTGGACCAGATAAACCAGTGATCAACAGCATAAGCATCAGTCTACGTAATGGGGACACAATGACATTTATCTTACTACACACATAAATGTTATTTTCTAATGGACTGAGTGCTCTTCTATTATTTTCAATCTATCCTGCTTACAAGCGAGTAACATTTTCATGTACCTTGCTGTGATTGCTGAACTCATATGGTACTTTATAACAGTGATTCTTCAACACAAATAACATTGAATCACATGTGATATATGGAAAATAACAGCATTTTCTGAATGCAAATGCGATAACTCTAAATCTGTTTTTATTGTCTTCAGTCGTAACTCAAGCAACAGCTATAAAAAGATTTATACCTGAACTTCATACAGTTAAAATTTAACACTGATATGTTCAGTAAGAAAAATACATTGTTCACTGGTCCCTTGGGGCCCTTGGCTTGATGTACCCATGATGTTTGTATATGTTCCCCTCTCCCAACCCTTCAGGCTTAGGGACCATACACAAACATCAAGGGTACATCAACCAATGTACCCCCATGACCCATGAACAACTCTAGTATCAACCAAGTAAGCAAGTCTGACTACCCAATCCCACTATTTGCATCTTACAACAAGCATGGGTTGATGAAGATCAATTCTAACCCTAATACTCATTGTTATCAAGCTATCAAAAATAGATCTCCACCAACAATGGTTGAGTTAAAACTTCTTCTGACCAAACAATTTTCATAACTCTTATAATCTGTCCCTAACTTACTGTTTACTGGACGGTTTTGACTGTATTATAAGCATGTATTTATGAATCAACATTGATTATTGTATTGCAGTCAAAAAGAATTGAATTCAACTGCTATTAGAAACTGCCGCTGCCATAAAATGGAAAACCAGTGATATGCTTAATGATGATGGTATCCTAAACACATGCAAAGGCAAAGCATATCATACAAATCAAATTAGGAAATTGCATCCCAAATTGTTCTAGTCACTGATCAATCAAATTTGAAAATGCCCCCCACATTAACTATAGCAAGCTCTCAACTATAAAATCTTCTGAATTCTTTACTAAATGTTATGAATAGCTAAGTACCATCAGTTGATTAAACGAGAACATCTAAAAGTTAATCCACATCAAACAGAAACTTGACCTACTAGAGTTACTGATAGATACTATTTTCCTGCTCACTGTGATAATGTCGTTCCTAAGCACAACAATTTTGGACTATTGAACATCATCTATGAACTGCACCGAATACCTAGGACTAAACTGTACCACTTTCCAATGAAATTTGAAATCATGTAATTTCCTGTTAATTTTATTAAAAATATTGTACACTTTGTACATTCATAAATAGTTGTACAGACAACACAACACCATGTCAGTGTTGTGAAGATAACTATATGTGAAACTGAAAAGCAATTTCGTTACAATCTGCTCGGTATGACTGTTCAGAAACACATCAGCATTTTTTTCAAATGCTTCAAAAAGGAATTTAAATTTCAGGAGAGCATTCAATATTATTAAGCAGATTAATGCCAGAGCTGGCGAAGTCCATTTTCTCTTCACCTATAATGGATGAAACATGGACAATAAACTACAAATTTTCTTGTCACGTTTAATGGCAACCATTGGACAATGTGTTCCTCCCTGGAAAACATACCACATCCTCACCGCCATAAAATGCTGAGAGTCACATGCTATAAATCGTCTCTTGGCATTATAAATGTTATAAATATCTTAAATCCTCCACCCTCAAAGATTTTTTATGACCAAAGGCCAACAGAATTTAACTTTAGATGACTTCTCCAAAAATTCCCCAATGAAATTTCTTTGAAGGGCAAGCTTGATATCCAATTGGCATTAAATTCTGAAAGGAAATGGGTCTCAAGGGTAATTCAAGATTGTGGCATGTTTGTCTGGACGTCCATAACTTCGGTAATCTTTACATTAGGTTTTCTGAGACACCATTGCTGCTTCCTGTTGGCAACAGATGCACCAAAAAATATTTCCATCCTTGTAACAAGACTCACACTGACACAAACAGTATCTATCTGAGGAGTGAACTTTTGCATGATCAAATGACATAATCCATACAAACGCAAGGACTTCAAAACCTTTGATCTGTTTGTCTCAAGGCAATGACCTGATGTAATTATAAATTGAAAAAAGAAACTCTTTTTAAAAAAGGAGAAAATTAGCAGTTTCCTGAAGGTGCAGAGTGATCTGTCTGTTTTCTAATGGACTCATCAGTTTCTTTCGAACAATTGTTCAGATATAAAGACATTTTATTTAATACCAATGGGTTCTACTGCTAGGAAAACCTTTGCTTCCTACAATGTAAACACCTTCAGCAATTTTGGTGTTGGAAAATGACTAGAAGATGAAATTAAACCTTAAAAAGATTAGCTAAGGTTTTCATGTTTAGCACATGACTAAAACTAGACGTGAGTTTCATCAACAATAAATAACCTTGCAGTGAAAGGTGAATATTGTTGATAGAAACAATGTGATTAGAAAATAGGCCCTAAAAGGCAACTTTCTTAGCAAAATAAGAATGATTCACTTGGGGTCAAATAACATTTTCTCACACATACTAATTTAGATTCACAGGTTCATCTAAATGTGATAAAACTTTTGTATGTAAACAGATATCTCAAGGCACTGATATCATATCTCTTACCAAGGAAGCAGACTGCCAAGAATTACAAATGACATATATTATATATAATTCAACCTTCTGATAAATTTTGTGAATATTAATAAAGTCCGCTTTGCGAAAAGAATGCTTTTGGATAAATCTATATTTCAGCCAAACTTTCCTGGTTTAAAACAGACACTCCTCTTGTGTCATGTAAGATATATTTAGGGTATATTATCACAGAGTGATTATTGATGTCTGGGTAGAGATGATTGATGTGTCCACTTGAAGCCCAGTGTAACGCTGCTAAACATTCCGATGGTGCATGATAGATGGTTATTGCCAACATTGTGGACCAGACTGTCCAGTATTATGTGATATAACGGTTTATAATCACTGTCTACACTGTACATATTAACAGTATCACATCACAGCTGGAATAATCGGCTAGAAATCTTCTACTGATGCTACAGCGCTTCTTGTACAGTTAAAGGGTCACCATGATGATCTTTGCACATTTAAAATTTTTTCAAACACTGAATTTTACAATGTTGTTGTACAGCTCACATCTTGTGGGTCAGGATGATGTTCCTTTCCAGTCTCAAAAGGTGGATCTGTAGGGGTAGTTCAATAAAAACAGCACAGATATAAACTGAGTTTAGTTTTAAGGCTGCTTTTAGCAGTATTCAAAAATGGGCTTCATATTAAAGCAGAGATAGTACCTAACATATCCTCAGTGTAATGACCATGTGTAGAATTGACCCTGGTTGACCCATGACAAGTGACTGCTTTAACCACTAGGCTACCCCACCACCCATGCAGAAATAAATAGTATAATAAACACAGAAATAAACAGTATAATAGATACTTCTACTTTATCCTCTCGGTCATGTATGTTTGGACAGAATTTTGAGGAGGAGGTAATGAAATTAGCCTGACCTTACTTTAATAAAAACTTTTGACAAGAGAAGTTGTCCATGTGATAGATGTTTCCTCACACAATTAAGTATCTTTTTAACTACAATCGTTCTTCACAACAGGTGTGATGTAACTGCTATCATGTACACTTAACACTAAGTGTTTTTTTGTTGTGCTTGTATCATGTACATTCAAATGACTTCATGTGAACAGCCAATTCCACCCCAGTATTTCATTTTTTTCTATCTAGTTTCTATGTACAGAGTCTGTTTCTTGAACTGAAATTCCTTTTCTTTACATCAGCCTGTTGCTTTCTATCAAGCATACCTAACAGACGCTGGACAGTAACTGATGTGAAATGTACACTTAAAATGGATAACAAATTATTTTGCACTGATAAATGATTAAACTATACCATTCATCTACCGATATTGAGGTTTCAGGTACCAAAAGTATTCCTCCTGGCAAAAGGGCCACTATTTAGATCATGAATTCATCATACCTCTGTCTCTCCAGACCTATAATGAAGCCCAAGATCTACACATCACCATCATTAAGAGACCTCCCCTGGAGCATTAGGATGATAAATGAAAAAACCTTGCCATTTGCTCCACCAGAGAAGCAGGATTCCCACCTGCACTGGCCTAACTACGTCCATAAAACCAGGATGATCTAAGAACATTCTTCCCACCTCTTTGAAGTTGGATTACAATCACATCCAAACCTGTCATCCAAGATGGCTTACCCCGATTCCCTTCTGCCACCATACTCTTCCATGGTGGTCACTCGTATAACAAGGTTGGGATGAGGACATCAACGCTTGGCTAGACTTCATCATTCTGAGATAGTGTTTTCTACAAATTCCAGTCCTCTGAATCAAAGCTTTTCTGAAGAATGGCCACAGTTGGCATGACCTGAACTGTCGTACTACAAATTACTCAGGTCGTAAAAACACATGCCCTGGCAATAAACTCAGAGAAAAGAATTGTAGAATCGCGAACAAATGGATTATCTGTTTATATATGTATGAGTGCCACTGTTTCCTTGGGTTCAGTGCCTCTGTTGTGACGGGGTCTTAATGGAATTACCGAAAAAAGCGTTGTGGTATTAATTGCTGCATCTGGCATGCCTGTCTTGAGAAGACAGTTGCAGACGATTTCCTCATCCAAGTAACAAGAATCTTCGCCTGGTTCACTTAACACGTAAATCATTCAAGAATTCTGAGGAGAGAAGTGTTGACAGACCTTCTGTAAGTCAGAGATACATGCACATGCTTGAATCTTGGTATTGACATATATAATGCATCACACAGTTGTCATATTTTGTAAATCTAAGTGGTCCTGCTATACTTACATTTAGTAGACATATTAATGTTTCTCATTTCAGTCATGAACTTTTGTATATTTAATTGTTAATCTTGATGTTTCTACTTGCCTTTCTTATATTTATATTATGTGTATATATTTCATTGTGTGCGTTAATATTTCAGTGCATATATGAATGTTTATGTACCTGTTGTTTTTAGAATGGAAGGCTGGTGATATGCATTGGGTTATACATCATTGTTCATGGAAGCTCCTTGACACCATACTCACTTATTTTGCACACATTCACTGACTTATATTGCACACCCACACTTACCTTTACCATCACACATGCTTACTTTTACTGCACACCAACACACACACTTACTTTTACTTGCACACCAACACCCACACTTACTTTTACTGCACACCAACACACATGCTTACTTTTACTGCACACCACCAAACATGCTTACTTTTACTGCACACCACCACACATGCTTACTTTTACTGCACACCACCACACATGCTTACTTTTACTGCACACCACCACACATGCTTACTTTTACTGCACACCACCGCACATGCTTACTTTTACTGCACACCACCGCACATGCTTACTTTTACTGCACACCACCACACATGCTTACTTTTACTGCACACCACCACACATGCTTACTTTTACTGCACACCACCGCACATGCTTACTTTTACTGCACACCAACACACACACTTAGGTTTATTGGGCATCAGCACTGACACTTTTATTACATAACAACACCAACACTTACATTTATTGCACGCCAACACCCACGCTTACCTTTATTGTATGCCAACAGCCACACTTACCTTTATTGTACGCCAACACCCACGCTTACTTTTATTGCACAAATATACCCATGCTGGTTCTACTTTTACACTTGCCTGCTCTCTTTCCATATGCATATGTTTATGCTCAGTTGTATTGTACACCCAGTCATGCATGCTGATACCATACAACTACAAATGTGCACTGCACACCACTGTCAATTGTACAGTTCTTGCTCTTGTATTCATATTTGTATCTCAATCACATGAAATGTTCCAGCAAAACTTAAGTAACATTATGAAAAAAAACATTATGTGCACGAGTGACAATCACAACAGCACAGCAGTCAATGGGCCATTGAATATAATGCTTCCATATATGTCAGGCCAGGGCTGCTTTGAATGGGCAGACCTTGAAAATGCTCCTACGCTGATCTAAATTCTTAAAAGCATGTACAAATGACCACAACAATCAAATATGTAAATCCTGGATTGTAATTCATCACAGAGGTATTCAGATTTGAAGATTGCACACTTGATGCAGGCTGCATTAGTTAAAATGACGGTTCACACCTCAGAGGTGTCTACCTGTATGCTATCTTCTTAACTGGTTTACATGGCTGTCACTTTGTTCTATTTAGACTCAATGACTTTCTGGTTGACTGTCTGGGTAAGTTCAATACTGCTTGCTTGTGGGGTTGAAATGAAGCTCCTGTGATGATTCTGAGTTAGAACTGCTTGCTTAAGTACTGGCGTGTGGTCCTGTGCATAGAGCTCAGGCCACAGTCAGTTGAAGTCAAGATATGATGGGTGCTGACTCCTTGGATGGGTGACTGTGTGTGACAGTTTGACTCCTGAGAGTTTCTAGGACTTCAATCCCACCCCCAACAATGACGCACATGTAATACATGTGGTCACACCTTAAGCTAGTGAGTTTGTTACTGACCCAGTAAAAAATGTGTCCCTAGTGACATGGGCAGCATGGGTTATCTGGAGTAATCATGATCAGATTGTGCAATTTGGCATGTTCATAAATATTCTTCTTCTTATTATTATTTAAGGTTTGGTGTATGAAACAATTTTATGGATTGAGTAGTGATTCCCCGGGTGATTGTGTATAAGATGAACGCAACCTTTTGATACGGACACCAAGATATTTTGACATAACTCAATTTTCAGCAGTAACAATATCCTTATGGAAAGTTGAGTTATATGATGTGAAGATGTTGACAGAACTAACTGGTTCTGTTAAATGTCTCCTCAAAGTAGCCCTTACTTCAATGGGAACATCACTTTTTCCAGTAACGAAGTTGTCAACGAGATATTATTTCATCATACTCAATGATTCATTCTGCAAGACAAGAAGAACTGAAACTGAATAAATCGGGTCATCCATATCTTTTACATTATTGGAGCGGCAATCATTGTAATGAGCAATTTTTTTTACAATACAAGAAACTTGACTTGTTCAGTTAGTGGAATGAAATGCCATAAACCTTGTTCAACAAACTCTCTTCACAATGATCTTTGGTTTGAGTGTAATAGATGAACAGCAAACCTTATCGAGGAATTTCATCTTCAGTCACAGGATATTGTCTCATTTCAAGTCAATTTCATTTCTGGAAGCTCCAGTCTCCTGAACTTTCCCTATCCAAGCCAATAGAAATTCAAATAAACTTTATTTTCTGAACAACAAGTGATCAAGTCACGGCAATCTCCAACAGCCAAGATTCCATTTGATTAGCTGAGGGTTGCATAGACAAAATTCAATTACTTGCTCAAATGTAACTGCAACATTTAAACTGGTCGTGGAAGTGAAAAGTTTATGACAAGGCATAGAGTTCCTTATTAGGGTGGTTTCCATGGCAAATGCTGACAATTTCAAAGAACAGTGCTTTGGTGTAATAGCAGTCTGTATATCTTCTGATACAGCACACATCTCTGGGGTTCTGTAGGTAGAGTGTCTTGAGATTGGAAGGTTGGTGGTTCTGTTACTTGCATATCACATCATCCTGTGTCACACCTATCACCTCTGGGGTTCAGTAGGTAGAGTGTCTGTCTGGAGATTGCAAGGTTGGTGGTTCATCAATCATCTCTAAGAGTCTGTGGATAGAGAATTTGCCTGAAGGCCACAAGGATGGTTGCTCTGTTCCCAACGCCAAAATCATATTTTAGATGCCATTTGCTACTTATCATAGCATGGTATAAAAAAGGAACAGGTCAGCCTGTATCATAGTGCAGAATCTTCAGCAGTGCAGTTATACTTCAGCATGGTATTTCCTAGGGCTATCAAACTGTTATTAGTCTACTACAATGTGCATCTCAGAAAGACCTTCTAATGATCATCAAAACTATCTGCATTTATCACTGCTACAAGGCTGTATATCTCAGTGACACTCTTTCTCAATGCCATTTATGCAACTAGACTTCTATCTGTCAAGCCTGTATTGAAGGGAGGCCTTACCAAGTGGCAAACTGTCATAGTATCTGTGCACCTAGACTGTTGTTAGTAGAGTCTAGGTGCATCTCAGATGGACCTTATTTACAGGTGAACTATAGTATTATCTTTGCACAGAGATTTGTTCAGAGGAGTCTGTATCTCCGAAACAGCTTATTTAGTGGTGGACTCAGAGAGTCCTATATATACTTTCTACTGAACAACCATACACTCTACACACTAAAAGATACACTGATGTAACCTTACTTCTTCTCAGACAAGACTGGCTGAAGTGCCATACTGTCTATGACTTTAATGGAGATCTGCCATACGGTAAATACACGCATTCAGTACTAGAGCCAGACTCCGGATGTGGGTTACAATACCGTGATAGACTGACACATAAGACGTCTGAAAAACACAGGACAAATATATTTGCACAGTCATCGAGTTCAGCCTTGCCATAACACAGACAGATGTCGATTGTGGTCTGCTGACCCATACTGTCTTAGAGTCCTAGAACCATATAATTATCTGCCAACTCTCACTATTGGTTGGTTGGTTGTTTGATTGTTTGGTTGGTTGTTTAATGATGCACTCAGCAATATTCAAGTTATATGGTGGCAGTCTGGACCAGATGATCCTGTGATCCATAGCATGAGCATCAATCTATGCAATTGGGATAGGTGTCAACCAAGTCACTGAGCCTGACCAACTGATCCTGCTAGTCACACCTCTTGCAACAAACAATGGTCACAGGAGATCAGTTCTAACCCAGATCTTCTTGTGTCTCTTACTGTAATGGTGCATCTTTAAATAAGGTCTACCTCTTGGACAGGTTTGCATTTCCAATCTCACTGGGCTCCTTTACAATTTTAATAGAAACATTGTTTCTGTGAGAAATATATATATTAACACATGACAGTTTATCATCGGTCCTTTTACATGTATAAGCACAACTGCCATATTGCCTTGGGGGGTGATCATCCGTCCAACCATTCCTTCTCCACCTACTGTCAAGTTAACATGTCCTCAACACCTGACACTAGGGGCTTGAAGTGGGAATAAATTCCACAGTAAGATCAGTTCCTTAACGATGGTCGCAGCTCTAGACGCCATGGTGTTGGCGGCACTGCAAGTATTGATGAATACATGCTGGGATGTGCCTGGGTTCCTGGTTTACTCTGATTCCATGTCACCTCTTGTAGACAGTTTTTAGTTGGAACCTATCCTTGATCACCACCTGTCAGTGTTTCCAACATTGGAAAACAGTTTAAGTTATTTAAGATGGACTCTGTGGAATTGGTCTGCGCTATAATCCTTCTTGGAATGGAGCGTTATTCCTTTGGTGATAAATTCTTAATTTCACTTCTCACTTCTTTTGCCGTTTAGCAGCAAAAAATAAATTACTAATTTAACTGCAGGTGGAAATAGGACAGTGTTTTTTATTCATTTTTCTTAATGTATCACTTTTTAAACCTTATATTTTTTCAAACACATGTACTTAACTTTTAATTTTCTTGTAAGAATTTCAAGTTGACAGGTCTACGGTTTAACACTGGTGTAAGCCATATTCCTGCTATTTGGGTGCAGCCTGTCAATAACTGTGTCTGGATAAGACGATCTAGGGATCAACATCATGAGCATCAACCTATGCAACTGAGATATGACAACATATGTCAACCAAAACAGTGGGCCTGAACACCCCATCACATTAGTTGCCTCTTTCAACAAGCACTGGATACTGTAGACAATTCTAGACCGAATCTTCAAGTGTCCAAGAATTTCACAAATGAAAGGAAATGGTAAAACTTGTCAGAACTATGCTATACCTTTGAGAGAAGAATGGAGCTGCTGCTGCTGCTGCTGATACTGACTTCAATGATGATGTTGATATTGTGTTAGGGGCATACTGTCAGTGTTATCTGTGAATCAGGCTTTACACCTTTCAACTATTTCAACAGGTAGAGGTATTTTGAACAGATCTTATCATCAGTGACATACTTCGTGGTACAGCTTATTCCCAAGGTCAGGACGATGGTATACACTTAACCCTTTCATATTTACAGACTACAGTTACACGTAGAGTCACACACCTCATCCATCCTTGCTCTCATTTCATGCATTCTCATGTAGGTGTGTTAACTCTCAAGCGTTCATTTCATAGACAAGGTTGTCCCACATCTCACATTTCTATTTTCTCAACAAGCACATCTTTGTAGATGCACATAAAAACCTGTGTCACTTGGGCAGGGCATAAAATCTCATCTGTGCAAACACTATGCTTCGTTTGCTGCCGAATGGACACTGATTATCCCAGCATTGGTTGGTCTCATGAAAATCACATTTCATCCTTTAAGAAGAACACTTCTTAAAAAAACACTCATCACACGAGAGTGATTATGAAAAATATGTACAACATTCCAAGCTCTGATAACAGGAGGTACTCTGAATTGTGTCTTAATATTCATTACCCTGGCATTATGTGCATTTCTATAGAGTGTTTGTCGGTGAGGCTTGTGTATTTGTGTACCTGATTATTGCTCATAATACCCAATTGAGCTCACCTGTGAAAGAAATGGGAGCCTCCCTTGTGTTTATGATGATCACCTGTCATTAATTTTACATCCATGATTGAACAGCTACAATACATGGAAGCTCCCCTTTTGATGGTGACAGATTGTGAACTACATTGGTTTCTTGAGGCCTTGCATTGAGTCTTACATTGGAACATTCACAATGAATATAAAAAATGCCCTGTCCAACACTACACAGAAGAGATGTCTACTTAATGTTAACTCAAAAATCTAAAAACTCAAAGAACAATGATTATAAAATAGCAATAACTACATGATCCAGGTTTTTCTCAAACCTAGCTGCAGGGACCCTATTGTTGTCAACCAATAATCAATGTCATATATAATTTTGACATTTTTATATAAAATATGGGAAAATAGTTATTGATTTATTCTTTCCAAAATGAAAGATTTCAAAAACATAGGTATGCAAGGAATGGGTTTGGTTTTCTGAATTTTAATTCTAGGAAATGGAGTTTGTAGGGTAAATGAAATACATTGTGTATATACTGAACAGCAAAAGAAATGATAATTTTGAAAAAAAAAACCCAAACCCATAAAAGTAAGCATGTGTGTTATGTTTTCTATTTAAAAACTTGACATAAATAGGTTTCAGTTGCGTAAATGTACTTTTGTCAGCTGAAGACTGATTAATTAATATGGTCAATTATATATACTAAAGAAGTTTTCTAAGTCGAGAAAAGCAAGACATAAAAATATATGATACAGCCACCTTTTATAAAACAGACAAAACATAAACCTCTCAAACACAACACTAAACCCATGGGCACATAAATAACTCAATGTCATAGCCAAACTAAAGCATTTTAAAAAAAATTATGTGATCACCATATCATCAGTCATTTGAGAAGAGTCTCTCTGATGTTGTTTTCTCATCAGCTGACTCAAAATGAAGGGAAAACATAGGTCATTGTTGTATTTAGTCTGTCTCACAGTCCTTGAACCACAAGCCTTCTCTTCAGTGCTAATATAAAGCCTTAAATGAAGCAAGTCTAGATTTTCTCAGGTTCTGAATCTCTGGTCTCTCTGGGTCTCCTTTTCAATTAAAAGGTGTTTGTTTGTTATTGAGTGAGTGAGTGAGTGAGTGAGTGAGTGAGTGAGTTAGTTTAGTTTTATGCCGCACTCAGCAATATTCCAGCTATATGGTGGCGGTCTGTAAATAATCAAATCTGGACCAGACAATCCAGTGATCAACAACATGAGCATCCATCTGTGCAATTGGGAACTGATGACATGTGTCAACCAAGTCAGCAAGCCTGACCACCCGATTCCCTTAGTCATCTCTTACGACAAGGATAGTTGCCTTTTATGGCAAGCATGGGTTGCTGAAGGCTTTTTCCACCCTGAGACCTTCACGGGTCCTGTTTGTTACTGCCAAAATTACATATGTTCAGTGACTAAGCCACTTCTCTATGTTCTATTTATAGCACATTATTTCTTGGATCCAAATTTCAAAATAGTTTCAAATGCTATCTTGCCTGTCCTTCATACCAACATTCAAATAATTAATGGTTTGGCATCAAAAAGTCTGGGAATCAGATGAGTTTCTGCTCAACATACCATATCATAATGTGCATACAGAGAAATACTGATATTCTGTGACCACTGCAAACGCCCATTTGTGTGCTACTTGAGTGGCTACACAACGAGGCTATTACATGGGAGCGCTTAGATATATATACCTCAAAGCTGCTAATTACCAAAAAAATACACTGTTGAACATTGCCGACCTTTACATAATAGCTTCCGATATGACAAACAAGATCTATTAATCATACCTACTAGCCAAGGAGATAGTTATTTTGATATTAATGTTCTATAATTACACACTGTGCGGGGTTTTCTTAGGAACCGATGTATATGGTTCTCTGCACAGACACTACAGATAATTTATTGATTTAATGATTTGTCTGCAATGTGTTATGGCTCATGACTGACTATTAATTTTTATGCATTTTACATGGTATAGCTTTACTAAATGTCAATAGCTAATCTAACCATGTCAATATACTCCAAGTAAAATATATAGTCATGGGTACAGAACATCATTTTCAGAATATCACGGAATATCACAATAAAATATTTTGTGTTGTGTAGACTAAGCTAGTAGCTAGTCTCTGAAATGAATATATTTTACAGAGAAAAAGTTTTTAAATTTTAATAAAGTGCAATAAAAAGGAGCCAAAGTACTTTCTTCATTTCAGAATCTGTGGTAATCTAGACTTGCCACACTGTCTAGACATGCATTGGTTTCATAGGGTATACTTGTTTCAGGGCTTGTCTGACAGACTAGCTGTTGTGCAGAGCACTGACAGTCAGTGTTGTGTAGTATACCTTACATTACATATCCAAGCAAAACATGTGTTACTGTGAAAATTATTTATAATTTAAATAGGTATTTATTTCACACACTATAAATCTAATGTATGGTTTTGAGTAGGGCACTATACTTCAAATACTCAAAGTAAATATTTAGCAATATTTGTGTACCTTGTGAGAGGTCACTTGAGGTGAGGGGTGAGTTGAGTTGAGATGAGAGGTGAGTTTATGAGTTAATGTGAGAGATAAGTTGAGTACAGGGTGATTTGAGTTGAGATGAGAGGTGAATTTAGGATGAGTTGAGTTGAGATAAGAGGTGAGTTTATGAGTTGCAGGGAGATGAGTTGAGTTGAGTTGAGTTGAGTTGAGTTGAGTTGAGGAGAGTTGAGATGAAAGGTGAGGTAAATTGATGAGTTCAGTTAGTTAGGGTTAACACTCCTCTTGGAAAATCCGAAATGATGCAAGTAATAGACATGCACCAGATTGATGAAACCCACAACAGTGTCTTTGGTGCTGAAAACCATGACATAGAATCTGGGCAAATGGGTGTCTGAACCCATAAACAGAAGATTCTGAGATACCAAGAGCTGTATCTCTGCAGTGGTAGGGGTAGTCTAGGAGTTAAGGCATTTGCTAATCATGCCGAAGACCCAGGTTCATTGACATTGACTTGAAGAAAGTTGTGAACAAATACTTAGCAAGGAAGAAAAGAAAACTGTACATTGTTGTTTGTGTGTTTTATGAAATTGTGAACAAATTTGGTAACAGATTAATGTTTTGAAATGCTTTTTTAAAAATTCTAATCTTAAAGTACAAACTGAGGAGAGTAAAAACGAACTTTAGAATTGAAATTATAAGACAATTCGACGTCGTATACATTTTGTTATTTTTTCCAACATGCCCTTTTATGTTATGAAGTGCCCTTTTCCATGAATTTACCCTGCCCTTTCTGAACCCTAGGGGGAACACTATTCAATTCCCCACATGGGTAAACAGTTTGTAGCCCATTTCTGGTGTCTCCCACCATGATATTGCTGGAACATTGCTCAAAGTGGTGTAATACTAAACTCACTCACTCACAGACTGAAGTGGTAGTGTAGATTACGTGCTGAATTCAATAGATCATAATATGAATAATACATCATTAGTTTGTTAATGATTTTGGATTAGATAGAAATGATGACACAAGCCATCTACAGTTTAAACGTGTGATTAGCATTGAACAATATCAAATATAAAATCTATTATTGTCATGTAAGTTAAACGTCAAGCGATTTAATAAAATTCTAATGTGACATTTATCAAGCAGAAATATTCTCTGTGGAATATCATATTCACATATATCATTCACTTCAATGCAGAAAGTTCAACACTAATCATTAAATACTAGCACGGCAAAGCCATTTTAATGCTTAATGCAGGTTCTCATACTTCACAAAATCAAAATCACTTTAACTGTAGTCCACCTTGTTTACAAGTTTCTGCACTATTTCAGTATACCATGCTGGACAAAATAAGTTAGGGATATTGGTATTTTTATGACTGATATTTTATCAGTGTGTCAATGAATAAACACATCATTATTCATAAATTGAAAATTTGCAAATATCCCTAACTATTTTTGTCCAGTACATGTTACTCACATTGTTCTATTTTCGTATAATCATCTCCACACCCTCTGTAACCTGACACAAAGAGCTACAATGAGTCATATATATGACTGGAGTATTGTAATTACATATTTCATTCAAGTTTGGTGTGAGTGTCTTGCACAACATGTTTTGCAAGTCATTTATATCAAAACCTACCAACAAACATGTTAGTTTGGACGTTAGTGACATTTGATTTTTAATATATATTTTGTAATCACGAACATTTGTCCTGAAGCGATAAACCTGAGCAATAAACCTGAGCGATAAACCTGAGCGATGTGATGTTAACAACACCGTCATACCTAAATACTATAAATGCAAATATCTCTGAAGATCAGAAATGTGTTTGTCATTAATCATCGTGATGACAAGCTCTTACCATTAACAAGGAATGGCAGCGTTAAAGTTTCCATCAAAAGTGATAGAAAGTCTAGCTTTGGGTTAGTAGTAAGCTCAGCATCGGTAAAGATGAGGACAATGTAAATGTGAAGTCCTCATCTAAGGGATTTCCAGCTGCCACTGGGTGTGTCTTTAAGAGGTCTGTAGGCTTGAAGATTTGACAACACAACCTAGAGGCTACTATAACGAGCATGGAACTCCCAACCATTTGATTTCATTTCATCTATGGTGAGACAACCCTGTGATCAACATCATCAGCTTCGGTCTACACAACTGAAATGTACTGACATGTCAACCATTAATCCTGCTTTCATCTACTTAAATATATGTGAGGGATTAAAACACCATTATTCCAGCTACATGGCAATGGTCTGTAAGCAACTGAGAATGGATAGATAAATCTGTGATCAAGATCATGAGCATTGATATACACAACTGAAATGTACTGACATGTCAACCATTAATCCTGCTTTCATCTACTTAAATATATGTGAGGGATTAAAACACCATTATTCCAGCTACATGGCAATGGTCTGTAAGCAACTGAGAATGGATAGATAAATCTGTGATCAAGATCATGAGCATTGATCTACACAACTGAAATGTACTGACATGTCAACCATTAATCCTGCTTTCATCTACTTAAATATATGTGAGGGATTAAAACACCATTATTCCAGCTACATGGCAATGGTCTGTAAGCAACTGAGAATGGATAGATAAATCTGTGATCAAGATCATGAGCATTGATCTACACAATTGAATGTACTGAAATGTCAACCAACAGTGATCCTGGCCAGATGATTCAGTTAGTTGCCTCTTATGATTGTCAGGTTGTTAAAGGCCAGTTCTAACCTGGATCTTCACAGGTTAGAAAAGCCCGGATTTTTATCGTCTAATTTTGATTTTTAAATGACTGTATCCTTCTGGCTATAGTGGCCACTAATGGTGAATGAAACTTTCATTTATTTCATCCTTCAAGGTTTATCTGCAAAACATGTCTACCCTCCCTTTGTCCATGAAAGAATATATATCATACATTTGCAGAGTATCCACCTCAGATATGTCCAAATAATAGATATTTTGACAGGTTATTTTTGCCCTGGTTAATCAAGATGCCTGTGAGGTGCTAGAAGGTTTACAAGTTATGGTCTAATAAGATCCAAGAGAGTACCTGTTACAAAGGCTCATTCTCAGTCAAGGGTTTTGGAACCTGAGACATAGTTTGTCTCGAATAGTCATCACAAGGAAAACCAAGTTCTGTGGTTAGTACCTACACCAAAACATCGCACCTATTGCAATAAAGAAGTTGACCATCCATAGCACTTGGTTTTCCTTCATCTATACAACTTCTAAAATGCCTTTCAAAGAAATTAGTCATCACAAATTAGAGCAGACTGTTTGTGTGGCCACCCTAGTGAAGATGCACCTTGTTACATGAACCCAGAAACTCAATCTGGTATCTTAAAATCAGTCCATCACTTCACAATTGAAACAAGATGTATTAACTGAAAAAAGCATATACTACAACCTGTAATTTTCAAAGCTATACCACTTATGATTGCCATCAGTGTATACAACCATCAAGATCTTAATCTTCTGACTACATGGCATAACATCTATTCTCTTTAGATATCTCTTTTTTTTGTCTATGTTTATTGGAGTGGTGCTCATACAAGTTCCTTTGAGCAAGCTGACCAGTCCAGTTATTGAATTTTTTTATTTTTTTATATTTTCATTACATAAATATATTGAATAGCAAAAGGAATGCAACTCTGCTTTTTTCTGTTTTTGTTTTGTCAAAGTTAAAAATAGAATACACATACATGAAAGACTTATTATTATGAGATTTAATTTGTTCAAAACGTTTCTTTTACTGTTCAGTATAAGTTTTAACAACATTGCATGGAGGGATAGATAATTTGAGTAAATAGAGGCTCATTCATAGATTGTCAAAAAAACCACTATATGCTTCAAGAACATTAGAATATTAAGAATATTAGCTGATGTGCCCTACACCTGGTGCTGTACAATTGTTCTGTCTAAAAAAAAAATAACTAATCATCTAATTTTCTTTCATCCAAAGTGCTTTTGAAATGTACTGTCACATTTGTTTAGATGTGTCTGTCTAAAACATCAAACTAAGTCTCAAGATAATGAAGTGTAGATCAATTATTCATCAACTCCAGCTGTAATTACACACGTTTTTTATGACAAAATTTCAATTTTGCCAAATATTGATTATGTCTGACTCCAACTTGCAAGGCATTACACTTTATCAAATTGGAGTGAGTGAGTGAGTGAGTGAGTGAGTGAGTGAGTGAGTGAGTGAATATCAGTTGTTTCAAAGGCATTTAGAAGTTGGTGGAATCAAACTAAAAATGCACCTGACGAAGAGTCTAGGAACTGTCTCGAAACGTTGTGAAGTTGAAAGAAGTTGAACCATAAAGCATATTTAGTTTGAGTGAAAATAGTTTGTTATATGAGTTTTTGACTCAGAAGATTAGATGTAAAACTTTTGAATTTCTACATAAACATAATGGATATAAAAAGTGTTACACAGGGCAAGGATCCATAACACTTTCACAGAGCTTTGACAGCAGTTCATAATAGTGTTATAACTATCACAGGGCTACAGGTGCTTTGTGCATCTGAACCTGGGATTATCTTGTCAAAGGTGTCAGATATTCTACTGACAATGCAAATTATTGTTCAGTTTAAAAACATTTTGACTTGATGGCTATCATAAGCTCTTTTTGTCAACTGTGTTGTATTTTTAACACTGAGGCCTAAACTATTGGGGAATTAAATGTGTTTATTGTTCACTAAAAACAGTTACTCTCGATTACTCTACAAACTACTATGAATTTCATGTTTCTCCATGATGAATTCATATTGACAGTGTGCCTTTAAGACCCTGATCAACAAATATACATCAATGTCATGCTACAGAGTACTTGGGTCCAAATGAAATTTTATCAAGATGCCTCCGTTTTTATTAAACACATCCATCATCTTCAAAGCCTATGATCTCTTTCAACAGAGTTCTTCCTAGTCACACCAGTTACCCACATGCGGACCCAACGATCTTAAAAGTACATTTTTTGCTATAAACCTGTGCAGCAGAATAAACAAGATTTGCTAAAAGTTTACATAAAATTCAAGACATCTGAATGATAAAACAATTCTTCCATTGGTTGACTTCCCTAAGTCAATAAAAATTTGACCTTCTCTGTCTGTGATTCTTGAATGTGACCCCCTCTGCTCAAAACTAATTATGCTCGCCTTTGTACTATCATCGTTACAACACAAGTTAAAAATCAAAGCAATTTATTCTTGCGCTGTTTGTCTAGAAATCACATGTTGTTTAATGCTCTGCCCTGTGCAATGATACTGGGTGTCAAACATACAATTAATAACCATTTTTTTCACACTAAGATGACACAACTCAAATACTGACTGGAGCCAGTCTGTGAAAGAAAGTCTTCACTGTAAATGGCAGTTTATCAGTTCCTTCAGTGCAGATGAATGGGTGGGTGAGTGAGTGAGAATGATTCTACAGCCTACCTGGTACCATTTACTTTGAGTAAGTTTGTTTTTGCAATATTCCAGCTATATGGCAACAGTTTGTAAATAATTGAATTTGGACCAGACAATCTGGTGATCAACAGCATGAACACTGATCTACACAACTGGGATATGATGACAAGTGTCAACTAAGGCAGTGAGTCTGACCACCAGATCAAATTAGTCAGCTCTTACAACAAGCATGGGTTACTGAAGATCAATTCTAACCCAGATCTTCACATGCCCATTTACTGTGAGATTAAAAGAAGCATAATTCAAACAGAGTCACATGCCTAAAGTGATACAACATGTGTTACATGAGCTTCATGAAAATAGCAAAACTTTAACAAAATGTGTATTGTCATTATAAACCAGATGTTCTTTATAAATACATCACCAGCTGAGAAAATGAAGAGACATCAACAACAAAAACTTGTATTATCTGTTTCCATAACAACAAAAGTACTTGATCAACTACAACGTCTATTTCCCCAGCAAAAATCTTTATGGAAAATATATACTGATATTTAATTTCAACAATTTTCAAAAGAACAAAAACCTCAAAACAAACATCAAACAAGCAATTCATCATTTCAATGCATGAAAACATTGTGTTTTATCAGTGACAAACCTGTATCAAATTCCAGGAACATAAAGAAAATAGGGAACTGACAATATCTGGTAACTGAATTCCTGAATAAAATATTTCTCGCTCTATTACATCTTTTTAAAAACTACTTGCATATATGTGTGTATGGATGAGTGTGTGCGTACATGCGTGCGTAGTCAGGTATTTCAGTGGCCAGAGGCAGTGGTAGTCAGCTGTCTTGCTTGGCCATAGTTTCATGATATTCCTGTAATTACAGCTGCGTATTATTCACCTGTGCTGAAGCTAACTGTTTTAACTAAAATAGTTGATGAGAGGGTGCTATCTCTGCTGTGAGAGTTAATGAGGCTGTAACATCTTAGAAACAGGAACCAGAAGTTGACTACACTGAATCATAGAAGTGTGGAGATATACTGGTATATTTATATATCTGGGGGTTCTTGCTGACTTATTGCCTGGTTGTTTGGTTTTCATTCTGGGAGTACTGTCTGTGATGTAAACTGAAGCAGCAATTATGAAATCTGCAATGAAACCATTAGGCTGCATAAAAAAATTACATGTTTCTTGGGCACATTTTTTTCAAAAGTGACCAGGGCGATAGGACTTCATCTTCAACTTTTGATAGAAAAAAGAAGTGACGCAGGAGGAATACATTTTTATTTTTTCCTCTCAGAAATATGGTTTGGGAAGTTTAGCATGTGTTAATGAGGTGTAGATTCAGTGACACTTGCTCTTACTCATTCTTGTGGTGGACCAATGAATGATCGGGACGTGGCCAAGTCAAAATTATTTTTTCACAAATGGCAATAAAAAATTGTCACGCATACAAATAAGTGATGTGCCCATGTTCAAGAAACATTTCACTTCTTTCATTCAGCCTTAGTGTTGAGGTAACTTGCAAGGCATTACACTTTATCAAATTGGAGTGAGTGAGTGAGTGAGTGAGTATAGTTTTACTTTGCTATATTTCAGCTGACATGGGCTTCACAAATTGTACCCATCATTGTACCAATGTTGGGAATCAAACCTCTATCCTTCACTCTAATGATGACAAGTGTCAACTAAGGCAGTGAGTCTGACCACCAGATCAAATTAGTCAGCTCTTACAACAAGCATGGGTTACTGAAGATCAATTCTAACCCAGATCTTCACATGCCCATTTACTGTGAGATTAAAAGAAGCATAATTCAAACAAAGTCACATGCCTAAAGTGATACAACATGTGTTACATGAGCTTCATGAAAATAGCAAAACTTTAACAAAACGTGTATTGTCATTATAAACCAGATGTTCTTTATAAATACAACACCAGCTGAGAAAATGAAGAGACATCAACAACAAAAACTTGTACTATCTGCCCTGTATGAACCGAGTTTCAGATACTTTATCACCTGGATGCTAAGTTCTAGGCAGGGTAACAACACGTATCATTTTTAACATCTTCAACCAGCGCTGACTAACCACTTCTCTCATTGTCAACTCACCAGGCAGGTAGTGTGTCTACTTAACCATGTAGATAATCCTTTGAAATAAATTTGATATATTCAACTAAGTCCTGAAGCCTGACCACTGAGTCAGATTGTGACCTCTTAAGAGTATAGGTTATTCCTGGTCTGTTAAACCCCAGGTGCTTCATGGGAAGATCTAATTATGAGCTGATTATATCTTTGATTTCTTCACCTAGAGCTGAAGGGCATTGTCACTTGCATGCAATACTCTGCTGGGGAATGTTTCACCGATATATGGCGCCATGGTGTTTAGCAAGTCTTGAATGACCAGATTTATTTATGATACACTTTTTACATTCTGAAACAGTAGGACAACGGTTCTTTGCTTTTTTTCTGCCAACACATCAATGACCTTATGTTTTACATGAGCCTTGTGGCTAGGAGTGAGTGAGTGAGTGAGTCACTGAGTGAGTGAACGAGCCAGTGAGTGAGTGAGTGAGTGAGTCAGTGAGTTATGGTACATAACAATAACTAACTTAACAAAGCCCAATCTACCATCTCAGTAAGTGTTAGTAGACTGACGGTCCTCATCAATGAACTGATAAATCTGTCCACTATTTCATCTACAACTTGTGAATGAAGTTACTCCCAAACCTGGTTTCATCATAAAATCAAAGGTCACTGACAGTCCCTGCATTGTTCAAATTCTCCCCCTCATTTTACCCATTAGATAATCGACAGAACATGATGCTACAGGATCCTACAACATCCCAGATAATGGTTTTGTCAACACCTAAAGCAACGAAAATATAACAAACAGGCTTTGAGGACCAAACTGCATCAACTAAAGTGCCTGCAGCAAATAGCCCTATTTACTTTAACCAGCCAACCTTGCTCGGCAGAATGAACCAAAAAGGCTGTCTCTTATCTGCCACGATAGTAAAACCAAATATGGATACAGTACAATGTACATTTACACAGCATCTCTCATTGTACAATACAAAACCTGATCTGGAATCACACATTCATACAAACAGATGCTTAAATATGCATGACCAAAGGATCAATATTTCATCTTCATTTTTCAGAAATGTGTATCATATATGCTCTCACGAAGAATCTGACGCTAAGCCAATACGGCACCAAATGAACAGTATTTGTATTTCAGCATGTCTCAGTACAAGATGTGTTCCTGTGATTGGATGTTGGCATGGACAGATTTATGATCAGCTGTAGAAACAATGACAGACCTTTGGCTTACATTATTGTGATTAGTGCCGGATCGAGACAACATACTCTGTCTATAGACAGAAGGATTCATAACAGAATGAGAGAAGCAAATTTAGGGGAGTGATTAAACATTTATTTGAATGCTTGAAAATGAGACTGGTCTGTTGAAAAAATCAGTGTTTTCCATTCAGATGTGAATTGAGAATAAAAAATGAAATATATAACTGTGGGATTGTATGAATGTGTTTATCAGTTAGTAGTACTATTGACATTACACCAGTTTAAGTGATACAAAACTGTATTTAAATATGGCGACATGTTTTGACCAGTAGTTGTAGTATTGATTAATGTAACTGGCATGAAATCTCAGGCTCAATCACACATTGTACAGGTAGCATATGAAAGAAAACTGTTCTGGTTGAATTAATGTAACCAATCCTTCCTTTGCACAAACTTCACAATTTATTAACTCAAATATTTCACAGGTAGGAAATGAAAATGAAAATGTTTTGCTTTTGTTACGAAGCAGTCATGCCTTTGTACCAAGTTTATAAGTTTTTAAATTGCACATATTACAGGTAACAAAGGAAAGGAAAATGTTCTGATTTTTAATTGACCAATCTTTCCTCTGTTCCAACTTTACAATTTATTAACTCACACATTTCACAGGTAGGAAATGAACAGGGAAAATGTTCTAGTTTAGTTATTAACCTATCTTCCTTTTGCACCAACTTCACAATTTACTAACTCACACATTTCACAGGCACTGTAAAAAAGAAAACTGACTGATTTGTGTTCCCTAACCATACCACATTTGGTACCAACTTTATAATTCAATAACACAGCAATCACGTGCAAAAATCTTACAGCTTATAACACAGCTGCAAACCACAACAAATAACAGTTTTGCTGCATTTCTTAGGGAGGTGGGTTAACAAACTGGTAAGGTTTTTGCTGGTCACTCTAAAGATCTGGGTTTGATTCTCCAGATAGGTAAAATGTGAAAATCTCAGTTCTAGTATCCACCACATACAGCATACGTCTAAACTCACTCACCCATTGTGTGTCTTATAATTTTGGAGGGAAAATATACTTAAATACAACATCCTCACTACTAATCATGAAATTCAATATCAGAGACTACCCACACTTGAATATCAGACAAAACAGATTCTCTTGGATGTTATATAAATTAGAACACATCTGTATCCTCACTGAGATTTTGATGTGAACCTTTATGCAACTATCCATAATAAAAAATCTTTCTTTATTTGTCCTTCATGACAAGTTAGAAATTTTGATAACCCCTCTGAAAATAAAACATTATTGACATTGAGTCTTTATAGGCATTTAGAAGTTGGTAATTATAATGACTATGAAAAGACAAGAAGTAGCTCCATAACACAGACCATGTGTAATAACCAAGTTATTATACATGATATTCCTTGTCATCGATCATGATACTGTAACACAGAACTAAGCAAACGTCATTTGAATATTATAATGCTTAAGACTTGGGCATGTGAAGAATTGAACTTCAGTTTCTCCTGCAGACAAAACAGTACTGGATATTTGATACTGCACATGGAGAAAATGTGACGATATTCTTACTGCACATGTCATTTTTTGGCTTGGTAAATTTACAAATATACCACAGAAGTTGTTTGTTGGAGATATATTCTCCGGGACAATCAAGCTGTAATGTGACAATTGTGTATGTGTAACTCTCCAAGATCATTATAGGGATACATCATTCACTTGACTGTCTACATTGATTGTCTAGCAAAAATGGCATGCAGCTTGTTAAAACAGCCAAAGCCTGTCTTCCTTTGAGCTATGTATCATTTTTATACAGATATGTGTTTGTCATAGTTTATCCTGGGAACGGTCAAATCAATATGGTATTAACTATTATGCATGATGCAAGCACCCTTTAGTTAACATCGGATATCTTTGTATAAAGCAGTGACATAAATGCCCTAATTGGGTATTGGATTTCCAAAACCTATATATCCCAGATTAAAAACTTATAAAGATACTATATCTGTGATCATGCACCTTTAAAGAATGCCTATTGGTTACTGCCACAGAGGCCACTGACAATGTACTTTGTTCTCCAAAGAAATTGCTACACCGATGCCTGAAGAAGGATCAGGATCGACTGAGCACTATCCATGCATAGCCTAATTGGTGCCAAAGTTATTGAATATATCATGTTTGTGTTGCAAGAACAGAGCTCAAAGGTTAAAGAAGAGTGTGTACTCAGGGATGCTGTTTGCTGAGGGCATCCATTTGATTAGAGTCGGTGTATCAATGTGGTGTTATGCGTCACCTACCTGTGGCTACCAATGATAGCGCCGCCAGACTGACCAGAACGTCCAAAGGTAATATCCGTATCCGCCAACTGACCATTATAGCACGATAGAGAACATATCCTGGAACCAAGCTTTCACAGACACCTTTTTCACCGGTGCCATTATTGGTATAACATTAGTATTATTAACTCTCCATTAAGTTGTTGGCTGATGGCTTAAAAGCTCGTTAGTGGATCCTGGTCATTGGTTGAAAATTCCTGCGTCCAACATACAATTGTGAATAACTTGCTAGACTTGCCTCCCTGTCACAAACGGCGTCTACTACACATACAACAATTCACGTTAACCGTCACGGCGAAATTGATATATTATTCTTGACCACTTGAACCAACTCCAGTCATCAGCACCTTTAGAGACGACTATTTCAACTCCTGAAATTGCAAATGATCTGATTTTTTGCACATCAGCAAACAAGAAACTGTTCCAAATTACATCGGTTGATTGCAGCAACAGATCGATGTACCTTGAGATTTTCTGCTCCACACGAGTTTAACTCTTTCATTTTGTGCTGGTCCTATTCCATGGACTATTAGTTGATTGTGGTGTAATCCAGGCTGAAGGAGGTCTCTGCACTCCTTCTCTGTAACATACAAGACCAATCACTGACAAGCCATCAATACTTCGAACACACCGACACAAACTCAACCTAATCCTAGTAATCACACTCAAGTTTACATTTCTCACCATCGCAACTTCCAACCATATTTACTCCCTCCACACACATCAATAATCTGATGACTATTTCCATCGTATGTTTACAAACATAAGGCATATTAATTATGCTGACAAATTAATTGGTACAAAAGCAATAAGGGATATATATGGCTATTTTCATCATACATTTACAAACATAAGGTGCATTAATTATATTGATAACAGAATTGGAACAGAGCCTGTAACAGGTATATATGGCTTTTTTCATCATACATTTACAAACATAAGGTGCATTAATTATATTGATAACAGAATTGGAACAGAGCCTGTAACAGGTATATATGGCTTTTTTCATCATACATTTACAAACATAAGGCGTGTAACAGAATTGGAACAGAGCCTGTAACAGGTATATATAGCTATTTTCATCATACATTTACAAACATAAGGTGTATTAATTATATTGATAACAGAATTGGAACAGAGCCTGTAACAGGTATATTTGGCTATTTTCATGATATATTTACAAACAAAAGGTATCTTAAATGTACATATATTGATAAATGAACTTGAACAAAGATTATAACACAGATACCAATCTTCATCATATATTTACAAACTTAAAGCATCTTAACTATGTTGATAAATGAAATGGAACAAACTATAACAGATCTGGATAAATATTTTCATCATATATTTACAAATATAAGGTATCTTAAATACACTGATAAACGACTTGGAACAGAGGCCATAACAGACGTAGATAACTATTTTCATTACCTATTTACAAACATAAGTTGTATTAAATATGCAGATAAATGAATTTGAGCAGAGCTATCAGAGATGTAGATAATTATTTTCATAATATATTTACTAGCATAAAACGTCTTAGCTATGCTGATAAATGAATTGGAACAAGGGCTGTAACAGATATAGCTAACTATTTTATCACATATTTACAAACATATAGGATCTGAATCAACCTGATAAATGAACTGGAATAAAGACTATCACAAATGTTTGCTCACACTGTATTTTAGAAAACAGAAACTTGACTTTTATACTACTCATCACTTGGATCATACACATGCCATTTATCACAATGGTTTGAATAAAAACAAATGCAGATTCATTTCTAAAACAATGTCCAGTGTGAATTAAGTGATGGTGTTGGTGCTAAAGGCTAGTGTCTTCAGTGACAGAGCACACTACAGTAATTATTCCGTGCTTAATCTGTAGCAGATGTCACTAAGCTAGACCCCCATCGTAGACCTCCGTATCCTCCGTACCTGAAGCTGACACTTACCGTGGAGCATATACAACCAGAAGTACCTACATCCTCCCTGACTTGCACATACCTCCACACCAACACTCATGTATCAATAACTCTCCAATATTGATTATGTCAACTCTCCCTGCAAGCTGCACACATCTCCCAGCCCCTTTAACACAGCTAAGCATGAGTGTGAGAAGGCATGCTTACCGATCGTCTTCGGCAACCGCAGATGATCAATGGTTTCAATCCGAGAGCTTTGGAACGTTTGATCAGCAGTAACCAAAGACTGACAACAAGACTACTGTGACAGCCTGTGCTTATACTGGTGTCAGGCCGAATTGTAAAACTGGTGTTATCATTATACGACAGAGGCGCTCAGGAAATTATATACATTTGGAAATACACATGTATTTCACTTAATTGATACCACCACCAAAAAACAGTTTTAACATGGGAATGCCTTTTAAATAAGATGCCCATAAAATGTGATAGTACATTATAGTTTGATGTTATCCAAGTTTCCTGCTAGTTTATTTGCAATTAATAATTACACTTATCGTTATAAAACACATTCAGTACTGTTTATAATAACGAGGTTAATTTTTATGATTTTTCTAAAGCTACTGTTATATTTGTAAAGTGATAAAAAAAACCAAACAGCCTATCTTTATAACCTTGTTGACAATATAGTAATAAGACATATATTGTTCCAACCATACGATAAAACATGAAAGTGTTCTACTTGTTTAGCGGCTAGTGGTAAGTGTTATACTCACGTCTGTATCATGAGTCCTTTAGTTGTAACTGTTGTTGAGTTGTAACTCCACCGATCACACTGTTGATCACAACTTGTACAAAATAACAAACAATAATCCCTTCACTGTACACAACAACTCCTTTCTCCTCCACGTTTGCGCTGCGTCACAAGTACAGCTCAGTGCATTCAAATTTTCAACCAACCGTGGATGGTTTTCAAGGCTCTGATGACAGATTCCTATCTTTTTAATGAAAGCAGTTACTTTGTGGCCCTGAAATACCACACACACTTATCATCATCTGTAACTCTTCAGATCAGGAACATCATAGCCGCTGTCCCCTTCCAAACTAATCACGAGCCACTGATCGTATCACTTGTCAAACTAACCAGCGACATCAGTTTACGAAAGATCTAAGCCGCTGTGCCTTATAATCACATTGGTTCTCGTATTAATCCAACACACAGGTAATAATCAATCCACTGAGTCGGTTCACTTCATTATGTGTCCTGTCTGCCGAGCACGAGACTAAACCTGAATAAGTCTGTCCCAACGCCTGTCCAACACTGATCATCCAGAGTAGAGTTCCGATCCTCTCATCTCAACACTCCTCGTCATAGTCGGCCAACCCGGTGAGCTCACCTGGAAGAAGACGGACAATTAAATAACCTCACAGGGGTAAATATCATTAGCCGGTGGCAAGCCTCCTCTGCTGTGTATCAATGTACCCTCTCTCGCTGTTAAAACATACAAGCCTCTCCTTGCTCCACACATTCTACAGGCATAACAGTGGGTGGGGACAAATTCCTAGTAATGGGGGTGGATTGTAGGGATTTATGGGTACAATAAATCAGGACCGAGGCACAGGGACAGGATTACTGTAAACATTCAGGCAATTTTGCATGATCATAAATTGGTTATAACCATTGATATATCTGATTTAAGTTGTATCCTATCAACAGTTTGATACAATATACAACAGTGAAGATAAAAGCTGAGACGTTCCACTTTCATGTGTCCAAGGTAGAGGTAAAGTTAATCTTAAGCAGATAAACTTAAAAGGGATATTTTCATGATAATCTACCCACCAGGCTTTGTCTGTAACACCTTTTCACAACAGCTTGTACAAAGGATAAGTAAAAGTAACATATATTATTAGTTGTATATACATGCAGGCTATAATGAATCCTAAAAGTAATATTTCACCACAAAATATGTTATAAAAGCACATTATTATCACTGAATAGCTGAGAAAATATGTTACACATATAGACAGCAATTATAAATTTATATGAACTACTATCATTATTATTGGAAGCATCAAGGAGCTGGACAGTTCATAGGACACAACAGTGCACAAGAAGCCTAGGCTTGAAACAATCAGTAACTTGACACAAAACATCAGTAAAATACACAAACACCCTTCCACCTCTGGAAAATGGAGTCTCTTTGTATCCTATTACATCCTATCAGAGGGGATATTGAGGAACCCCTGTGATATTTGAAATCACAACTTTCCTCATGTATAGAAGCGAGGAGTCTGTCAATCTAGGTCCGATTCACTGCGTTAGCCGGGATATGCTAGAGAGTGGTGGGGAAGTTTTGTAGCCGTATGATCCATTCCACACTAAACACACATTAAGTTTACCCTCTGCCTGGCTGAGACTCTTCTATCAAAGCATTAGCACGTTCTGAAGACATTACATTCGTCCCTTCGACATTTGAAAATACATTAACGTTGTGAATGTCCACGCTGTTTGCATACAGGACACCTTCTTGCTGCCAGTGCTAGTGAATACCTTCATTTCAGCAGTATAACAACACCCCATTATAGCACCAAGCTTCCACTACGGACATTTTGGATCGACTTTTCCCGGTGTGACATTCAGACTGCTAGAAGTGACAGTCTCTCCTCATAGATTGATAGCACCATGAACTGCAACACCAGAGTGCTCTATAATAAACTACAGCAACCCTTTCCCTCTCGATATCTGTCATATGATATATTGGTCACCGCATACACACACTCGACATGAAAGGAGGGACATGATTCTTTACAAAAAAATAATTTTGTTAGGCAGGCGTGTAATCTTTGATCCAGATGGTGTGAAATACATACCTTGTGTTGACTTTTATGTTGAAGATCGACATACGTTTACAACATGAGTGTGATAACCTGCATCTATGTGTTTACAACAGTTTGCTTCAAGGGATTTGCCTATAGCCTTCCCCACACAAGGAGATCTGTTTGACGTTTGATAGCTATTGTGTGCCGGTGATTGAAGTATGATCCAATTTTTAATTCAGGCTTCTAACATGCATACACCAATAAATGGGCGTGTTTCCAACATAATTTACATATTTATTGACATATTATAAATGAACATACAAACTGGATTATTTATAGATACATGCTGACTGCATGTCACAGTGATTTATATACGTTTTCAACCTTAGTGCTCTTTGCAGACTGAGTAAGAGCAAGAATTTATACAGTTGAAATTACCTTAAATTTAGGGGAAGTTTATCTTTAATTATGTTTGAAAGAGCATGATTTAAGAAATAAAAATTTGGAAATCTTTACTGACATTAGTGTAGACTTAATGAATGTCTACATGGAAATAAGTGTAGATGCTACCCTGGTTAATATCAATGAATGTGAAAAGAAACTTAAATTTCGAAATACTGTAATACTAGATGATTATAGTATATATCTATATATGAAGCCAGTAATTTTGTCATATATTTAAAGGCCTGATTGTACCATTTCTTTGTCAAAAGGCTTCCATCCTCATAAATATCACTGACTGAACAACTGTCTGCTTTACTATAAATATACATAAATATAAATACATACATATCCCTTTGTTTGTATGTTCATAAATTAAATGTCTCATACATCTGGGTTGTTTATTGAATTTAACATATATTTACATATATCTACATATTTAAAAGGTAAGACTGCATTAAATTCTCCAGATTAATGCTAAATGTTACTGATATCCAGGCAGTATTGTAACATACCCCATAAATTATACAACATTTATTGGCACATGTAGATGTAGTTATTGTTTCATCTGCCAACTGATGACACATCCTGAAACATATGGAACCAAAGCAGTCTCTCGTCAAGTCAAAATGACAATTACACCTTTCGGGAAAAGTGAACTAACGACCTTGAATACCTGAATAAAAACACATCAGTATGTTTTTGTAATGCTACAAGTGTCATCAAACATGTTTACACACAACAGAACAATCTTTACCATAAGTTTGGAAAAATATTCTCTTGATTATAATTCAAGGTTTTACAATCGTGAATTAAACCTAATTATTGAATGTTTGAACTCAGCTATGTACATATTTCACAATGAGAAGTGGGAATGCATAGTCTCAAACTGCAAAGTTAATTGCTCTTAACAAAACAATTCCACCACTACATCTGAATTGTCCAGCATTACATGAATCACGCTTCAATGTAGCATTGCGACAAATTAAAATTAGGATAAACGTGACTTCAGAGACACACAACAGAATGTCATGATGTAAATTTCCTTCAACATGTTGATGCCTTTGTGTAGGAGATGTCGGAGAAGTGAGTTATGACAGGACAAACTATAATTGCCAAACAGTGGGAGCTCCATCCATGGGCTCCAAATCCAATTACGCTTATAGATTTTTTTGGATAATATTTGTAATTATCAAAAAACAAATGTAAATTGACATTGAACATGAAGATGCTGATTTTGACCTTAGGTCATTAAATAAGCACTTTTATATAACAAACATTTCTTAATTTGCAAATGAAATTTATTATTGGAAATGCAATTAGGGAAAATGGAAAGAAAAAAGGTCATGGTGAAATTAAAGGAAATTTGTTTTAGGGAAAGAATGACTGAGGTGTCAGTTGGTTTCAATTAACTAATACATGTATAGCTCTGCTGAATGCCTGTCTTTGATTCCTCACATGGGTACAATGTGTGAAGCCCATTCTGGTGTCACCTGCATGATATTGCTGGAATATAGTTAACAGAAAAGCTAAACTATCTCAACCACTAGGGGCAGTAGGATTGCCTAGTGGTTAAGGTGTCTGCTTATCACGCTGAAGACCTGTGTTTGATTCCCAACATGGTTTCAATGTGTGAAACTAATTTCTGGTTACACCATGGAGATATTGCTGGAATATTGCTAAAAGCATCATGAAACTAAACTCCCTCACTCGAGGTGGCAGGGTAGCCTAGTAGTTAAGTTTTTCACTTGTCATGCTGAAAACCTGGGTTCGGATCCCAGGTGAGAAGCCCATTTCTGATATCACCTGCCGTGAGTGAGTGAGTGAGTGAGTGAGTGCGTGCGTGCGTGCGTGCATGCGTACGTGCATGCATGAATCTTCACCCATCAACTCACATGTAGATTGAACTTGGCCGCTGACATTTCTAGCAATCTAAACAATCTAGTGATTGAGTGCCCTTAGACAGCTGACTAACTTTAAGCCTGGGAAAAAGCGACTCAAATGCCATATTTCAGGCAAACACACCTGAAACAATAGGACATGCGAGACACATTATATCAATAATTGAATAGTTCAATATCAGATCTAGCTACCATGACAAGTCCTTTCAATATCCTTTCACTGAGTGGTTTACTGATAAATGGACAACACTTGCATACAAATAATGATACTAAAAAGATGCTAAACCGATTGTTTCCAAATTCAAAGATCCTTCGACGTTTCAACAAGAAGACCTCAAATTTTGAAAAAGGACTTTTTCCTCCTATATGTGACATTAATCATCTTGTGCACAAGTATGGTTTTACGTCACTCTTAGCAATATTCCAGCATCTTGAGACCAACCAGGATGCATTGAAGAGCCAGATTAGATGACTCCTGAATATGAAATATGCCACTTACTGGTCACACAGGGGATTTTCAAACAGGTTTCTTGAATGTTTGTGATAAATGAGTACATGGGTGAAATTTAAAAACATTGGATGAAAGGGTGCGGATTTCAACTCTATATCACAACAAACATATAATAACTCTTAAGATATGCTCTTCTGTATGGCAATCTTTGTAATCGGCACCAATCCTCTGGTGAGAAGAAAATTTATTCACTGTTGAAAAAAATTAATGTTGTGCACTTGAGAAGGAAAGTTAAAAAATATTTACTTTACTCAAACTGTATTGTTTTTTTTGTTTTTTTGCATATTAATTTTCTATATGATTAACAGCAAGGACACTTCATTTAAAAATAATTTTAATGCCTATCCCTATATAATATCCAATATTCCAACATCATCTGAAAAAGTTTTCTTTGAAGCAATTTTTTCAAGAAGCGTGGAACAGACACTCTGTCATACCCAAGACACCAGAAAGTATGTGTGGTAATTATTACCACTGATTACTACACGAGGAAATATGTCAGCAACGCCACAGATATAGATAACATCCAGAGTTGGGCCAAACTCTAATGGCATCATTACCAGAACGGCATGGCATCAAGGTATTGATGGTTCCACTGATAATGTCACAAGACAAATGCACGGTCACAGTGTGGAGACAGCACTGTGTAGTAACCTTTCTTCTTGTCCCTACTGCATTCCTTATATATACTGAAGGTAACAGATAAGGGAACAACAGTTCATTGTGGTGTTCATTTATTCTCTGATTCTGACCTGCAGGGCAATACAAAGCTTTTGAAGGAACATGGAAGGGAGTATAGGAAAACTTGTGCTTTCATGTGTTCCCTTATTTGTTTGCCTGACAGCATACATCCAACAGTTGGACACAATAGAAATATGTACTGGTGCATTATCAAATTACATACTATATTTAGGATTATGCTTGTTCAGTAAGTACAGGTTCTTGTAGGTTGAGTCCCGTAGCGGATTCAAACCCATACTTTCAGAGTCAGGCATGTTATCAGAAGGGTACACAAAGTATTTGGTCTAGACTACCAGTTGCCTGACTAACTTGTGGAAGCTGGAGTGGCTGAGTGGGTTAGATGGCTGATTTTGTGTGCTGGTGATTTGGTGCCTGACTCTAAGAAAGTAGGTTCGAATCCAGGATGGGACTCACTAAAACAAAAGTACCATAATTTGTGCCTTACTGAGAAATCATAATCCCAAATATAACACGTCATATTTAATCACTTTCTAAATGGCACTGTGTAATCATATATTGTTTTGGTTTTTTTCACATATTGCTCATGCATATGAATATTTTGTCCTCATATGTTTGATGAAACACCTTTTCATGTGACTACATTTCAGACAACCAGTAAATCAGTACTAGGAATATAATGGCACCAATCCCATACCAGTTGCACAGATATCAGACAATGGTATAAATATTAAACATGGAAGTAAATAACATTCATACAAAGTGCTATGCTTCCATGAAAACACAAATATCAGCAACCACTCTAGTGAATAATATATGCCAGAAAACCTGGAGAGAGATTGTAAATAGTAAAACAGTTATGATGACATTTGAGACATACATCAGAATGTTGTGAATGAAAATATGGATCAAATCTATTTGTTGACTTAACACATCTTTTTTTACATAAATATAAATTCGTTTTGTACTAAAAAGGATGGCACATCACTATAAATAGTTGTAAGTATAATACTATTAGGCAGGAACCACCATTGTTGGCTTTTTAGAAATACTACTTGCATTTATCACCACTATAATGTTTACCATCATGACAGATGCTTACCACCACAATGGACAGTTTTAGGTACATACCACCTCTGAGAGTATTTACCATATCATATAAGCATGTATCACCACTACAGATATTTCCCACCACAATGGACATCTACCACTGTTTTAGGTATGCCCCACCTCTGTGGGTATTTACCATACCATACAAGCATGTATCACTACTACAGATATTTGCCACCACAATGGCCATCTAGCAATGTTTTAGGTACACCCTACCACTGTGGGTATTTACCATACCATACAAGCATGTATCACTACTACAGATATTTACCACCACAATGGCCATCTACCAATGTTTTAGGTACACCCCACCACTGTGAGTATTTACCATACCATACAAGCATGTATCACTACTACAGATATTTCCCACCACAATGGCCATCTACCAATGTTTTAGGTACACCCTACCACTGTGGGTATTTACCATACCATACAAGCATGTATCACTACTACAGATATTTACCACCACAATGGCCATCTAGCAATGTTTTAGGTACACCCTACCACTGTGGGTATTTACCATACCATACAAGCATGTATCACTACTACAGATATTTACCACCACAATGGCCATCTACCAATGTTTTAGGTACACCCTACCACTGTGGGTATTTATCATACCATACAAGCATGTATCACTACTACAGATATTTACCACCACAATGGCCATCTACCAATGTTTTAGGTACACCCTACCACTGTGAGTATTTACCATACCATACAAGCATGTATCACTACTACAGATATTTACCACCACAATGGCCATCTACCAATGTTTTAGGTATGCCCCACCACTGTGGGTATTTACCATACCATACAAGCATGTATCACTACTACAGATATTTACCACCACAATGGCCATCTACCAATGTTTTAGGTACACCCCACCACTGTGGGTATTTACCATACCATACAAGCATGTATCACTACTACAGATATTTACCACCACAATGGCCATCTACCACTGTTTTAGGTACGCCCCACCACTGTGAGTATTTACCATACCATACAAGCATGTATCACTACTACAGATATTTACCACCACAATGGCCATCTATCAATGTTTTAGGTACACCCCCCACAGTTGACTACTGAAACAACTATTGTGACAGTGATGGCCTATTGCGACAAGCCATTATAATACTATTGCAATAATTTTTTTCTCATTGAACTGTCTCATTTGAAGTCCTTCCCCGATAGTTCCCATGGTTGATATGACTATGTTGCGCCCCACTCACTGCACCATTATATGTATTTACCACTACACATGTTATTTACACCAGAAGTGGAGATGCACAGTTGCACTGGTTGCCTTGATTTGACGCAACTTTAGTACCTTTGGAAATCTCAAAGGGGATTTTGCACACTAAAAGTAAAAGAAATCAACAGACTGACAAGCTCATTTGGAGGATATATGTTCATCAAATTACACAAATACAGAAAACCGATTGTTAAATCACATGTGCACCCTGCTTTAAGAGGGGCTGTATCACAAGTGTTGACTTCACGACAGAAGTATGTGTTGAATCTTGTAGAATAGAGTGACTTGGTTAAATGCTGTGTCAAACTGTATTTTAGTTATCTCGCAGCCTGTCAGCTCCATGTGATGCCAAGTTTAGACTTCTACCACCCAAGGACTCTAGGTTACACAACACCAAGTAAGAATCACATAGTCCCTGAGCAACTACTGTATGTAAACAGTTGAAGAGACAGACCCTTGTGACAGATGTGATTGGATGAAATAGTGTAAGATGTTTTGTTTTTTTTAAAAGTGCATCCATCTAGTAATTAAAACCACAATTCTAAGTATTTAGTGCTGTCATTGCTCATCACCATGATATGCTTATGTGTGTACAGATATTTTCAGGTAGGTGACATTTGGTGCAGAACTAGGGTTGATGTGCTCAGCTTCCTGTGCGTGGAAAGTTTGCCAGAAACTATTTTTCTGACAGAAGATTAAAGGCCAGGCTGTACCCTGGGTATTTGGAATGGCTGTTGATAGCCTGGATAATTTAAACAATTAAGGTTACAATAAAAGTCTGTGGGAAAACATCTGGTGTTGTGTAATCTCTATCCTGAAAAACAATGATGGAGAACCTGGGATTCAAGTACAAAATCATAATTTCCTTATATGTGTAAGGGAGGCCACTCCAATAAGCAGCTACACAGCAGTGTAGTTTGAAGCAATATTACTGGTAGCTCATGCCAAAGGACCAGGTCCCAATCCCCTGTGGAGACACCCAATAATTGTGACCTGGGTCTGACATACTGCATTGTGTGCCTGGGCAAGGCACTTCTTCCATATTGGACTCATTTGTTTCAAATGGGTACCTAAGAAATGGATGCACAAACCTATATGATTGTGCAATAGCAGCAGCTTTGAAAGTACAATTCTGTCAGGGTAATAGTAATGCCAGAGAGCAGCATTGCGTTGGATCCTAGGTGCAAAATAGCATTACTATCATTTTCACAAAATAACATAGCAAAACCTCTGGGAAAATCATACAACTTACTCACAGCGCATGCCACATACATAGATACATATCTCACCAGTCACTGGTGGAAAGGTGTGCAGTTCTAGCCTATCTGTTATATGTCTGAAATTGAAATTGAAATTTCGATGCCCATTTGCATTCAAATCGACCGTAACAGAATGCATCACCTGTAAATCTGATATTATGTTATTTGCTATACAATACACTTTGGTTGGTATGCTATTGTATGTCATTTCATTAAATTTCTCGTACAGAATATCTGTGAATCAGAAATCCTGTGAATTTCTCCTGAATAATAGAGTGAGTGAGTCAGCTGGGTTTGAGGCCACTTTCAACTATACTTCAGTTAATATTACAATGTGTGAGCTTTCTTCAGAGAGCCTGACTTGATGCAAGTTCAATATATACTTACAGAACAAATAAGGGAACACATAAAAGTGTTCCTTTTTACTTGTCCATGTTTCTTCACAAGCCTTGTACTGCACTGCAGGTGAAAATTTGAGAATATACAAAGTAACAGCTCTTTGAACTTGTGTGCCCTTATTTGTTTCCCTCGGCACATTTACCAGATTGGTGAAATCTGCAGGCTTGATGAGGACACAATCATGCATTGCAAATGAGATGCAACTCCTCACAGCAAATTGTGGTGCGTTAGACAACTGGGACGGTCATGACCCCACATGACGGAATATCTGACAAATATTGAGAACATAATGAATGTATCATACTTGTTAATGAAGCTGTCATCCTGTGCCACCTTTCACAAAGCACTATGGCCATCACAAGTCAATAAGGTAACCTTAGTGCTATGTTAAAGAATGGGAGTTAAGGTTAGCCTTAGTAGGGGGCTCCGGATTTATATTCAGCTTTTCCATGCAGCAGATGCACGATATGTGAGACAGATGCCACCTACAGGCTATTCTCATGAGCATTAACTGACTGCACAGTTGGGAACATATTTTGTCCAATATCTTTGCACAATTAAAAAAATTGAATGGCACGTTACCATTATTAAAAGCTAAAGAATCTACATGTAAATAATACTTTTTGTGTCTTTGGATTATTTGTTTGTTGTGTCATGCCTCAAATGACATTTCAAGTATCTAGCTATATATAAAGTTTGAGTAAACTAAACCTGGCTGAGGGTTTGATGTTATGAGTGTGACTCTACCTCTCTCAGGTATGATGGCAAAGGTCAGTGAGCTTCTTGGCCACCTGGTTCAATTCAGTCAACCTGTGAAGATCTGGATTAGACTGTTCTTCAGCAAACCATGAGGCGAATAACAGGATCAGGTGGCCAGACTCACTGACTTGGTTGACACTTGTGATTGTATTCAAGCTGCATAGACTGATACTCATGATAATCACTAGATCGTCTGGTTCAGACTTGATCATTTTCAGACTGCTGCCATGAGGCTGGAATATTGCTGAGTGAGCCAACCAACCATCAATTCAATCAGTTCTTACAAGTACAAATTGTTGGGGATCTACCGTCACAAAGCCCCTTGAGGATAGTGGAACAGGCCCTGTCCAACATAGTAATGATAAATAACACCTACTCCAACTGACCATTGTGCCTTGTTGATCGGTGTCCTATTTTCATGGAAATTATATTGGCACTGGAGATGGCTGATGGCCGATAGTTTTGTTGCAATGGACAAAGTTTAATATTTGAACACAAATGTTGCAGTAAAATAAATCATCTCCCAATGGAGGGAACAGCTTTCCCCGACACAATAGGCCCTCCTTGTCCACCCAAGCTAAGTGCCAGGACAATGAAAGTGTTTATGACCATCACTCACTCACACAAAGTGAAGCTAAGTAGCTAGATGGCATTTTGAAGTATGGGGATACCAACAGATAATCTTGTGTTGGATATATGGAGAGTGCTACAAAGCTGATCATATCAAAGATATTCCAACATATTGCAGTCAAAATCTCTTTCAACAAGGGCCAGATTCCCTATCACTGAAAGACAATCAAAGCTCAGTCAGTGTGGCACTGTCATTATGCTTCATTTTTATTCTGAACTCTGTGGGGAATATGCAAACCTTGCTTCCTATAATGCTTTGCATTAAGTTTCCTATCTAATCCTTCCAGCACCTATCTGATGTATTGAGAATAGAAGGAAATATTCAGCCCCTTGCCAAAGTGTTTGTTCTCATGGCTTCAACAAAGGTTGGGTCCTGTCCACAGGTCTAGACAATTCCCAGGAGTCAACCTTACTGATCATGGTACTTGACTACATATATTCCGTGAAATAGCTTGTTACATTCTTCCTGCTTGGCTTTACCTGATTCATGATGATGTGCGGCCATGAATAGTTCCACAACCCTAAAGCATATCCTTCAAGGACACTCATATTCCAGCCTAAAGTCCATCACAGTAAACAGAATCTGCACAAACTGCATGCCGCCATTTTACACCAAGAATTCTCCAGATCACAAAGCTCTTTATAGTCATGAGAGGTCAAACTATCCAATTTGTAGCTTTCCGACAATCAATTTCCTCACAATTTCGCTATCAGGTCAATATCAACATTAGAAACAAATAATCGGGACAATCCAATGTTGATTAGAGTAGTCTCCCCACATAAACCTCCGTACTACAGTGACATCTCGTATCATTTATATCTGCTCCTCACAAGATGGTGAACTACACACATAGGCCAAGAACTGAAAATGACCTGTTTTGCAGTGTATTATCTGCAAGGGTACCAATAACATGTTTACATAAATAGAATAGAATATTCAGTTACAAACTTATCTTTTCAACTGAGCTGCATTTAAATTGATACTCTGGGCTGACAATCCATTTGTATTTGACAGACTATTCAGCTAAGCTAAGAATGATTCCAGACTTGGCCACCTTCACATCCTCTGCCCCATGTAAATGTAACCTTCCTCAGTACATACTTATGTCTTCCATTCATGTGAAGTTTGTAATGGACTGTCAGTGCTGATTCTCTTTGGTGTTAGCACTCTAGTATAGTCTACATTGTGTACTTCTATGGTTTGAAACAAACACTTGTTAAGCTGCTATCAGGACCCTCTGGCTTCAGATGCTGCCTGAACTCGTCTTGCCCTCATTTAGAACTATGCAGCATATTGTGACAAAGAAATGTTGTTTGTTTTCCATTTTCCTGCAAGCCTTAAACATCATCTGAACTAGGCCAAACGCAAGATCTCCAGCAGGGAGAAACATGTCAGGCTGCCATCAGGAGCCTCTGACTTTAGGTGCTGTCTAGACTCTTTTTCTTCCTCATTTAGAAATCCACAACCCATTCTGATGAATAAATCTACATAATTTTCCTGCAACCACAGAATACCCATATAAACTACATGCCAAACACAAGACATACCTGTCACAGGCCTACAGGCAAGTACCTATCTTGTACAAAGGTGACATCCCAAACCCATGAACAGCCAATACAATAACTCTATCATACCCATTCATACATTCAATAGTCAATTCCTGCAGCATGGATGTCAGGCACATGCATTACCCAGAAACATAGTCCGCAGCCAGTTCCAGATGCCATCTTTATAAGGATTGAACCCACGTTGAGAAACCTTGATCTTTATGCAACCCTTTCCATGTATGTATATACAGAGAATCAAAACCTTGTTCTATGCATGTCAAGCAAACACACGACCCCCTGAACTATCTCATATCTGTTTCAGTAAGGTTACCTTGGAAGGCGCAAAGACAGTGTTCAAATCACTTCTACAGATTTCATACACATGTATATTGAAGTAATTACTTGTCTGCACCAAATTACACACATGGAGGATTTAGCAAAGCTATAAGGTTCTCCCCCCATAGTGCATCAATGTATTCCCCCTACATTAACTCTTAACCTGGATCTACTTAAAACCTATTTCCCCTTCATCTTTGTCAGCTCTATCTTCATCACAGACATGCTCGACACCAATGCACTTTCTTTTTTCAATATGGTGATGTTAACTCCCCACTCAATTTTTGACAACTTTGTCAAGTTCAAATAAAAGACTCAAGATATACATCAATGTGTATAAACACCATTTAATCTACTTTCCTATCTCAACATTATAAACATTATACACTAATTTTATAAGGAGTATAATTGATATGTTGTTCTGCAGGAGCTTGTGTATACATTAAATACAATAACATAAATGTGCTGTGGAATGCAGTTCACCCTAACTGCTTTGAGATGCAATATACCATGAAGCTGACAGGAAGGATAACAAAGCAATGGGTGATTTCAGACACTGTTTGACAGATTTTCAGATGTCAAATCCATTTTCACAAATAATTATTTGTGCAAACAAGGATGCTTTGAAATATTGCTTCAGGAAACAAAGCACTTTCACAGTAAAAAATTGAATCCCCCACATGAATGTATTCTGTTTTGGTTCCGATTAGACAAATATAAGTTAAAACCAAAAGTATTACTTTCTCTTGTCCTGTGAAGTTGCTTCAGTTGGCTATGCTGTTATTCAAATGCTTCTGCCTTTGAGTTCATGCTTGGCCACAACAAATGTCTGTTTTATCTAATTGTCACTCCAGACAACAAAGGTGGTCATAGGCATAATATGTAGCAACATTACAGGTATTTGGTGTCTGTAAATAATCAAGTCTGGACTAGACAATCTAGTGATCAACGGCATGAGCATCGATCAGTTGGGATACAGTGACATTTTTACAAGTAAGTGAACCTGACCACCTGATCTCGTTAGTCGCCTTTCACAACAAGTGTGGGTTTTTGAAGATCAGTTCTAACCTGGATATTCACTGGTCCACGTCTTACGTGAGTCATGTTACTTTGTCATGGAACTTGAGTTTTTATAAGAATAAAAACTGTCAGAAGAACCAACTCCAAAACACAAAAACAAACACTGAAAAATAATGAAAATGTTAACTACACAACCCATAATCATTCATTATCTGATTCATAGCTTCTAATAGCCACATGGGGCTTTGGCGTCCTTGTCATACAGTGTACACTGTACACAAGTACACTGTACACTGATATCATAAGCAATACAGGGATTACAACTGTCATTGCACGATGTTTTGATGTCTGAAAATTCAAAATGTCAATCCCAGACAAGACTTCTCTCTGTTCTCTAATCCTGTCTCTAATCTACTCAGATTCCATTGAAAATATATATGTGTCATAGGATTATTACCGTCATCATAACAAGTCAATTATATGATTGTATTTCATAAGCACGTGTTCATGAATCACAGTCAAATAGGTGCATATATCCTGTCTCAACTCAAACAGTCATGGAAATTGTATGAAGGGAAGTCAGTGATGACGCCAGATGTTGGAGAAAAGCCTGTTCTGCTGGCAAGGTCATTACATGATATTCATAATAAAATAGTTCCTATGAGTCACGAAGAGTGAAATCTTCATGTAAAGGTCATACATTTGCAAAGAATCCACCATCATGTCGACATGAGATATGTCATGACTGGAAAATTCATCAAAATGTTGCTCATAAGATTGGTCTCTGATGACGAAACTTGATTTCTGGAAAGTGCATTTCAAGCAAAATATCCTTTCATGAAATGTGATGATTACATTTTCCATGCTCTGTATACCCAAGCATTTGAGAAATACGTATGTCCGGTGTTCTGGCAGAGGATGTTTGACATCAGGGAGAACTCATGATTGGAAAGACTACAGACCATCTCTTGGTGTACTGCATGATGTTCTTAGTACTGCTGCAATCATGATAACAAAACATGACATACTAATGCAGCAGTGGCCATCTTTGACATCCTATTCCATGAGGCAGACATCTTATCCCGTGAGGAACGACAATAGAATGACATGAGAATGACATTATAATAAGGTTGAAAAGTCAGCTGTACATCAGATATTGCTTATCTAGAACTCCAGTCAATGTTTTGGCAATGACAGCTTAGTGAACGAACACACATTTGCATGATTCACAAGACACAGTACCAACATTCACTTGGCACAATGATGCCTCCATCCTGGCACTCATGTATCTCATACGTAGGAAACACTAAATACAATCTATGCTTGACTGGAGAGATTGAAAAAGGGAAATAGCATCACTAGGAAGAATCATCAATGATTACTGATATGAAAATTCTGTAATAACATCTTCTATAGACAGTTTTGTATTGAAGAGAGGAGGCACTATGCTGTTTTTTGTCTGTAATCCATCCTTTGAAATGTCACTGCCCATCTATGATGCTAAATATGTTGACTTCTTTCCAATATTTTTGCATTTTTGTCCCAAATTACTTTTCTTAACTATTTATTGAAAGTCATCAAATATTTAGTGAACAATTGTCAATTTCTCAGTTTTACTGAAAACCAGCCTTACTAAATACTTTTGACCAGTGTTTTTGATGCACAGATATTCCTAATTTTGCCATTTTTTTCTTTTACGATCAGATGAAGATATTCTGTAATTGCTCTAGGAATGGAATCAATACAGTAATTCTGATGTGATTTCAGATCAGTTTCAAACTTCAGCAAAACTCCCCCTGAAAATAGCGATACCCTGTTATCATGTGTATTGAATTCTGCCCCTTGGCTCCTGTTATCTGTGATTTGAAATAATCTCAGTGAATAATTGCTTCCTTGTTTTATCATACTAACTATTGAGGAGGTCACTAATTTCCTGAAAATACAGCAATATTGAAAAACATACCCCACAAGAGGACAACAATCATTAATTTAGCTCCAATATCCATAACATAATGTAATAGCCAAAAGAATTATTATTATTATTTTTTACAGATTAGAATGAAAATGCAGCAGAGAGGGTTCGGGTGATCCTGGCACAGTCAGGCTGGTCAAGCTCATCATCAGCTAAGGGCCCTCGCCCCCTCTACACGCAGCCCAGACAGCGAATGGGACTTCTCCCAGGAAACACTGCCTAGTCGAACCCACCAAGAACTTTCCGAAGAATATGGAGGCTAACCAACACTGCAGCCTTCTGCATTACCCAGATTGTCAGAAGGGCTGTGCTCCCAGTGGAGAACCCGGGCACTCTCCTGATCTGCGCCAAGAGATCAGGAGGTACCAAACCAAGGGCACCGAGAACAATGGGGAGCCTGACGACTGTGTACTTGGGATGCAAGCGAGACATTATTATTATTATTATTATTATTATTATTATTACTATGCTATAACACAAAAATGTTGCAATCATTTATAGTGTGTTAATCAAAATGAAAATGTTGAAAAATGACAGATTATAGATTGCGCAATGCTAGCTAACCAGTCTTGCCAATCCTCAATACAAAATGTTTGGGTATTGAACAGAAACTGCTAAAACGGTCTGCCTGTGAGTCACAAATTGATTGCGAAAGATTTTTTAGATTAATACCAACATGAAAATATCTGAACTCAGCAGGATACAATACATGTGACACTACATTGAATACAGCTGACAGTTGATACATTAGGCAGATAAAGGATTCCTAATGTGACACATTTTATAACGAATATTATCCCAAATTGCTATGAAGTTATTTAGTTAATGGAACTCAAATACAATATAATGGAAATGTTAATTTTTTTCCTCGACCCCAAAACATTTTTTAAACAAAGTTTATCATAAAACTAAGCATTTGGATTTGAAACCATGTGCGTGCTAATACAGTATATTACCTTTACAAAAATCGCTCCTATAATGAACTGATGGATACTGAAATGTTAGTTGTGGATATAATATATACCACTTGATATAATTTGAGTTGAAATGGGTGTAACTAACAGCGTTTGTAAGCAACTAAAATTAGTGGCCCTTTGAGTTTGTTATAGCAATAATTTACTCTATACATGCTTTTAAGCAAATATGAATCATTATTCATTGTTATACCATTACCACTTTTTAGAAATATGGCACCAGCTGTTTCTGTTTCCTCAGATCACTGGACCAGAATGTTGTTTTGTTTGAGAAAAGCTGTTTGATAACATCATAGTTCCATATTGGTCATAAACCCCATCATGCAGTGCCTTGCCAAATGATACTCCATTCATTAAACCCAGTCACCATATCATGAAAGTTCTAAATGGAATACTCTGATTCTGTTATTTGGTGGAAGATAATTACCAACAAATACTTCAGATTCTGTGTTTGCAAAACTCTCAACAGCAACTGCAAACAGTTGCAAAAAATTAAGACAAATAGATTTCATCACTTTAATCTGTGAGCAACAGACCACGCTAATCCGTTAAAAAATGGGAAATGTGTTACAGGCTAGTGATTTTTAATGCCAAACTGATTAACATAGCAATTGATTTTATTTAAAATAGGATGTTTGTGTACCTCGAATAGATGATATTTGTTAACTCATGCCTATTACAGGATTTTAATTAATAGCTATTGTTTTGACGAGAATCTCTACGTTCACAAACATTCACAGAAACAAAGAACATTGTCAAGGCAACAGGTGGTTTTCAAGTGCACTGCATCAATTGCACATATTTGGTTTATGATAACATTCCATTATTATTCAATACAAGGGTGAATGAGTGTTTGGGTTGAAGGAGTGCAGGAATTAGAAATTCAACATATGCTTTCATGATGTTCAACATATAAAAATTTATATTTAATGGTTTCATACCTTCTAGCACAAGCCAAAATAAATGTCTAGATTCTTGGTGCCAGGACTCCAATCCATAAAGGGATCATATAATGGTCACCAAGGTCCAGACATTTCATTCCCGAATATTGATCTTTGGACATAATTATTTGGCTGTATTAAACTCCATGTATATATAAAGCAACAGTTACATAGCCATGTCCCAGCTCAACCTTGCTGAATATGGGTACTAGCTGCTGTGCTGAAACATCAAGCTGAATGAATATGGAAGCTGAAATTTCGGCCATTTTCAATGATGCTGCAGCTTCTAAATAACTCCTACTTATATCAAGTGATTCTGGTGACAGATGTATACCATACATGTGATACAGGATTGGCCTGGGTATCAAGTATCTGCACTACAGAAATCTTGGGCTAGACTGATTTTCTGAGTAATCCATGCTAAGTGTCATAAAAGCCGACTGAAAGGATTGGGTGATCAAGGTCACTGACTTGTTGGACAAAATGTCACTGTATCCCAGTTGTGTAGATTGATGATCAAGCTGTTGATCACTGTATTGTCTAGTCAAGATGTAATTATTTACAGTCCGTTGCAATATAGGTGCAATGTTGCTAAAGTGCAGCATTAAACAACAATCAATCAATCAATCATATTACATGTTATGCCTATGACCACCTTTGTTGTCTGGAGTGACAATTAGATAAAACAGACATTTGTTGTGGCCAAGCATGAACTCAAAGGCAGAAGCATTTGAATAACAGCATAGCCAACTGAAGCAACTTCACAGGACAAGAGAAAGTAATACTTTTGGTTTTAACTTATATGTGTCTAATCAGAACCAAATAGACTACATTCATATGGGGGATTCATTTTTTTACTCTAAAAGTGCTTTGTTTCCTGAAGTAATACATCAAAACATCCCTATTTGTAAAAGTAATTATTTGTGAAAATGTATGTGACTCAATTATTTATAGATCACCACCATATAACTGGAATATTGCTAAGTGCTGTTTTAAACAACAAACCAACCAATCTTGTTCATGCCATCAACCTGTCATGACATGGTCAGTTAATTGTTGCATCTAATGCTAGCAAATCTAATGGGTTCGAATCCTAGTACATCTCAATCATGTTTCTTCTTTTGTCCATACCCACAATCCTCATCACCTAGTACATGTTTCAGGTCCAGCATACTTTGGGCAGCATCAAACCAAACACTACAAATGTACTATTGATATTAGACACATCTTAATGTTACTGACGTGAGTCCAGTGAGTGAGTCATGTGAGTTGAGTGAGTGAGCGAGCAACCAAGTTAATTGAGTTGAGTGAGTCAGTGAGCGAGCAAGTGAGTTTCAGGCTGCTCTAAATGATAATTTTCAGCTCAAACCTCTGTGGTCGATGATGCCAATGAGTGAAAGTATTTTTACCGTATTCAACAAGCATGAAATATCTCAAAGTGTTTATGTTGTAAGCATAAACCTTATGATTCCTAACCCAGTTTCTAAAATTCCTTGAAGTAGAATTAAGATTTACTAACATCCCCATAAAAATATTACTTTCATTACAAACCATACCTTGTCACGCCAAAGTTTTTTTCAAGGCAGCATCAAGTAGCAAGTTTCCTGAATCAGAAAAATAGATACTTTCAGTCTGATAAATATTGTATACAAACTGCACTACTTCTTGCTGTATCAGTCAACAACCATGCCTTGCCCATCAAGGCTACCACCTATAATATTCCCTTGAGTACAACAAGCATTAGAAACATTTGGCATCAATATAGGAGCCTTACATCCTGAAATTTGCACTCTCCGTTAGAAATAAATACTTTGCATGAGCAAGATATCATTCATGGACTGGAACAAATAGGCTGTTGAAACTTTTATGTAGCAGTCATAAAGTTTCAGAGTCTGTGATGAGATCTGAACCACAGACCTGATCTGAATTCAGATACCTTGTCCACATGACCAAACAGGTTAACACTGGCAGTGAGATGACAAGGTATGGATGTGATCTGTGGGATGACTCTGTGTCAGGTACATATGCAACAAATTTTCCTAAAAATGTTTTGAACAAAACCGCTGAAATATCCACCTGCACAAAGCTAGACCACAGATCACGCAGAAACATTAGAACTGTCATTATTGTCCGGAAATCAGTGAAATAGAGACAGTGGAAAAATTCTGACAAAAGAGTACAGATCTAATAGGCCCCTTTTTAACTCTTCACCAAAGAACATCCAACCTTTGTCTTCAAAAACATGTCAAGTCTTCAGTGCAAGTGAAATGTGAACTTGCATAACATGTAATTATCGGAGTATGTGAGATTCTCTGTTGTCTTGTGCACCGCTCAACTTAACCATCACTATCAATCATGCTGATTCTTCCTTGCAACCCACTGAGGTTTCATTCCTTCAAAAGCAAATGTCATGAGCGTTAAAAACAGCGTAAATCAATCACACTGTCAATTCCTATTTGCAGATAGCAATTTGTTCACACTAGTTGCTATGGTTTTTGTGGACGTAACTCAAGTGTGAAAGTCCATTAGCGGCAGACTCAGTCCAACAACTTCCAAACTGTGGGAGAAAAGCGAACATTTCCATGTCTGACCTTTGTCTCGGAATACTTCATCTCCACCAAGACCACATCAAAGCTACTCCAATGATACAACATCGTGTAATAACACCTGAAGCTGCATCATTATATGATTATGTGTCACTCAGTCAGTAATATCACCATATATGTTATTCCATGATATCAATATATTACGTCTTACTAATAATGATATCATCATGTGATATCTTACCCAATCAGTAATATCATCGTATGATGACGTGTGACTCCATTGTCGATATCCCCACATGATGACATGTTACTCTGATGTTGATATCATATGATGATGCGTTACTCTGGTATTGATATCATCAATGGTGAAGTGTTACTCTAACAGTGATATCATCACACAATGTTACTAAGACATTGGCATCAGAGAGTGATCGTGTTACTCAAGATAACATAAATACTGTAGGATAAGCAGTATTGGGGTAATAACTTATATTATTGAATTTAAACTCCCACAGGCCGTGGACAGACAAGTGCTCTGTCACAAGACAGCAAACTACAGCGCATGCAGTCACATGCAGAACGAGTGGGTGTGTGTGTGACTCATCTTCCTACAGGACAGAAATCAGTCCAAGGACTAAAGCAGGTTAAACAAGATGCCAGTGTATACAGAATAGAAAGAGTATTATTATATGATGCAACTGCATGCAGTTTAGTATTCATTCATAAACATACTAGTATCTACAACTTCCAAATTTTAGGTGCTAGGTGCACCAAGTTCATGTGACTTTCCCGTCCTTTCGAGGTACCCATTGGACTGGAGTGCAGTCTCAGTACTTTGTCCAGGTTTACTGTCCATTGCTGTATTCACAACTAGGTGTTTGCATGTATTTATGTTTCCACCATCTGGTCATTTATCAATGGAACCGGAACATCTTTTAAGTGCACAGGGTTGTGTACTGTACACTAGGGGTTGTGACAACACTGAAAGTGTCTGCACACAAAGCTGATTCCAAGGTTTTCACACCCGCTCACAGACAGACTCAATCCTATCAACTCAAGGTTGCTGGATCACAAGCCTGATGTCACAGACAGCTCATACACAATGCCACCACAAGATATCACAGTCTTATTTCATAGATAAAAAAATTATGTCTCACTCATTAAATAAAATCTTAAGCTTCTTCTTCATAGTGGTTGAGTTGAGTTTTATGCCACATCAGCATCATTCCAGCCAAGTCTGCATTCGTACACATTTTAAGTACAAGGTCCAAATGAGCTTTTTGAAAACATTCATTACATTATCATTTAGAAACAGAATATGTCATAGCACCAAATTGGAAAACAAGCGATGCATCATTCAATTACACAGTTTGCCACTACCTACAGGAAACAGTATCATAAGATAGCACTGTACAACAGCTGGAATCATCCAAAGACAACACTGTCTATTGACAGGAAGCAGTACCATCATAAGATAGATACCAATATCCACTGACAAGAAGTACTGTAAAATCATTATTATTCGCGGGGGTTTAATTTTCGCGCTTTTCACGCAAAAAATTATCCGCGAAAATAATAACTCCGAGCTTTCTGAGTAGCTGATTGGCCAAGCACGTCACGGGTCGAGGTCACATAGGTCAATGATTTCTTACGCAAATCTCAACATGGATTCTTCAGTGCTCCATTGCGTGTCTCAATGTAGCAGAAGGCCCATGTTTCCCCAGCTAATTAGGCAGGTGACAGGACGACAGCTAGGGTCAGTGTTTTCTTTACAGTTTACAGTTACCTGTGTTATACTCTCGTGATTTCTGTACTTTGATGATGCACGAAAATTAAACCGTGCGAATTAGTCAAATTTTCTGTTTCCGCGAAAATTAAGCCGCGCGAAAATAAATGATTTTACAGTAATATCATCATATGATACCACTGATAATATCAGTGTAAGATTAACACCATTAGCAGCAGACTGTCAATATCTGCACATTAGAAGCAGGTAATACAGTGCATCACACACCAACAGTATAGACAAGAAGCACCATCTGAACACAAGAGGCAGATGTCTGATTTCCAGTCTGTGCATGACAGAATTAACAAATGAATAACAGTAGCGTACTGACAGATGCCACCGGTGGGCCCGGTTAGACTCATCTCTTCCCGAACACCTGCTAACATCACTATTTGATGGAGATTCTCATGCTTATGATATAATCAGAATCATACAAAGTACTTTGCTTTCAGCAGAGGTTTCTTGAGATACTGTAAAGGGTTTGTGGCTTTTGTTTACTGGAGTTTACAATGGAGTTTGAGTCTGTTTATAATGGAGTCAGTTACGGCAGATAATCAACGGTGTTTACTTCTCTGTGTTGATGGTTTATATTAAATCATCCTTATCACAGCAGGCTGTTATGTTATCAAGACAGGATCGGGCAAACTTGCTCTTAAGTAGGATTGAAGTACATTGTATGCTTTAGCCGTGGCATACAATAAGTCAGCTTTCTATTGCCAGTTAGTGCCAGATGGGCTCAAGGGGTTGTTGTCAGCACAGGCACTACAGATATATATTCCCAGAATGTTTCTCTAACCTGGTACCCTACACGGTGGATAAGTCGATATTACACAACCACATAACCGTATTTAGTTTTTCCCTGTTCAACAGATTATGAGTGGTATTGTGAAATTATTCATTACAATGTGTGCTCATTTCTTACATAATTCAATAAAACAAAATGCATCTGATACAACATTAAGACAGTTCCAATCAAGAAATCAGCACAACGCTGAATGGACTTGTCCTTGGTTTTGTTTCTGTATGCTGGTTTTGACTAGGGTACATTTGGGTACATATCTGTAGTACCATGCCGATGATGACACCTTCCACTGTTGGTTTCCTGTTATTTCAATCCTCCAGGAACTGCTCACTCTTGAACCACTGGAACTACCAGTTCTAGTTGACTCATGGACAAGTCTGGACCTGAACCAAATTGGTCCTGGAATCCCTCCAAAGTTAAAAAAAATCTCTCCAGCTATAAAAGCTGGTAGCTGGATTCCATTTTTCAATTCATTAATTACAGTATCCCATGCCAAACAGAGAAAGTAATACTGACAGCAAAAATGAATCAGTAATTCCCAGATTGAAATAAATGAACACTTGTGGAAAGTGGTTTATGCCGAAGTTAGGTCAGTCTCAGATTGCTAGCAGAGAACCCAATGGTATGATTACCTCCTCCAAACAGCATCCTCACATCAACACAAGCTGCCAACTTCTTTCAAATGCCAGTCAGACCCTGTGATGATTTTTAGGAGTTCCATTCATGGACTTGATATGCAATCAACAAGCCAGGGTCAAATTGGTAGGGTGGTTGGTTGGTTAGTTAATTCTACACTCAACAATATTCCAGGTATATGGCGCCAGTCTGTAAATAATGGAGTCATGACGAGAAAATCCAGTGATTAACAGCATGAACATCAGTTTACACAAATGGGATACAATGACATGTGTCAAGCAAGTCTGCAAGCCTGAACACCCGAGCCCATTAGTTGCCTCTTATCACTAGCATGGGTTACTGTAGATCAATTCTAATCTTCATGGGTAGGCAGGGTCAGAGTTGATACAACCAAATTAAATTCAGCATCATGATAGCTGGGTTACCCAACATTCATTGACAAATCTAACCAGATACACACTACATAGTGAATTTACTGATGGTAACAGTGAAAGAGTGGGGAGTCAATTTCTGTAGACATCTGTATACCAGAACATACAGCTTGCTGTCATTGCTGATGTGGTAAAGATTGTCTCCCCTGTTATAATCATCGGCTTGCCCACCCTTGCTTCACTGATTACAGACTCTGATTTTATATAGGTTGTGCTGCTGACATTTAGGCAAAACCCCACATACCTATTCCCCTTTCATCTTTATATCATCTCTTTGATATCCCATACCTTTGATATGCATGCCTCTTATTACAGGTGATCATAACTCACTGCAATGATGTAATGTCTGAAACTGTAATTTGGTACATGTACACCATCTAAAATAGAATAGTGCCAACAAGTAATGGTTAAGGTGTTACCATAATTCAAAGTGATGAGACACCAGATTTGTCTTGTCCAATTTCAAGAAGCAAATACAGTGTTTACCTCCTTCTCTTAACTCTTCTGCTTAATAAAAAAATATCCATGCTCAAATAGTTTACATCCCTTTTCGGGGATGTATATAAGAATGGATCTTCAGAAACCTACCCTTGTTGTAGACGGTTCTGTGGATCAGGTGTCAGACTCACCTATTTTGTTGATGCATGTCATATCTAAGTCTCAGAGATTGATGTTCATGATATCAATCACTAAACTATCTGATTCAGATTAGATTATTGACATATCAAATGACTGGACTGTTGGATTACAGCATTAAACAACAAAAACAAGAGTTTGCCCCAAAATGGTGTATTTTTTGCTATGTAACTTTTAACAAATGATCATTAAATGTTGTTTAGATGGTCAAAATACCTTATAGTGTGACAAAATGTTATTAGATAGTACCTCAATGAGAGACTGACAGCTCTGTCTGTCTGGTGTGCGTCTCTTTCATGGGTCAACTGACACTGTCTGACCATTCTGAGAATGGCTCCGGTAACCAATGTGTGGCACCAGACTGCAGCTAAGGCACACTCAAACCTTTATCCAGGAGTCTTATAGGCTGTTGCAGTGTACTCAGTCAGTGCCAATGTGCAATAATTACAGATCTCCATCCCACTTGTTTAAAGTATCTGGCACCTCTGACACAGGTTCACAGCTACTCTCCTCACTTGCTATACCTCCTTCATAAGAACAATCCAAGTGCACAATTACAGCCTTCTGGACAATTTGTCAAGTGTTAGTCTAAAGACCTACCAGTCCCAGGATAGAAGAATAATCGGTTGCCTCACAGAACTTATTGTTAGTTAACCAAATTAGGTCTAGGTAGACTTGGCTATGTTCTGTTTTCAAGGTTGGGCTGACCCAATCTGCTGCCCTTTACCAAAAACAAAAAAAACATGTATCTGTCTGGAGACAATGGAAAGAAAACGCTTGTATCAGCTGAAATAGTTTGTAACTGGGAGCTGCTATTCACCCATACTATTACCTCGATCACTTCAAAGAAAATGTGGCTATCTTTATGACATTGATTGTATAAGATGAAAATGTGAGTGGCTTTTCTCACTGCAAGGAACAATGAGTTAACAAATAGATATATCTGCATTAATGCAAGGGTACTAAATCTTATTGTGACAAGGTTTCGATCACTGGGGAAATCTAAAATACGAACTGTTTAAGAGAAATTGAATTTGTAAGTTTGTAAGTACATTCGGCTGAAAAATTATATTTCTCACAGGAATGTCTTGTGCAAAGGTATTTTTCTTAAAAAGTAATTGAAATGTGTGTGAATAGAAGAAATGTAGAATGATGTGCAATCATGGAAGGCTAAATCATTTCAGTAATGAATATTTTTTTCTTTCACTTTCACTTACTTTGTATTCCAGATACCTGGGCAATATTATATTGTATTCTTGAAAACCACTGTGCAATCATATGTGGCAACAATAGTGAGGGAGTGAGTGAGGTAGGTTTTAAGCTGCTTTTAGCAACATTCAAGCCATATGATTACAAAGGACATAAGAAACAGGTATCACACATGTCCCTGTGACATCTGTTATCTCTGAGCCATTTTATGAGGTGATTTCAGTTAAATTCACAAAACTTGTTTCCAGTTGTTTCATAATCGATTACATTACAGTTATGACGAATGTTAAAAGTAAAACCTCATAATGAAAAAAAAACTACATATAAAATATACGTATGGGAATATCTCAGTTAACTACAAATGTGTACATCTCAATCAGATGAACTGAAATAGTACATTGTGTGAACTGGCTTTCAATTTTAACACACTAGTGGAATTACAAAATGTTACTATCAATGGAATTTGATGCAAATCATACATGTTTTCCACTATCAGTTGTTAATACTTACTGGAATCACACAGTGTCTGCTGACAGGATCAGTTTAAATACTATGGTACTACTTTCTTCAGGACCCCAGTCAATACACTAAATAGGAGTCTTCCTCAAGTCTAGAATTATTTGGCAAGACTAGATTACCTCAGCTCTAAGAATACAGAGATTCCAACAAAAATAAGACCTTGTAAATTTGGCTATTCCCTGAAATTAAGGGTTGCTCTTAGCTCCATTTGGATATATTTTTAACAAATATACATTTTTAAATGAGATAACAACATTTCTGGGATTAAATGTCTGTCTCATATGATAGCATCAGTTCGGTCAGTTATGCAAGTCAAACTGTGCATTGCCATGTAAACAAGAGTGAAGATTTTGATTTGAATTGCACAGGGACTGATAACTTTGCATGGCTTGTCTTTATTGGTTATATGAGAACTGGCGTGAAATACCAATTCCCCCCAGCAGGAGTAATACACAGACTCAGTTTGAATGGTTGGTTGAGTAAGCCAATTTGGGAAGCAATAACAGAGACTAGTGAACATACAGCCATATCTCGCCATTGTTGCTTCAGTGATGCTGGTTCAGGATATTGCTATCTTTGTCAGATCACACACTGTTAGTGTTATGAACATGGCTGATTTTGTTTGGAAAACCTTGTTCCAACTATTGTTGGAGGTGCAATAAAGACTCCATTATTGAAGTTGCAAGAGATGATTTTCTTTATTATTTATCAGTGTTAGGTTCAGGGGTATGACCTTGTACAGACTGACTTTTGGTTCATGAAAAACAAATTTCCAGAGACTATGAAGCAAGCACACTATGGACAGTTGGGTAGCCTTGTGGTTGAGTCATCAGTCACACTGAAGACTTGAGTTCAATACAATATGTGAAGCCTTTTCCTGGTGTCCCCCATCATGATATTGCTGGAAAAAAGCTAAAATCGAAGTAAAAACCAAACTCACACACTCACTCACTAAATGTATAGAGCAAAGTAATAGGAATATACATGTTCATCAGTTAAAGAAGGTCACAGTGACCTATTATGTTTCTGACAAGGTAATCATTACAAGAAAATATGCAATTACAATCAATAATTTGCAAATGAGCAAATGATATGAAAATATATGTATAAAATGTTATGCTACTCCCAATTCACACTAAGTTTTGAAATCTGAAAAAAAGAAAAGAAACCAGAGGACAGGAAGAGATTTGGAAAAGAGTGTGGTTCAAGAAAACAGTGAAAATAATTTGAAGAAGAAGCAATACTTATCTGAACAGGAAGCCATAGCATAAATAGTTCAAATTATTCTATTTTACCAGTGTTTGCAGAAAGCAATATTTCTATGATTAGAAGTTAATGGCAGTCATAGCGCTGAAACAAGTGCTTTATGGAGGCGAGCCTTGATCTTCTGCAGACTGACCATAAACATGACAGCAGTGTTTGCATGTATGGTTCTATATCTCCATCTGATGTCTGTTCATACCTTTCCAATCAGTTATCTGTCACATATGATGTCATTAGATTCTTTCTTCTTGGAACAAAAAAGATGCTTACTGACATTATGAAGTCCGGAAATACAATTCCTCCACCATAACATCCCATCATAAAACATTTTGTTGTGTAAAATGTGAAGGCCGTAGCATGAATAATTATGACAAAGAAATACCTCCTGGCTATTATCATCCATTTATATCTGAAGATAGATGACGATTAGATACAGTTCCCATGTATCAGGACTTGGAGCAGATACAGAGAGCATTCATCATCACAGCATCTTTCCTATCTGTAACAAATTCATTTCTTTGCAGGTTTCAGAAAACTAATCACGTTAACATGCTAACATGTTGTTTCCTTCCTGTATTAGATGGAAGTCAGATGTGTTTTTTAGTGTCACTGAGTCAAACAATAATCATATCGCTAATTGAGTGAATGTTATTTTGGAGTGTAGTGAGTGCATGAGTGGGGTGGGAGGTTAATGAGTTAGTTGTAGATGGATGATTGAGGGATGGCACTTTTGTACATTGTCAAGATGCACCCAGGCATCAGAGTGATGAGCTTCAGCCAAAACATCTGTCCATAGCATTATGATATTGGATTACTGGGCTGTAGTATATGATGGCTACTTCTCTCACATCATGAAGTCATCCCAGAGATGGACAAGATAGACAAGCAAAGGGACGAGCAGATGCACAGACTGGTGGACAAGCAAATGCACAGACTGGTGGACAAGCAGATGGATAGATGAACAGGCACATGCACAGACATACACAGACAGATGGATAGGCAAATGACCTCATAGGTTGGAATAATGCCCCTAGCAAAGGAATATATAATTCTTCAGTTCCATTCATGAAGGAAAAATGTATATGTGCCCATTTTCTGCCTAATTATAGACATTGTAATTAATACTATGTGAAAAACTGACACATGTCTTTGTGTAAATAGGATGAATTATCATTACCTGTGGTGAGAAGGTGTTACATGTCTCTATGTAATTAAGACAGATAATCACTAACAGCTAAACTGACATGGATATTCAATTAACATTTCAACCAGTAAGAAAACCATTTCGTAAAGAAACTGAAATCAAATTTGCTGAGTCTGCCACTTAAGCCAATCCTGGTGTCCCTTTAATGAACCAAAGTTAGCAAAAGGATTGAACTTGAGTTGGTGAATTTAACGAAAGGTAAAGAAGTTGAATATAGATAGTTCAAATGTGAAATAGTTCACTGCAGAAAACTGTGCTCTGTGCCAATGGTTTCCGTGGTATAAGATGAGGTGGCAAAGAAAGACCTCAACTGCTTTGTAGTCTCTTCCCATAGCTGTGGTTGGGAGGCAGCTGTCTGAAGGATATGCTACCTATTACCCTTCAGCAGCCCCAACAGCCAAGTGCAGGCACCTGGGACAACAATTCAGGTATAGACTGGTAACAGCCACAGCTGAATGTGCGCATGTGGAAGATGCTTGATATGCAGGCTGATAAAGCATTGAGGGAAGGACATTTTACACAATTGTCTGCAACATCGGTGGTATTAGGCAACAGCAGTTTGACCTAGAATGTACCAGGGAAAAAGAGGCTGACTGATCTGTATCATTCCATGACACACCCCATCAGATAGGTTGGGAGATCACCTTCTGATACAGTTGTATAAACTACTGCATATCACTGGGCAGACGTTCACCCATTAGCCATGCCAGATACACATGGTGTGGTTCGAAACTAACTTTCACCAAGATCATGTGTCGGTATGTTCACATCATACCCTGCTCAAGATTTTCACTAGAGTAATACATGTCCGAGATTTGAATTACTCAGGAGCTTTCTCCCATATCAAGCAGACAAACAGTTAGAACAACAACTAGTCTCTGAAATGGACATATTTGACAGAAAAAAATCTCACAGTAACAAAATAAATTAAAATGAAAAGGAGCTTGAGACTTTTTTCATTTTCAGACTTGGCACATTTTCTAGACTTGTGCAGGCTTTCTTGGATATATTTGCATCAGGGTCTGTATGACAAGATAACAAACAGCGATATGACTCAAATACAGTTCAAAGCAGTGTTACACTTACCCAGTCCGCATCTCTGTGTGTTCGTGCACAACTCTGTGACAAAGAAGTGGTTGTCACAACAACATTCAACCTGGAATCCTTGCCATGCACGGTTCTCAGGATATTGTTTCTCCTTAATTTCCTGACAGCATCACCTAATGAGGATATTCCAGTCAGCATTACAAAAAATGCAGATGCAGAATTCAAAATCTCAAATATTTGTTCCTCCTGAATGTAAATTCATGGTATTTGATGAACAAACCCTAATGAAAGAGTCATACTAACGAGCAAATAGAAATGACAAACGCATTCCACATGCGTAAGAAGTCTCTGGTAAAAGTCGATAGTGCAAGTCAGTTACAAAGTTAGTACAGAGGCTTATCTTGAAGCCATTCCTTTGTAACATTCCAGCAGAATGTCATTATCCTGCTTTGTTTCCATCGCCTTATTACATATGGATGAAGATTCATGTAGCCAGCTACCTGCTTCAGCACTATGCAAGAATTCTCTTTTAGCTCTTTTGCTCTTCACTTTCTTCAGGCAAGTAGAGTGAGTGTTTTTGTCATCACGTCGAAGCCCCATGTTTCATTTCCCACATACATCAAATGTGTGAAGATCTTAGATCTGAAATACAGCTAAAGTGATGTGAAAGTATAGTTACCTACAGTCTCTTCAGTTTCTCGAAGCTTAATCAGAAATTTCCCTGAATTTTTTCCTATGTCTAGAGGCATGTTTCTCCCTGAAATCCTGATTGGTCTCAGTTGGGCATGTTTGGTGCTGAGATCCTACCCAGGTCTGAATGGGGCACGTTTAGTCCTGAAATCCTACATAGGTCTGAATGGGGCATTCTTGGTCCTGAAATCCTACCCAGATCTGAATGGGGCATGTTTGGCCATGAAATCCTACCTAGGTTTCGATGGGGCATGTTTGGTCTTTAAATCCTGCACAGGTCTGAATGGGGCCTGTGTGGCCATAAAATAATGTCTACATCTGAATAAGTAAAGGGTTGGTCCTGAAATCCTGCCTAGGTCTGAATAAGTAAAGGGTTGGCCCTGAAATCCTGCCAAGGTCTGAATAAGTAAAGGGTTGGCCCTGAAATCCTGCCTAGGTTTGAATAAGTAAAGGGTTGGCCCTGAAATCCTGCCTAGGTTTGAATAAGTAAAGGGTTGGAACTGAAATCCTGCCTAGGTTTGAATAAGTAAAGGGTTGGCCCTGAAATCCTGCCTAGGTCTGAATAAGTAAAGGGTTGGCCCTGAAATCCTGCCTAGGTTTGAATAAGTAAAGGGTTGGAACTGAAATCCTGCCTAGGTTTGAATAAGTAAAGGGTTGGCCCTGAAATCCTGCCTAGGTCTGAATAAGTAAAGGGTTGGCCCTGAAATCCTGCCTAGGTTTGAATAATAAGTAAAGGGTTGGCCCTGAAATCCTGCCTAGGTTTGAATAAGTAAAGGGTTGGCCCTGAAATCCTGCCTAGGTCTGAATAAGTAAAGGGTTGGCCCTGAAATCCTGCCTAGGTTTGAATAATAAGTAAAGGGTTGGCCCTGAAATCCTGCCTAGGTCTGAATAAGTAAAGGGTTGGCCCTGAAATCCTGCCTAGGTCTGAATAGGGAAGGTTTGGTCCTGAAAACATGCCTAGATGATATCTGAAAAGGGCAAGTTAGGTCCTGAAATCCTGCCCAGGATGTCTTTAAACCCTGTAATATTTCTCCAGAGTTCATTTGGGTACAACATCAGGCATGCAGGCTTCAAACACTAACAAGGTTTGGGCTGCATATTTCTATCTGAATGGATAAACTGCAGGAATATTGACAGTAAAAGAACCTACTGATCTGATTTATTGCAAACTGAAAACCTAAAAAGTTTGATGATATGTTTTATTTGCATCCTTTTATTAGATGAAGCATGCTGTATTTAGATACACAACTCTACATCCTGTTTCTTCACACACTAACACTATGCCAATCAAAACAAAAGTGTTATTACTCATATGGATGCCACATTATTTTACCATCTGTTTCAAATAAGCAACACATAAAATCAAATATCATACTTTCAACATGTGAATCTAAACAATAAAATAAATACTCGAGGCCAGAACCAATTCCAGATTTGTTTGCCAATGATTAGATTTTCTGAAACCTTCAGATTATATTCATTTTGATGATTATAAGGCATTAAGTACAAAATTACATGAAAGACAGCCCAACTCCAGAAATCAATCTTCATAAGAGAGTTGCTATGTTAATAATTATGTCCTAATAAAATAATAATAATGTGTACATTTGTTATGTACCAAATCAATCCTTCTGAAGTATGTTCAAAGTGCCACATTATTACCTTGGTCAATAGATCAGCATGTATTCTGTGTAAAAATATTAATTGATCTGCAGACTCTGTTGGCCATGGTAGTGACCTAATGTATTGGGTGGTCAACCTCAGTGACTAGTTGATAGTCTCTTTGTTCCCCGACAGCATGGATTCATGCCCTTTGTTTTTTCATTGACTGGCTTGTCCAGTCCAGACTTGAGTGTCTCCTTGCATCTCCAATATTCACGCAATATCACTGTGGGGGGGACACCAGAAATGAACTTCACACATTGCTCCCATGTGGGGAATCAATCCCAGGTCTTGATGAGTGAATGCTTTAACCACTAAGCTACCCACTGGCCGAAATGTTAGGAAAATGACTCAAGCATACCAAGGGATGTTTCAGTGGTTAAGAAAGCATTTACAATGCATACAGATATTCAATACATACAGAAAGCTTTCAATTTAACATCAGAAACATACTATTCGTTTCTTCTGATTCAGGTTCAACAACCGCGCAAAAGTTTCCACCTATATAGAGAAGCTTTATGCTATCGTTTCAGGATAAGATGATGGCTCAGTATGTATAAGTATCAGTCTTGACACAGTTTACTGAAAATTCATTACATTCTCTAAGGATCTCCAGTCATCCATGACAAGGAGGTTAAATGTATTTTAATAGATTAAAGTGTTGTAAAGGAGAAGGATACAAAAAATGATAATTGTTCCATGCTCTGATGCTCATTTCAGATGAGGCTGCAACAACCTGGTGTAGGTTGTCTCTGTATCAGGATTGTCACAAACTGCATCATTTACATCATAAAATTCATGCAAACAAACAAGGTGTATTTTTAACTTGAATCAAACTTCAACCAGCTCTGGCAATAAGCCCAAAGTTTCTCTGATATCAGTCAAAAATCGCTATGTAAACAACAAATATGAACCACATTTCTGAAATAACTTCCACTTGGGTTATGTAAGAGAAACATATCTGGATGCAGATAAGCAAATGTCAACAATAATATACAATATATTTGGGTGTGTTTCATGTTTTATCAACACCATTATACATAAGTGTTATGTATTCCAAGAGCAACAAAAACACCATATCGCTCAAGGCACAGGAGGCACCATGGGTGGTTCCACCGAAATGAAAACCAATGCTGCTCCTAGTACAGATGGTATGTCTTCACACTCCTAGGAATAGGAATCCTACAATTACAGATTAGATTGTTCCTGGAATTGGATGTGATAAGTGTCCTACTCAAATATGGATTATATCAGAGTCACCTATTCATATAATGGAACTGCAATTATGAATAGAAAGCAACAGTTACCATCATTAAGTCTGCACTAAGGATATTATGAATTAATGATCCAAGCCTTGTCAGCGTGAGAAACGCATCGGAAACACATTGTGGGAAGTGTGCATTATAACTTATGGACGTTGTACTGTAATTCTAGTATTAACACTGACCCGGTGTAATGATAACATAGCCTATATATTCTGTGTAGTCTCTCTCTACGCTGATCATAGCTGGATCGACTATAAACATTTCATACCAAATACCATAATGGGGATTGTTGCCCTTGACTGAGTCTGATTGATAATGTCATTATGAAATAGTACAAGAGACATTCATAGGCATTATGCTTTATCAAACTTTTCTATCATATTTTGTATTTGCCTCTTCAGATGTTTAGTTAGTAGGAATACTGGGTTTGTTCTATAATTCAAAGATGAACCTGGAGAACGATCTCAAATTTTATAATCTTTCAGTCTGTTGGAAGAATGTGTTGGTTTAGTGTAATCACAGATTTTCATTTTGAAAATAATTATGGTATGCAAATGTGAAGTATATTTTTCAGTTTACTAAATTTGGATAGGCAGGTGTATTCTTTTCTACACTGGCCATCGCTCCATTCCTCACGGTATGGGAACTACAATCATCTTAGAGCTGCAATCATTTTGAGGACAAGTCCCCAGTTTGATCCTTATAAATATTATTCATCTAAAAAAAATTATTTCAGTTTTATGAATTAGCTGTTTGCCCATTGGTTGGGTTTAACATAAACATTACAAAATATCTATAGCACAATGGGGGAAAGCCTCCAGCATGAATGAGGACATACATGTGAAGACAGCAAGACATGACCAGCTACTGGTCGAAGGAAGGATCAGCTTTACACCCATGCTACCAGACTTGACCTTTCAGCAGTATCGTCTCTCTTGTGTCTAGTTTCTCACACATTCTGAAAGGGTTCATGCTTATATCAGTGTTTGTAGAAAGTTTTACTGCAAACCACAATGGACGTTTATGCTTTAATGCAGATGAAATAAAGGACCAGGGAGATTGCTTCATTGGTATTAAATTTAGATTGAAGCTTAGATCCAGAATGATATAACACTCTCCACAAGCATGTGTGACAAGGTGGGTGGCTTAAAGACTCCAAGGTTGCAAGACACCTATCAGCTCTTCATCTCAGTCAGTATTCTTTCAGTTCCACATTTTTTGGTATCTACATTTGTAACATCTGAGGTGTAGTCAACCACACTCTTTGTACAAATAGTTCAAAGAGTGTCACATAAGACTTGCTCAAATGGTTTTGATAAAGGTAACTTGTCAACTCTCACATTTTTGCTGTGAGTTTCACAATCTTTTAATGGAAATGACATTCTCACAGCCAGTAAATAAATCACACGTTTACTTTGCAAAAATGCTTTCTAATGTCACTATATGAGGTTTCCACCTCAAAAAATGACTGTTAATATACAATATGTATCCACTTATTATCACACACACACCCCGCCCCCATTTCCCCAACCAAGACTTGCTGACTTTTAATGCTTTTCACTCGTTGGGCACATTTTGGGCTGACAGCTATATTCAAGGCCTCATATGTCATATTAAAAAATATTTCCAAATGTCAAGGATGAACTAATCTTGGGATGAGAGACATAAAATCACAAGTTTAAAGTCGACTCATGTACGTGAATATACCATTGCAAGTTCAAGCACAAAGGGATGTTGGTGAAACATCATCACCTCATTTAATCCCCTCAGCAAACTTTCACTACGGTAAACACATGATGCCCAAACTACAGAATCATAAACCAGAAACCAGTTGTATATACAGGATGCACAGAATTGTCCTGTCTCCCCATCCCAAAAAAGCTATTCTTGTGTGTTGAAAAATTAATGGAAAAATTATTTGTTGTAAATGACAGTCCCAGGCCCCTACTGAACTGACAATAAAAGGCCCCTCAGTGCTTAATCTTCACGTCCATAACTGTCCATACCATCTATATCTGTCCCTGGTAGAATAGGAGACAACAGTGGATGCTGAATATATTTTAGGAGTCAGGTATCATAAAAATTTGATCCACAAGCAGTAACAATTCAAATGATATCTAAAGCAGTTCATATTCAGTGTATTTCTTGATGAAATGTTATTAGTTTTTTGTGCTAACCTGATACATCTTATCTCAGTAATAAGAGCAATGATTGTCTCAGAAAAAGGGAAAACATAAAATCATATCTATGATGATATCGATCAAAGTAAAAGGTATGTTTTAAAAAAACTAATATGTCTGGCAGAATAATATCTTGTTAATTTTTTAACATTTTTGCACCTCAACATCTGAGAAAATTAATCTTCCTCATATTCATCTGAAAAAAATGTGATACACATTTTAATCTTGTCAGTTCAGGGCCATAGGTAGCCTAGGGTACTGTTTGTACATCAAAATTTTTTTATATCATTTATTTTGCCTGTACACAATTTTGTCTAAACATATTTATTAATGTTTGTTCAGAACTCGATTACAGATGCCACAATTTTGAACAAGGAAACTGTTTAAAAAAAGAACATAACAAAAATGTGGTCAAATTAGAGATTACATAAATGGAACCATTTCACCCTCAGAAATCAGGTTATTGCATCTGACAGCATCTACAGGTCCCCCTGAGTAACTGAAGGAATTACGGCACATTTGAAGGAATTGCATCTCAAATGTAAGCAAATGCAGCCCACTCGTGAAACATTTGCAGCGATATCAGTAGTTTAGCGGTAATAACATGAGCACAATGCCCCTATCAGAAACAATGTCGGTAATACTTGAAACATGTGTGGTCAAAGGTGAATAATTATAAAAATGCTAATAGAAAGTAAAAACAAAACTCACTGCGACGGGTGCTCCTTCCAGTGACGCCATGTTTTGATGTGTGAGTTTCAGGAGGCGACCAACAAATCACGGAACGGAGACGAGAAATCTCCGAAGATGGTCGACCATGTTTCAAGTATTACCGACATTGCTTCCAATAGGGGCATTGTGTTTATGTTATTACCGCTAAACTACTGATATCGCTGCAATTGTTTCGAGAGTGGGCTGCATTTGTTTACGTTTGCGATGCAATTCCTTCAAATGTGCCGTAATTCCTTCAATTACTTAGAGGGGCCTGATGTAATTTTTCAAGATTCTGGACTTCCCTACATCATTGACTGCTTTGTGGTCTCGAATGTAGATAGTGCCGCCATTAAGAAATGTTAACTTCGGCCCTGCAGTTCAGAAGAACTGAAGAACAAACATTATCTGGTGCAGCACATCTGTGTTCTGCAAACACAAGGAGATCAATCAAGTTAGTGAGTGAGTGCACGGCTTTAAGCAATATTCCAGCAAAATCGTGAGGATACAAATGGATTTCACACACTGTTCCCATGAACATTTAAATTTGGTCTTCAGCGTGACAAGCAGAACTTACCAAAAAGTAAGATCAGATGAAACAAAAGTGATTCAGAGGTGCTAACACCATAGTCTGAATACAAACTCGTGACCGTCAACCAAATAACTCCTCAGTAATGGCACATTACGTGAACAATAAATGTACGATTTTCTGCATCACTGATACAATATTTAAATGTCATGCCTTGTTACATTTCATGAAATGTCTCATCTTTTTTTGCACCTATGCAAAAGACTGATACGAACAATCAACAATCTCATGTTACAAAGATAACAGCGGTATTAGCTGTCACTGCCTTTTCCACGATTGAAGGCAACATGAAGAGTTGATACATGATTTATAACTGTACCCTGAAATACAGTCATCATCTGGCTGCTTCACAGTACAAAGCTGATATACCTCATCACTATCATCTTCATCCCTTTCAAGCATTCGAAGCATATTTGTGTATTTATTAAGAAACCCATGAAGTTCAGGTTTGAGTCAGTTTTCAGCCAGCCATGCTGGCCAGAACAGGTGACTAAAGGGATTGGGATTGGGATTGGGATTGGGACTTAAAGCATACCATCATATCCTGTGATCACTGGATTGTCTGGTCCATAATAGTGTCATTCTTCCTGGTCCAGACTTGGATATTTACAGCTGCCATTATATATAGCTGGACAAGTTCCCACGATCCCTAGTATGGAGCTCTTCTTGCAGTTGTTAGTGATCAAAAGCCTATTTTTACATTGTATTGCCCAAACATGGTTTTCTACTTTTAAAGAATATATGCTAGCTAGATTTAACTCATTTTGTGACATTCTAGTAATTTTACTGTCCTTCGTTGACAGCGTATTATAAATTTTGTGTATGTCATGCATTTAGAACAAGTTTCAGTCATGATATGGCTGACATATTGCCGATGTTACATTAAATCTTTCCTCCTTCAGGTACCTGGAAGATTGGTGAGTGCATATTAAACAACTGTTAAAAATAATAAAATATACATGTTCTTCCTGTTGATGTATGATATTTAAGATGCACACATTAAAAGCTTGATTTTGAAACTGAACTGTTTATAGCTCTCATCTCTACTCCATTAGTGTCAAGGAGCAATGAGAAATACAATTCACACATGTATCATTCAAATGATCAATGCCATATATTGATAAATGACAGGACCTTTCATTTCAGTGTTGAATTTATACAGTGAACAAGTTTTGAATTTCATGTTCTGTGAATAAAAAACTATGGGCTATGTATTTATTAACTCATTGCATATTGGTGCACGGAAACAGTGCAATTTTTACAGCACAAAAATAGTAAATATATAATGGTAAATAACTGAAGTACAAGGAAGCCGGTAGTTTCAGCATTCACCTGATCAGTATGGAAAGTTATGAAAGCAAGGGTTTAAATTAATCTGTTGATATCGAGGGGCAGAGGGGTAGCCTAGTGGCCGAGGACCCAGGTTCAATTCCCCACATGGGTACAATGCATAAGCCCATTTTCTGGTGTCCCCCACTGTGATATTGCGGGAATATTGGTAAAAAGCGGTGTAAAACTAAACTCACTCACTCACTCACTTGCTGATATCGACGATCACTTACCTAATGCATGCTTTCCCTTTAGAGTTACAGGTTTTGAAGAGCATCATAATTGCTCTAGATGCAAATTTCATTTCATTTCCTTCAAGAAAAAAATATATCCTTTCAATTAATGGAAATCCTTGTATCATTTAAAATAAAAGTAGTTATCTGACATAGTCATTTTTAAATTATCCTTAACATTTTGAAACAGGTTAGGTTGAAAATGTCTCACTTGATGGCAAGTGATACATGATCAAAGAAATGATCAAACAGATAATGTGATTATTTAAACTCAGTTAATACCTCGATTTCATCATTGTGTGTGACCTCATGTACAATGGTGTGGCTGTGTCATTCTAACAAGTTGAAAGCAATTATAGATCAAGATTAATTTAGTTTTCACTGTGATTTATCATTGGAACGGCTACCCATTATTACACTCTTAATAAAATAAACCATTTTCACATACCTTCCACTGGTATGGCTGGATGTAACAAAACAACAGTCCCTTGATGTGTTGTAACCATGGTGATTTATATACATCTACACCATGTGAGGATTCTCTATGAGAATTGGTCACATACAAACTGCAATGAATTGGATGAACAGGCCTGGTTTACAGCCTGTTATTCTATCTTGTTGGATGTTGTTGTTCATTGTATTAATCACAGGATTTGGTCCTGACTTAATTATGTACAGGTGACTGTCAAACATCTGAAATACAGCTGTGTGCAATGTTGAAGTGTGGAGTAAATGAGTCAAGTGTTGTGCCACTTTTACCAATATTTGATCAAATACAGAGGCACCAGTTATGGGTTTCACACTTTGTAACCAAGTGGGGAATAGAACCTGGACCTTCAGCATAATGAACAATCACTGTATCCACTAGGCTACCCCTGACTGCCCTCTTTTGATACAAGCTAAAACACATTGAAGCTAACATGCACTGACATTCTATCCATTCAGGTATGCAAAATGTGACAGTAATTGTTTTTTAAAAGTGCTTTTCATGCATTGTTTATGTGTAAGATGATACGTCTGATGTGGGAGGTGAGATGGGCATCAATATCATGTTCAGGGGAACCTCAGAAAACAATATGTTTTGTGAAGTCATTCATAAAAAGAATGACCACATTAGACACAGCAGTCTACCAGATGTGAAACAAGCTATTCGTCACTGACAAGGAAGATGAGTATTCATGGAGTCTTAAGGAAACATGACATGTCTAATGGTTACGGCTATCTATTAAGATCAAGAAGCCTGTCCTTAAAAGTTGTTCAATGTGACATGACCATTTTGTTTTGTACATATTGAAAAAAAAAAAAAGAACAACTGCATTCATGATAAATATTTTAACCTGATTCCCAAGGCCACGCTGAACATTACAGTCTATGGGTCTAGAGGATTCTGCAAATATGTTTGAATGATGTTTAAGATAATTATTGTTCATGGTACACCCAATGATGGAGTATCATATATATTCCATAAGTTTCAGTTCAAAAGGTAGAGGTTCTAAAACAATTTTTTAAAAAAGTCGCTATTGTTAATAATCTGACTGAAAGCTCAGATGAACTGAAATTATCTCACAAACACACCTTTAAATATGTGCTTATTATCCATGATGTAACTATCAATTACATGGGGTAGCCCTGTGGTCAAGGAATTTACTCGTCATGGCAAAGACTTGAATTTTATTCCCATTATGGGAATAATGTGTGAAGCATATTTCTGGTGTCACAATAACATTGCTGGACTATTTCTAAATGTGGCATTAAACCATTTTCACTTGTCATACATAACAAATCACAAAAGTCTCGCATTTTCAGACTAACATACTTTCATGCTTTATGATACTAGATGTCATAAAGTTGGTAATATGTTTATGTGACACATCATTATTAGAATGTAGCGGAATAGAAACATGACAAACTTTGTTAATCTGTACAAATATTACGCATACTTTTACATTTATCATAATCCTCCACCAGATATGTTTGTTGCCTCTGAATCATTTAAGTTAGGTGTAAATAATCCAGCCTGGGCCAGATAAATCCAGTGACTGATATCATGAGCATCAATGTCACAGTTGGGATACAAGGACATCAGGAAAATTAGCCAGCCTAAACACATTCTCTTCTAGACACCACCTATGCAAAGAATGTGTTGCAGACAACTGTATGTGTCTGGGATGAGAGCCACAGGTAACACATATTGCTTTCACCTTGAACAATACATTTCAGCAGAATATTTGTAAAATTACTGAAAGGGTTTTGTCTCATTTAATACTGACAAGTCCCCGAGTTGAGCAACCGAGAAACCTGTTTCATATGAGGATTACAAATATCCAATTAACAATATTAGTCATCTTGTCAGATACAGATCCTTCCACGTATGTCCTTGTCAGTGACATGTATGTTTATTACTTACTGTACTCACTGTAACACTATGCGGCTCAGTCATCCATCCATATCACAATGCCAACACATTTTTAGCACTGTGTGACAATCTGGCAAGTTATGGATGTCGGTTTTGTTTAAATAAGCCAAAACCCAGACAAACATCAGGTCAAAATGTTACCAGCCCAAAAAGGATTTATCAAGATATCAAGATATGGTGAATTCACTGAAATATATGAAACATCTAAAAGTTTTACGAGATCAGCTGGCCAGATGTAAATTTAAACTGTCCATCAGAAAGCTGACTGTCTCGTCTCAGGATATCGGGCCTTATTTCATACACTGATATAGTGTAACCAAGGTTTCACACTGTTGGTTGTGTGGAGAATGGAAACCTGGGTTGTTGGTGTGATGAGCCAATGCTGCATTACCACTGAGCTACTTCACTGCCCCAACCTAAAAAGTAAGGCGAAATTGGGTGAAGACTAATTGTTTCCACTGGGCAGTTTTACAGTATTTATGAGACTTGACATCAAGCATTGTCCAGTGTGATTTAATCAAGATGATGGCCACTCATCACCAGTAATCCTCTTAGGAGAAACTTGTCCTGGTTGTGACAACTAAGTCTGGGAAAAAATAGATTTAACAAAATACGTGCTTCCCTAGACACTGGAAAACTCATACTCGATGACAGCAGAGTGATCACATCCAAGGATACTGTCACAAACACAATCAGGGTCCACCTACACAAAGCACCTACAGCACCTAAGCAACCACAGTAACATACGTTAATACAGATTTGCACGTGCATAGTGCTAAGCTCACTTGGTTCATTTGGGCCTTGTACTACACATACCCAAAACTGACATATGCTAGTCTGTCATGTAGACCATGGGCTCCTTTCACAAAGCATTTAGGTGATCTTAAGTCAATAAGGTAACTTTAGTGCAATGTTAAAGAATGGGATTTAAGGTTAACCTCAGTAAAGGTCCGTGAAAAGAGCCCCTTGACCAAAGACCAACAGTCATGTACATCTGTAAGCTGACACCTTTATGGAAAACAATTTCACATATTTCATGAGTATCACATTTTGGTTCAGATTCTTGTACTGTTGTCATTCTGAACTGAAATGTTGCACACATAAAACACATGAAGTTGCTTTCTATGAAGATTGTCTGTATTGTACTTCCCAGTTACTAAAATGACACTCAAAGAAGTAATTCTGTTATACTTTCTCAAGTACTATTATTCTAGATGATCAGGCCAAACCAATAACATTTCTTGTTTTACAGATTTTTGTCTATATAAGAAAACTATAGGCAGGAGGGACAAAAACATTAAATCACTGGTCAAAGTAATATTCCTTCTAAATACCAAAGATATTTTACTTTGGCCAATTTATTAAATAACATGTGGAAACATACAATCTGAAAACCAAATTTCTTGTGAGGTTAAATTTTGGATTTTTTTTCTTTTTTTTCTTACTCTTGACAAAAAAAAAAATGGGTGTGGCTTCGTATAACTTCATCTTTGTCATCAGGGCTTATCACATTTTGAGGGGACAAGTTATATCTGGAAGACATATGATGGTTGAATGTCTACTTCAGTGTAATGCATTTAAACTGGAATTGACAGACACAGGTGGAAGCCAGGATCAATGTACAAAGCCATCAGTGAAACTGAGCTAATTATATTTTTAAACATATGAACTGATGGAACCACAAGTCAACTGTATAATAAAGACAAAACTAAGACCACAACACGTGACAACTGTGTGCAACACATCAAAGAGTCTGTCATGGTAAGCTGATGGAGCTAATGCACATTAATCATAGAAGCTTAATGACTAGAAATGTGTTTCCACTCATTATTAATGGTGAGTTAATCACTCAGTTCATGAAAAGACAAATGTGGAAACCCAATGGAATTCCAAACACAAAGAGACGAACTTAATTACATACTAAATTGATGATCTCAAACTAAACAGTCTTCATGAATGACATAGTTTTATACACTCCCTTAATTACGTCATAAGAGATCTGTTTGATTTGGAAAGTAACAACAAAATAACATCAGAAAGCTTTCAGCACTCTCAGTTTTATCTCACCTGTAGGAAAAGCAAATGGTATTTTTCCAATTGTTCTTATTGACCTTAAGGAGGACGTCAATACTGGGAGTCAGTTGTAAAGAGTATTGGAGACAGATTATTGATTCTAGAAGTCACACCTGACATGCTCCTTAATAAAGGCCTACACAAGTGGAGTGGAGCCACTTAGAACTTCTGCCGTGTTCTGGGTGCAAACCATTGACAAGACTTCCATGTGGATTCGCGTAGATCCTTCACATAGGCCAACAAGATCAGCTACACCTTCAAGATGAATTTTTTATTTACTTTTAACAATTGTTATTGACTAACAAAAATAGGTGTCATTGAGTTATTAGATAGGTGTCCAATGCATGGTAAATGGTTAGTAATGACAATGAGACGAGGGTTTTGTAAATGGATGACTTAAAGGATTTTCTTTGATCCATGAAACCCATGGATTCTTGCCACAGATTGAACTATCCAAGAGGAACACATAAAGTTCATTATTTACATACAGTGATCACTAGCTACTGAAGTGAGGTGAGAATATATGGCATTATTACCCTTAAGATTATTTTTTTAAATTCTGATTGGTTAATGGTCAAAGTATCCAAAATCATGTGTAGGCAGACCTGCCAAGGTGTACAATCATACACCCTGTCAAATCTATCACATGACACACTGCAGGGGGTTGTGTGAATGACCTTGACCTTGGATTGAATGTGGCTGCCAAATGGTTGATTGCCTTGAAATTTTAGAGTTGGTATGTACAAACAGCGTAACAAGATTATTGCTCTAATTGCTTATTTGTTTGTGTCAATAGATATATAAGAAATATAAAATGTTTCTGTATTTCACATGTTATTTAACAAATCCTCAAATTTGATTATTTTTCCCATAAACTAGCCATTCCAAGTTATCTCCGATTACAAACAGTTAGGAAGTTTTGCATTACTACCCAAGGTTGAATGTGGCTGTTTAACGATTTATAAGCTAAACTAAAAGATCTTATGGATAATACATTCATCACATAATGTTTTCAAAGTGTGTAAGGACTGATACATCCTTGCTAAATTCTGTATACATTGGGACACCTGCAGTTTACGGGTCCCTGCCTTCGGCAGTCACCCGGAAGTAGAATGTATTCTATAGTAACGTGTACGCGCCTTTGGCGCGAGCTTACTGCCTTTGGCAGTAAGCGATGCACGCACCGCGTCATATATAAAAGAAAAGCACGCGAGAGCGGGCTGATCTCCGTTAGGAGGCATTTTAGACGAATTTAGAGGTCATTTTCGTGTTTACTGGCAAAAGTTTAGTTTAAAACTTCGTCTGAAAGACGAGAGTTTTAAACACGAATTTTAGTAATACTCCAAAACATTAATCCAATCGTTAGTAATCAAAATGAAATCCTCATGACGTTCCTTTTCTCTGATTGGTCAAATGTGGACGCACGTGTCGAATGTTCCAAATAAGGTAGTGGGTCACTAGGAATGCCACAACTTGAATGAGATGGGATATGTGCATGCGACAGTAAATCATAGTAAGGAATTTGTGAATGCAGAGATTGGTGTGTGCACAAATAAAACTGAGAGTACGTGGAGAGTGGTGAAAGCGTCCCTGCCCAGGTATGGAACTGCGAAAGGATTGTTTGATAGTTCATCGTGAGGTAAAAATATTTTGATTTTGATGATCCTTTTGTAACATTTCTTGCGTTTATCCGCCGTGCGTTTGACCCCCCAAAAACACCATACATACTTTAATGATTGAAATTGAAAATAAAGAAAATGGTGTTCAGGATTCGGATAAATTTAATGCAAGCGGAGGTTTGTTCTTGTAAAGTAAGTGAAGCGTTTTGATATTAGACATCAAATAAACTTACCTCTTTTTGTTTATTAGGAATAGAAAAGAAATGATAAGTAATATGTAAAAATAATGTAGGGGGGCACCTGCCCCCCTAAAACCCCCCATTCTGTTGAAATATGAGATTGCAAAAAAATCATACATTCGGTTAGCACTGGGAAATTGTATCGTGATCTTAAAAAATGAATAAACACTGCAATTGACAATACCATGACATAATACTGACCCTAAAATAATGTTGAGGAATGAAGGTCTTGAGCTGATTCTCGATTATAACCCAAAGGTAATTTAATAGGTCAAACAAGGCCATAAAACAGCGGCAGTTACTCGCCGGAGTAAACAAAAAATGGCGTCAGCGTTAGTGCTCGCTTCGATGTAAATATGGCTTCTGCGCATGTCTGTCACGTACACTTCCGGGGACCCGTAAAGTGCAGTTTACCCCACATATACACAAAGGGTGTACAAGAATGTAAGCCCCTTGTACATTTTGTACATGTATACATAAAAGAATTTACAAGAGTCTTACAATTCGGTACACCCTTTCAAAACACTGTGTGACTAATATTGTCATCACTGTATTTCGGAGACAATCTATGGTTTTGACACTACTGTAATGAGAAGACTATGTATGGTACATGAGGTAAAAATATCCACATCAAAACAAGTAACTATACATCGCCAGACATTTATTCCAAGCTTATTTTTTTGGAAAGGCTAAAGATTGTCTTTACTTTAAAGACATTAGTATGGTGTATGTCATCTCACAAAGGGCTTGCATGGGTTTGTTTAACTTCATAAAATGCCTCCTATGTCTGGAAGATCAAAGATTTCAGTGGTAAGACACACTGTACTGTTTTGCTTTCAGAATCATCTATTTCCTGTTCATTTATATCTGAACTATTTTACCTCAATTTAACCTCTACTCTATGTAATGTGTTTGTTTAGATGATGGTAACTTTAAGAAGAGTGGAGTTTGTTGAGGTGCTTCAGATAGATGTGGTGAATAGGCATACAGATCTTTGTTGACAGGAACTCTGACAACCACATTTTGTTCATATGTGAATAGGCTACATTTCATGACATTTTAGGTAACTGTGAGCACCTTTGTTACATCTTTGTTGTGGCAAATCTTAATTCACAAATGTGACATCCCAGGTGAGGTCCCATGACTATTTATGATGGGTGTCAACTAGATGCATCAGGCAGTCAGGATCAGTGATGAGGGTGTTTTACACATCATCAGAAACCAACAGTGTGAAACCTTTGTTACACTATATCAGTGTATAACCTTTCAGTGTATGAAATTTTGAAGTTACCAGAACTGATGTTTCGTTGGATTTTTCGCTTATTTCATATGCTGACTATGCACAGGGTAGGGGTGGGGTAGTGGTTAAACTGTTCGCTCTTCATGTGGAAGATCAGGGTTCAATTCCCCACATGGGTGCAATGTGTGAAGCTGGATATTGCTGGAATATTGCTCAAGAATATGTAAAATTGAACTCACTATCTACAGGTAGAATGTTGGTGAGTTCCATTTAAATTCTGGACAAACAAAAACAACCCATAAAGATCTGACTTGTTTCAGTGACATTTTAGAAGTTGAGATGAATGACATTGGACAAATTTAGGGATAACAACCTCTTTATTTCTTGAAGGCGATGTTTCAATACATAATTCTTATAATGTTGCCAAGCAGTTACAATGGTACAAGAATCTGTATCAAAACATCAAACTCAATTAAAAAAGAAGCTGTTATCCATAAAATTTGTCTTATATATATCATTAAGGTCTGATTGTAAAACAACTTGTCATTCATAGAAGGTAGCAGCATAGAAAGACAATTTGCACCAATTGTTCTCACTTGTGTCTCATGAGCTGCATACACAGATTTTACTGACTTCAAACTATCCAGCTGATTCCCACAGTTGATCCCCATATGATTCACATAACAAGAATGTGTTATTGCAACCTTTGTCTCTGTGCCTCAATTAGTAAATGACACCCATAATGACAGGCCAGGAGGGCCCCGGAGGTCTGCAAATAACATACAGTTACAACAAGATGTTGAGGTTTAATACTGGTTGGGTCTCCTGAGCTAAAGTGAGTGAGTGAGTGAGTGAGTGCGTGAGTGAGTGAGTGAGTGAGTGAGTGAGTGAGTGAGTGAGTGAGTGAGAGCGACATAGTGCAAAATAGTCTGCACATAATTGAATTTGGACCAGACAAAACAAGTGATTAACAACATGAGCAATTAGTTGTGAACTGATGACATGTTACAATCAAGTCAGCGAGTCTGACCACCCGATCTTGGTAGTCGCCTCTTACGACAAGCATAGCTGCCTTTTGTGGCAAGCATTTGTTGCTGAGAGGCACTTTGACCTTGGTTTCATGATACAGTTGTTTTCATGTTCATTTTTTACAGTTGTTATCAATCAGATCTATATTGGTCATGAACATTATTTGTCTGTCGATATCAAGTGATTTCTAATTATCGACCTTGAAACAAAAAGAGTGAATGAAGGAGTTTAGTTTTAGGCCACAGTTAGCAATATTATGACAGTGGCAGTGGTCCGTAAGTAACAGATTCTGGACCAGACAATCCAATGATCAACAGCATGAGCATCAATCTACACAACTGGAATTCAATGACATGTATCAACCAAATCTGTGAACCTGACCTGACCACCCGATCACATTAGTCTCCTGCTAGTTTACTATACATTATGTCATTGATTAATACTGTTACTTAGTTACACAGTCCTTGCAATTCTATGTTTTGATATCTGTAAATGATATTTTAATAAGTCCTCCAGTACTTCTTGCTAGTCTATGATAAATGACGTTTACTACATTTCCATCGTCTGTCAGCTTATTTGATTAAATGATTGCCTTAATAACTGAGAACTAGTTCAGAATTATAGCCCTCAAATGTTACTAACCTTTGTACAGAGTCTAATTTAGTAGTCTTGAGTCTGTGGACTTGTGTACATCACAGTTGAGTTTTCACAAATTAAGAGCCTGTAAAGGCAAGACATTTCATGGATGATTTCTTTATTGTGTTATGGTTTGACATTTCACTGTAGAGCTACCTAAACATTGCCTTATAATAGGATCAAGAACTTCTCATCCATAAACTATCTTGTCTTTATTGTTAATTACCAACTTCTAATATGCCCGCACTTCAAATTATATTCTATTCATCAGAGAAACCTTGTGATCACCTGATGCGACCTACTATGAAGGAGTTTCAGATCTTCATCTAGAGAAGAATTGTACAGGACTAAAATATCTGATTCTGTCTGATACTGCATGTCTACTGAGTCGTCAATGCTCTGAAAGTTTATTGTATGTCTTATGCAGCTTTCTTATGGAGGTAAGGTCTTGATCTTGATCTGGAGCATTATTTTATCAGAGTTAAACATCAGATTTGCATAATGTTGGGCCTAATATCATGAGCTGTCAAGAGTTGCAAAAGGGCATCGACATGCACAATTGGTTCACTCTTATAAAATATTCTGAAAGGTTAGGACTGAATGACTGATGAAAGGGCTCAACGGATGCAACTTTCAGTGGAGGTGTGCTCACATTCTCCATCAAGAGAGGTAAAGAGACAAAGATCTTATATTATTGTTACATTCAGTTTTCAGACCTGAAAAAGGCTGCACACATCCTCTTTTGGTTCACTTTTCCAAAATGTCAGGATGCTTAAATTGGCACTGACTGGCCGATGAAAAAACTCAACGGCTGCAACTTTCTATGGAGATGTGGTCAAATCCTGATCCAGAGAGGCATCAGAGCTAAAGATCCAATATTTATAATATTATGCCTATTATTCCATATACAGTTCTCAATGGTGTCTGGATGCTCTGTCATCCTGACAGCTGAATTTGTAGTTTCTGGAAGAACAACGCCGGGTCCTCAAGGTGCTGTTGTACTGATCCTGACACTAAACACCACCATTAAAATACGAAATCACTCATGTTGTGTAATTCACCAAAAATCTTAACCTATTCATCTCAGTTTCCTACATGTGGTCTCCCTTATATGTATACACATGCCTATTACTGACAAACATGTTTTCCTATAAATATATATAATCAGTTAGCCATATACACCAGATACATCACTGCAGTACAAATTGAAGCCTTCAATAATTCTTCTAATTTCATTTTGAGAACTTGGAAAAAGTGTGAGTGAGTGAGTGAGTTATGTTTAGTTTTATGCCACGCTCAGCAATATTCCATCTATAAATTGGAAAAAGGATAACCTTATAAACCTTTGTGAGAAACTGTAGGTAAAGAGCAAATTTTAACTGTCTATAACAACAGTTTTCTTAAAATATGTTATGAAAACGATGTTTTGAACAGTACTTTTTAATATTTCCAAATTTGATGCATCAGAGAAATAGAAAAAGATGCAGTTCCCTATTTTTCACTTGTTCCTCTGTGTATTCAGTCAAATGTTGACCTGCCTGTGCATGTGTTTATGACAGGTGCCATCTATGGGGCAGGATATGGCCACCTTTCTGCAAGCACCTGCTATAATCACTATTTGATAGTGAATCAGAAACACTTGATTATGAAAAAGTTGAAATTTACAATTGTTCTTACTTTGCCACATATCTTTCAGACATATGGAAAGAGTGTTTTTTTCTGTGGCATTATTTCTATCAATTATCTTTCTCCAGCACTTACTTATTCATACCAATAGTTGGAATCCTACAATTGGCTTTTGGCAGAAGATTTCTACTGAATACGGAAAGAGGTTTGAATTATCTGAGAATGTAGCATGAACACGTTTATTATGAGAATCCTTAATACTCAGTCTTGTGATTTCAAAGAAAATATACAATTATGTATCCAATAAAAATGTAGGGATGTTAAATAGAAAAGTGTAATAACTATTGGTAACATATACACTCAACCAGGGAATGAGATTTGCATTAGTTTTTGAATGTTAGATGACTACAGATACTGATAGATGATAATTCAAAGCAACCTGTACATAAGTTTATACACCATGAAAGGTCATTGACGTCACATGAATCCTCTATTCTGAAGAGAATCCCATATTCAATGAGGCATCTCTCTATCAAATGTCCTATGTCAACTTGGCTAATTCCATCTCATTCTTCCCAAAGGGTGTGCAAAGATAGTTTAGAGTGGTCACTAGTGATGGTAAGGTTAACAAGTGCATCATCAAAGCAAAAAACATGTTTAGTAAGTGACAAGCCTGGCCATGGAATTGTTTTATTGTTGGAGGTACTCAGTACCAACACAAACTACGTGCTATGATGTTATCTTGAAAGACAAAACAATGTCCACTCTGGCATGCAAATGCCATCAGGTGACACACGTCTGTGAAACATGTAAATATGTTCTACCAGTCATAGTGATCTACACCCACACCACTACTGAACCGCCCCCAAAACGTGTAAATGCTTGTTCCATCTATGTGATACTCTGTTGTGCCAGTCAAGGTCAAGAAACAGATCTCTTTGACTCATTCAAATACATAATGTTTGCCTGATGATGATCGGTCTGGTACTGGCTCTCTTGACACCAACGACATCTTGAACAAAAGGGGATGGTCAAGGGATAACACATTGATGTAGGCATGGAAGTTCAACTGTTGCTGACTATGAATCATCTGTCCTTTCCCTCAAAAAGCTGTATTTCTGGGAAGCTCATTTCCAGTTTGAGAGGCACTTTGACCTTGGCTGCATGACAGTTGTTCCAATGAAATTGTCTTGTTGGTTGCTGTCAACCAGATCCATATCTGTCAACAACATTATTTGTCTATCGATATCATGTGACATGCTAATTGTTGACTCTTGAAATTCTTGAAACAAAGAGTGATTTATTTTTTGCCACATTCATCAATATTACAGCTACATGGTGTTAGTCAGTTCATATTTGAGTCTGGATGACACAGTCCAGTGATCAACGACATCAGCATTCACCTACACCTGTGGGAACAGATGACATGTGTCAGCCAAGTCAGCGAGCCTGACCATGCAATTCTGCTAGTCGACTTTTTTCTAGGTTACTGAAAATCAGTTCTAACCTGGATCTTCATGGGTAAAAAACAATAAGAGGTTGTGTTACAATGCTGTCTTACATTCCAACTTTCAATATGCCAACAGAACATATACAACACTTAAAAAAAGTAACTGAGTTCAAAACATTATGAGAACAGGTTGGTTTTTATCACTGAATTGTACAGCAAACACTCAAACATTTAACTGTGAATTTCAAATTTTATTCCAACCATAATTATGTGCATATCAAAGAAAATGACTGCATGAAAATGGCCTCTGCATAGAAGCCATAACACAGTGTAAAGAATCATCATTTAATCAATCCATACATGTTCATACAACCTGGTTTCCAAATACTCCCCCAAATGGACAGTATCGACTGACTATCAAAATTATCATAAGTATTCAGGAGAATCAGTTCAATTTTAATTAAACATGACTGCATTTGTATTGAAAAATAATATTTCCAAATGCTATCAGTCGTTTCAAATTTTTTAAAGCACACAATTAAAAAAACATAAGTGGAATAATGAAAATCAAGTGCATGTTTCATGGCTCAGAAACTGTTAACAAAGGATACTGTACACCATTTTAATGAACAGATTAATTATCTGAATATTCCATAATCACAAATACACAGAAATATCATACTGCTGTAATTCCATATCATGAATTGTTCAACACATCGCCTATTTCATTACACTCACACACACGAATCTGCCATTAGTGTCCATGCACGACTTATATTCACACCTGACAAGTTATTTATTCATTAATGCAGATAAAAATGTAGATATGTGACATCATTTAGTACGTTAATGCCACAATGCAGTCAAAGCTGTGTCCCCTACATCACATCCATGCTATCGGCCAATCAGATAACATGTTATATTTGGGTTTAGACTTTCTTCAATCCCTTGTGGGATTCAGCGATGAGAGCTGTTGAAATTTACACTTGTCAATGTAGAAAAGTACTTCACTGAGAGTGTCATCTCAAATATAACAGGGTATGTTGATGTCCTTCCTAAAGACCTTTTTGTAATCATAGCCAATCAGGAAACAGTAATCTATTTGTGTGCTTATTTTTTAGCAGGTTTATGGTAATGGTTAGGCAACGGCATGCCATGCATTGGCTAATCCGAGAGTGTGTGTGTGTGTACATACATGTGTGCGCGTGTTTCAGAGGTTCAAACCCCACTTCTGAAAATACCTAACGTTAACATGGCAGTTAATGTTTTGCACCGGTGCAGCCAAGGTTGTGGGGTTCAAGGGGTTTCATCCCTGACCCCTTTGAAACTTCCTGGATCCACTGATGCCATGTATTAAGTTTTAATATATTCGAAAACAAATGCAACAATACAGGAATGTAACACACAGTATAATTATCTATTATAGAATCTTGCTAAATTTTTCATCAATTTATTATTAATAATTGTTCCCATATCCTATAAATCAATATATCATATAGCTTCATAGGTACACACATGAAGAGATGCATAAAATGCCTTAATCAAGATGGCAGTGATTAATGGTTAATCTTAAAATGATTATCATTGCATCTATGTTCAAATTGTTCAGCATATTTCAGAATTACATGTACCTTCAAGAAAATAGTAGCAAATATACAAATATTTCATTGGATACAGGTTCAGTGCTGTCAGCGCCACTCTAATCATTTCACTTTGCCTTAAATTTCATTAGGTAAATCATTTCTAAACCTGCAGATACTTTACACTGGAAGGCAGGATTTTAATCATAATACAAGATATCTTGTACTTAATGAAATTTACCATACTCTCCGAGATCAAATTAGACCTGGTCTTAGGCTCATACCAGTCCTAATTCTGTAGAAACAGATATTTAAAATTCCGTAATTATAATAAAATGACAAAACTTTCAATGATTGGTTTCACAGTATTGCAGAGAATGCAATCTCTAAATACAGTGTTGAGATACCTGTGACTTAATTATTCAACTACATACCCCCGTGGGACAAAATACCATTTCCTTTCCCAGGGCAATTAGTTAAATCTTAGATACATCCATGAGAGTGGAACATAAAATACACCAAATACTTGATCTTTAGTCAATTAGTTTTGTGAAGTGGCTTTGTTTGTTACCATGCCTCATCTTGGTAACATATTGTTTCTATATACAAAGACTTCAGTTAAGCATCCCATGACATATCTCACGATTTGAATGAACCCTGATCTTATTCCTTTGGAGCATATCTGGGACATGATTGGTTGCTGTGTGCAACAAATGTTTCCTCCTGTAGAGAGCATGAGTCAGTTAGAAGCTGCTTCACAGAATAATGGCATTCATGCCCTTCAGAGGACCAGGAGGTTCACAGGGTGTATGAGGAGGAGAGTGCTGGCTGGCATACAGTCAGATGGAGGTCATATTCTCTATTGAATTGTGTAAAACATGCAAACATTTAAATAAATAAATTCAACATTAAACACACCAGGGCTATACTTGTACAGACATTGTTTTGTATGTAAATAAGCATGTGTTTTATTTTCAATGAGTAATAATCATAAAATAAACTTGGATTCTGATAAATTTTTGTCAATTTTGATGAGGCAAAGAGTCATATATGTCGGAAAAACTCATATCTTGTCATCATGGTCACCACAAAAGTTTTTTATATGTGTTCGAAACCCATCATTACAAAAATACAGTGGGTGCTTGATTATATGTTCTTTGTGTGTATGCAGATTTCATGAAGTAATCCAGGATAATGACAATCAGATACCTGTATCATGTTCACAATCATCACACAGCATTAATAAGAATCATATGAATCATGTTCAAGTCAGCTGAACATGTACGTCATCCCTTACTATAAGCATGGGTTTCTGCAGACAAATTCTAATCCAGGTTTCATGGATTGACAGAATTGAAGCAAGTGGCCAAGAAGCTCATTGACTTGGTTGATAGAATCACCATCATACCTCAGATGTTTTGAATTGCACTCATATTATCAACCACTGGGTGTCATGATATCAACCACTGGGTAGACTGAACCAGACTTGATTACCTATTGCTGGATAGCTGAAATGTTTTTATTTGTAGTATATTATGGATATCAATGTTATGATGATGTTAATGAGGAGGATGAGGATGAGGAAGACGAGGAGGAGGATGGTGGTGATGGTGAGGATACTTCACAAATGAAAATACAAATACAGCAGAGGGGTTGGTAGGTCTTCACAGTGGTTCATCATCCACACAAGCACCTTTACCCTCTATGCACAAAGCTCACAAAGCAAATGAGACTTCCAGGAAGTGCAGCCATGATGAACCCACCAAGAACATATGGAGATATGGTAGCTCTGCAGACTTCTTCATAAACTAGATTGACAGAAGGTCCATTCTCTCAGTGGAGAACCCAGACACCTCCCTAAGATGTCTGGAGGTACCAAACTGAGAACACAATAGGGAGTCTATACGCTTGATTATGATTTTATACTTCGGATGCAAGTTCGACATTTCCCAAATGAAGTTTGCATCTTTATCCTGCTTTTCCTGATTCCTGCTAGTCACGATGTTGTTAAAGGATACAGAGGACTCAGAAAGAACTGTATCAGGCTTGTTGACACCTATTCTTCTACAGCTGTTCTGGAGCCTTTTGTAATATATCAAGAAATCATTTTCCAGGAAAACCTAGACCCCTGGGTCAAAACCACAAGCATTGTAAATATACTTAAATTGACAAGAACACAAAATTGTTGATGTCCCTGTCCTTTTCAATGTGCAACATCTATGAAAGAGATAAAACAATCCCTCTTTTTATCTAAATACTTTCTGTATGTTCTAAGGTACTTTTGAATAACCAGATATTTAGAAATAGAGCCATGTATGATATCATATATACAAGAAAATGCTAAGAAAGCTTAGTAACAAAATAAACCATTGTGCATGAGTTATTCTCCTCTATATGTCATCCTCACATTTCAGTGACCTATTATCTGAGAAGTGCATGTATGTATGTATGTATGTATGTATGTATGTATGTATGTATGTATGTATGTATGTATGTATGTATGTATGTATGTATGTATGTATGTATGTATGTATGTATGTGTGTTTGATGTTTACTACAAAGTTTCATATGTAAACACTAAAAGGTTTCTTTGCAAATCAATCATTTTTACAGATATGGTAGTCAAGATATGGTGCACTTGCAAAAAACTGAGCATCCACTGACAATTTCATTGAACACTCTCATTGAATAAACTGCACAATCTATGTTATGCATGCACACTTACCACTTAGATGTAAGGTCTGAGCAACTCTATTTCTTTCTTTAAGGATATGCCAGATGTATTTTTTTCTGAGGACAAAAATCTGAAAAACAAGAAATAAAATTGGTCTGGTCTAACTTTTTTTATAACTAAAAGGTGGTAGTAGTAGTAGTAGTAGCATTTTATGTCTTATTCTAATTTCTTTCTTACCCATGTGGGGAGCTGAACAAGTGTCTTCGGCTTGACAAACAAACACTTTAACCACTTGGCTACCCATCTGGCTTGGGCTTTGTGTGATATACAGTACAGTGTAGAGCTAGTGGAACTTGAGTTTAACACAAAGTACAAGTACCAGCTTAGTCTGTCATACAGACCCTGAAACAAATTGATCCCAGAAAGCCCATGCAAGTCTAGAATATGTGGTAAGTCTAGATTTCCACAGTTTCAGAAAATGAAGAAAGTCTCAGGGCTCCTTTGCATTATATTGTATGATTATCTCTTAGGAACAGTTTGTTATGTTCATTTCAGGGACTAGACGTTACACTAGTACCAGCTCATTGTTGGGCTATGTCTCAAGAGCAAAGGGCAAGGAACTCTTCCTGTATCTATAACTTACAGATCACATTCCTCATCATATTGTCTGTGACATTCTTACACCATCTAGGCCCATAATGACACAAGATTATCAGATAACAATTATCATATATATGTGAATTTAAGCATGCCGTTTCCTGCTGCAAATTACCATCCTGTTGCGTAATATGCTCTAATTGTGTTAATGTCTTGACAAAATATGTTAATTGCTGGTGATTGGCACATAGATCACTGCACTGTCATGATGTTACAAACAAGATACCTTAAATGCCTACACATGTCAAAGCACAAGCATGGGAATGTTAGCAGGTAGTTCACAAGCATAGCCTGCTCGTTGATGCTTTCATCGATCATTCCTAATGTAATAAACGGCCATTAATTATCTCAGCTGTGAATGAAATATCAAATGAACTGTGAGAACAGACCATAAAATAGCTTATAAAATGACAGGCACTTTGGTGTTCATTGATTGACTTATATGGATTAAGCCATGACATCGATGGATGTTCAGATAATGAAATGGATTAGTATCGAGCAAGCCATTGTGTCAGTAAGTTGTTATTTTGGAGCGTTAAGAAAAACACATTTGCTTTGAAGGTGTCTTCATGGTGATCATACAAAAAATAGATGCAAGAGCTTGGGAGATTTATGGGAACACTTATCTTGTGGTTTTCAAGTCTCAGTTTTTGTCTGATGAAAATCTGACATTTTGAGGAAAGGTAGGTATATATCCTGATATCAAAACTGCAGACAGCATAAACTTTTGTTTATTGCATTTGTTAGTTTTTCTAAACTGGATTCATCAATACTCTTGCTATCTGACGGACAACATATAATCTGGTGATTGATACCATGCTGCTCTATCTGTAAAACATAATAATAGTAATACTAATGTTGGCACACAGAATTCAGAGTGATGCTGTTCTTTGGTTCTACATTATTACCCTGACGGAATTATACTTTCAAAGCTGCTACTACATGGTTCTAAGTGCAACCATATAGGTCCATACATCAGCTTCTCAGGCACCCATTTTAAACAGCTGGGTGACTCAGTGCAATGTGGATAAAGTGCCTTGCCCAAGGACACAACAGAATGAAACCCAGGTCACAAATATTTGGTGTCTCCACTGGGATTCAAACCTGGGCCTTTGGCATTATAGTCCAAAGGGCTAACTGCTACACTATTGTACTCCAAGCATATCGTGAAGAAGATCCTTCCAAACTGATGGTTTCAAGGTAACAGCACAAACACATTGTGCTATGATAAGTCTAATTGATCCAGTGAAATTTAAAGAATCAGAGTCACCACCAGATCCTTGACCCTGCTGTGTAATGACAATTGCAATTAGCCAGGTTAAAGACTATTACTATGTTCAATGGAATTTGTTTTGTTTGATAATCAGGACTGGTGTTCACATTTACATCTGAAAAGTATCATTCAACAATGTCATAAGTAATATGTGAAACAAAACGCATCATATAGTTCTAGATTATTAAGGAACAAAGTTTTGCTTTGTGGAGACTGATCGTATCAAAGTAGAGACAAGGTTGCACAGATGCAATCGAACAATGTAGAGAGAAGGATCACTATATTGAAAACAGGACAGAGTATCAACATAGTGGTTGAAGGATACAGTGCAGGTCATCTGATGGAAGAATCAAGACTAGAAAGATGAATAGATGAAGAAACAGTATAAGGCTACATAAAAATATTTAAATGTTTCTTGGGCACATATTTTTCAATAGTGAGGAGGGAGGTAGGACTTTTTAAAAAAAGTTTGATAAAAAATATGTGACGAGGGAGGAACACATTTCTATTTTGTTCTCTCATAAATACAGCTTTGCAAGTTTAGCACATGTTAAGAAGTTGTAGATTCAGTAACACTTGTTCTTACAGACACTCATTCTTGTAGTGGACAAATGGATGATCGGGACGCGGCAAAGTCAAAATTATGTTTTCAAAGTGGAAATAAAAAATTTGCTTTGAAGGTGTCTTCACAAATACGTGCTGATGCCCAAGAAACATTTCACTTTTTTTCATTTAGCCTAATTTGAAAGAAGCCTTTTTCATTCTTTGTTATTCTTGCAGCAAATACCAAAGTAAACCGTAACAATAGTTACTGTACTAGTGTGTTTTCAAGCACGTTTTTCAATGAATACAACAGAAACCACCCCAGGACATCAGTTCCCACACCCAAGCCATCAGCTGACAGATTCAATTCTGCTGAAGCCAAGTGAAACAACATATTTCTCTGCTGACATTCAACATAAATCATTGAGCTTGGAAGATTATCTAGATAAATAATTCATATTTTAGCATTCTTCACATTAAATACTTAATGTTCAAACAGTCTCACATGAATGTATGTTGAGATATGATAACAATTTTGCTAATAAAATATTTAAATAATTCTATATAACATATTCTTGAACAGAAATATTTACTTAATTGGCAAACATGCCATAAACATTTGTGAAGGTGAACAAATGGTAAGGACACTGTAGACAAAATACACTGTAGTTCACCTTATGGTCTTCTGGAAGAGCATGAGCAGTGGGGTAGCCAAGTGGATAAAGTGTCATTATGCCGAAGAGACAGGTCTGATTCCCTACATGGGCATAATGTGTGAATCCATTTCTGGTATCCCTGGCCACGATATTGATGGAAATATCGTTCAAAAAGTGTAAAGAAAGGCTCACTCACAAACAACTTGTTACTTAGACACTTCATCCACAAGATATTACACTGTGCCTCACTATCATTCATCCCAAGAGATTAAAACATTTTATTAACATTGTGTCAGTAAGTCTCTTCCTCAATGATCAGTTTATACTCACTGCATGATAGGCCAGTAACGCTGCATGCTTCTATGGATGTTTTATACTCACATTTCAGCACAGGTTCCCACACATATCCGTATGAATCTTCTCAGCACCTGAGAGAATAAACAGCCTAATTATTGATGAACACTACTTGCTCATAGTGCCAGGGTTAATATCTAACAGCAATGCTATCTTGGTTAATACTTTCATGGGAATAACTTGGGGATCGAAAATGCATGAGATGTTCCCTCCTTTGTTCATAGTCTATGGCACATCTTGTAAATCTAAGGTTTGTTAGTTCACAGGTCAACACACAAGAGAATCTTAAACTTAACATTTGTGGTACAAACCAATATGTTCATAAAAATGTCTTGTGGTGTTTAATGGCCCATACTGTCAACTCGACAGAAGAACAAGAATTGTTCAGATCTTTTTGTAAACATGAGGTCTTTGTTGTGCTTAATGGGCCATATTGTCAACTTAACAGATGTCAAATGGCCCATACTGTCAACAAGACAGAAGGAACAAAATGTTTCTTTTCAGACCTCGTTGATAACACAAGGTCCTTGTGGTTTAGCTGCCTTCGTAAATGGCTGATACTCTCAAACTGATAGAAGAACCAGTATTGTTCAGACTTTCTTGTTAACACAAGGTCCTTGTACTTCAGCTACCTAATGGCCAATACTGTCAAACTGACGGGAGAACCAGTATTGTTCAAACTCTCTTGTTAACACAAGGTCCTTGTACTTCAGCTACCTAATGGCCAATACTGTCAAACTGACAGAAGAACCAGTATTGTTCAGACTTTCTTGTTAACACAAGGTTCTTGCAGTTCATGGGCCTAATGGTCATGACTATTTACTTAACACAGGAACCTGAGTTTTCAGAACGTCTAGCTAATGCAAGATCCTTGTGGTCTGAACAAAAAAGTTAGGAAAAGAATGTGCTGCTTAAGATCTCAAATTTAACAACAGCTTATCACAACATTTCAATGTTTGTTATCACATGACATTGTTAAATCCATTTGAACAGGTCAATCAGTCAGGATTAAAGCTTCAAAACACAAATATTTTTACCTAATCAGGTCAACATAATCTGATTTGTATAACAGCTTTAGTTGCATGTTCCTACAACAGAACACATGCTGAACACATACACAAAGAAAATGATTCTGTGCCGATTATATGCGAGTAAGTGAGTGGGTTGAGATTTAAACCTGACTTTAACAGAATATCAGTTTAATGTTAGAGAAACCAGAAGACCTAGAAATTTTCACCTTTTAGCAGGATTATTGATCAGTCCAAGATAAAACTCTGCTGATCTGACAGCAGATCCTGGCACTTAAGGGAAACAACTGCGCCACACCTGCATCTGAACCATATGGAAGCACTAAGCCTATCCTAGTATTAGTAACAACAGCAATACTGAAAGACTGGTTTCATCAGATGATGTTCATGCTAACATACAATATGCAATGCTGTCATAGATCTTTCAGTTTGACAGTATAACAAGCAGGGCGATGAGGTAGCCTAGTGGTTAAAGCGTTTGCTTATCCTGCCACAGACCTGGACTTGATTTCCTAAATGGATACAATGTGTGAAGGCCATCTGGTGTCTCCTGCTGTGATATTGCTAGAATATTGATAAAAGAGGCTTAAAACCAAACTCACAGTAACACAAACAAGCAGTACTGGTAGCATCACAAATAGTTCAGTATAATGAAATGACAAGTATAAAGCTAATAGATTCTCGGATGGTTCAGTTTCCCACTGTGTCATAAGGGGTAGTGGGGTAGCCTAGTCGGTGTTTGCTTTTCACACTGATGACTTAGATTCCCTACATTGGCACATTCCATTTCTGGAATCCGTTGGTAAGAGCAACATAAAATTAAACTCACTCATTCACTCATACCCACTCAGTATGTCATACACTACTTGTACATTATATGGAACATGATAGTTTTACAGAGGGTTCAGATCTCTAGTACACTGGAGCTTCATTTATGAGTGAGCGAGTGTAGTTTTATGCCACTCTCAGCAATATTCCAGCTATATGGCAGCTGGTCTGTAAATAATCGATTCTGGATCCAGTGATCCACAGCATGAGCATCGATCTATGCAACTGGGAACAGATTACATGTCAACCAAGTCAGTGAGCCAGACCACCCTATCCTGTTAGTCGCCTCTTATGACAAGCATAGTCCCCTTTTATGGCAAGCATGGGTTGCTGAAGGCCTATACTACTCTGGATTTTCATGGGTCTTCATTTATGATTCAGGGACCACTAGGACAATCTGATTTGTAAGCCTTAATCTGATGATCATAACACCACACTGTAAGACTTAACTGAACTCTTTAGTGCTAAGGTCCTTTGTGTATTAACACAGAGAAAACTGCTATCGTCATGGATGCTTCAGACCTCTGGCACAACATGAAATACTAGTCCTTAAAGGTCACATGCAACCAAAAAATGAAACATAATTAAAACACATTTATCACTTATTCATGACATATAATATACATTGCTGCTTTTGAAAAAACAAATAAACACAATTATAAGCGTACAATCGCGATTCAAAAGTGCAATGTTTTGTACTTGGACTTACTTCCCCCGAAACGAAGCCCTCAGGAGACCGAACCCAGTCATAGTGGGTGGATATGCACTCAAGTGTAACGACGGCTTCCGATTGGCTGTTTCATTTGCTGATATGCTGAGGGTTCATTGTGTGTACAGAAAGATGATCTGTTTGATGGGCATTTTAGAAGTATAGCCAGTCACAAGAAAGTAAGATTCTTTATGGATAACAACTTCTTTTTGAGTATTTGATGCGTCGTTTCAGTATGGATTCATATACTGTTGTCAAACAAAATCATATACACGAAAAGAAGTTGTTATCCATGAAGGATGTATATAGAGATGTTGGGTTTTGAAAATACATGTTCTCTGAATTTGCGCTCGATCCAATAAAAAATCATGTCAGTAGAGATGGTAAACTACTGCGTGGCTGGAATCTGCCATTCGTCCAAGTACAAAGCAGGACTTGAAATTGACAAGAGTTTGCACCAGTTTCCGTCAGATCCAGTCATCCGAAAACAATGAATGTAGTTTGTTTGCAACCCACAGACATAAAAACATGTCGTGTGTATCACACGTGCCTAATTACATAATGTGGCAGACACGGGACTTGAGTGCACGAGTCATAAATCAACTTATTTTCTTTATGTCGTATACTCTGATAGGTGTTAAGTTCAAATTGCACGTGGGCAATGATTGAAGCTGTGTATTGCATGTTGTCTTTAGCAGACAGGCAGACAGACATATAGGTGTGAATAAACCAGACACTGAGCTTTCTCTGTGACAGAGACTGCTTACCACAATCAACAAGTTGTTTAACGTAATGAGTAGATTATTTACTTGTTTGTGTACACAACCAAGCTCCGCGAACCTATTCACTGCGCATGCGTTATGGACGCAGCGCAGCACAGCTGTTGAAACCAGTTTTCCCCCCAGCGCTGGGGGGAATTTAGTGAAACGTTTGAACTCCGATTTCGCGGGCTTTTTTTCATCACGTTTTTTCAACTTTATAGGTTGAATTGGCATCTTTTGTGATTTGTTTCGGTAAGTGCATACCGAAAGGTACCAGAATCTGCAAAGTTGTGTTTTACGTTGCATGTGACCTTTAACATATACTGAATAGCAAAAGAAGTGCAACTGGCTTTTTGTCAAGTTTTCAGACAGAAGACATAAACATGAGCGCTTACTTTTATCAGATTACATTTTCTCAAAAATTGGGTTTTTTTGTTTTTGCTGTTAAGTATATTTTCTATGCATTCAGGAAGGTAGTCTAGTGGGCACAATGTTTGCTTGTTATGACACAGACATGGGTTTGATTTCATCACAGATACAGTGTGTACAGGCTTTTTAGGGTGTCCGATGATGTGGTGTTGCTGGAGTACTGCTTAAAAACAGCATAAATCTCAACTCACTCCAGATACAGAATAACAGGTCATATTGTTAGCTGCAGAGGTTATAAAGGTTTTATGGCTAGAGATATCAAGTACTTCTCCTAAAACAATGCCAGAGGCCACCAACAGGAAACAAAAGTAACTTGAAAGTGGCTGGGTTCACTGACTATAAAGCTGCCGGCATGCACAAGTTAATTTCATTCCGGTCAGTTCTCAAAACCATCCTGACAGGTGATCAAATGATGATATATGAATCTGTCAAGTGTTTTTATAATGGCAGTAGCAGATCCTTTAAACGTTTACAGGCTAACATAAAACAAAAGTCGAAAGACAGAAAGGAGGTTAATTGTACTTCATTAACTCAAATCCCATCAGTAAAGGTACCATTTCACAAAGTCTCATCATACAAAATTATTTCTTTTACTGAAATTGATCAATATATGTCAAAATTAATTTGAAACCTCATTGATGGTTTGATAGTTCCTATCTCCCACATGCAATGCCTATTTTATTCTTCTATAAAACCGGAAACTGCTGCAAAATGGTCATGTCCTTCCATCGCAATAATGATCAGCATGTTCAGATAGTCATATAATAATTATTATCCTTCACTTTTCTGTGAAATGAAAAGGATGAATTGAAACGGTCCGATTTCATTACATATCAAAAGGAATTGAATGGGTCAAGCTGTTCCATAAGATCAATGATATCCACTGGAGTGCGATGGAATCTACCACTTGGCATTGTCAATGTTGGTTTGAATGTGACATGTCTGTGATGGGACTCACTGAGGGATTATAGTCACTACGGGAGAGCAGGCAACTTTAGTTCAATGAATCTGCCAGAAAATGTCAAGTTATACTGACATTATAATAGGAGAACAGAAATTATTCTTTGGCAAAGTGCCAAAGTTGCTGAAATTGCCATTTGAACATAGATGAGGATCTGTTTAGGTAAAACTGATGAATAAGTAGTCATTGTATCTTTTCAGTCTTCAGATTTGACTATAGGTATTGATGATAAACCTTGATTTATACTTTGTGGAGGGGACTTCAGAGTGAAAAGACTGGAAGGGTGGATGCAATTACAGGTTTGTGAAGGGTTAGATGGGTGATACAGAGTTAGATGGGGTGATATAGGGTTAGGTAGGGTGAAAACAAGTTAGATAAGCTGATACATGGTTAGAAAGGGTGATAAAGGGTTATCGAGATAGTGTGATACAGAGTTAGATGGGATGATAATAGGTTAGATTGGGGGATACAAGGTTAAATGGGGTGATACAAAGTTAGAAAGGGTTAGATAGATTGATACAACATTAGATGGGGTGACACCAAATTAAATGGGTGCAAAAGGGTTAGACAGGGTGATACAGGGTTAGAGAGGGTGAAAACATGCGCTAAAGGAAGAGCATGAGAGATACAGTCCCTCCATTGAGGGAACAACTGTTAGTGCTACACAGATAGGAAAGTTTATGACAGCAGAGAGAGACAAGAAGTGGAACAAGGTGAGTCAGGGCTTATACAGGGTTCGACAAGATAGTAGTAGGTGAGCCAGTGTAGGTGTGGGACAGACTTGTACAGGGTGGGATAGACTTGTACAGGGTAAGACAGATTGGTATTGGGTGAGAGTGGGACAGACTTGTAAATGTGTGACAGATTAGTGTGGGATGAGCCACAGTGGGACAGACTTGTACAGTGTGAGACAGATTAGTATTGGGTGAGAGTGGGACAAACTTATAAGGGTGAGACAGGCTTGCACAGGGTAAGACACACTGGTACAGGGTGAGCTAGAGTGGGACAGACTTGTATGGGTGAGACAGGTTTCTATGGGATGAGACAGATTGGTAAAGGTGAGAGGGGACAGACTTATAAGGGTGAGACAGGCTTGCACAGGGTGAGACAGATTGGTACAGGGTGAGCTAGAGTGGGACAGACTTACACAGGGTGAAGCAGTGTGTGTCAGTACTATTTGTCACTGCCACATTATTTCACCTCTGTCTGTAAGATGAGTTTACAATGTACTCCATATTAAATAGAAGACTGTCTCCATTTCCTATCATGTTTTTTCCCAATATTTAGTTCATGCACCATGCTAATTCTTCCTCACACAGACGCTACACTCACTGACCTAATCCTTCCATCTAAATGCTGCATACCCCATCATCACACAAAACCAATTCTTTTGTCTAGCAGCATTCAGTTTTTCATCTTCCAACTTTTCTTTAGATTATAGGAAGGAATGGCAAACTTCTACAGTGTCTCCATCATTTTGATAATTTGTTTCATTCTTTTTAACTGTTCATTGAGCTATATCAAAATCATCTGATACTTTTACTCCTATGTGTGAGCCTGTTGCTGCTGGTGTTGCTGTTACTACTGACATATGATGATAGTTTAGTGACAAAGACGTCCTAAGGATCCTATGCTCTGATAAGAATGAGACCCATGAAGATCCGGATTTAAGTGGTCTTCACCGGGTGGTTAGTTGCTGAAATTGGCTGACACAGGTCATCGTGTACAAAATACAAAGACATTTGATCATGTTGTCAAATCACTGGATTGTCTGGTCCAGATTCAGTCATTACAGATTGCCACCATACTGGTGGAATATTGAGTGTCTTTAAAAATCATAAAAATGAGTCTAGCAATCACACAAACTACTTCCAATCAGCAAAAATGATCATCTGAGGTCCATCATGGCTGTCCTTCCTCTGGTTCCATTAAAGCAAACACACTGCGCATGCCGATTCTGATGTCCAAGGAATGGTAAACACTAATTCTGCTGATAGAAGCATGGAAATCCGAACTCCACCTTTACCCACCTCTTCTAAACCATTACCGCCAACATAATACACACAAGGCCTGTTGTTTTATACCACGCACACATATTCTGTTGCGTTTATCAATACCCTTTTTTATCTCCTGTTATTCTACTTCTGTATGCCCCTGAACTCCCCTCAAACTCACAGCAAGTGACACCTTAAGCAGCTTGTCAAACAATCTGGAAATGGTTCATATTTCAGTTAGTTCATAACCTCAAGGATTTATCAGACTGCCATTACTGGTACAGAATCAATTCGACAGGTTTATGATAAAATGAATTTTTAATGCATTATTTTGAATAATCAATCTTGATGAAGCCGGATATATGGTATGCATTTAAAGGTAGCCATCTTTCTAGATCTATTCTGCCTGTGTGAAGGTTTCGGAGGATGGAGTTTCACCTGTATATAAAGGACACTGATGTATTCAACACTTAGATAAGGCCAGACCAATTTTACTTCTTGTTTTACAGATCCCCCAGTCATATATTTTTTCGAGAAAAAATGGAAAAATAAAACTTAGCTATCCCTTAATGATTTTACTGGCCCAAAATGTAAGCTTACAAAAAAAAATCTTTTCTGATGTTTTGAAAAAGGAAAAAGGAATATTACTTTGACTGGTGATTATTTAATTATATTTATTCCCTCTTGTAATTACATGAAGTGTGTGGGAAGATGTCCTGATATGTTTGTTGCCTAAGCTTATCAATCAATCTAAAGTGTTTACATCTTGGCTGTTCTTGACAAACATGAAATCTACACAGTGTAAATGTTCGAAAACATACATTATGTATGCTAAACATTTGACTATAATTGTCAATTATTAGTAGTTACATTTGTCAGTCATACAATATATAACATAAAACATTGAAAGAGCATATAAAATGCCAGTGGATTTTACTGAAAAGATGCAGAAAAAATACATGAAGCTTTGATCAGTTTTGACAAATAATGCTATATGTCACTTTGTTTCTTTTTTTATACACAAACACATAGACCATTAAATCTACAGTGTCACAGAAAAGTGGAACTTCAAAAAATAAAAGCATTTTAAAAACTGTCATTACCCTCCAAGGAAAAACAATTATGTTTTTAGGTGCTTTTGAAGTCAAGACAGGTTTTTTAACCATTCACAGTTGTGTTTTGACAGTTAACTGTTGTTTTTGAAGGCAATAAAACACATTCAACTGAAGTAATACAGTAAAATATTCATAGGTTACGCAGTTCAGGTCATGGAAACCCCCCCAGAAAAAACAAAAACAATATTTCTGAACTTATTAATCTAATCATGACAGAAAGGTCACAGCACCTTAAATGGACAGTTTGGCTTTATCTCTCATACAGAGCATGCTGACAACTAATCCTATGTTTACGCATGTTGTTGTATAAGGGCTGTGCATCCATGCATGTCTGCAAAGTCTCCAAGGGCATGTTGTGAGAAACTTAGAGAGACACATCAGTGATTCTACTTATTTTTATGCTTTTTTTAAAAGTGTCTTAAGTGCAAATGCAGTAAAATGAAAATAATCGTGGTGACTGAGCCAGTGTTGATGTCTCAATACAACATCAGTATGTATTGTTGTTAAGAACATATCATCAAAATGTAACTGAACATCATGTTGTTGTACATCAAGTACTACCTGTATATTTGCTACAAGAACACATAGTAAGAAGCTGATGAGGATCACTGCAAATATGAGGTTGTGGTTGGTGCTCAATGGTTTAACCGTATGTGTACGAGAGAACGTGCCAATGTTTTTATCCTGAAAGACATGGGAATATTCCATATTCTATTTCTGAACCACTTTACCCTTTGCTTTTGAAGATCAAAGAAGTATCGTATGTACTGAAAAATAATAGTTCTCTTCTACCTCACTCATTGTCATGGGTTGTTTGGATGCACTTAGTCTGTCTTAGTCCCTGAAACATATTATTTTCCCTACTGCATAAACTTCTATGCAATGCTTAAGTCCAAAACAAATCAAGTCTAGATTTCCTCAGGTTCTGAATCTCCCATCTCACTGGGGCTCCTTTTCAGTTTAGATGGCCGGGTATATTTGTTACCATCAAATTATATACAGATTCTGAGACTAAGCATTATACTAGATACCACTGTCAAATAGAAAAGCAAGCCACATTTCTTTATGTTTTTAAACTTCACTCTAGACGGGAAAAGTTGATGAAGAGAAAAGGAGAAAGAATAATAACAAACAAAGTGCAGAGTGCAGAGTGAGTGAGTGAGATGGGTTTATCACCACTTTGGATAGCAGTCCTGACCGGTATATCACAACACTGAGGAAACAGTGATCCAGTTCTTAAATGTTTACCACACTGTATCAAGCTGATATACGTATGTGCATAACTGAGGTGAACTCGGATTCAGACAGGATACGTTACAGGCATCACGATCGAGATAAGGCAGGATGATAATAAGTTGGTAGGAATTACAATGTAGATAAGTAGGATGATAATAAGTTGGACAGCCATTACAATGTAGATAAGTAGGATGATAATAAGTTGGACAGCCATTACAATGTAGATAAGTAGGATGATAATAAGTTGGACAGGCATTACAATGTAGATAAGTAGGATGATAAGTTGGACAGGCATTACAATGTAGATAAGTAGGATGATAAGCTGGATAGCCATTACAATGTAGATAAGTAGGATTATAATAAGTTGGACAGCCATTACAATGTAGATAAGTAGGATGATAATAAGTTGGACAGCCATTACAATGTAGATAAGTAGGATGATAATAAGTTGGACAGGCATTACAATGTAGATAAGTAGGATGATAATAAGTTGGACAGGCATTACAATGTAGATAAGTAGGATGATAATAAGTTGGACAGCCATTACAATGTAGATAAGTAGGATGATAAGTTGGACAGTCATTACAATGTAGATAAGTAGGATTATAATAAGTTGGACAGTCATTACAATGTAGATAAGCAGGATGGTAATAAGTTGGTAGGCATTATAATGTAGGTAACTGAGAATATTATAAGCTTGGTAGGTGTTATGATGGAGTCACTGGCGGGATGGTTACACATTTGGAAGGTACTAAAGTCAAAGGAAGGCAAAATGGTAATACACTGGACATGCACACCGCAATATAGTTGTGGATGCAGTTGGCATTTTTAAAATGTCAGTCTTGGTATGATGATCTCATAATTCAGAAGTAGGAAAAGGATTTTATCTGGCTTTGGCAACAGTGAAGACATGACTAGTAAATAACACACATATTCACAACTGTATCAGTGTGTACAATTGATGTGGTATGAGACCACACTGACCACAGGGCTATGCCACCGATCACGTTCTGTTGATCTTACAGGTATTCTTTGCACTTAAGATATTATATCTGATACTCCCCAAAGATATAAATTTCTCAGAACAACCAGTTCATCGGTTCCCTAGGGCAGTTTTGAATGGTGAAAAAACAGACATACACTATGGAGTCATCAACATCTGCTCTGAAACCAAACGTCTATCTTTCAACTCATGGCATTGCGGCAAAATGGCCTTTTCCTTTGAAATAACAGGCTGTGCATGGTGAAACATACTTCTCCTTGTAACCAATTGTGCACCAATATATGACCTTGAGAATTCTAAAGTCAAACGATGATGAATGCAATATTTAACAGAAGTACAGTAGTGTCCGTTATAACAGATTAAAAAAAGACTGCCAATTCCACTTTGTTCTTATTGGAATTTGCTCAAAAACATTTTTGACTAAATGATACAGCTGAACTCTCCATGAGTTCAAATATATTATGGGTTCACTATAAACATAATTTTACTTAATATTACTGGATAGCCAGATGCCAAAATTTAAAAAGACAAAACAAAAAACACCCTAAAACAATAGCATGAATAAACAGAATGTAACTTGTACCATGATTCCTAAGTAAAGAAGTAGTATAGTTAAAAATGCTAAAAAATCCCAAAATATAACTGTAAATGACTTCTGAGATACCCACACAAACAGCTCCAAAAGCTGTAATACAACTCCTACTAGAATCAATTCCCACTGGCGTTGTATGACCTTGATTCTTGAAAATTGCACGAAATCAAAGACAAGTGTTATACCCTAAGGGTCATTAGAAACACTTTTGAATGACCCCAAAATCTATGGCTTGTCAAACGGTTTTGCCCAGTGGGACTGTAAAAAATTCTTAAGCAATAAAACTATCCAATAGAATGGCTGCTTGCCATGTTTTGGGCTGGGACTTATACCTGAGTGGGCAGGCATCAAAGTCATATCCTTCAGCATCAGGACCAATCTTTCAGATAGGGAGCTGATCAGTGGAATTTCATGGCTGAATTCTCCACCACTCGTCTGATCACGTTCCCATCTGATAATGAATGTTTTTCTTGATCTGCTACAAAAGTTTGTTTTTGGTCTCGTTATCTCCCCCAATGCCATACATCTGAAACACATCATCTGCTAGATTGGCATTCTCGTTGTAAAGTCACCAATGGATTATGGCAAATTAGAAAGCAGAAAGACTGCTGGAACTATCACAGACATGCCGCAGATAAGGGACTTCTTATCCGTTTACAGGAGATGGAACGCACTCTTCCTGTTTGTTCTCAAAGATATAAAGATAAGGTAGCAAGGAATTATATTTTCCTTTCATCACCTATTGCTAAGGTTTATTCTCTAACAGGAATTGCATGTGTAATCTTGTTAAGGCCATGTTTTCGTCACCCTCTTCCTGTGTGGAGGAATATCAGGGATTCTGCAAGACGATGCAAGAAGATACAAGATAATGAGATAGTTCCACATTATTCTGTTGACAGCACTAATAGATTTTGTTTACAGCTGTGAACATGGACAATGCCATATTCCCTTCAATGAATTATAACAATATTGAAATGTTCCACATTATTGAATGAGATTCTATCATCGGACAACAGACTGGTTTTTTTTGTATGAGTCTGGGTTCATTCCCCGTTGAACTCTGATGATAAGTAAATGTGTGTCACTCTGGACCCTTCCCTTTCCCCCAAGAGTCATTAGAGATGTCTAAAGTTAGCAAGTTCTCAAATAGAAAACTTTATCTCATCACTTGCTTGATATCATGTCAGCATCTACACTGAAACATCCAGTATGTTGTGATAAAGAAGTTGTATATCTATAGAACTATCCCCCTTGTTCATCACACCAACATTTAAATGTCACTTAAAGAGCCTAACAAAGAAGCTATAAGAGAGTATCTGTTAACAACTGTTTCTCAAAAAGAACACTTACACTTTGATAAAATATTAGTTACAGAAGTGATTTAAGTTTTGAAAACATACATGATTTCTGTTAAACCCTGTATATGACAACTCTTGTGTTGGCCATATAACATCAAAAATGTACAATTTCAGGCCAGACCAATTTTATTTTTTGTGTTAATGGATTTTCTAAAGGCAGGAGGGAAAAAAATAATTAAAAATTACCAGTCAAATAATATTACTTCTGAATCTTAAACATATTTAACTTCCCACAATTTATACTGTGTGTATGGGGCCAAAAACAATAAAAAAATATTTGGAAAGTTTACTTTTTGGTAAATAAAAACATAAGGTATTTGGTTTTGGAGCAGGGCAGATTCATTTATATTTCTTTCTTATTCTTGAAAAAATACTACATGTGGATCTGTAAAACAAGACAAAACATTGGTCTGACCTCATGGAGATATTATTCATACTGTAGTTCATTTGGTATTTGTGATATTTGATCATAAGTGATACACTTCACATTTAATTTAATCAGAAAAGGAAACGATATGAATCAGATTCTATGAATAATAAGCAGTTTATTTACAAACGTATCTACAGTTGCCAGTTTCCTGCATACAGCTGTTGAAATGAGTTCACTAAACCAGCACAGACGTCCAGAATATTTATTTATTCAAAGAAATTTTCTACAGCATAAACTGTATTCAAGTCACAAATATTATGTTTGAAATGATGCACATAACATTTTTTCATATACAGTAACACGGTTTAACACAAGAACAAATTAAAAAAAGACCATCCTACTCTGGCTAAGCAAAACCTGTGTCCAGCCAACCCTCACTAAACTGGAACAACATTCCATTCTGGTAGCATGATGGATCCTGTTTTCTAACTGTAATTTACAGTCACAAAATGTATAACCTCTTTCCCCGTGTTAAGAGTGTGGAACAGATATTTATCAAAATGTGTCTGTTTCATTGACTTACACCTGTGTGAAGAAAACTTTTTATCTCTGTAATCTTGTAGTGTGGCGGCATTTCACTGAAGGTTGTTTTTGTGTGTATTTAAATGTATTAGCAGAGGGCAAACTGGCAAATCTCATCTACAACAGATCTCTCAGGGAGCAATAACACATGATTTGCAGCAAAAGGAAACATTTGCTGTATGTAATACCTCCCATAGACTTGTTAACATATTAACAGAGGTGAATAGAAAATATGCAATACTTTGCTTATAGTGATTCATTAACACATGCTTTTGATCTATCAGTCATTCAAAGCATACAACAGACTAGACTAGCACATAGTCAATAATTCTGATAGTAACAAATGTACCTACTTAAACTGTAAAGGAGCCCCAGTGAGATGGCAAATACAGAACACTACACGGCTGGGCAGTAGGGAAAAATGTTATTCAGTTACTGTGAGGCAGATTAACAACAGAAATTTCTTCAAGAAAATGAAAGGATTTTGTAACTTTCATTTACAGAGGTGAAGGTTACAGGTGTGTAGTGTGGAAACAGAATTTTTGTTGGACAGAAATGTGTGAGATGTATTTCACATACATAACAATGTACTTTCTAAAGTCCATGTTGAGTTTGTGCTTGAGCTGTTGTTTCAGCTCATTTGTTTACACATTGTTTTCATACAGCTGTTACTGCTGGGTGCAGAGTTTAGTTTTACCCCACACTCCCCAATATGGTGGCAGTCTGTACATAATCGAGCCTGGACCAAACAATCAAGTGATGAACAGCATAAGCACCGATCTACTCAATTTGGAACTGATGTCAACGAAGTCAGCAAGCCTGACCACCCTATCCTGACAGTCACCTGTTACATCAAACATGGGTCACCGAAGATCAGTTCTAAACTGGATCCAATCAGGTAGGGAGCGCAAACAAAAAGTTGATGCATTGTATGAATTGTGGATATTATAGATACATGCTGTTACCTGTTATTTCCACTGACCAGTTCATATAATAATTTTCATCATTATTGACCCATACCTCACCAAATAACAGAATCTGATTTTTCGCTGGTGCTGATGTTTTATACATAAAGACAGGTCTGAAATTCACTTATATTACTATCATAAATCACATATTTTATTAAACAGACATGTGAAAGTGTATTTGTGTGGGTTCTCATGTCTCAAATCGCCATCAGTCATGAGCTTAAAGATAAGGCACCTTTATCTCCTCACACTGATAATTCTCTTGTGAAAACCTTTCTGTTTATGAGCTGGAGTATAAGTGCACTCACTAAGTGCTCAAGGGCGACAAAAGACCAGGGTTTAGTCTCTGGATATATATGATTTTGACAGCAACAAATAACCCATTTAAACTGAAAAGGAGACCCAGTGACTTTAGAGATGCAGGGGAAAATAATGTGGTTCAGGGACTGAGAGACAGACTAAGACATAGATTTTCAAAGCTCTCTCAGCACTAAGATAGTTGTAAGTTAATGCTAATGCATGGCACTTATGAATACCTTAGCACTAAGAGAGCTTTGAAAATCTCCACTCACTGCAAAAACAGATATATCGTTGTATACAGGTACATTCTGCACAGGTACAATGTATTTGAGAATTTGAACATTCCCAAGCATGTGTTCATCAAACACTAGTTTTCAGTGTCTCTTTACAACACACAGAAAAAGGGTAAGACCAGGACAACAACCTTGACGTGTTGTCTTGATTGAATAAAAAGACTTTCTATGTGGGTGGAATGTAAGCAGTAAGTGTAGGAGGAATATCTTGATTTAGACACTTAATACGTTTCACATGAGCAGGAACATATGTTTGTTATATTGGCAGAACTATATCATTGATTTTGTGTTCAAAGGTTTCTTAGGATTATGGAAATGTTGTTGCAGCTTTCTCACTCTTCTACATATTATATTTATGTTTAGTTAGGCCAGACCAATTTTATTTGTGTTACAGATTTCTTTCCTCTGAAAACCTAAAGGCAGATGGGGGAAAAAAAATTCCATTCAAAGTAATATTCCATCTAAATGCCCAAAGTATTTTACCTTTGGCAATTTCTGAAGTGAGTATGGGTCGAAAAAACAATCTGTAAAGTATTTTTGTTTGAGTTTACATTTTCAACATATAAAAACATTAGGATTTTATTTTTTGAGTGGGGAAAATTAATTTTTTTTTCTTAATCTTGAAAAATTATGGGAGGCTGATCAGTAAAACAAGAAACAAAATTGGTCTGGCCTTAAGTAACATTACCCACATATTGCTTGTCTGTGTTTAAGGTGAAACTTATATCCTAGCGTACCACTCATGGTTATGTCTAGATTTATGGCACATAGTCAAGGCAGATAGTCTGGGGTTAAAGCATTTGCTCATCATGCCAAAGACCAAGGTTTGATTCTCCACATGAATACAATGTGTCAAGCCCATATCTGGTGATATTGCTAGAATATTGCTAAAAGCAGCAAAACAACATACTCACACACTCTAAGATTATATGACCCGTGAAGGTCCCGGGGTAGAATAGGCCTTCAGCAACCCATGCTTGCCATAAAAGGCGACTCAGCTTGTCGTAAGAGGCGACTAACAGGATCGGGTGGTCAGGCTCGCTGACTTGGTTGACGCATGTCATCGGTTCCCAATTGCGCAGATCAATGCTCATGTTGTTGATCACTGGATTGTCTGGTCCAGACTCGATTATTTACAGACCGCCACCATATAGCTGGAATATTGCTGAGTGCGGCGTAAAACTAAACTCACTCACTCACTCACTCTAAGATTATATAGTGTTTCCACAGTAATGGGCCACAGGAATGGGCCTAAAACAAGAATATTCTATTTGACTTCTTACACCTTGAAGAATAGGGCTGTGTCTTTGTAATAAAATGTATTGCAATATATAGCAACAGAGGTAACCTGTGTAGGAATACAGATTGCAATATATTGGCAGGTAAACTGTTTTACTTTGAGTGACACTGCGTATTAGATTATATTTTCTACAAACTAAAGCCCCCCCAAAATGTTATGGTTCTTTAAACAGCAATCTCAAAATTGTGTTTATTGCAAAAGCATACAAGGGTACATATTGGTACACCAGTGATAGAGGTAATATGAATAACGATGCTAACACTGAGCAGACATTTGAAGACTGTCAGCAAGTAACAAAACAATACAATGCATCTAGTCAATGGACAGAGTTCTTGTGTTTCAATATAAATATCATGTTACAATGTAGGGGTCGTGACTTGAACTGATCTCTGCCAGGTACAATAATCAGATTATGTGTAGACACCCTAGTTTTGCTAGTTGCAATACTTTCAGTGACTGCACATGCGGTCTGACATGCTGATAGTGTTGATATGGTTACCAACACCTGAGAGTTGCACTGGAAATAAACAGGAATGTTTACTCTCCAAACTTACTGGTTTCCCGGTGCCAGAAACAGCAACAAACAAAATTACAAGATATGAAATCAACTGAGACGTTTGTGATGGAATTGTGAGGGAGAGAAATAGTTTCTCCCACCCACCTTAATGTTGAAAACAGGTGGGGTGTATTTATTTCAAAAGCGGTGACATTTTAACTGTCTGTAAATGGATGGCAAAGTCAGAGGTCACATATTTCACTCCAGGGCTCCTGCATAGATGGAAAGGCATGTGCTATAAACATTCATATATTAATCTCATAGGGCATTAAGTATGAGTACCCTCAAGGTTGTAGTAATTGATAAGCAGCTTTCAAAAGTTTGAAATATTTCCAGATGGCATTGACAGTTTGTTGTAGGTGTTTGAAATTAACATCAGATGTTATGAAATTGAAAGCATTATGAAAAGTTAAGACTCATGTCTGGTCTCTGAATATATAATGTTGATAGTGACAAATAAACCCATTTCAGTTGTAAAGGAGCCCCTGTGGGATGTCAAATTCCAAACCAGAGGGAATCTAGACTTGCTTCATTTATGGCTTCGCCACTGCAGGGAGGACCAGGCAAGAGGGAAAATAAAATGGTGTGGGGACTGTGAGACACACTAACTTATGTGAAATGTGATTGCCAGTACTGAATGCTTGTCATCAGTGGCAGGCAAAATGTGGATGTTGGTGCCAAAATGTATGAATCTTGCTGCTCATGTCCTATAGTGACTCTTAGGAGGATACACCAGCTCTTGCTATAGCCTGACCGACAAGGTCATGACTATTTCCTAACCACATTCATTACTAACCAGTAGCCTACTGATTAATGTGTTTGCTTGTCATGCTGAAGACCCGAGTTTGATTTCCAAATGTGTGAAGCCCATTACTGGTGTCCCCCACTGTGATATTGCTGCAGTAGTGCTAAAAGCTGCATAACACTGCACACACACTACTGACCAGGATATTCTATAGCCATTCTCTTTAGATATAGACCCTTGACCCATTTGACCCAAATGAGAATGTCTTGTCTCCAACATCTTGTCTAAAACCAAATGAGAATGTCTTGCCTCCAACCAAATGACAATGTCTTGTCTCCAACATCTTGTCTCCAACCAAATGAGAATGTCTTGACTCCAACCAAATGAGAATGTCTTGCCTCCAACCACATGACAATGTCTTGTCTCCAACATCTTGTCTCCAACCAAATGAGAATGTCTTGACTCCAACCAAATGAGAATGTCTTGACTCCAACCAAATGAGAATGTCTTGTCTCCGATGGATTTGCCCTCATGCAGCTCAGAAACACATCTGCTCCAGCTGAAGGTTAATATGAATATCCTGGTTTAATTAGATACATCACAATTCACACTTGGATGAACTTGAATGTAGACCTGTGCCACCTAGCTTTTCAATTTCGAGGTCATGAGCGATTCTGTGCTAAGTTTGTGATGGGAGTGAGTGCGTGCTTTTACACTGCATTAGCAATATGCCAGCAATATCTGAGCAAAGGACACTTGAAAAGGGCTTCATGCATTGTACCCATGAGGAAAAACAGTAGGGGGATCATATGATCATGATGGCTGTCTTTGTATCACGTATCATGGTAAATAAAACTGACAAAACCATTTCAATATTCACATGAAATCTCTACCAAAGGCAGAATCCATTTTTAGCATTCCAACTATAACATGTGGATATGAATTATTGCCAAAAGCAATGGTACCATGTGTTACCATGGTGAGTGTTTCCTGATAGTACGATGCTGCAGCCTTAGATGTACCTGCTGTTTCAGTGAAAACTGGTAATCATCCAAACATGTCTCTGGGCTGGATCTACTTAATCACCACTGTCTGCTTTGGACTCAATAAACTACACCTGGTCGATAGAAAATCATGGTAATAAAGCTTATAATACCATAAAATTACACTCACTTTTGAAAAATAAACGTTAAGGTTCTACGTAATGAACACTAAGTACAAAATTACTGATTTGTAGGAAACTAAAATTTGAACAAAATATTATAGATATGTGCTGGATATCTTTAAAAACCCACTCAATATGGATCATTATTTCAACTTTAGAGGTTAAATATTTATAATCGTTTCAAGACATTAACATGCACTCAAGCATATTGTTCTTCTTGGCAAATCCAATATATTTAAAGGCTGGCACGAACCCACTGAACCCAGTAATGGCAATACATAAATCAAGCAGACATTCTATGATATATAACCTGTTAACATTTTGAGACCACATTTTTCATTAAACCTATGTTATAAATCCACAATGATTACATGTACTTATCAATCATAAGCTCTACAAACAGTTTCAAGTCTAGACATAAGCTTCACATTCTAAAATAATCACACCCTGCATTACAAAATTCAATTTTTAGCCCTCTGACATTTACTGCAATGGGACATTTGAGGTACAGATAAGAGCCCATTAGAAGTAAAACAAACATATTTTTCAGATAATGTTTACAAAAACTCTAAGTGATGTGGTAAAAAATACACAATATAAAACATTGCACAGAAAATTGTGGAAGTTGTGTTTTCCTGCTCTAGATGTATGCTATCTACTACAATATTCATGTGATGCTCCCTGAAGAATTCTTCTGATATTCCTCTATAAAACGATGTGAATTGTATTAATGACATTTATTGTGTTTTGCTTTAAATTAATTGTCAAGCATCAGCACACGAGAAGCAAAAAATCAAGACGAGGCATCATGTTTTGTTCCTAAACAATGTGATCATCCAGTGATGAAGCTGCATATTTATAACATTTGTCTCCCAATGAATTTCCTGGTTCTTTTTGGTGGATGCTTTTTCTTTTCAAGTGTGAGAAATCTGAGCATCAACTCCCCTAAGGCTACTGCCTTTACTCCTGTTTGCTGAATAACAGCAATAAATGAAAATCAAAATCAGTGAAGCAAGTTTGTCAATTTAACGAAGCATTGAAGTGATGATGCATTGACGCTATCAATCGTTCCTACAATGTTACTTCAAATTCTGTCAATGATTTAATAATTAAACAATAATGGAAGAAGTCAAGCACATCCCATCGACTGAGATTAAAATAGGCTGCTAAAATGCTCATTCTGCAGCATGTTACATAGGAACACCTGATTCCAGCAAGATCAATGGATGGACATCGAGGGGAATGCAAAGAAGCCTTTCCTTTTCTGATTCCAGAGCCCTCATTTGGCTTCAAGTACTTTATATAAAGCATGGTATTGACAGATATTATTGATGTGATACACGCGATGCCACAGGAGTCGCAGCAATGTATGTTCACTATTATACTCTCCATCCTGCTTAGACATTTCCATTTACAAGAAGCTTACCCTGATGAAAGTTTCAGTGATGCATGAATTGATCGGAATGTTCTGGTGGAAGACACGTCAGTCTCTATGACAGTCTAAATTACAATATCCTTGACTGCAGTTTGTTTGTGTGCAACACTCTTAGTTCAAATTGTTGCAGACAAGAAATTTAAATCAGTGATATCATTGGTTTCTGTGGAGTTTCTGGGACAAGAGTATGTCTGCAATACACACATATGTGGCTCTTAGCAAAGAATTCATGGACCTTGGCAGTCCCATGTACCTCATGATTCAGTTCCCAACTTACTCTTGCCTGTCTGTTTCAATACAGAAGAGAGCTCTGTCTTAAGTACAACATACTTATCACCCAGTGACAACCTAATATAGTATGTTTGTATCCTTGTGAGTATTCATGTAAATTATAGATCAGGAGTACCCATTACTTCTCTGCCTTTAGTCATATGGATGTTTCCCTTTCAGTATTCACAGGAATACCACACGCATGGCTCATTGTCAGTATTCATGGACACGATATGTCCCCAGAACCATATGCTTGTCTGCCTGATGGGGTCACCTATTGTAAAGCGTTCGCTTATCACACCGAAGATCCGGGTTCAGTTCCCCACATGGGCACAATGTGTGAAGCCCATTTTCTGGTGTCCGATGGGATATTGCTGGAATATTGCTAAAAGCGGCTTAAAACTAAACTCACCCACTCACTCTCTCCATGTGTGAAAGTTTTCTGGGAAGGAAGGGGTCATCAACACCCCAGTTTCTAATGCTTCTCTCCAGGTGTGAGAGTATTCTGGGTCTGAAGGGGTCACCTATACCCCATTACCTCATGCTTCTCTCCGTGTGTGAGAGTTTTCTGGGCAGAAAGGGGTCACGAGTACTATAGTAAAGCTTCCTACAGTATGAGACACTAGATATAAACATAGTACAAATACCAACCACCCACAAACACTGATTTAAGTGTTGACTGAGAGCAACAAATTGTGTCCCAAGGTTTACCATGGTTTGTTTGATGATGCTAAAAGCATATGGTGTAAGGAATAATTTTCCTGCACATCAATACCTATCTTGAGTGTTCTCAGAAAACATCATCTGATAAAAGCCAAACATTTGGCAGATAATCAATAGCAATAAATTATGAATACAAAACAAATAGATTGCATGATGTAAAATCATTTTAACAACCTTGATCACATACCGTTTAACTAACAGAGCAATTATGTAAACATTTATGCTGACAATACGTTTGTCTTTTCTATTTCAGTCAGTTTAGTTTTATGCCACTATTAGCAATATTCCACAATATGGCGGGGGACACCAGAAATAGGCTTCGCCCACTGCATCCATTGTGAGGTATGGAACCGATGTCATCATAGAGACCAACAAACACCTTAACCTCTAGGATACCCCCATCATTCCTATCACAAAAATTAATATTAGAAAAGTGTTTGTTCCCCCATCCCTATTACAAAAATTTAAAATTGAAAAAGTGTTTGTACCAATGTAATGTCACAGTTAATGGTGACTTACAAAATGTGTCATGTAATTACAAACAGCTAGTTATGGGTATGTTGAAAGTCTGTCAAAATGTGCAGCTTTAAAACACCTTCAAGTCTACAAATTAAATCAGATGGATTTTTTTAAATATCACAATCCAATAGGAAAATGTAGCCTGTTTACTAAAGGTTGTTTTGTGTTCAAAGTCATTTCTCTTAATTAGTCCCTCCAACAGCCAAATACATACAATGGTGTTTGTTGATGTGCAGGATCTTCCAGTTTAGGTACATGATTACAGCCTCTGTGACCCAGCATAGGTTATTTGTATTCATAGAAGATTTTCACACTTGTATGACAAGCACTTGACATTTACATGGTGCAGTGTCACTTGTCTGACACACATACTGACAAGGTACACAGGGGCATTAGGGGTATGGGAGGTTCTTGACCTTCACCTTTATACCTCCAACATGGACCAATGTCAAGGAGAACAGACATGTAAAAGGATTATGTCCTTTAAAACTCATACCAAATAATGTCATGGTTTCAATGTTCAAAGGCAAAACAACCATTGGAGATAACATTTGTTGTACAACTGACATCAATATACAATGTTTTGGGGGGCTTACCTCAGTAGTCTATATGTACTACAATTGCATGTTGTCAGAATGTGTATACCAAAAGGAAAATTTATCACGTCCCTGTTTGAATATATCGAGATGAGTGAATGAGTGAGTGAGTGAGTTTAGTTTTATACCACTTTCAGCAATATTCCAACAATATCATCATTTCTGGATGAAGTAAGCTGGGAACGCCCTTAGGGTCAACTAACAGATGAGTCTCCCACTGGGTAACGAATAAATCAACATCATAAATGATCCTCACAATGTGCAACTTATGCAAAGTGAACACACAAATTTTCATGTGTATATGATTGAGCCAAAAAACATATAATCATCTTCTTTCAACGGCAGTCATTATGTGTTTATATTTTCACAAATATTGCAAAGTTACTGCATCAGTTCGTCACATCAAAGAACAAAGAGTACAGGTGTTGCAGCATATGCTGACTGGAACTAATGTGTATTGATTAGTTTAATCCATTCAAACACTACACAACCAAATATATTCTGTTACTGATGCCAACACAGCATGGTGGCACAACTTTGAAGAATTTTATTTATAACTCTGAATTGTTGTTGTTCCACATGATCGAGTTGCATCCTTTAGGCTTTTCAGGATCTTATGATAATAACTTCAAACTCTTGATTTACCATACTCACCACACTCATAATAGTGACTTACCAGATTGTTCAACAAATGACACACTGTGATGCTGCTGAAATGCTGTTCAAAACATATTTTTCCCTCCTTCACTCACACTTTACTCACTCACTCTTTCCCTCACACATCTTTACTCACCCATCCACTCCCTTACTGAATCACATACTATTTACTTCATTCATTTACTCCACTCATTCCTTAAATCAATCACCCTCCACTCACTCCCTCCCTCACTTAAACATCCATGCTCTTACTTTTTCCCTCACTCACTTGTCAACTCATTCCTGAACTCACTCAGTTACTGCACTTATTCCTCACTCATTCACCCATCCACTCACCCACCCGCTCCTTCACCTACTCCTTCACTCACTCACCCACCCACTCCTTCACTTACTCACCCACCCACTCCTTCACTCACCTACTCCTTCACTCACTCACCCACCCACTCCTTCACTCCCTCAACTACTCTTTCACTCCTTCACCTACTCCTTCACTGCCTCACCCACTCCTTCACTCCTTCACCCACTCCTTCACCTACTCCTTCACTCACTCACCCACTCCTTCACTCCCTCAACTACTCCTTCACTCCCTCACCCACTCCTTCACTCCCTCACCAACTCCTTCACTCCCTCACCCACTCCTTCACTCATTCACCTACTCCTTCACTCCCTCACCAACTCCTTCACTCACTCACCCACTCCTTCGATCCCCCACTCACCCACCCACTCCCTCACCTACTCCTTCACTCACTCACCCAGTCTTTCACTTCCTCACCTACTCCTTCACTCACTCTCACCCACCCACTCCTTCACCTTCTCCTTCACTCCCTCCCTCACTCAGGGATGAGAATGGAAATTTTCATTTACAGCTGAAAACTAGTTGGGGGTCTGGGGGATTTTGGCATTTTACACACTAAATATGGCTTCTAAAATCAATATTAACACTGTATATATATTTAGACGTTTCAGAAAAATGACCCTGGGGATGTAAAAAAACGCGGATTTCCGCGGATTCGCGGAAATTTCTCATCCCTGCTCACTTACCCATCCACTCCTTCATTCACTCACCCACCCATGCCTTCACTTCCTTCTTCTTTCACTCCTTTAGTTACTCCTTCACTGGTTTACTTACCGATTCACTTTCTCCTTCACTCCTTCACTCACCCATCCATTCCCTCACTCCACTCATTCCTTTACTCACTCATTCCACTAATGTCTTCACTCATTGATCCATTCACTCACTCCGCTCCTTCACTCATTCCTTCATTCTTACTGATGTTGGGAAAACCTGATAGAGACACACCATTTCCACTTTATTGTAACAATGTCTCCATTGTGAATGAGTTCTGTCATGTTAAAGTGTCTTTTAAACCAAGCTTATTCCATTTGCTTCCAATGAGAAACAAATGCTTTACATTCCACAGCAATACCCACAAAGAAAATGCATGTAAGAGACTTATGTATTACATATCTGCAAAACAGTACAACACTGTCCCATTTTTCTCTTTAATGATTGCCTGTGACACAAATGTCAAAAAAGGTTTTGCTGATTTCCAATTCATTATGTTCATTCTCTCACACATGACAGAGTTTGAAAGGCTGACATTTGAGAAGATATTCACACAAACAATAAGAACCTATGCACGTAGAATGGGCACATAAATTCCTTTCTGCTAATTAAATTTTAGAACGGTGTATTACTCTTACCTGCATAGGAGACTTTCATAAGATATTCTGGGTTCAAAACGTGTCACTCATCACTTACACAAGCATGGGGATTTGCAGAGGTTTGATATTTATCCAAACCCTTGCAGGTGTGAAGCTACTGTTTACCTCTCTAATCTCCCAGCATCTGCATGGGATGAAAGTGCATGAAATCTCCCAATGTGTTCAACTCAGGGTCTGACGTCGCACTTAACACCGGTGTACCCAATCACAATGTGCTACTATCACATCAATAGCATGTACATTGCAATACTAACATGACTCTGTGGTTGTTAACCCATGAGAAAGATATGCAGTTAATCCATTTCATTTTTATCCTGTTTCTAAAAACATACGGTGGTGCTGATTAATCAATGATAAAAGCATGCATGTATTATAGAAGTACATATATCTTACTCTGCATCTGAACAACCTGCACATCTAGATCTTCAGGGGAAATTAATTTCCATCAAATTCAAGCTTGACATCTCCATTACAATTGTGCTCTGAATCACTATCCAAGTAACCATTGTGTGTAGCATGCACCTAGCAATACGTCATGATGAATAAGACCATAGGGAGATATAGGCTTGTATTACACACAGGGGCAAGCGAAAACACTTGCCATCACTCCCAGGTTTGAGTGGCTGACGTGGATTAGATCAATATCATAATATTGTTATTGACCACAGAGATAGATCTACATTACAGGGTGGTGAAGCTGGATATATAACACTGTCTGACTAATTAGAACCCTTTGCACTTTGCACACACGATTCGTCCTTGGCTTTCTGTCTTTATTAATGTTAGCACACATCACCTGCATCAATAACGGGAATAGTGATTATGTAAATATGCATTAGATAAAGGATATTGGCAGCTTATATGGTAATGAGTGTAGCCGGAATCTGTAGGATTAGATGGACGGGTTCTTGACAATAACTTGATTCTGCTAGTGTTAGATAATTACTGCATGGTGTGAGCATGAAAGAACCAAGACGATGTGCGGGATGATTTATTGCATGCTAGTTTTCTTTACATATTATACAAACATAGATATACATGAGTGATAAATGAAGGTTATAGGATGGGATGGGATGTTATCTAAGATTTACGACTGGGTCTAGATCAGCCAGCCTTGTTGATGATGTGAACCATGACACAGAGGGGAGTTGTCACACATCAGATAGCATCTCTAGTCTTGATTAGATGATAGGTGCAGGCAAACCATGGTGTGTTGGTGTGGACCTTGAACCATGTCACAGAGGGGAGTTGTCATATATCAGATAGCATCTCTAGTCTGATTAGATGATAGGTGCAGGCAAACCATGGTGTGTTGGTGTGGACCTTGAACCATGTCACAGAGGGGAGTTGTCACGTAGTATCTGAAGTCTGTTTAGTTGATGGAGCAGGTAAACCATGTTGTGTTGGTCTGGGCATTGGACCATGACACAGTGGTGAGTTATCACACATGAGATAGTATCTAAAGTCTGTTTTGTTGATGGAGCAGGCAAACCATGTTGTGTTGGTCTGGGCATTAAACCAGCAGATACTCTCAGGTCATAACAAAAAGTTGGCATTCTGTACTGACTGAGTGTAGATCTTTTCAGTGTAAATGAATGTGCACTTTTGCAGGGTGCAACTGAATGTTGATCTTCTCACATAATGAATGAATGCTGGTCTCTATGCTATAACTGAAGTGAGTGGGTAGATAAGTGAGCAAGTGAGTGAATATTGTCGCTTGCTGCATCAGCAGTTTTCAATAACCAGTGATATCCTAATTCTATATTGATCTGATTAGGCATCAGATTGTTTTCTTGATCTTCTAAAATTCATGACCGAATCTCAGTTGTGTTTGATTAGTGATTTGCCTCTTGGCTGAAGAATGTATCTACTGTATTAGGTATATTATACAGACTTCTGTCTGAGATAAAGAATTCATCAGATAGCCATGAACATATCACAATCTATCATCATAGCCATTTGCTGGATGACCATAAGCTCCGGAGAGGTAGACATTCCAGATCAAGGTGTTCTTGAAGCAGATGTCCATGTCTGTGGGTTGGAAGATATGAGGAAACAAATCATTTCCATGGCGAACTCTGGTGTAAAGTTCCACAACATTGTTCTAATCATCACAGTGTTTGGTTCACGGCATCCAACTTGATACAAACCATGTGTGTTTTCAACATCAGTTGGATTTGACCCTTGTTGAAATTAGCTTGAAAACAATTAGGTTTCAAAAGCTGCAAGTGTTTATGACAAATGCTGTGGTTTGTGTGATTAGAAATGAAAGAAGAAAAGTTGGTTATGTTTACTGTTACGGGACTATGTCCAGTCATTCAGTTGTTTGAACCTTGGTATTCATGATTACTTCAAAAAACTGACAACGGTTTAAAATCTATGGGTAGAACCTGGTTATATGGTATATGTCTTCTAATTTGTCATTTGAACAATAACTATGTATCTCACACAATGTGGAATTAAACACCTGATCCTTTAGTCCACCTCATGCTGAGCTGTATCTGAAAGCAGACACACCACTACCACATACTGAATATATGCAGGGTTTTATATAAATGATCAATTAATCTTACAATTATGTAAAACATGAAAAATGTACAACATATACATGTATCTCTTCACAACTGTTGCTACCAGTTGTATACTTAAGTACTATTCTGAAGTTGTGCATGAATATTTACCATTAATTTCCCTACGGGATACCTAATGCACTCCATCACCAACTGAATGTGCTTCTCAAATGTTCAAAAGAAACAAACCCATCTCAAGACGATAAACACTCAAATGAAATGAAAAGAATACCAACTCCCCATTATTTTATTGCCACTAAAGTTTGGTATTATTTGCACAAAAAAATGAAATAGCAATTGGATTTAGCACCAAGTACTTCCTTTCCTGACAGCTGGGTTTTATAGTCGTCAGTATGGGTGGCAACAGAAAGATGTGGCTATCAAGTGCTTGCTGACCTTCCATTCCCTTCAGAGAAGAACAGGCAGAGAAAGTGGACCACTAGTCTTACTCCGTGGCTGTACTGAATGCAAAGCCAGTGCACGTATTGCAATTATATGTTTCTAAGAGGCAAATCTGGATAAAGGGACAGTACAACATCCACAGTCTGTTACTGATATTTTATTTATAAGTCACCCTCTATAGTATTAATGGGCATTCTAGAGGTTGGTGAATCAAAAATGAAACATACAACTTTTTGGATTACAACGTCTTGTTTATTACGTGGAGTGACATTTCGATGTCGATTCTTACATCACTTAATACAACTAAATACTGAGAAGCTTGATATGCATGGTATGTTGTGACAAACAGCAAATTAACATTAACAGCAGCAAGTGATAGAAAAAAGAATTGGTACATAATTGGAAGAGGTCAGTAGGGATGTAAAACAAGAAATGGCACTAGTGATAAAGCCAATGATGAGGGAGATAAAGTAGTAATAACAAATAGACACAATGTTTAGTCTATAGTTTGACTAGTGCTACTTGTCTCTATAGGAGAACAGTGGAAGGAATCAAGAAGGAGAAGAATGGACTGGGTCTGATATGAGAAGAGCTGGAGTAAGCAACAGTGCACTCAATCTATGTGGGGAATTGAACCTGAGTCTTTGGAATAATCAGCGAATTCTTAAAGCATGAGTCTATCCCACTGCTTTTGAAAGAGCAGGAAGAGCAGAGATTGAAGAGAGGAAGAGAAAAGCATTAAGGTGGGGAGGACAATGGATGATTGAGGAGAAGTGAAGACAATGAAGGTGTTGGGTGGATACTGGTGGAATGGGAGGGGAACAGAAGAGCAGCAATAAGTTTGGTGCAGGATAGTGAAATGAGTAAGAGAAGAACAGACTGGAAAAATGAAGATGAGATGGGAGGAGCTGTGGAAGATGTTGGGAGTAGAAAGGAGGAGAGGGTGAAGTGCCAGCACTAAGGGGCAACTCAGATATTCACTGAATACTCGTCAGTAAACAACACTGTTACAAAAACCAATGCCTCATGATTTACAACAGACTCCTTCATACAATATTGTTAATATCTCTCAATCAGAATAAAGGAATTCTCAATATGTCAGGGTGCCTTATCGTGAAACCTTCTCCACCTGAATGATAAATTCTTTGAGAGGCATTTTAAAAGTAGTGAAGATGAAGGAAAACCAAGTTTTAAGGATAGGTAACTTCTTTATTGCAATGAGTGAGACAATTCAGTGTAGGTACTAAGGCCATTATCAAGCAAATAATGGGAACTGTGCTAGTATCTGAAATGTCACATTCATGGCAATAAAAAAGTTGCCTATCCATAGAACTTGGTTTTCCTTCATTTGGATGGCACTGTAAAGTGGTATGCCTGCATTTTAAAACCCACGAAGATATACTTTAATATATGTATGAGACAATTAATGGAAAAATACTTCTCTACCATAACGATGTCCAAAAAGTCAAACCTTAGTCAAACGAAACAATAAAAATGGCTAGAGGGGTCACACAGTTCATTGCACTTAAGTCATGGATGTCATTCTATCATAGGTCTGAGCTTTTTAAAGTCATCTTCAGATCTAGCTGCCAGAGTTGCAACTCTATAAAACAATGTCCATGTAGACATTAATCAAGTTGGGAAAATGTATTGGCCTGTATGATTTGACAGCCAGCTTGTATTCACACATCAATTACTGTTTTTCATGGCTAATACTTTCAAAGTTCTTCCACTTCAAAACACTCAGTTAAAAAACTTTGTGCTTTGTAAATGTAATACTATGTAGACTTTTAATCACATTTCTGAAAAACATTGCTTTTGATCAAGATGTGTGGTTTAACTTTGGAACCAAATCCAAATTCCATTTTTTAGGAGTAACCGTTTAAGAATGCTTCTTTTTTTTGTTGTTCAGAACTATCAATCATTAAGAAATGGTTGGGGCTTTTCCAATACACTTTATGTGTATGAGCTGATCAGTTGTGAGTTAGGTGCCCATGTTTGATTCAAGTTTGAACAGACAGCAAATAAAACAAGTAGGCTCCAAAATGTTTAGTTGATGTCTTGTAACTTAATTACCTTCTAAACATAAGTAACGTCCAAACCACAGCATAATCAGATATTATATTTGGGATAACACTTTCCAGTAAAGTACAGAGTCTAATACTTTTATGGGTTGATCCATCTGGACCTGCAGATATCAGAATCTGTACCACAACGTGTAATCCCAAATACATGTATAACATTTTACATAAGACCATTTTCTACAAGGCATTGTGTGTATTAAAAAACTCATTCCTGATTTTCTTCAGAAAAAGATTCTACTGGGCATAAAGAGCAGATGAGGTTTATGTGAATAAATCTGTGAATACAGATATTCTTGATAGGAATACATATTAGTTGGGGGCAAGAATGGCCTGCTCTGGCTGAAGTACCTCTACCTGAGTTCATCAGTAGATGTCAAGAGGCTGGAACCCTTCACAGGGTTAGACTGACAAAATAATGATACCTGGATGTTTCTCATGGGTACATAAGAATTGACTAAATAATGTTACCAATATGCCTGTAAAAGGTATTGTTCAAGCTTGTCTTGTCCATAACTGGAGTAAACTAACCCTTCTTTAAGTGTCATTTTAGAAGCTGGTATGATGAGGATGAAACTTTTATGGATATCTTTTGCTTGATAACGGTGCCAGAATCTACACCGAAACGTCGCAACCACTGCAAGAAAGAAGTTGTCTATCCATAAAAGTCTTCATCCTGAACTAACCCTATGCATCTAAGACTAATGAATGTTTGTGACATCTCATAGGACAGGAGGTAAATTCTGGACAAAATTGTCAGCTTTGTCACAAATCTAACAACTTGTGCTATGAGGTTATATATTCTTCATGTATCAGGTAATGTAGGCCATAATCTCAATGTACACTGGAGAGAGACTACAGACTACAGTAATTGCATTGTTTTGAAAGTGAAGATAGCCAAGTTTTGAAAAGTGAGTACCGTGAAATATTAAAATAATTAAGTGTACTAACAGTTCACTTGCTTTTAATATCCACTTCTAGATCATGAGTGAGTGTGAGTGAGTTAAGTTTTACGCCGCACTCTGCAATATTCCAGCTATATGGTGGCGGTCTGTAAATATTCGAGTCTGGACCAGAAAATCCAGTGATCAACAACATGAGCATCGATCTGCACAATTGGGAACCAATGACATGGATCAACCAAGTTAGCGAGTCTGACCACCTGATCCCATTAGTCACATCTTACGACAAGCATTATGTAAGTCGTCTGTTATGGCAAGCATGGGTTGCTGAGGCCTATTCTACCCCAGGACCTTCTAGATAATGAAATTCTGTGGCAGTTTATTAATTAGTAGTATATGTAAAGAATAGATATAATACATAAAACCTGCCTCATAAAATGTAGTTGTAAAGAATAATTTCAGAGCTAAGACTTAAACAGAATGTATACAGGTATACATTTACTTCTCAAAGGGTGATAATTATGAGCTGGTGTTACTAATCTTCTACTTAAACCTAATTAGAAACAAATCAGAACCTTTGGTGCTTAAGCTATAATTTCGTATCACCCAGTCTTATATCAAAGCTGGTAGGATTAACATCTCAACTAAGCCAGTGTTCATGATGATAACAGAAATAAATCATTGGAACAGCGGAACCAACTGTCATTATCTGCACATGCAAAATAAGGCCATGGATGTCAACTGATACAATACAACAATTTGTAGATGCTAAAAATTTGACAGGTTGAAACACATTTAAAGGCCACTTTGATAGTTACTTGGAGGCAGTGGTAAAACACTGGTGGAACTGTTCCATGTGCTGAAGGACTTGGCCATCTTTCAATTACAACAAAGCAGCAGGGTAGTACCAGGTGGCAGTATCATTCATTGAAAAGCAGCGTTGAAGTGAGTGAGTTTACTTATACCCCTCTTTCATCAATATTCCAGCAGTATCATTCATTGAAAAGCAGCGTTGAAGTGAGTGAGTTTACTTATACCCCTCTTTCATCAATATTCCAGCAGTATCATTCATTGTAAAACAGCGTTAAAGTGAGTGAGTTTACTTATACCCCTCTTTCATCAATATTCCAGCAGTAACATACATTGTAAAACAGCGTTGAAGTGAGTGAGTTTACTTATACCCCTCTTTCATCAATATTCCAGCAGTATCATTCATTGTAAAACAGCGTTGAAGTGAGTGAGTTTACTTATACCCCTCTTTCATCAATATTCCAGCAGTATCATACATTGTAAAACAGCGTTGAAGTGAGTGAGTTTACTTATACCCCTCTTTCATCAATATTCCAGCAGTATCATTCATTGTAAAACAGCGTTGAAGTGAGTGAGTTTACTTATACCCCTCTTTCATCAATATTCCAGCAGTATCATACATTGTAAAACAGCGTTGAAGTGAGTGAGTTTACTTATACCCCTCTTTCATCAATATTCCAGCAGTAACATTCATTGTAAAACAGCGTTGAAGTGAGTGAGTTTACTTATACCCCTCTTTCATCAATATTCCAGCAGTAACATACATTGTAAAACAGCGTTGAAGTGAGTTTACTTATACCCCTCTTTCATCAATATTCCAGCAGTAACATTCATTGTAAAACAGCGTTGAAGTGAGTGAGTTTACTTATACCCCTCTTTCATCAATATTCCAGCAGTAACATTCATTGTAAAACAGCGTTGAAGTGAGTGAGTTTACTTATACCCCTCTTTCATCAATATTCCAGCAGTAACATACATTGTAAAACAGCGTTGAAGTGAGCGAGTTTACTTATACCCCTCTTTCATCAATATTCCAGCAGTATCATACATTGTAAAACAGCGTTGAAGTGAGTGAGTTTACTTATACACCTCTTTCATCAATATTCCAGCAGTATCATTCATTGTAAAACAGCGTTGAAGTGAGTGAGTTTACTTATACCCCTCTTTCATCAATATTCCAGCAGTATCATTCATTGTAAAACAGCGTTGAAGTGAGTGAGTTTACTTATACCCCTCTTTCATCAATATTCCAGCAGTAACATTCATTGTAAAACAGCGTTGAAGTGAGCGAGTTTACTTATACCCCTCTTTCATCAATATTCCAGCAGTATCATACATTGTAAAACAGCGTTGAAGTGAGTGAGTTTACTTATACCCCTCTTTCATCAATATTCCAGCAGTATCATACATTGTAAAACAGCGTTGAAGTGAGTGAGTTTACTTATACACCTCTTTCATCAATATTCCAGCAGTATCATTCATTGTAAAACAGCGTTGAAGTGAGTGAGTTTACTTATACCCCTCTTTCATCAATATTCCAGCAGTAACATTCATTGTAAAACAGCGTTGAAGTGAGTGAGTTTACTTATACCCCTCTTTCATCAATATTCCAGCAGTAACATACATTGTAAAACAGCGTTGAAGTGAGTTTACTTATACCCCTCTTTCATCAATATTCCAGCAGTAACATTCATTGTAAAACAGCGTTGAAGTGAGTGAGTTTACTTATACCCCTCTTTCATCAATATTCCAGCAGTAACATTCATTGTAAAACAGCGTTGAAGTGAGTGAGTTTACTTATACCCCTCTTTCATCAATATTCCAGCAGTATCATACATTGTAAAACAGCGTTGAAGTGAGCGAGTTTACTTATACCCCTCTTTCATCAATATTCCAGCAGTATCATACATTGTAAAACAGCGTTGAAGTGAGTGAGTTTACTTATACCCCTCCTTCATCAATATTCCAGCAATATCATGGCAGGGGACACCAGAAACGGGCTTCACACATGGGGAATAGAACCTGGGACTTTGATGTAATGAGTGCACACTTTAACCACTATTCTATCCCACCACCCCAAAACATTGTAGAAATTGTATTATATTGTAAAGATGTAGTAGAGCAAGGTAGTCTGCTTAGAACAATATGTGGAACAGGAGTCAATACTGGTCTGGAAGCTTCTGGACCATCTAGAATAATTCAGGATAGTCTTGACTGTAATCTAAAACACCCACAATAATGACCTAAGGAGTATGCTGGGACCAAACTTTTACTTCAAAGCAACCATAAGCTCAACACTGAAATGTTTGATACCACTTTCTTGGACTGTATATATTCAATATTCTACCATCATATTTGTGCTGCCATAGAATTTGTACTGACATTGTAATTCCTTTTTCAGTAATTATATGAAATTAATTTGTATAACATTTCTCTGTTGTTGGTTTCTGAATTAATTCTTTTATAGATAGACTTTATGTTAACTTATTAGTTCAAATTGGACACTGACATAAACCAATCAAAGTACCTATCCTGATTGTTTCTTGGCATCAGGCCATTCAGGATGTGTGGTCATTTGTAGGCTATAATGCATATGTAGGATATAATGGTTTGCTTGCTTTTCAGGATTGTAACTACTGAAAATATCTTGGAAGAGCTAGGCTATTCTGTTTTCAGACATTACATAACCTTTGGCCTTGATCTTGCAAAAAATGTCTCAAGAAAGATGGGGTGGCGACAACATACCCCATGTGGTCACTGAGAACCTGATGATGTTACATTTGTTTGTTTACTAATGAGCTCATCCACTTGTATCTCAGTATCTCAGCTTTATGATGCCTACCAGTATATGTAACAGGCTCTGGACAAGGGAATGAGTAAGTTAAGTTTTATGTCGCAGTCAGCAATATTCCAACTATATGGCAGCAATCTGTAAATATTCGAGTCTGGACAAGAAAATCCAGTGATCAACAACATGAGCATTGATCAGCACAATTGGGAACCGATGACAAGGGTCAACCAAGTCAGCGAGCCTGACCACCTGATCCTGTTAGTCGAAACTTACGACAAGCACAGTCATCTTTTATGGCAGGCATGGGTTGCTGAAGGCCTATACTACCCCGAGACCCCCACGGGTCCTGGACAAGACAGTCCTGTGATAAACACCATAAGCATCAATCTATTAATAGAGATACCATGACAAGCTTCAAGCAAGCCAGTTGGCCTGATGCCCTGGATGAATGCCATTTGTGTCCTCTTACAAGAAAAGGTCAGTTCCACCCCTGACCTTGAGGACTGCATGCACCAAAGGATCAAAATCAGTTAGTTACATATGATACTCTCAACAATGCCATATAGGTTCACAATCATTGTGCCCATCATTCATATAGGTTCATCCACATTAATCTGTAAAGAACATCTTTAAAGGGTTTTAGAGATGCTATTAAAGTATATGCATGCCATTGACATTTTCAGGTACCCTTCATCTTAAGACCAAAGTAGTGCTTGAAGTGTCTGCAATAGTTTATCTGCTATCTGTTAAACATAACAAATGAACACAATTTACAAAATATTCTGTCATCTGTAACCTTTTCTCTTAAGCTGTGCAGTTGTATTGACATTGAACCAATACATGTTCTATCTCGGTCTCTCCAGGAGGGAGGACAGTGGGGTAGCCTAGTGTTTCAAGTGTTGGCTCGACATATCGACAACCGGGTTTCAATTCCTGACATGTTTACAATGTGTACAGCCCTTTTCTGGTGTTCATCGGTGTGATATTGCTGGAACACTGCTTAAAGTGGTCATGAAATAAACTCTATCAATCAATCTCTCCAGCAATGACCACACCAAAAAGGAAACAATGGTATGTATTAAATCACATTGGTTGACTGTCTAACACTGAAAACTTTCCAATTATTTCCCTTCAGGTATTTTGGGCACAGCAAACCATATAACACATTATCAGCTTGGCTTGGCCTTAAACCACCAAACATCAACAGAACATAATTAAAGTGTTTAAGAAAAACACAACTCAAAACATTCTTTCTAATGAACACTAGTTGTTTTTCAAACTGTTGATGATGATACCTCAAAAGTCACATATTCTCAGAAGGCAGTTTCCCTTCAACAACAGCTTTCTCTTCAATACTCTAATGAATGACAGAGCTTGGTGAAACCAACACCTCTCTTTATTACCAACAGGTTTACTTAGCATTCATCTTACTAACACAAAGACGAGGAAGGACATTGTATATGTTGTACAACAAGACGGTAGCTTATGCAACTGAAATTGAAAAGCGTCACAAGTTTTGTTTCTAAATGGGGTTAAAAAATACAAATTAGTTGTAAATAACCATACATTCTTAGCTGAAGGCGACCGTATTCTTGGTGTACTGTTTGACAATGTACACAAACAACAATAGAAATGATCTTTATTATCCTACATACAAAGAAAGCAAATATTTTCTTGAAATGTCAGACATTGTTTAGCACTGAGGATACCGTATTTACTCTAACAAGTACTCATGGACATGTAAAAGTGTTTGTGTCAAAGGAAAAGCATTGCAGTTTAGTATGCAGTTTAGATCAAGGTTTTGACATTTAAAGAACCTGGTCTGGGAATCATGGGACCAGGAGTCTCTTATCCATTTTTTTGTAAATATTATTGTGAATATAAAACAAAATAAAAGTATGATGAAATCAAAAGGTCTTCTTAAATTTCCTATTCCATTTCTCGTTTCAGTTTGTGAAAAGGACAAAATTAGATGATAACGAGCATGAGCAAGGTTTATTTATTCATCAAAAGTGTTTTTTGTTGATATTTAATCAAACCTCTGGAAAAACAGAAATGAATCAGTACTAAATCAAGTAATAAAAACTAAATGTAGGAAGGAAATCTCATTTCATTGTGTTTGTACAAAACAAGGCTGCTATTGGTTTACCACACAAATGATTAATGGAATTGAACATTGTGTTAAGTAAATGATCTATGAGGCATTGTAACAGGGAACATGTGTTTGGAACATGATGTGTTACATCATTAGCACTTGGTGACAGCAGTTTTTTGTTTGCATGTTTTTTCCATCAAAGCTATTGGCACTCTCCATAATGAACTCCAACTATTACACTTCATACAGTCATTAACCATCACAGACAATGAGTCAGGATACACCAATAACCAACAAGACAGTGACTCTTTACATTCTCTCGGTATTGATTTACTTGATAAATAAGAACTTATAATGTACTGTTATGATACTTTTACATGGAATATATGTGGCTGGACAATCTGTTGATCCGTAATGAAGACACTCAACAATTGGTGTATTTGAATAGGGTAATTTTTATTGGCTATTTTCAGGATTGTGTAGCACCACCTATAACATGATGTGCATATAATGATTGAAAACAATTTCTCAACAATGGCTTCATTAGAGCTTTCAGATGAAAGAAATGAAGACATTTTTAAAATTGTTGCAGCGGTCAGAAAGACGTCTGATGCAGTAAGTGAGTATGGATTCCAACAATCGCATGATAACTGGCTTCACACATTGTACTCATGTAGGGAATCAAACCTGGGCATTTCGCATGATGAGCAGATGCTTTAACAACTTGGTTAACCCTCCTACCACAAGTATTGTTTCAAGCAGCTTTAGCAATATTATAGTACTATCATGGCGGAAGACACCAGAAACTGGCTTCACACTTTGTACTCATGTAGGGAATCAAACCTGGGCATTTCGCATGATGAGCAGACGCTTTAACAACTTGGTTAACCCTCCTACCACAAGTATTGTTTCAAGCAGCTTTAGCAATATTATAGTACTATCATGGCGGGAGACACCAGAAACTGGCTTCACACTTTGTACTCATGTAGGGAATCAAACCTGGGCATTTCGCATGATGAGCAGACGCTTTAACAACTTGGTTAACCCTCCTACCACAAGTATTGTTTCAAGCAGCTTTAGCAATATTATAGTACTATCATGGCGGGAGACACCAGAAACTGGCTTCACACTTTGTACTCATGTAGGGAATCAAACCTGGGCATTTCGCATGATGAGCAGACGCTTTAACAACTTGGTTAACCCTCCTACCACAAGTATTGTTTCAAGCAGCTTTAGCAATATTATAGTACTATCATGGCGGAAGACACCAGAAACTGGCTTCACACTTTGTACTCATGTAGGGAATCAAACCTGGGCATTTCGCATGATGAGCAGACGCTTTAACAACTAGGTTAACCCTCCTACCACAAGTATTGTTTCAAGCAGCTTTAGCAATATTATAGTACTATCATGGCGGAAGACACCAGAAATGGGCTTTACACATTGAACATCAGCATGGAAAGTGAAAGCTTTAACAACTAGGCTCCCCTTTCTTCCTTATATACAATACAGAGCCAAAATAATGTATCCTCTCTAGATCAGATATTTAGGTACACTACAAATTCTGGATTCTTTATCATACAAACCTTTAGCTACTATTGTGTTACAAAATGATTTCAGTTATTGGAGCTGGGTGCTTATTGCATTAAATACGGTATGGTACAAACAACATTTAAATTAAATTTTAAAAAAAAAAAACCAACAGAATCCTGTTTTCCATTTTAACTAAATGGTGCCTCAAGGAAAAAGTAACATTTTGTAGTGAAAACACTTAAAAACAACAATCTCCAGAAGTCCGGGATCCACAGCAGTAAAACCTAATGGAGGTCTCCACGGTGAGTAAACATGAAAGTCATCCTCCCTGCGGTATGTTTATGTAAGTTCGGCTTAGTGGAGACATGGTCAAGGTCTATATATTTATACAGCCAAGTTCTCCATTATGTTTTTGTTGTGATTATCAATAGCATCTAGCATTTCATCCCCAGCAAGCCCTTGGGGGGAGACAGCTAGACTGGATGGTAGTGAAAAACCACATGTTGGGAGGGAGTTTTTATTTTAGTTTGACATATAGTGCAGTTTAGTCATATTGGATTAGTCAAGGACCATTACTTGGGGCTGTTAAAAGGTTTTTCATTTAACTTGTCATGTGTAGGTTCTTATAATACACAAGACTATGTTCTGGTAGGGAACAGATATCTCCCATTTATGAGATGAGGAAATGTAATGTTTTATTGCACTTTAATGAAGCATAAGAAAATGTGCACATTAATATTTTTAATTTGCTGATATCAAACTTAAGAAAATAATCTGTTTAAACAGATTACGCTGGGCGTAACTCATTTGATAATTTTTACTGATACCGAATAGTTGCTATTTATTGGATTTTATTTATTTTCTTGCTGGAGAAGCCCAGAGATTAAATAAAAGATGAAAATATGATTGATTTAAGTGGAATGCACTGATCAACAATTATCATGAAATAGAAGTCTAGAAAATGAAGAAATTTAAGAAACAGATGCCACTGGAAATTAAATGTAAAATAGCAGTAAATATCACAAAATTGATCACTGAAAATCAGTAATGGCACCAGATGTTTTGCAATGGTGTCGGCATATCTTGTCCTACTGATAAGCAGCTGCCATTCACATGATTTGCTGATAAAAGTATGTGTATGTTTCCTGACACATCAGTGATGGTGTTATGTAAACAAACCAGACAATCAAGTGATGGACTAGAGTGTGATTGGAGTCATTTTCTGCAATATTTCAACAAAATTGGGAGGCACTCGAAATGGATGTCACACACTGTAGTCATTTGGTGAGTTGAACCCAGACCTTTGCCGCAACAAGCAAACACTTCAAACACAAGGCTACCTGACTGCCCCTGATGGACTAGAAATCCAGTCACACGACAGTCAGAGAGAGATTTAATATTTAATGCCAATATTGTGGTCATATTGTGACGAAAGCACTTAACACTAAAAAGGACTATACCTATATTATAGAAACCTGTTGACAAAGGACGGTAAAACAACTAGAATATCACAACTTGAATTAAAAGTAGTGTGGAAAGTTAAAACTAATATCACTATTGGGACAATACAATATAAAAAGTATGTGTATGTTTCCTGACACATCAGTGATCTATAGAAACGGGCTATAGATCACGAACACACGAAAGTGCTTTTCTGCTTTATAAATTGCCTCTGCTGTTTACAAGTGCAGGCACTGCTGCTTGTGGGTAAAAAGACAATAAGAAATAGTTATGCTTTGCCGCATAAGCCAGGAGGGCGGGGGCTCTGGGATTGTACACAAAGCATTTAAATTTTCTTGCTAAGGGGACCTATTTGGTAACATATATAAAGAAATGCTTTACAAAAAACTCAATTTGAGAGTACACTTTTCTCCATTAGTTCTTAACTACAAACTAATTTTCTGTATTGACTTACCTGTAACCATCAAGTTTTCCTGAATACTAGATTACTTTAGAGGATTTCAGAACTTCTAATAATATACAATGTAAATAATTATGATGAAAACACATTCATACAAATTAAAGGAACAGATAGCATACCTGAAACAATTAGAAAACACTAATGTCAATATTATGCTAGATGTATCTCTGGCCAATTCAGTCAAGGTGATGCAATAACTGTTTATCATCATACTGGTTTCAAATTATCATTTAACTCATTCATGCATGTAAGCCAAAAACTACACAGATAAAACTGACTGAATCACACATTTGAAACGTACTGTCCAGATATACAGAAACTTTTAAGTTCTTAAAAAAATGTAATCCTTGAATCATATTTCAAAATACCATGGACAAATCATGTGAGACTGAAAGAAAAGTCACCGTTCAGCCGCCAACAGGTGATACAGTAAGGTAGCAGTAATTGCCTTGAGGCTAATGTGTTTAATGAACTCTGCTATGTTGATGCAGTCTCATTTTGTCTGCCACTCGTAACCTTCATCCCCAGCTCTATAAAAAAACACTCAACTTCATCAATCTTTAACTGTGACCTGTAATTCATGACTAATTACATACTGTGAGATTACATAGAACCTTCACATAGCACTAAATAACATACACTACACAGTTTTTCTGTGGAAATAATAAGCATACACAATAATTATCTTGTGACAGCATAATGTTTTCTGATGGCTGAAAGTCACTGCTGTTATTACTGACGATTTACAGACTGAATAGTTGAGAAGGTGCATCAAATCAGAATTGGTAGTCTGGCTCAGTCCATAACCCACAATGTTTTCCCATCTGTCCTGCCCTTCCAGCAATGCTAAAACCCTAAATGAAGAAAGTCTAGATTTCCACAGGTTCCAACTCACTTGGGCTCCTTTTCAAGTTAATAGGACTTGTTTGCTGCTATCAATATTATATATATTCAGAGGCTAAGTGTTTATCTATAAATCCCTCGATGACTAGTACTGTCAAAGGTTAAGAATCTTACGTAACTGTAACTTTCCATAGATGAGGAAGCACAGTTGACATACATTTAAGTATAAGAAAGTAAGAAGTTACCAAAATAGAAGAAAGACACAGTATGTTATGTTCAATTTTTCTTTGAACAATGTCACAGACACACCAATGCATGGAAATGGAGGTAGTGTGAATGTTGTTTAATAACCAGTGGTCAGTAGTATGAGCAAATATCCATAGAGTCAGGGTCAACAGACAAACAACCAGAGAGGTCACACATGGGGACCTCATGACTGTTATTCCTGGGGACCTTTTCTGACTAAGAATCCAAACTGGTTGGAAGAATGAGATGTAAACAAGAGTCCTGCAGCTTACATTTCCTATCATAGCAGGATATCCAAATGGGTTTTATAATAATAATGTAGAGTGAGATATTTTTGTATCACCCAGGGTAACAGATTCTGCCATATGTGGCATGTGGTCTGGTGCACAGAGCTCAGATCACAAATCTGTTGAGCTCGGACAGTCCTTGGATGGGTGACCGTGTTTGGCAGCTTGACTCTAGGACTTCATTCCTGCCCCAAAATGAAGCACATGTGACACATGTTGTCTCACCTTAGGTAAATGAGTTTGTTCGAAATTGCCTCTGTTCATTGAACAGAAAGTAGGTACCTGGTGAGGATAAGTCATGGAACAAATAATCTTATTACATGTTATCACTCTTAGTGATATTAAAGACATTCAGCATATCATGCATACCAATTACATTATCAGTTAATGTAACTGATACCATAATCAACAGAAATGTACATGTTGAATGCAGTAAGTGATAATATCATCTGCTCAGCGATATATGTGGAATGTAGTAATATGGATGATATCATCAGCTGAAATGTACAGGTTAATATGGTAAGCTGATATCAACTGAGATGTACAGGTTAATATGGTAAAGTGATATTAACTGCGATGTACAGGTTAATACAGTAAAATGCTATCTTCAGCTGAGATGTACATATTTAATATGGAAATATTATATCATCTGCTGAGGTGTACATGTTTAACTTGGTAATATGCTGGTATGATCAGCTGAGGTGTACATGTTTAACTTGGTAATATGCTGGTATGATCAGCTGAGGTGTACATGTTTAACTTGGTAATATCCTAGTATAATCAGCTGAGGTGTACATGTTTAACATGGTAATATCCTGGTATGATCAGCTGAGGTGTACATGTTTAACTTGGTAATATACTGGTATGATCAGCTGAGGTGTACATGTTTAACTTGGTAATATCCTAGTATAATCAGCTGAGGTGTACATGTTTAACATGGTAATGTGATAGTAACATCAGCTGAGATGTACATGGTAATATGCTGGTATAACAGCTGAGATGTACATGTTTTATATGGTAATATGCTAATGCCATCTGCTGAGTTATACATGTTGTGTGTGGTAATACAGATAATATCATTAACCCATCATCATACCTTGATTATGGTAACTAAAGATAATCATCTGATATTATATTGTAATGTTGAATATGGTGGCTGATAATATCACCCAAGATGCATTATTAAGCTGAATACGGTAACTGATAACATCATCAGCTGAGACGTATGATATGTTTTGAACCATCAACATCATATATATGCACCACTATTTTCAGCGCCATAATAATGGTAATAACAGAAACAGTCAGTAACACAGGCGTTGTATTACATATGCAACTTCTCAGACAGCCATCAGCGCTGGTACCAAGTCAACACAAGCCACATCCAGCCATTAAAGATTCACACATGGTAATAAGTAAAGTTGAATAACATCCCGACTGCCCTGGTCTTGTATGATACCCAGAGCAGCCATGAAGAATTCATGTCAAACATAATTGGATGTAAAGATTTACAATTACCTTCTCCGCCTTCTGTCACCAGATGATGAGATTTACCCTGCAAGAATACAAGGAGAATGTTATTAAGTAGACAAGGTGTAATGACCAACTGTCCATGTCTCTTCACCTGCGATGACCCACTAACTCGGTGTAATCATAGACAACTCAGGTTCCTGAAAAAGTACAAACCCTTTTCTCAGTATAACTGCACATAGTCTGAACAATCAAACACACACTTGCCTAGTGATTGGAGAAGCCGAGAATATCATGTTTTAAGAAAAGGCAATATGGTTCTAATTACACGTTTTCAAAATCATGCCAGCTGGAGGAAATATTTCCGGTTATTTCTATCTACTTCAGGGAACATATGTTTGACAAGGCAATAATAATCCTGCTTCTTCTATCTCTCCTGCTTTCATACATCTAGCCTACTGCTTAAAGCATTTGCCCGTCACACCAAAGACCTAGGTTCAATTCCCCATGGGTACAATGGGTGAAGCCCATTGGTGGCAAACTCGGCCATATTGTTGGAATATAAAATGCTAAAAGCCACATAAAACAATGTGCAAGCACTCCTCCACTATTCTGTATTAATATAAACAATATTTTATTTAGGAGTCCTTTAATAGGCAGCCAAATACAAGTAATTAATAACCACGGGTGATGTAAGTATTATGAAATTCTTGATCCATGAATATCCCAGCAGCAGAAAAAGTTTTTTCTTGCCTGACCAGTGCAACAGTCTCCAGACATTTAATAATGGAGCATCACGTACATTCTGCAAGTTTTTACAAGCTAAAACTTTGTCGGAACTATGGCAACTGTAAATCTGTGTTTAAGTAGGGATTGGAGAGGTGAAGTAGACCATCATGTTACATAGTCAAGTAAACGTGGATCTAGTGATTATTTAACCCCTCTTTTTGCTTGTCAGTTTAGGTCATAGCTATTCCATAAAAGGTTACAGAGAAAACTATACCCCAAAATATTTTCCTGGTATGTATGTATTGTCATTGAATGTTTAGGTATGATTAAACAGGAGATGCATACATTGTACCGAACTGAGTAATGCCTGTTATGACTGTCTATTTTGCTAGACGATGATGATGCTGCTGATGATGATGATGGCAGTGGTGGTCCTGGTGATGATGATAATGATAATGATGATGACCGCTATGTCATTTGATTAAACATACAGACTGATTTTGATTCATACACACATATTTATGATTCAGTCCCAAACCAAGAAATGCTGATTTTCACTGAGGCAGGTCATGCTCACCTTTTGAGCAAGCACCAAGAATCATCACTAGTTTGATAGTGATTCAAAGACACATGCTCTTGCTATAGTTAGATTTGTACAATCAACTCCAAGATTTCAGTAGATGTGGAATGTTTTATACATGTCATGATTATGATTAATGAATCGCCTTTTACACAACTCCATTTTGACAGATACACTTTTTACAGATCCATGATATCCAAAAAATGATTCTTAAAGACTACCAGGTGTCCATTCAAAGAGAATAACATGTAACCAATTCTCCCTATCAAAACACTGCATACTCATCAAAAAGAGTTATGGAACCCTGTTTCAGATCACTACAGTTAATCGGACATGAAGAGACATATTACAGAGATATGCCATGACGGACTGACTATAGCTATATGAAAGAACTGAGTATTCCATAACATTTTTTTCAGCAGCACAGCATCAAACTGGGTGTCCTTTCAAAAAGCACCAAGGTGACCAAAGTCACTAAGGTAACCTCAGTGCAATGTTAAAGAATCTGAGTTAGGGTTAACCTTCGTAAAGGTTGCTTCATGAAAAGAGCCCCTGGACTACAAATATGACAAAAACACCAAGAGTATTTCATTATGGTTGCCTGAATACACGATGAATATCTGAATGTTCTACTTTGCTGGGAACTAACTGCAGTAATCAAGTTTGCAGGTGATGTCTCTCCACTTTCTTGGTCTGGGTCATTTCAGTGTCTTTCAGTCTTGGAGTAAATCTTATTACCTTCTTTTGGTGTTTCAGAACAGTACCAAAAGACTTTATTCAAGGCTATCCCAGTTTGATATGGACCACACTGGCAGGTGTCATGTGGAATTTCTGTTTTACTTGCTTGATGTTTTTTTTCCTACTCAATAACTGTGTGATGAAGAAGATAAGAGTGGGTCAGAACCTTTGTAGTTCCAAAGCCAAAAGTGACAGAATCTAATTTTCACTGAATGTAACAAGAGCAAATGCAAATGTTATAAAAAGTTTTAGTTCAAGACACCACAAACATCTTGTCATTTCATCCAAAGAAAATGAGTGTCTACCAGTTTCTATCTGGCTAGAAACATGATAATTTGGTTTGCGTTCTATGATCAGCTGCTGAAGGAGCAAACTGCCATAGAAACTGTGACTATAGGTTTGCCTCCTGTTATACAATGTTACAGCTACATTGGTAGTAGTATCAGATGGTTACTAGTAGCAACAAAACATATTCAAGGCTGAAGTGACTAGATTGTTGTGGCAAGAGATGACCAGATACTTCTCCACAAAGCTCCTGGGACAAACTCAATCATTTGAGATGCTTCAAAACCTGATTCTGGAAGACTGGTTGTACCCATATAAAGAAAAGTGGGAAGTTTGAGTCTTAGCTTCTAAGATCTGATTGTAACTTATCTGGTCAACAATGTAGGATCTGATTGTAACTTATCTAGTCAACAATGTAAGATCTGATTGTAACTTATCTGGTCAACAATGTAGGATCTGATTGTAACTTATCTGGTCAACAATGTAGGATCTGATTGTAACTTATCTGGTCAACAATGTAGGATCTGATTGTAATTTATCTGGTCAACAATGTAGGATCTGATTGTAACTTATCTGGTCAACAAATATAAGATCTGATTGTAAAAGTTATCTAGTCAACAACGTAAGATCTGATTGTAACTTATCTAGTCAACCAGTGTAAGATCTGATTGTAACTTATCTGGTCAACCAGTGTAGATGGAATATCTATAAGAAAATACTGACTTACTGGGGCTGTAACATATGGTATGTTGGATTAGACTTCGTCATTCGTGTACACATTCTAGAAGTAAAGACATCTAAATTGCAACACTCAAAGTCAACAAATCCCATCACAACCATCACAGCTTCTACAAAAATTGGAAATTGGACAACCAGTAGTCTGGATTATATACTTCATGTGCAACACTGAAAAGTGCTAGGATTATGTGTCTGACTTAAAGAAAGTGTGGGTTTGAATCCTGTAACAATGGACCACTTTCAAAATGCAACTGTGTATTTATTGCCAGCTTACAACACTGTTCACTGGATTCAAGAGAGGATTTAAGATTCATTGGCTCATTTAAGACATTCTATTACGACTAATTCTGGATATTTTAAATTGCAGTGACAATTCTAATACTGTCTGTATTTATGGCTACAGTCACATATTTTGACCATTCAGTTGTCTTTTATGATAATAAACTTAATACTGTATGCATCAACTTTGTAAATTATTCATTGAATTTTGGAGGTTATTTACTTATTTAACAAATGAGTTATTTACATATCGATTTCTGTGTTAACCATTGTTATGTGATGGTTTCAAGTTGAAAGACAAGCTATAGACTAATACATTTTACACAAATTGGTTTCATAAAAAACTGTAAAATCTATTCTAGAGTATTTCAGGTGACAAAAAGCTGGCTTTTATGTCTATAGTAAATATGGTTGTAAATCCTATAAATGAATTACTATGCACCAATATCAATGTTTATTTCCACCAAGTATTAGTCATTTAGTACTGAGTCTGGGCGGAGCTGTAGCTTAGTGGTTAAAGTGTTTGCTCATCAAACCAAAGAACTGGGTTCGATTCCCAACATGGGTACAATATGTGAAACCCATTTCTGGTGTCCCCCACCATGACACTGCTGGAACACTGCATGAAGTAGAATAAGATAAACCCACTCACTCATCAACTCCTGGTGAATGTGAAGCACTTATCCACTACCACATGGCACACGAACGTGAACAAGACCATGCTCTATGCAGCATGGTTTATTAACATACAGCAACAGATTATGCACCAGAACAGACAGTGTTGACAGAGCAGCTAAATCCATCTCTCCTTTACTTGTTATGCTCAGATAGAACAAAAACGACTGGATCTCAAGTGGCAACTTGTCTGGGAAACACTACATTAATGGTGCTCTGTTTGTATGTACATGGTTTCTGTTTTAGTGCACTGAAAGGTATGACACATTTTGAATATGAAAATAATTTTATTATGTTCATGAAAAGACTTTGTTTTGTCTCATCCCCGAGGAAACATGTAATTTGCCTCCACATCACCATCATTGTTCTGCTTAACCTGCAAACAGCATCTGTATCATTAGACACACCATCTCAACCACAATGTCGTTACAGTAGTTTCACCTGGAGGATTAGGGTTAGAATTTGTCTTCAGCAACCATGCTTGTCATAAGAGGTGACTAATATGTCACCATGCTACCTGACCTTGTTAATATGGGCAAGCATATACTAATTGTGCAGCTAACTCATCAGTTTATCAATCACCTGATTGCCGGGGCCAGACTTGATTATCTATTGAACTCTAGTACACGAATACAGCTACAAAGCTGCTGAGTGCAGGGCTAAACATCAAACAAACCATACACATTTCTTACACTCATGGATAGGGTTTTGTTGATAACATTTAAGTTGTCATCAAATTTTGCAACATATATTTTGTTACTAGTTGTGCATACAATCTCATATAAAGTAAAGAGGAATATTTCTTGACATCTTTACTGATATGTTTGTATACAATTATAATATTGGTTCAATTAAATTCAAATAAAACCAAGATAATCTCAGTGAAATTGCACCAAAAAGGTCAACAAAACATGAGAGAACTCATTGTTTCTTCATAATTATTTCTTCTACTTTGGGCAAGTTAAAAGTCCCTTTGTCAAATAAACATTTCTTTGCATGAAAGTTAAATACTTTTTCAAATGAGATTAAAATCAATTCAGAAAATCATTTATAATTTCTTTATCAAATCTCAGTGAAATTGCAACAAGAAAGTCACTTAAACTCGAGCTAACACATTGTTTCTTTAAAATTATTTCTTCTACTTTGGGGAAGGTAAAAGTCCCTTGAATGCAAGAATATTTTTTTTTATGAATCCAAGAATTTACTCAAGAGTATTAAGATGAAGAGTTGTCTGAGAGCAAACAGACACACAAAACCAGAAACAAGACCTCTAACAACTGTCAGTGAGGGAGTGAAAAAGATATGAGCAACATATATTGATCAATGTAATGTTGGTGTCCTGAATACTAAAGAAAATGGAAAGTAAGTGATCTTGCCATCTTGCTCTGAACGTGCCCTTGCAAAGTTGTCTACCACAGTTCATTCTATGGATGTCAGTGTGCACATCATGTAAATATTTGTTTTCAATTTTGGATATGTGTCTGTAAATAATGTGTAATTGTTACCCATTTTTCAACATGCATTCAAAGTAGACCAGGATATTACATAAACTGTGAGGAGAGTAAAAGTATATATTTGAAAATTAGAACTGCCAAAACAATAATAAGTTTGATCAAAATGTTAATAGGAAGAAAATAGTCGCCAGAACACTGTAATTTCAACGTGAAAAACACAAGTATGATACCTTATCAAATACATTGCCCTGAAATAACCATTTCTTTTCGCAACAATTTCAGACCCTACTAGTCATTAGTGTGTACTTCCTCCTTCCTGGCAGTTGATACACTTTAACTCTAAGTTTGTACGTAATTAGGTAAGTATTACTGTATGGCCTACAGATTTGAGAGTCAATATCAGCCTTCCTGTTTGTCTTAAACCCCAACACATATGATGGTAATGGGATCCAACTGAAAGGATCGGACGGTATGACACTGTGTCTTGGTTGACAGTCTGCTCATACCATGACGGCATGGACTGTTCCAAACTACATGAATAACTAGATTGTTTGTTCTAGATTGAAATATTTACAAGCAACTATCATATAGCTGAATATAATGTGCCACTGAAAAACATGCCACACCACAGTGGTTTAATATTAGAAATTGTCTCCAGAAAATGATAACTAGATGTACTTTCCGTGTCCAGAGTAAGGATTAACATGGCTTCAGTGCTACTTCAGTCTTATCGGATTTCAGAGAACCCAAAGTGACACATCTTGTACAGGTTTTCCATGATGACAGGTTAGGTGCTGTCAAACTAAAGATAATTATCAGACCAAAAAGGGATTTGAAACCCAAGAACATAGACAGAAAGCATCATTGTCTGCTAACTGTAACCACCCAGACCACAGTAGAGTGGGTTGGATTTAATGTCATTTTGAACATGGCGTATCTGATTGTTGCAATTTGGCTGGTTGGTTTGTTGATCAATGCCACAGCCATATTCCAGGTCTATGGAAATAGTCGAGCCTGGATGAAACAATCCAGTGACCAGCAGCATGAGCATCAGTCTACACAACTGGAATACGATGACATGTGTCACCCACATCAGTAAACCTAACCACCCAATCCTGTTAGCTGTCAGACAATGACAAGTGTGGGTTTCTAAAAACCAGATCTAACCGGTATCTTCATGGGTAGCTTGCTGTGAGAGGAAAATCCTAAACAGTGCAGGTCTGGACCACTTGAGTGAAACACACAACATTATGAAGTATGCACTGACAAACAAGATGAACCAGTGTACAAGCACATATCCGTAAGCTTTTATGATTCCATGAATGAATTTTAAAACCGTATGAGTGAGTGAGTGAGTGAGTGAGTGAGCAAGCGAGTAAAGAAAACATATTAAGGGTGGTAGGGCAGCCTATGGTTCAAAGCATCCATTCCTCATGGTCAAGAGACAGGTTCAATTCCCCCCATGGGTACCAAGTGTGAATTCCATGTCTGTGTTCCTATCATCATATTGCTGGGATAATGCTCAAAGTTACGTAAAACCATACACACTCAATTGCTACAAATGTTTATTAACAAAACCTACTGAAAAGTTTGTTGTTTCTATGCATCTTTATATTCTGAATTGGCTGTTCTTCAAACGCAGTAGATATGGAATTCAAGCACTAAATAATAGGATCTCAGGTGGCATCATGAGCATCTAAAGCACTGACAACAGAAGTAAAAACTTCCAAAGCTAAATCCATGAAATATTTGGTCAGTTAAACTAAACCATCATGTAATCCAATTTAAATGCAAAAATACAACATGTCAGATTAACAGGAGTTCCAAGTGTTAATTTTGCACATTTACCAATATGTGTCATTTTTCTTGTTTTCGCTTTTCAGGCTTGCCTGCACTACAAAGGGCATTTTATGCAAGTGACTAAAATCACTCTGATCACAACACACTAGGAGCATGTCCGATAAACGCATTACCACCATTTGACATTCATCAAGGGAACAGCCAATCTCAGAGTGAGTTCACTTAGACCTCAGCAATACTTGATATTCATATTTGCTACAGCATGTCAACACACTTGAACACAATCACACCAGGCCAATTCTATGAATAACAAAACATAAAATAATTAATGTTATCACTCTCCTGGGTCATATAAATAAAAGGTAGTTGATGTTATTGTCAATTTAGTGCAAATATATTGATATGAACCAAGCCCTGAGGGAAAAAATGTTATTCTACAGTCTGTTTGATAGTGGTACACCTGTACAAAAACTTACAGAAACTGATATAGACCATTTGCTTGTCATCAAATGACAATACCTATAAATCTTAAATCTACATTGCATGTTTCTTGTCATCCAGAAAATTGTACTTAATTAAACTACTTTCCCTAAGGATATGTTATGTTCTAAAACAAATTAAGGATAATGAATAATGTTGGACATTTTTATGAAATTGAGAGCTCAGGTATCTGTACAAAAATGATTCCCTCCCCCCCAACCCCAAAGCCCCCACTCCCACCACTCCCAATAGCTATGATCCAGAATTGTTCTTATTCAGTATATATTTGGATCCTATTTAAATGTTTGCATCATTTTCTTGAATACTTTACGTAGCTATGGTAGTGAATGTTTACCAAACAGTGCTGCATAATTCACAGATATTTTTCACAGAATAATCTTTGATGAAGATTACATTTACATATTTATGACCTATATTATGGAACTAGATCATATTAAAGAACAACATATGATGAATCTTGGCTTCTTATGGTGTTCAAACACTGAAATATCAATCACAATCTTCAACCAGTTCTTAACCATCCAGTCCCCATTCAGCCACATAACTAAGCAAGATAACTACCTGTACCAACATTGTATCATTTTGGCTTGGACGGTGGGGTAGCCTAGTGGTTAAAGCATTTACTCATTATGCCAAAGGTCCAGGTTCAATTTCCCATTTGGGTACAATGTGTGAAAGTCATTTCTGGTGTCCTCTGCCATGATATTGCTGGAAATGTACCAACATTGTATCATTTTAGTTTGGGGCAGTGGGGTAGCCTAGTTGTTGAAGCATTCTCTCACCATATCGTAAGCCCAGGTTCAATTTTCCGTATGTAACAATGTGTGAAGTCCATTTCTGGTGTCCTCTGCCATGATATTGCTGGAATATTGCTAAAAGCTGTGTAAAAGTAAACTCGATAATTGTATTTGACTCCAACCATGGGGGCATTAAAAATTGTTTAGCTGTAGCATTGTGCTGAAGGCTATGCAGATTTTTATGTGTCCTGTGTAAGATTTTATCTACCCAATGACAGATGCATAAAACCCTGTATAACCTGAATCATAATGCTACAACATATTTATCTTACTGAATCTTTTAATCTCTCACTATGTAAAGATTGCATCAAAACAAACTGAAATTCAATCATATATTTTACTAACACGGTACTGACTAGTCAATCCGAACCACTGGTTCATGGTTCAGTAACTTCAGTGGATGCATGCTTTTCCCAAATGGTGTAGTATAAATGATTGCTTCTACCCTACTTGGGCAGTGTATGGCTGTGCAACGGGCATTCAAGGTAATTTGTTCAAGGTCAAATGAACAAATCAGAGATGGACATTGTTACATGAGGTAGGATAATGGACCTTTGTCTGTTTAGCAGAACATAATACTCTGAAAAAATATGAGTCCATGACTTAAGAATTGTCTATGCTCAGGCTTTTTGTATCTATGTTTATTTATTTTTTTATTAGATCTCCAAATAAAGTATCCTTATTTTTCAGCCTAAATATCAGTTTTGACACCTTCTCCAGTTAAGAACATAAGGCAAAAGACTGAGACTGTCACATTCATTTTTCAAAATATGGACTGTGGCAAGGTGCACTTCCGCATCTCCAAAGCTTCAAGCAGTAGTAGGAGTTCATCATAGTAATAATTTACTGTCTATGACAGGAAACATGGAGATGTGCATATGGAAGCAATAAGATGCAACCAACAAGAAGATAGGTGATTCCTCCACCAGGGAATTTCTTCCCTCCTCACAAAGACTCTGTCAAGCACAGAAAATTGCCTTCCCCGTCTGTGTTTTTCTGGAGGTTGGCATGACAAGTGATTCATAGCGAGTGATGTGAGGTAATTGTGACACTGCCATGTCATGCTGTGAAATTGCCATGAAACATGCATATATCAGAATTATGTAACAAATGTTGGAGGTATTCCTGCTGGTATGTTCCGAATGACCGTGTTATTGAGTACCCAAACTTTGCAATGTGTAATCACTGTGTCAGTCATGTAGACAGATGATAATGTAACCGCAATTATTCAAGCATTAAATTCTTCTAATTTCCCAGGATAATGTGTTGTGTTGCACTTGATCGTCATCTGTAAACAACATGAAGAGATACTGTACCAATGTGTACAAAATGTTAACTGAATGTTATTTTATTCCCCAGTCAGCAACATTCCAGTTACTGTAATCAGGGTTATTTTCGCAGCTTTTAGACAATAAAGATCATAGGCCAATAATGAACAAGCAAAATATTCATGGTCAAGTCTTGACAAATTATAACAGTGTTTGTGTTTACCGGCATATGCTGGTATTTTACAGGTAAAAAAGTCACCCAGTCAACATGTGTACACCGCAGGCCGGAACCTAACAAACGTATGATTCATTTACTAAATCTTCACAATGCCTGAAAACACTTATTACATATCAATATATTATTGACAGAATAAGAATTAAAAACTTTTTTCACAATGTTATTGAAAAAAAAATTCAATTATCGTACACATGCACATGAAATATATGCATAAAGCATTTTTGTCACAGGTCATTGCCCATCAGAGTTCCATAATATACTCATAGGTGGTGATTTTTTTACCACTCTACCATAATTCAACGCCAGTTGATCTCACATATCTCTCATCAATCTCTCTCATTGTTTCAGTAAACACAATTCGATTATGGTGGCTAGCTTTGATCATTGCATGTTCATCGGCATGAATACCATCGCTCACTGGCACAACAAAACAACTGTGCTAACAGGTTTTTTGCAAACTTTCAGCGAAAACTGCATCCTTTGAAAACATATATGATTACAGCATAGAATGGCATACTGATAATCAGTCACTCAACCTGACCAACAAAATTAAGTTTGTTCCTTCAGAACGTTTCATCCTGAAAATATGTTGAATGTTGAAATATGTTGAATGTTGAAAGACAGGTCTCCTTTTAATAAATAATGAGTCCATTATGAAACTCTTTCCCGGAAATATCTAGATCCTCGAAGATCTCAGGTTAGAATTGATCTGCAGTAATAAAAGTTCACATAAGGGCATAGCAGTGACAATGAAACACAATAAATGAAACTTATTAAAATCTAAATATTTTAGATATTTAAATACTTACCTTACCACAGGTCTTATGTATATTACCTCAAGCTTCGCTAGAAGATATCAGACAGTCCTTGATTCGCCATTCCCTAGATGGCTACCTCATGTAATCTACGATTGTAGTCACGGAAGTGACGTGATCTCCCCACTCACGCAAGCGCGAACAATCCCAAAATCACTTTTACTGGCAACAGGAAGATCCGAAGAGTCCAGAGTGGGGAGGATCATCCAGCGTTGGGAGGGAGTCACCGCCCTATGGTAAGGTAAGTATTTAAATATCTAATATATTTAGATTTTAATAAATTTTTAACTTACCTTACCACAGGTCTTATGCATATGGCTTCGACAGATGGATGGTGGTGTGGACTCCGGAGGACCATCCCTCAGCAACCAGTACACATGCATTAGGAGAACCTGGGAGACCCATGCCAACAGTCACAGGACAAACCTGGAAGCAGGACAAAGAGTAACCCAAGGGAACTCCAAAGAAAAAAACGACGCACCCTGAGGGTGAGGTTAATGTTAAGACCAACGATAAGTAACATTGTTATTACCTAATGGGCGGACGGCTGGGTAAGTTGCTGGGCAACCACCAACAGACTGAAAGACTGTAGTCCCTCCATGTCCTCAACTGCCAAGTCCCTCAGGTACTGGGAAGCGAAGGCAGTAGAAGACTTCCAAAAGCAGTCTTCCATAGTTTGTGGCACTGCAATTTCTATGGAGGGCCATGGTAGATGCCAACGCTCTGATCTTGTGTGGGTTGTTCGCCACCGGATGAGGTAGATGCTTGGCATCAAAAGCCGTCAGGATCGTAGATCGAAGCCATAAGGCGACTGTGTTCCTGTTCACCTCCCCTTTGCAGGTAGTCGAAAGTGGGATGAACAGTCTTTTACGGGAACGTCTCTTAGAAGCCAACTTCCGGATGTAACGAACATCGAACGAGACACAGCAGCACCTCCTCCAAGTCATGTTGTCCCAAGACTGAAGATGACGGAGGAATGGAGAACAGCCTGTCTGGCTGTCCAGGGATCTGATCCTTGGCCACAAAATCCCACAGGAGACCCAACTGGGCTCATCCATGCCTCAACTGCTCAAAGCAAACCTGTGTGACATCCAGGGCATGAATTTCACTAACTCTAGCCGCAGTAGCATGAAGGAGGCTTCCTCTAAAGGCTCATACGGAGGTCCTCTAAGATGTTGTAGGATGATGTTGAGGTCCCAAGCTGGAGGACGAAACTTAACTTTCTGGTCCTCCAATTTGAAGGCCTTGAGTAGCGCAATAAGCTCTGGTACCTTGGAAATCTGTTTATCCAATTTAATCGCCAAGGAGTCCAAAGCCGACAGATAAGTCCCCAAAGTACTGCCTCTAAGATGCTTGCAGTTATGCTGGTACAGGAGGAAGTTCGCTAAAAACTGTGGAGAAGCTGTCATAGGATCTTGCGATCTTGAGCACAAAAACTCTTAAATGAGCGTCACTTGTCGTCATATAAGGACCTAGCGGACATACGATGCGCACAAGCTACTACGCTTGCCGCGCACGAGGAGTAGCCCTTAACTCTCAATGCCTTCTGCAGATGACCCAACCGTGAAGATGAAATCTCAGCGGGTCCGGATGAAGCTGCCGACTGTGCGGATGTCGAAGCAGACGTAACTAATCTGGAAGCTGGTACAACTCTCTGCTGGCAAGACGACGCAGGTCGGGGAACCATGGCCTGGCTGGCCACCAAGGCACGACCAAAAGCAGTTGCAGGTTCTGAGTCTGCTTGACCTTGGCGACCACTTCTGAGAGAAGGGCTGGTGGTGGAAAGGTGTAAGCGTCCAGACCTTCCCATGACAGGGACATCCCGCCTGCAGGTCTATAAAGTGACTGAGTGGAAATCCTGTGCTCCCGGGCGATTAACTTCGCCACTTGAGATGAGTACCCCTTGGCCGTCAAGACTTTCACAGATGGTCTAGGTGCGAAGATGAAACTGCGGCGGATTCAGGTGCTGTATCCGATCGTGAGGATGGTACAACAATTGGTCCCACTCTGGAAGCTGATTATTTCAAACGTGTCTCGACATACAATATCTCTGTTGGTGACAGACGTAGGGGGCGAGATAAGGCGTCTGCCATGAAGATACAGGCTCCTTGTATGTGAGATACTTTTATTTGGAGGATCAGACTTCGACCACGTCGAAGGGTAGAAACGACAAGTGTAGTAGAGGTCGAGGCCTCCTTGTCCGTAAGGATCATCAGTAGCTTTTCTCTCAGTGCTGTCAACCAATGATAGACATGCATCACCGCTTTCATCTTCAACTGGGTGACGTGAAGAGATAGATCTCCACTCTTCCAGAATCCTGCTGCAACCTCCTTGACTAGATAGGCACTCCTCCTTGACTAGATAGGCACTCAATCCTTAGAGACGTGTCTACGTAAAGATGGTTGTTGAATGACGGCTCTAATATGTAAGTTCCTACGCAAACATTGACCAGTGAGTCTACCACAGGTGTGGTGTCAAGACGTCCAATATAGTAAACCTGTCTTGAAATCATGATCCAGAAACCGCTGTCATAGACGTAATAGTAGACGTCTACGTCTGATCATATGCTAAGGAGACGTGAGCAAATCGAGTAGACATTATCACTGATATAGTGATAACGGACAGAGTACAGCTTGTTTATAACATCGCCTTGAACTTTGACCCCCGAACCTGGGACGGCTATGTGATGAATCAAATCCCGCGGAGTTAGATTCTCAAGTCATCCAAGCTGACTTAACAGCCTGATAATGAAGTCCACCTCTCTCAAGATAAGCTTGTATGCCGTGAAGAATGCGTCATTCTTCGACTTCAGAACGACCACGCTGTACATTAGGAATATGTTGACATTTCAATGAAGTCCAGTCAGATAGTAGATGTAACGTCCCTGGGATTCTTTGCAGGACGTTGTCTCTCGGGGACCAATCAAAATGTAGATGTGACGTCACCGGTGTAACAGATAACTGATCATCATGAAATCTTGTAAACGGTGATACCCTGCTAGCCTGCAGGCTTGACCGTAACCATGCTGTTTGGCGAGCACGTGTGTAAATGAGTAAAGCGCGCGAAAACCCTTCTGCTGCTTGAAACTGACGTAGACAAATTGCTTTTCAGGTAGAAAAAACACCCCTATACCAGAAATGCAGCACCAATGCACCCCCACTATAAAGTAGGCACGCCCGTAAGCTTGTGACAGCGAAGGGCAAACAAGCAAAGAGGCTGCCTGCGTACATCGCAACGTGGCACGAAAAAACGCATAAATGCAGTGAAACGTGCAAAAATACTGACTGACATGGAAAACCACATGGAGGAAGAAAAACCAGCAAGATATAATACCCCCACAGACGCCATGCCGCACTCACACACGACGCGGGCGAACCCACCCCGAAGTGAGAGAAAAAAACAACACGAGGTAGCAAAGTAAGTGCAGTTAAATGATTACTTACCTTAACACGCACACCTAAGGGATACAAACCATTCCTACCCGTGAGGAAACAACTTTATTGAACCACAAAGTAGGTAAACTAAGCGAACCAAACACGTCCGAACAGACGAACGCTAGAAGTAAAAGTGATTTTTGGTTTGTTCGCGCTTGTGCGAGTGGGGAGATCACGTCACTTCCGTGACTACATTCGTAGATTACATGAGGTAGCCATCTAGGGAATGGCGAATCAAGGACTGTCTGATCTCTTCTAGCGAAGCTTGAGGTAATATACATAAGACCTATGGTAAGTTAAAAATTAAAGATTATATGAAAAGTTACATTTCAAAAACATTATCCTTCATTATCAAAGCTCATCAACTTTCTGTTACACAAAATCTGTCATACGAGTTGTGATGATATATTGTGATTATATATTCAACTGCATGATTAAATAATAGTGTAATGAACAAAAGCATACTAATTTCAAAATAATACATGTACCAGTTAGACTTTGAGTTTGTGTCATGACTGAAAAATCAAGAGGCAATCAAGATGTTTCCACAGACAACATTGCACCGTAATTACCTGTTCAAAGAATGTCTTGATCTATACTAATAATACTGGCCAAAAACACTCATGGCACAGGATTCACTAACCCAGAAATATTGAAATTGTATCAACTTGATCAAACAAACCATGAGCCAGAATCGCTACATCCAAATTACAATATATAAATATGATTAAGAAGAAATTTACAATACAAAACAAAAGTTATTAGAAAATATGTACGGTTGATGCGTTTGATCATTAATAAACCTACATCGGAATCCAATATCAGTATGTGTCACATGACAATTTTCCCTTATGGATGAAGAGGGGTTTATTTACATCTGTGGGGAATTATTCAGCAGACTCACTGAGACACCTAGTCACTTTAGAAGTAGCACCTCCTATCTGATAAACAGCCATAAAATACTTTACCACCATCTAAACCTCACATGCGATTTCGAACACACAAATGTTGATCTTAGTGCAGCAAAGTCATATCACCAATCTTTCGACTTCTGTCCTTCATGGATGTAAGAACATGCAGGAGATGTAAGAGCCAAGTTAGCAGGAGTCAGTTTTCATTATCTGACTATGTCCCATGATAGGCATAAACTATTAGGGAAGTGACATCTACATTGTATGTGACTATTGGGGTATGTGACTCCACAGAGTGAACCAGTTCTGACAATCATCCCTTCCGTCCTGTATTCCATGAATTCATACAATGTGAAAATCAATTCATATAATTTTTAAAGCTGTTATTTTGTAAATGGTAGGGCATGTGCACAATATTTCATTTAGCACATGTGACTTCATTTCACGTTCACAGCCAGCCATGCAACAACTGTCTGTTTTGCTTGAAAAATACAGTTCCTCAAAGCAAGAGATGACATGAGCAAGTGTATGCTGAAATTACTCTACAGTAAATCCTTTCTAGTTAGATTAGAAGAAATATTCTTAAATAACATCATCAATATATCTGCTAAAACTGCCGCATACAATCGAGTCATAAACGGTGTGTGTAATTCATTTAAAAGCACAGAACACCAATCTGGAAAAACAAGATGGACGTGATGGGGCAATTTCAACACTTGTCAATGAACCTGTGGTAATTAGGCACTAGTCATTATGGACCAATTTGAGAACATTCAGAGATCGTTCAAATACTATGAGAGGAGGCGTTGAATAGACAGCAAAGTACATTCATAGCTGGCTGTACAGTCCTGTTGACTGTCATTGTGAGTTTGGGTATAGATTGACCGGGTGTGTCTTTTGTCATTTTGGGCTTTTTCATCATGTTGTCAATCACCCTGACTTTCTCAAAGTATTTAACAACCCAGGTTTCAAAGATGGAGTTCCATATGATCAGAAAAGTCAGTTCTGTACTACATCATGCTAGTGAATTTCACACGTTTTCCCACGGAATGTGAAATAGTCTGTCATTTATTCAATCTCGTGAAAATGGCATAAATGTCCTGTTGATAACTGCAATCAGTCATGTGACTGGTGTCTCATCTGACGGAAATTACATATTAATGCTTCACATTAACACATTATATCTGTTTACCTAGCACCAACACAAAATAGTGTCCTTTAGCTCACTTCTATGGTAAATATACTTAGCAGTTTCAAAAGTACTTTAGTGGGTTTTAGTCTCTTTTAGCAATATTGAAGCAATATCTTGGGAGGGTACACAAGAAATGTGCTTCACACTTTATCTTACCTCATACATATATGTTGCTTTCTGATTGACCGAGAAAATCAATGTATCCTGCTTACAAGCCAGTAACATTTTCTATGTTACCTGCTGGAAATGCTGACCTGTGGGAAATTCATTTTGTACTCAGTGTTGGTAGTTTTGCCTAACTCTGGTACTCCTTAATTATTATGATCCAATACTTGTACTTGAAACAGTTCAAAATTAACACTGAGGTGTTCTGTAAGATATAAGCATTGTTGACTGGTCCATTTGTGCCTCATGGGTTGATGTACCCTCTATGTTTGTTAATGTCCTGAGATGACACTAAGACAGGGGACCACCTTAACCATTAGGCTAGCTCACCACCCAAAAGCACTTTAATTACCATGGAATAAATACAAAAAGACGTATGTCTCTGGTTGGTATTAATCCAGTTACCCACTTCTATCTGAACTTTTTGTGTCTGTTGTCACAGGTTCAATGCAAAATGCTGTCAACAACAACATAAATAACATAACAAAGCTCCCAGTAAACAATGTAATCTTTTGCCAGATAAACTGTTTCTTAATGGGTAGTGTGTCAAACTGTTATGACAGAAGCATCAGCTGATGTCTTAGATCCTAGCAACCTTGTCAAATGATCTTGTAACCATCTTCAAACAATACTCTCCACAAAGTGAAAATGACCGGTAACAGCAGATGTTAGGGATGCTTGGTGAATACATCACAAGGCCAGACTAAGTTAACTTCTTGTTTTACAGAGTTTTGTCTTCAGAAAACCTAAATCCAGGAGGATAAAAAGAAATTACAACAAAAATCACCATTTAAGCAATACACCTTTCAAATGTTAAAAGTACTTTAGTTTTGGCAAGTTATATTATGAAGTATATATGGGGCAAAAAAAAAAACAACAACTAAAAAGCATTTCTTGTAGGTTTACATTTTTGGCCAGTAAAACATTCAGAAAATGTTTTTTTTTATGAGAATTAATTATTATTTTTATTATTCTTGGAAGATTATGACAGGTGGATCCAAAAACAAGAAAAATAATTAGATAGGATCTCACTTACACATCATTTGACACTGACATTTTTTAAAAAAAAAGAAGAAAAAATCCAACATAATTGGTTTGGCCCAATGGATATTTACATTCAACAGAAAATGGCAACTTATGTAGCACACTTGGAACCTTTACAGTCCTTGTCAGTTGACATAACCCATCTCATTACATCAATTTGTGATTTCCTGTTGCATATTTCATAGAGCTAACATTACAGTACAAGTAGGGGAAACAAAAAATGTGAGAAAACACATGCTTTACATTGGACTGCTACTTCTCAATATTTTCCCAGTATTCATAGCCCTTGGTTGCATATAGATATATATAGTGTCTTAAATTATATGTATGGGTTCATTCTCATTAATTTTATGATGCATTTTACGAGGTTCACGGTTATTGCCAATTGCACATGCTTGATGTCAAATATATGCTTAAGTTAAGAGAACATAGAAATATGTAAGTACTGGTATTTTTTACATGTTTCCTGTTGTAGATGCGGAAAGATTGGTTCCCTTGTTGCAATCGCTTCCACTTAAGAATCAGTAAGAATCAAGCATATCTATTTCCTCATTAGATACATGTGGTAGTCCGATTTCAGACTCTCATACTCATACATGATTTGGTTGACTGGTTGTTTAATGCAGTGCTCAGCAATATTCCAGCTATATGGTGGAGGTCTGTAAATATTCGCATCTGGACCAGACAATCCAGTGATCAGCCATGTGAGCACTGATCCACACATTCGGGATATGATGATATGTGTCTACCAATCAGCAAGCCTACCCACTGTCTACCAATCAGCAAGCCTACCCACTGTCTACCAATCAGCAAGCCTACCCACCTGATCCCATTAGTCACGTCCTACGGCAAACCATGGGTTGCTGAACACCAATTTTGAAATAGATCTTCGCAGGTAGGTAAGTATTTTAAGTCCATATATACAGTCCCATACACATGAGGCATGTCACTACATAAGTGAAATAATCGTGCAATGTTAAAACTGATAACTCCAACTCACCTATATATCACAACCTTCCAAATGATGCTGTGAGCTGTAGCATCACCTGTATCAGAACTTACCGTCAACGAATGCTCAGGTGGTATCCTGTTATGTTAGTGGACAGAGGGACTAGTTGGCTTATCAAATATGGACATATAATCAGAGCTATGCTGGTCCACAGTGACATAAGATCATTCTTTAAAACCCCTTTGCTGTTTCATGTTTGTCACCACGTATCTAATATTGGAATGCTATTTTCACTGGGACACTGATCATGATGAATATTCTTACAATTTGATCATGAGAACCAAATACAGGTCTTTGCATGGAAATGATACATATTCATCAGAGATTTATGGATGCCAACTTTTGTAATATGAGGGACCCAGTACAGGATATTCAGAGTATAATCTTATTTCTTCATCAGCTGAAAATGGAGAAGGAAGTAAGAACATACTCCGAAAACATGTACCTTATTACATAATGTACAAGCTGACATCCATACATTTCCTTTTAGTGAACAAATATCAGTGTAAAAAATTTGGCCTTTCTTGTTCTGGGTGATACTATATACTATGAAAGTAGGACAATTTCATTGTTTTAACAAGAATTTCAACTGTTCATGCACATAGTCCTAATTCCACCAAGACTTTAGTTATAATTACCTCTGTTTTTCCAACACAGTATGTTTATCTCCTCATTATGTTAATCAATGGGCAACATATTTGTAGTATTCATATTAGTACCTCCACAAGAAAGGAATTCTGTAATAAAGTATGGAATTAACATTAAAAATATCTAACCTGCATGAGAAAAATGTTATTTAAACCTTCCAGTAAAATCTGTTTGGTTGAAACATGAAACAAGAAGATAATCTTAGGGCCATATAATCTTCCTCCTGTTTCTGCAGAGACAGTGCTCATATCAACAGATCAATTAGTGTGCAGGAGTTCCTCCATGCAAAGCCTCAATAGTTTCAGGAGGCAATTAGTACATGAACATACTGTCTGCCATTATGTGTTATGGAGACTTCTATTTCCGGCTCAAGGGAAACTTTCAGTGCACAGCGGAAGTGATTATGCTAAACGCTTTTGGGGGCAGAGAGTTATTTAGGGGAATTAGTGGAACCAAGGCCTACACAAACATTGAAGTGAGGTGGTCTAAATGCTGGAATTTTACACACATGAACTGGAACAATCTTCAAATTACTTAATCATCTCTAAGTCCACATAACATGGAAATAATTCTGTGAATGTGACCTCCTACCTTGCACTCCTGGCTACTGTTTGAGAATGAACCCAGATGAATTGTAAATGCAATCTCATATTGGTGTGAAAAAAAAAAAGATATGAGGAAAAAGAATATTTCTCAAGCATCTCAAAACTTGATATATGATATAGAACTTCCTTAGAGTGTGAGTTATTTGATCCATGGATGGGGAGGTAGTAGTTTTTATGTATTTAAGGATTCATTCTAGTGTTAAAGAGACAGGGGTTAGATTAAATTTATATTATAAAGTATTACATTTGCAAGATGAAATTATGGATCACATGTTCTGATTTAAATCATTTACAGATTTGTAATAGTAATTTAACTGTAAGACTTTGACTGTAATTTGACTGTAAGAGTGAGTGAGTTTAGGTTTACGCCGCACTCAGCAATATTCCAGGTATATGGCGGCGGTCTGTAAATAATCGAGTCTGGACCAGGCAATCCAGTGGCCAACAACATGAGCATCGACCTGTGCAGTTGGGAACCGATGACATGTGTCAACCAAGTCAGTGAGCCTGACCACCTGATATCATTAGTCGCCTCTTATGACAAGTACAGTCGCCTTTTCTGGCAAGAATGGGTTGCTGAAGGCCTATTCTACCCCAGACGTTCACGGGTTTGACTGTAAGAAAATCAGAGGTTGTTAACTGTGATGCTAGATGTCATCTTCTTTAGCTACTGATTCAATGGATGCCAATCAATCTGCAGAATCACTGACTTTATTTACTGGAATGGCCTTAAATGAATTTCTCCAGATGATTGCGTTTCAACGTCATACATTGAAAATTGTATTTTATTTAGATAAACTCCCTACAGTGTAATGCTTTTTATGGGAAGAAGTTTATAAAATCCTCCAGTCTCTAAAAACATGAAAGTAGTAATGTACAACCTGACCTGTGTGTTAAGAGACAAAATTGTAAATGTGTAACAGACTGAAAGGACACCATAATGTACACAAGTATGGAATCAAACCTGGGTCTTCAGTGTGACACATTAACCACCAGGCTAAGATTAATACCAAGTGTTTCATGTGAAGATGAGTGTATCTTGCTCCCATGGTAATGCATTGATGATCCATGAAACCCCATTGGCACAAACTAGCCTTGACTAAACTAGTCTTGACTTCCATAAAATAGCCTTGACTGTCAAATAAACTAGCCTTGACTCGATTTCCATATGAACTAGCCTCTGACTTGACTTCCACATACACTAGCCTTGACTTGACTTCCACATAAACTAGCTTTGACTTGACTTCCACATAAATTAGCCTTGACCTGTCATCCACATAACCTAGCCTTGACTTCCACATAAACTAGCTTTATCTTCCTCAAAAACTTGCCCTGACTTGCCTTCCACAAAAACTGGCCTCATGATATATTTGGTAGTCAGAAGCATACAATCGACTGTGCTTTCAGATTTCTTATGGATGTGAAGATGGTTTTGTCATTTTATTTTCCACATAAACTTGCCTTGACTTCCAGGTCAACACGCAGTAAAACATATACACAAAAAGATATAATTTCCTACATAGAAACAGCACCACACTGAACCTGTTATGGATAACGAAACAAAGAAATCACATACAAAGCCTAAAAGACAATGACTTAAGATTCACATGAACAAAACCATTTTGTTGATTTGTAGCACAAAACTAGAAATGAATTGTGGTTATATGGTACAAGTCGAGTCAGTATTATGGAGAATGTGAATCTACAAGGAACTAAACCCATTCCATAAGAAATGTCCTCTGAAGCAGATTCCATCCTACGATTCCAACTCAGAAACGGCGACAGACTGACGGCTGGAATTATTGAGAGCAATCCAGCATACACAAACAAGGATCAACTCCCGAAGTTGTTGTGAAAACTATTACTAGTGATTATTTCGGGGCACTGTAAACACTGTAGGTTATCTAGGGAGTGTTTGTCTTGTCAGATTCAGTATTCTGCTCGACACACGTGTTATGTGGAGCTGCATGCTTTCTTCTCAAGTGTGGTGTGAATGAATGTGTTTGTAACTCATGTTATGAAGCTTTCATCATTATCTGTCCGTACAAATAATTTGTGAAGTGGAAAAAATATGTTTGGAGTTAATTCCTAATCATGGTAAACACTGACTAGCATTTCATCAAAGAGGTTTTGCTAATTAAACTCAGCAGCACAAGGCAAGCAGTTCAAAACTGCAATGTTCTCTTATGTTTTGCATTAGTTTCTAAATATTATGACGCTTCCAGTGTGTGTTCCATGTAAGAAACGAGTTTCATTTGCTGCATAACAAGCATGGCCTTAGTGATACATACAAAATGATCATTTTAAATTTGATTTACAAGTTTACATTCATTCATTCTCAAGGAGGCTAATTAGCGATGATGAAGATGAAATAAATAACTCCCAATAGGTGGCACCTTGAACACCCATAACACAAACAAGCTTTTACTTCACTTCCATATTAACTAGCCTTGACTTCACTTCATACTCTATTTTACTACCAAATAAACAATTCTTGACTTTACTTTAACCAGTCTTGATTTGTTTTCCACATTATCCTGTTTTGACTTTACTTCATTCTCAACTTTACTTGTCTTGCCAGACTTGCCTTCCTGAAAATGAGTGTGGTGGGGTAGCCTAGTTGTTAAAGCATTGGCTTGTCATGACTAGGGTTTGATTCCCCACATGGGTACAATGCGTGAAGCCCATGGATGTCTAGTGTCTCTCACCGTGATTTTGCTAAAAGCAGCATAAAACCCTACTCACTAACTCACTCCAGAAACACAATAATATTTATATGCCCACCCAAAAAATCAAAATCAAAACAATGCTTAATTTCAGACCTGAGTCAGAGTAGGCAATTCCTGAGGAATCAAGTTGGTTTAATTTCAAAATTCAGTCTCTAGAGTCTGATAGTCAGACTACAGGAATTGGTACAACGGTATTACCAGAGATACATCACAGAAGTACAGCTCAAGTACCATCCCAGTATCCAGTGGTGGTTTAATTTGGATGATCGACTGGAGGCTATAAATTCAGTGGGATAAATTTTCAATTTCCTAAGACAGATGTGCTTGTTGAGGAGGCTTGTGATTTACCCCTGCTCTTTATTATTGTTATTGTGATAGTTTCCAGACCCACAAAAGCCTTGATAGATAAGAAACCAATAAAGCTGACATCAATAAATTCTGGTAGAACAGCCCACTGTTTTTGTAAAGCATTATATCGAAAGCGATATAATAATATTGGTGTGGCTTAAGAAGTAACAGCTCTGTTAAGGTTTTTCACACTTTCTGAACTAGAGTGAGTGAGTTTTATGCCACACTCAGCAATATTCCAGCTATATGGTGACGGTCTGTAAATAATCGAGTCTGGACCAGACAATCCAGTGACCAACAACATGAGCATTGACCTGCACAATTGGCAACCGATGACATGTGTCAACCAAGTTTGCGAGCCTGACCACCCGATCCTTTTAGTCGCCTCTTACGACAAGCATTATCGCCTTTCATGGCATTCTGGACTAGAAGTCAGTTGATCACTTTGTCAGTTGATTGACTTTGGCTGCAATGAAATTGCAAATGGTAGGTAGATAGATTAACATTTTGTTAATATGTTTTCTGGGTGAAAAATATTCAGTAAAAAGGATAATAATATTCTACTTAACAGCTGATTTTGTCTCTCTCTCTCTCTCTCTCTCATACACACACACACACAGACACACAAACAAAACTAAACAGTACTCTGTTTGAAGTCTGATTTTATCTAATTTTAAAAAAATGTAAAATGTTATGTGAAACTGTACAATTTAAACTACAATTATCCTCATCAATAATGATGCCCTTTGCATTATTGCAGTCTCAGTTAAACCGTAAGGTAATCAGTGGGTCTCATAAAATTGTTTCCCAGCGATCACACATATTCATATCATTAGAAATGTGAACAAATCCGCTCTTTTGCTTAACATCATCATGTTGTAAGCATCAACTCAGTGTGGACAGGAACATAAAGTGTCCTTTGTACGTCTTCGTTTCATGGATTTTCAGGTACATAAGAAACAGTCAGTGTTTTCTGAATTAACAGTGGTACATCTCACTAACTTATCTTTCTAAGCATTACTTTGTTAGCATAATGCAACACACTTCATTGTAGTGTGCATAAACATCGCCTTCCAAAAATATGAGTATATGACGTCTGAAAAGACATAATACAACAATCTTCAGAGACTTTGACTTACGTTCTGTGATTATTTTCTTTTCATTTCTTTAGATTAAATTTAGTTCCATTTTCATTCATTAATAACTGTTTAGGGTAACACTGGTGAAAACATCTGAGAAATGACATCTTATCTTGCCTTTTCAAGAACAACTTTTGCTTACCCTGTTACCCCACAGTGTGACAGATAATTTCTCATTATTCCCTTCGATCATGATCATCATTTATTGACCCTGTTATTGTCTTATTGAAGTCATTTTTGACAATTAAATGCCAACATTTTGTGTTTGTAATGAAGGTGGCATGTACAATGGAAAGTCAAACAGTGACAAGTCAAACTGTGTCCAACAGTGTACCAAAGTGCTACACTTTTGTTAATGATGGACACTACATTTAATATGGTTTAAATGTACCATCGTAGGTAACTGGAACAGTAACATGTTTTGTAAGAAATTGTTTGTAAACTTACCTCTGACTATGGTAGCTGTTTATTGCTGTTATTACACAAATACCTACAAAAATGAGAATGAAACTTTAAAAACTAAATCATGGCTATTCCTAATGACATGCATATTTGATTACTGAATTATCTCCTTGCCCATGACATCACAGCATTGTTGCTTGCAAACCCTTCGCATTTTTATGAAATAAACTGAGACATGGCACATCTTCTAGCATAGAATCACAGGGAGGATCAGGAGGCAAGTAGATCCCATAATCCATTTGTAGGTAGTGTGTATTTCATCTGTCTGACTTAGCAAATGGAGGCAATGGAATACCATAACAGAATCAAGATTTATGGACAAAATGGCATTCTGTATAAAACTGAATTATATGTTTCATAAAAAAAGACATCTGCTGACAAGAATTAAACATGCTCATGAGTGTGGACAATGGTCAAGGTGGGACATCATATAGTAGAGTATTACAAAAATGTAAAAGGATCAATCTCCATGGTAACTAGGGAATATATCCAGTGTTCTGCAAGTTTGGCACGGGAAGATATTTTCAAACACACAAAACCATGTAAACCCACCAGGTACCCATTCACTGCTGAGGCTTGGAGGCAGGGTGGAATCATATTTAGAACAACTTTGACAAGGTTGTGCCCAACATACTCATTGCTTAACCCTGCCTGACATTCTCCATGAATGGGTCACTGGCACACATCATCAGTAATGGAAACCAAGATATCAGTGTGTCTTAAAAGTGGAATTAGCTGATAATGTTATATGTAGTGCCCAGTTATTTATGTTACTTGATGCGACAGCTTTTTGTGTGGAATTCACAGTTGTGCTTTCCTGCTAGGTGAATGATTTAGTAGGTGGGTGGGTGGTTTTGTGAGTGAGTGAGTGAGTGGATGTGTGAGTATGGGTAGTTGAGTGAGTATGGTTTTATGCCACTTTTAGCTATATTCCAACAAAATCAGGTTGGGGGACACTTAAATTGTACAGAATTTACGAATCATACACACTGCCTGTTAGACTGTATGAACAGCATGTTTCCAAACCTTTCCTTTCATGCCACTTGTAATCAAAGCCTACCATTTTCAGGTGTGATTACTGTTTTTCAGGGCATACATACAATTTTCACTGCTATTTGGCCAGTTAGATCCCCTGGATTCTGTTTCAGGAGACCACAGAGGTTGGCTATTTGCTGGAGCTGATGATACTGATGTCTGTCAACTGATTGATGTTTTCATACACACGTTTTGTATGTGAAAAGGCTTAATTTAAAAGAAGTTTCAATAGGAAAAATAAAACCACTTTTTAACCAATCAGAATAAAGCATTCTTCAATGCCATACAGGAAGTTTTATTTGCAGTCAACAACAGAACCTCCAGTTATTTGAAGGGTGTATGTAATAGCCATTCACAAATGATTCATCGCCATATTTCTATTTTGAACTACTTCATCACAGCATTTTGGATGATGAAATGCTTTTTTCAAAATTCAATTTGGTAATTTAATGGTGACTGGTTTGAAGGATCAATTCTTATTCACAGGAGAGCCAGTGACAATATAACATTTTCAGAATTCAATATAAGAATTTAAGCTGTTACCCAAGTTCCACATATTGTCAAACATGGATTTCCTCATCAGAAAATTGACATTGATAACAGTCTGTATTGATTTATTGACAAACAGAATTTATTTGTGGTTTAAAAAAACTCCTAATCCTATTACTTCGCATTTAAGCACATCACATTCAACCATTTTTAAACAAGTCACCTCCATGGTGTCAAGGTATTAATGCTTCTCAAGAAATGTATATTTAATTGAATTTCCTTCTGACCTACTTACAGGTTGTGATAACGATGCATCTAATCAATCTACAAGACAGGTTGCTAATAGGAACAGGCGTAATCAATAACCCTCATGAAAAATGAAAAATTGTGGTACTGAAAAATGGTATTCAAGTCCATACTACTGACATATCTGTTTTCATCAATATTTTTTTTGAATTTGTGAATTTCCAAAGTCTTTTTCATAAACAATTTATTAGAAAAAAAACCCCTAACTGTCTGACTCCTAAGCATAAAATATTTGGTATCCTGGTAATTTCCAATATCAAACATGCTTTGGTGAGGCTTCCATATTCCTGCCCAAAAAAATAAGCTCATGACAAAAGAAACTGTTATTTCCGTGGTCACAATGAAAGAGAAACCAGATCAATTCTGAATCCTGTTCTTTCTGATATGGTGGCAAAAAAATGCGAGTTTCCTGTATATGTTTTTTATAGAAAACTTATATGTCAAACACACAAAAAATTCTTGTCTGGTAGGCACTGAAAATACATGAACTTCATCAAGTCCAATCTGTCTGGCTTACAGATGTCATATATTGTCCCTAAGTTCTACCAAAACATAATTGTTCTGCCAAAGAGAGTAAGAATGCCTGCAGTTTAAGCAAAATGGCATCCAATATAAGGAACTGAAACAGCGATCCTTCCAACGTCGTCAATTTGTCAGACATATTGGCTGTACCAAATCATCTAAGATACACGGTCAGACGAGACAGGTGTATCTATTCACAATAATAATCTTGTCTTTCCGTGCCATTATTTCTTGATATTGCACTATATGAACATCTCGTCCGTTGGTGCCTATTGTCAGAGTCAGCCTTGTGCTCCACTGATTATAGTCTTGTCTATACAAGGAATTATGGTCAAATCTTATTTCTGATTCCCTGGCTGGACATGCTGTGATTGCTCCAGGAAGGGATTATTGATTAAGATATATATTTGACAAAGGGGGACGCAAAAAAATATGCATTGTTATTGGAAGGCTGATTGCATCAAGACATGAACATGTTGCAATAATGGCTGGGGTTGACAAGAATGGCTTCAACATATACTGACTTCAAAAGGCAGAATGTCAATTAACAAATGTGTTGGACAAAGACACCATTACTATGATTCTGACTAAGACATCAAAGTAAACAGCTGTCCCAGGAGTATATAAAACGTTCATCTGTATGTCTTCAAAGTAAACCAAGAGAGTTGTTCAGGTGCAAGGCATTTCAGTGGAATATTTACAGTTCTGTAATAGTCAATATGCGATTTTGAAAACAAAAATGCTCAATACTACAGACAGGTCTATGTCAAACTGCTAACTTTGTTTGCTTCATACCACTTCCACTTGAGTAAGTAAATATTGTTTTAGGTTAAAGCACCACCTTCTCTGCTATTTCAAGCAAGGATAATATAAATGTATCATTTTGTATAAGAATTAATTCAATATCTAAGAACTACCTCAAGCACATGACATTTGCAGATTTTACTCATGAACTCAGCAATCAGTTCCCTCATTCTTTAAGCAGGTTCAGCACAAGAGCATGGACAAACTAATATATCATGTACATATAAACTATGACTGGGTGAGTTGAGGATATATTGAAAGAAATACATTTACATTAGATTTTCATTTTCGGTCATAGTAAAAGTGAAAACTAGTAACATGGTGAGAGTAAAGTTTACGCTAAATTTAGCATATTTCAACCATTTTGTGCTGAGGCACACAGTAATTGGGATCACATAAACATGCTGGAAATAGAACAGCTGCATTTGGTGACATATGGAACTATATCCTGCACTAGTCTAACCCACTGCCCTCAAAGTAACAATGAATTGTGATGGATGTTAAGAACTGATCAATTCTGGTCATATATTGGAATGACAGTATTACAATATATATCAGGAAAAAACCTGAAGCCAGGAAGTGTCACTGTGCAGTGCATAGTTGGCAAAACAGGAGGCTTTTTTAACTGTAGGGGCATCTCACTTAGAAAGAGCATAAGAAAGCCATAGAGGTCAAGGTCATCTATGGCCGACAAGTGAGTGTAACAATTTTGAAGAAAATACCTTCTTACTGTTGAGGAACGTAGATGTTGCAATAATCTGACAATGGAGACCTTTCAGTTTCAGAGATTTTGAAATATACATGCATTCAAATGACTTTATTAAAGTCTTTTGTGTAGTAATGATTGGTGATGTGTTGACGCCAGACCCAAATTAATGAACCAGCCATTCTGTTGATCTTCTCCAGAGATTTTTAAAGGCATTCAAAAGTGTCATACACATGGAATAGAATTTATGGATGTCAGCTGCTGCAGTATGAAGAGGATGGTGTTTTTTTTCATTAAAGTTAATATTCCTTTATCAGGTGAATTATTGTGAATAGTTACTAAGCAAGGGATACACTATGTTGTGCTCCTCATAGAAAGAAGTTCATATCCGATATTGTTTTTCCTTATGTGGAAGGTGCTGAAAAAGTTTTATATACTATTTTTGCTGTTGCCTGAAGCGAGGCATAATGGACATGTTGGCCAGCACACCTTCAAGCTCTTCCTGATGATCTGAATATGCATTTGGAGCTGCATCAGAGAGGCACAGATAAACCGGAAGTACATATCCACAAAGAGCTCGGAGACCTGATGATTGACTGGCACAGGCCAGGAGTTGAGAGAGGACATGTTAAGTGTTAAATTAAATTATTTTTCTTGTTAAGGAATCCGGAAATTATTGAGTGTGTGTAGAATTTAAAAAGTTATATTAAAATATGTGAAAAGCAGGGTCATCTTAAAAAGTTCATTGCCGATCCTGAACCTTGAGCTGTGGACTGCTAATACCTTAAAAATAATCAATTCTTTCTAATTGAAAATCAGTGCTTAATAAAACTTGAGGAAAGGGTATACTGTTTTTGATCAACTGTTGACTTTTTTGTCATTAGCTTTCTTTCGCCTTTGAAATGGACTGACAACTGGTGATTGAACAGTTGAAGTATCCCCACTTGGGAATCCTTTAAGAACAGACCTTGCAGAGGGCACAAAATGTCCAACTGTGATGTAACCAACATTAACGTTTCCACCTTTGATGGAGATAAATTGACAATTGTCCCGTCTCGACATTGATATCACATTAATCACATCATCACCATCACACAAGGTCAAGGTCAAGCTAAAACATTTTCCTGATTTGGTGTCGAGCCAATCAGAGAAAAGCTATGTCCTATATTTCACCATCAGGCTCAAATTACTGATTGAAATTTATACAAGATGTTGATTTTTCATCAGTTTTGACATCTTCCACTGGAATTCTCATAAATCAGACAGCTGCCCTTCTTGACACCCAGGTCTATTGGGAAAAGTATCAAATGAAGAAAACTGTCAATTAGGTACAAATCCATCATCATCCTTGTAACACAGATGTCTAGCACAAATTGACATAAAAATATGACATGATGAGAAGAATGTAGTACTAGACATATAGGTGTTGAGGGCATATATGTATTATTCAGAATTAAGAAGCATGCCAACCAACAAGGTTTGGGAAAATAGTATCTTGTTGGAGATTACAGATGGAGTAAATTGGTGGAGCAGTTTGATAAATCTTGTACTGTAGACTGGAACATTCCTTGTTATGATTATAATTCTTGGGCAAATTGTGTAAGGTAAGTTATCATGATTCAAAGTAAATCAGGTATTCAGGGTTCATTAAAAGTGGTGAATAAAACACGAAAATAAAATTTGGTCCTTGCAGACATTAGGAGTAAACTAAGTGCAGACATTGGGAGTAAACAAAGTGCAGACATTAGGAGTAAAAAAATTTCATACTAAAGCATGTACAACCACATACTAACTAAATTCTTAATCTGGAATAAACGCAACAAAAACCTTTCTTCATTCATGATAAATCTCTCTAAAAGCAGAGAACTTGATTGTAAAATTCTGACTCTATCATGAGTATGTATTTATTTCAGCTGTACAAGATTTAGTTCATGAAGACCTAGGGTACATTGCAAGAAGCTTCAAACATCTTTTCATTTCACTGAACAAAGAGATCTGCTTACTGAAACAAACAAACAAACAATAATGACCCTGACATATATGTACTATTATATTCAGCCCATTTCCACTCTCATCCCCTCAATAAATTCTGACAGTAATATTATGCTCTAATGATCTGACATGTGATATGCTAGTTCTTGAATACTTGAGGGTCCCTTTGCATAATGATTGTAATTTGCCTCTTAACATTAATTTTAGTCACGTGAAATATGTAATATGCCTGTCTTCCATCGGAGCAGCTAACAACCAATTTGCTCATTATGATTGTTATGAAAGCTAGAAATAATTTCCCTGTGATTTGTCATCACCAAAACAGGTATCAAACTGCATTTGAAATACTTAAAGTAACAGGATAAAATCAATGATGTGTATAGCGCTATTCACTTCTAATGTTACATCCCTTTTGACAACACCACCCTTGTCTGCTCTTCTTTCTGTTATTACACAATTTGTTTTCTCCCTCCAGATATGAAAAAAACCTTATCTGTTTTTATTCCTAATGCCTCAAAATCCTTATCTATTGTTATTCCTGATAACTAAAAATCCTTCTCTTTTTTTATTCTCCATAATAACTTACAATGTCTGTTCTTTTTCCTGATACTAGAAAATCCCTGTCTGTTCTTATATATTCTTCTTCATGAGGGATGTACAAAAATTAAAATAACAGAACAAAAGTGAAATATTAAATCACCTTCAGGAGCACTGCATCCCATGTGCACTTACCACACCAATATAAAGATTCATAATTACATTGTATATCTAAAACTGATGAAATCCTGAAGTAATAATGCTTCTTTGTGCTTGCTGCTGATTACTGTTGATCACTGGCCCTGATGTGAATCATTACTTTGCAGTTCATATGGATCTGAAGGCAATTCCTTTTTTAAAAAGAACACCTAGTCTGATGCTGAGCTTAATGATGTCGATGAAAGGAAGCTCTGGCAGAAACTGAAGGTGAAGTGGAGAGGACTAGATATAATTATGACTCTCGTATCAGATTTCCAATAGAAGCACTCTGCAAAAATACATGAAACTCATTCATATTCTTTCATCACAGATAATTGTCTTTTTCATCATATCTGTAACAGACCCTGGAACAGCTGAAAGCTCTACTGCATCATATTTTCAACATGACCAACCTTGTCTTTCAAGAATACAAGTTTATATAAAATTCTTTTATGACTGATACATTATTGTCTTTTTTCATACTGAAATTATGTTTTCAACACATGATTTACTGTCTTTCCTCAGACCTCAATGGCATTATGTCTGGGTGAATGTTCTTTAATGTTGAATTGTAATACAGTGATTGGTTTCATTGGACTCTGGTCAGGACCAAACAGATGGTGGACTGCTCACACATGGGATGCTATAGGGTGGCACAAAATGATTAAAATTGCAGGTTAACATGTTCAGGGATACAGCAAGTTCTTGTGCATGTCTTATTGTCTAATATATTGCAGCAGTTTCTGTAATCAAACCTTGGACCTTCTTATCTGAACTTAGCTAAGATGTCCACATGCTGTCAAGTTTAACTTCATCAGTAAGCTGACATGTTCAGGATCTCATTCTGGAGATGACACCATGTCCTGTTGCACTAGTTCTTGTACATCTCTAATTGTAGGATATTACAGCACTTTCAGTAATCATACCACAGACCTTCTGAAGGTAGCTACCTAGTCCACTTATGACCCAAGTGTAACTCCATTAAGGAGTCTTCAACAAAACAACACTTATTGCCAATTTTCATTTTCAGAACCTGGGTCCTGTTTCACAGATCTTTCGTAGTAGTGTGACTGTAAGTGTGTGTTATATACAGTAAGAGGAACGGCAGTCATATCACTACAATAGCTTTGTGAAATGGGACCCTGGTCACTCATACAGCCAATGATCAGACAATGTATAGCGGCTGATATCAAAGATTCTGGGCTTTGATGCTACATGTAACTAAAGGATATATTAAAACTAAAATGGTGATACTTGCAACATGTCACTCACTCAGTTGTCCCGTTTACCTTCAAAATGATCTATTTTTACAACTCAATTGTCCCGTTTTCCCGTTTACCTTCAAAATGATCTATTTTTTACAATAAAAGACAGACATTCATGGATGAAGTTCTCTCCTCTGAGGAAAATGATGTTTTGTAGCATTTTATTATTCCTTTGTTCTGTTATTCCTTTTGTTATTTTTGTATGCCAATCCCAGGCTATCTGTTTTCTAGCTTTTATTAAATATGCCTCCAACCCTCCCCCACCACCCCAACCTAGTGCTTCCTTCTATTACAGAGGTTGATATCTATAAATAGCTCCTTTTATGGGCATCACTTCTAAATGCTATTCTACAATGTTAACATTAAACAGTAAAACAGCCCCCTCATTTCAGACCCCGAGGGAAATTTAACACGCCCTTAGGGTAAAAATTCTGATAACAGTTATCGGCTAACGGGCTATCTTCAAATGCTCTGTGTATGGAATTCTTAAATAATATAATAATAATCATATGACAAGTGTCAAATTAAATTTCATTACAGAGCTGTACAATATCTGAATTCATCACATCTGCCAATATCAGAAGAAATACATTTTCCAAGGCAACTGTCATGTGACACGATCTGAGGGGGGGACACATCGGAAGAGGTTCCATGGCATATAATCCATAAGCATGACATTACCAGACATCGATAAATATATTGAAACGAACTTATTCATGGACACCTACCAGGCTATTCAAATAATGGAATTTAATAGGCTTTAAATCAATTTTTCAAAAAACACCCTTCAGGGCTCAATTATAGAATCTTAACGATTGGTAATGCTTGTGTGGAATTCATCCAGCCTACACTCAAGCTAAAAAACCAACCATATTTTGCCAGAGTGTAATATGTCTGTTCTTTATGCATTAAGTGTTCCATTAAAACATCCATACTGAACATGTTTGCATTTTAACTATCCTGAGAATTTTATAATATAACGAGCTCGGAATGTTGATCCTTTACATTAAAACCAGACTAAAACTAGTGATTTTGTGGTTTGTGTTGGCCAATAAAAAATGGTTAGGGATTAATTTAATGTAATTAAAATCATGAATGCTATGGCAAATCCAGTACCATACATCACTCACGTGGTCTGGTGTATACAGTGTCTGCCCAGTGTACTTGGTGGTGGAGGTGGTGGTTCGATCCATTAAAAACTGTTTGATGCTTATCAAAATGAAAGTAAAATAAGGCCTTGGAATCAATATACTGTCTGCGTGGAGTATTCATGTAATATTGTAGGACAGTATTTGAGTGAGCTGTCACTTTCGAACCAGCATTAGTCCAGAATAGTATCTCACAGTCACACAGACACAGAAGTACATTCAAACTGTTCCAGTAGTGCAACAGTCATGAATGCCAAACTTTACCCTACTTCACCTCACCCATTCAAAGTATCGTACTGAACTACCTAATATGAGTTCCGTCAATTTCTAAGACATATTCATCATCTCCAAGGCCATCCTGCAACATGTCTCTATAGCTTTACAGTCATTCACTGTATTATATTGAACAACATAATGTCACTCCATTCAATTTCTTAACCATATTCATCTCCAAGGACATCCTGCAACATATCTCTATAGCTTCACAGTCATTCACTGTATTATACTGAACAACCTAATATAAGTCTATTCAATTTCTAAAGCACATTCCTCATCAGAAAAAACATCCTGCAACATATCCCAAGAGCTACTGTTATCCGAGATTTAATATTTTCTAATATTTGATTCACATAGAAGTACTATTACACAGATTGCTACTGGCATTGAAGTTTGTACAATAAGTGTAAGATGGTTTCACAATGCATCAATACATTATAACAAACAAATAAAATGTACATAAACACAAATCATGACAAAAGACAAATTCTGCATGGCAACAAAGGATAGCAACACTCTAATTTGCTGCTGGACTAATTTAGTCTCCTAGCACATGTACATATCTAGTGTACGTATAACTTTCCAGTACCAAGAAACATGTAACCTTAAAAGCAGCTAATAAAGATGTAGGTTTTTAATCAAAGTTGCATGGTGGCTTGACATTAGACATCAAGCAAGGATTTTCTGTAAACAATGATCATACCAAATGTCAGGCAATCTTTAATTTCAAATAATATTCCTCCTTACTGAATCAGAAACAAGGGTCACATTGTTAAATTTGCAAAACCAAAACAACCTGATTTACTGGCTTGGATATTTAAGGCAAATGCCCATATGGAACACATCAAATCTGAACAGATGATCATTGAGGATGTCAAGTACCCGAGTACCCGGTACCTTTGATTTAATTACAACCTGCATCAATTGATGGGGACCATCTCCAACCCAGGATCCTATTGATGTTATCACGAAATGAACGAAAAACAAGATAAGTTGACACATATGGTTTCTAACAATTTGGAGATGTGCATGTGTGCGATCCTAACAGGGTCCCTGAGATGCCTTATTCTTTTCACTCACAGATACCACAGTCAGAGATATAGCTGCAGTATTAAAATAAATACAAATTACTACTATTCATGCCAGAAAGAGTGAGTGAGTGAGTGAGTTTAGTTTTACGTCGCACTTAGCAATATTCCAGCTATATGGCGACGGTCTGTAAATAATCGAGTCTGGACCAGACAATCCAGTGATCAACAACATGAGCATCGATCTGCGCAATGGGGAACCGATGACATGTGTCAACCAAGTCAGCTAGTCTGACCACCCGATCCCGTTAGTCGCCTCTTACGACAAGCAGTCACCTTTTATGGCAAGCATGGGTTGCTGAAGGCCTATTCTACCCCGGGACCTTCACGGGTCTCATGCCAGAAAGAAGTTCTGTTTGTCTGAATATATACACTGTATGCCATCACACAGGTTATTTAATATCTAGCCTCTGAAATAAACATGATTGGCAAAAAAAAGCATTTCTTAAATTATCTTTATACAATGTAACACAAGGAGTCCAGAGGTTTTGTCATTTTCAGAAGGGCAGTACTCAAGATTTGCGAAATATGTCTCTCTGACAGACTATACAGGTGAATGCTTAGGTGAGCATTGGGCTGGTTTTGAGCACACCTATCTGAACACTCAAAATGGTTACTAAAGCTGATAGACAATAGTTTTAGTAGTATTTGTGAGTGTAAGGAGGGTACTTAACTGTAATATATTCAAGTTTGGAAACAGTTTGGTACCCTTTCATGACAACCTTTTACAGTGTCACTAAGCGATAAAAGCTAGAGATAAGCTGTGTATTAGAATAAATCACATTGACCCAATTATGTTTGAGATGCTTGTGGACTTTTATGCAGCCAGGAATACCACAACCCAGAGAATCAACACTCTGTGACTTCTAACCATGGGCACCTGCGTCTTTATCTTACAGATTGATTTTTAGAGGTGTCACGTATACTTGAAATCTACTACAATAAATAATTCACAGACTTGCAACATTTTAATGTATTGTAACTGTGACATGTCCCTGCTTTGAGGTTAAGGGCAATTGACTCACTTATTTGAAACAGCATAGAATCAACATTATTTTAACTGTGACTCAGCAGCTCAGAAATAGAAACAAAACCCCAAACAAACAAATAAACAAACAAACAAACAAACAAAGAAAAAAGTACCAAGGAACCATAGGGGTAACATATACAGTGGAAGCTGTCAAACTGGCATCTGTCCAATCTGGAAAGCTGTCAACAGCTGCATACCATCTCGGTCCCACCAGCTCTACAATCCAGCACTTTGTCTAAACCAGATTTTTTCTTCAGTTCCAGTGAGTGCCAGCAAAAGAATGGAACTTTTTGTCAAGTTTTTAAATGGAAGACATAAACGTGAATGCCTACTAGGTGTATGTGATTAATTTTTTCATAAATTTGCATTTCTTTTGCTTTAAGCATATATAAATTACCCGAATGTACATATCTAGTGTACGTATAACTTTCCAGTACCAAGAAACATGTAACCTTAAAAGCAGCTAATAAAGATGTAGGTTTTTAATCAAAGTTGCATGGTGGCTTGACATTAGACATCAAGCAAGGATTTTCTGTAAACAATGATCATACCAAATGTCAGGCAATCTTTAATTTCAAATAATATTCCTCCTTACTGAATCAGAAACAAGGGTCACATTGTTAAATTTGCAAAACCAAAACAACCTGATTTACTGGCTTGGATATTTAAGGCAAATGCCCAGATGGAACACATCAAATCTGAATGCTCAAGTTCAAGTTTAAAATCAATTTCATTGACACCCTTTGAAGGCACTGCGTGACAGAAACTGTTAAGTGCTTCCAAATCCATGACATGGGATGTTGTGCATTTTATACGGCCTGTGAAGATGCTTGTGTTTTATGTTGTCCACAATATAGCCCACACGTAACTCAAGGAAATAATGGGTGGATCAGGATGACATAGCACTCACAAATTTAAGATAAAATTCTGACAGGATTGACAATATACTGCCTCATATTAAACAGCCTAATGTGCACTATTATGTAGATTCCTGGGGCCTGTTTCACAAAACTCTTGTCGGCTGAATCTCAGAAAATGAGAACATCTAAGAATAGGTATTAGGTGAAGGAGTGAGCCATTAGACAAATAAGGGAAGGATGTTGTTCTTTAGTGAGTCATTTGATCCTGATTACCTGGCCCTTCCCAAGAACCTGCAACAGAATTGGGAAAAGACATGCATACAACTCAAGCTGCATCTTCACATAAACCTAGCATGCATACATCCAAAGGTTTATCTTTACAGGTAAGTCATGCACACATCTGAAGCTTTATTTTTACAAATTAGTCATGTATACAATTGAAGCTGTATCTGCAGACACACCCGGCATGCATACATAGAAAGCTGTTTAGACATATAACATGTCATGCATACATCTGAAGCTATATCTTTACAGACAAATGATGCATACTACTGAAGCTGTATCTGCACAAACACCAGGCATGCATACATCTGAAGCACTATCTGCACACACACCTGGCCTGCATACACCAAAAGCTCTATCTTCACAGATACCAGGCCTGCATGTATCCAAAGCTCTATCTTCACAGATACCAGGCCTGCATACATACAAAGCTCTATCTCCAAATATACCAGACCTGCACACCCCCAAAGTTCTATCTTCACATATACTAGGCCTGCATGCATCGAAAGCTCTATCTTTACAGATACGAGACCTGCATACATCCAAAGCCCTATCTTCACAGATATGAGACCTGCACATGTCCAAAGCCCTATCTTCACAGATACCAGGCCTGCATACATCCAAAGCTCTATTTCACATATACCAGGCCTGCAAGCATCCAAAGCCCTTTTATCACATATACCAGGCTTGCATGCATCCAAAGCTCTATCTTCAGATACAAAATGTCCTTGCATACATCTGAAACTGTATGTTTTTTTAAAACAGATGTATAGTCAGAAATAGATGTGAATGAGTTGCAGTGTAACCATAGACTTAAAGTAAGTATTTCTCCATAATGTGACTAATGATGTGTACCAGTTTGTATTGTAAGTTCTTAGTACCAACCTTACTCAGTAGTGGGTTCCCCAACCCTTTCTCGGGAAGCAAGTATAAACTGGGGTATTTATTGGTGTGCTGATAGAGGGTAGAGTCAGAGCTGATCCATAATCAGTAACGAATGAGTGAGTGGGCTCTACTCTCTTGTGGGCAACACTCCAGTATTATCAGGCAGTGTACAATGAGAAATGGGCATCACACATTGCATCCATGTGAGGATCTGAACTGGGGCCTTTAGCATGACAAGCGAATGCTTTAACCACTAGTCTACACCATCCCTTGAGTAAAGAGTTCAGTTAGTGAGTCAGGAGGTAAGTCATTCATGAGTAAATAGGTGTGTCAGTTAGTGAAAGGGAGGCAGGGTCAGCAGGTAAGTCAATGACACAGTGAATCAGCGAGTCAGTGATCAGATCAATGTGTCGGTAAGTAAGGGCAAGATGAGTATATCCATGGATGGATGAATGCATGGAAGTGAAACAACAGTCAGCTACTGATACACCTGGGACAAATGTCACCCAAGAAGTTGAAGGACTATGTCTACAGCTGTATGTGGTGAAAAATGCAGAATGCTAGACAGAGTTAAATGTTCAATAAATATATAACCATGGCAATTGTTTAGACTCACGTAACTGAATTAATATTGCTACCTGCACTGGACATACACACACCACCACCAGCCTGGAACAATGTGTTTTGTCAGAGGTATCAGCGGAGAACATTGTCACCAACAACCTGCTGTGTAGTCTTGTCACCTGCAACCTGTTATGAAGTGCTGTCACATACAACTTGCTGTGTAGTGCAGTCACCTACAACCTGTTGTGTACTGCTGTCACCTACAACCTGCTGCGTAGTGTTGTCACCAACAACCTGTTGTGTGGTGCTGTCACCTACAACCTGCTATGCAGTGTTGTCGCCTACAATCTGCTGTGCAATGCTGTCCCCCACAACCTGTTGTGTAGTGTTGTCACCTACAACCTGCTGTGTAGTACTGTTACTACATTTTCGGGGCCAACCAAATCAACCAATTGACTCATCCGTCCTGATGTAAGGACACATAGTCAGCCAGATTACACATTGTAACCTCTCGATCTCCAGCTCAATTGGATTACATGACACAGCCATATTATCAACCTATTCCGCCATGGGTCAAATCAGCAAGAGACCAACAGATGATCATTGAGGATGTCAAGTACCCGAGTACCCGGTACCTTTGATTTAATTACAACCTGCATCAACTGATGGGGACCATCTCCAACCCAGGATCCTATTGATGTTATCACGAAATGAACGAAAAACAAGATAAGTTGACACATATGGTTTCTAACAATTTGGAGATGTGCATGTGTGCGATCCTAACAGGGTCCCTGAGATGCCTTATTCTTTTCACTCACAGATACCACAGTCAGAGATATAGCTGCAGTATTAAAATAAATACAAATTACTACTATTCATGCCAGAAAGAAGTTTTGTTTGTCTGAATATATACACTGTATGCCATCACACAGGTTATTTAATATCTAGCCTCTGAAATAAACATGATTGGCAAAAAAAAGCATTTCTTAAATTATCTTTATACAATGTAACACAAGGAGTCCAGAGGTTTTGTCATTTTCAGAAGGGCAGTACTCAAGATTTGCGAAATATGTCTCTCTGACAGACTATACAGGTGAATGCTTAGGTGAGCATTGGGCTGGTTTTGAGCACACCTATCTGAACACTCAAAATGGTTACTAAAGCTGATAGACAATAGTTTTAGTAGTATTTGTGAGTGTAAGGAGGGTACTTAACTGTAATATATTCAAGTTTGGAAACAGTTTGGTACCCTTTCATGACAACCTTTTACAGTGTCACTAAGCGATAAAAGCTAGAGATAAGCTGTGTATTAGAATAAATCACATTGACCCAATTATGTTTGAGATGCTTGTGGACTTTTATGCAGCCAGGAATACCACAACCCAGAGAATCAACACTCTGTGACTTCTAACCATGGGCACCTGCGTCTTTATCTTACAGATTGATTTTTAGAGGTGTCACGTATACTTGAAATCTACTACAATAAATAATTCACAGACTTGCAACATTTTAATGTATTGTAACTGTGACATGTCCCTGCTTTGAGGTTAAGGGCAATTGACTCACTTATTTGAAACAGCATAGAATCAACATTATTTTAACTGTGACTCAGCAGCTCAGAAATAGAAACAAAACCCCAAACAAACAAATAAACAAACAAACAAACAAACAAAGAAAAAAGTACCAAGGAACCATAGGGGTAACATATACAGTGGAAGCTGTCAAACTGGCATCTGTCCAATCTGGAAAGCTGTCAACAGCTGCATACCATCTCGGTCCCACCAGCTCTACAATCCAGCACTTTGTCTAAACCAGATTTTTTCTTCAGTTCCAGTGAGTGCCAGCAAAAGAATGGAACTTTTTGTCAAGTTTTTAAATGGAAGACATAAACGTGAATGCCTACTAGGTGTATGTGATTAATTTTTTCATAAATTTGCATTTCTTTTGCTTTAAGCATATATAAATTACCCGAATGTACATATCTAGTGTACGTATAACTTTCCAGTACCAAGAAACATGTAACCTTAAAAGCAGCTAATAAAGATGTAGGTTTTTAATCAAAGTTGCATGGTGGCTTGACATTAGACATCAAGCAAGGATTTTCTGTAAACAATGATCATACCAAATGTCAGGCAATCTTTAATTTCAAATAATATTCCTCCTTACTGAATCAGAAACAAGGGTCACATTGTTAAATTTGCAAAACCAAAACAACCTGATTTACTGGCTTGGATATTTAAGGCAAATGCCCAGATGGAACACATCAAATCTGAATGCTCAAGTTCAAGTTTAAAATCAATTTCATTGACACCCTTTGAAGGCACTGCGTGACAGAAACTGTTAAGTGCTTCCAAATCCATGACATGGGATGTTGTGCATTTTATACGGCCTGTGAAGATGCTTGTGTTTTATGTTGTCCACAATATAGCCCACACGTAACTCAAGGAAATAATGGGTGGATCAGGATGACATAGCACTCACATATTTAAGATAAAATTCTGACAGGATTGACAATATACTGCCTCATATTAAACAGCCTAATGTGCACTATTATGTAGATTCCTGGGGCCTGTTTCACAAAACTCTTGTCGGCTGAATCTCAGAAAATGAGAACATCTAAGAATAGGTATTAGGTGAAGGAGTGAGCCATTAGACAAATAAGGGAAGGATGTTGTTCTTTAGTGAGTCATTTGATCCTGATTACCTGGCCCTTCCCAAGAACCTGCAACAGAATTGGGAAAAGACATGCATACAACTCAAGCTGCATCTTCACATAAACCTAGCATGCATACATCCAAAGGTTTATCTTTACAGGTAAGTCATGCACACATCTGAAGCTTTATTTTTACAAATTAGTCATGTATACAATTGAAGCTGTATCTGCAGACACACCCGGCATGCATACATAGAAAGCTGTTTAGACATATAACATGTCATGCATACATCTGAAGCTATATCTTTACAGACAAATGATGCATACTACTGAAGCTGTATCTGCACAAACACCAGGCATGCATACATCTGAAGCACTATCTGCACACACACCTGGCCTGCATACACCAAAAGCTCTATCTTCACAGATACCAGGCCTGCATGTATCCAAAGCTCTATCTTCACAGATACCAGGCCTGCATACATACAAAGCTCTATCTCCAAATATACCAGACCTGCACACCCCCAAAGTTCTATCTTCACATATACTAGGCCTGCATGCATCGAAAGCTCTATCTTTACAGATACGAGACCTGCATACATCCAAAGCCCTATCTTCACAGATATGAGACCTGCACATGTCCAAAGCCCTATCTTCACAGATACCAGGCCTGCATACATCCAAAGCTCTATTTCACATATACCAGGCCTGCAAGCATCCAAAGCCCTTTTATCACATATACCAGGCTTGCATGCATCCAAAGCTCTATCTTCAGATACAAAATGTCCTTGCATACATCTGAAACTGTATGTTTTTTTAAAACAGATGTATAGTCAGAAATAGATGTGAATGAGTTGCAGTGTAACCATAGACTTAAAGTAAGTATTTCTCCATAATGTGACTAATGATGTGTACCAGTTTGTATTGTAAGTTCTTAGTACCAACCTTACTCAGTAGTGGGTTCCCCAACCCTTTCTCGGGAAGCAAGTATAAACTGGGGTATTTATTGGTGTGCTGATAGAGGGTAGAGTCAGAGCTGATCCATAATCAGTAACGAATGAGTGAGTGGGCTCTACTCTCTTGTGGGCAACACTCCAGTATTATCAGGCAGTGTACAATGAGAAATGGGCATCACACATTGCATCCATGTGAGGATCTGAACTGGGGCCTTTAGCATGACAAGCGAATGCTTTAACCACTAGTCTACACCATCCCTTGAGTAAAGAGTTCAGTTAGTGAGTCAGGAGGTAAGTCATTCATGAGTAAATAGGTGTGTCAGTTAGTGAAAGGGAGGCAGGGTCAGCAGGTAAGTCAATGACACAGTGAATCAGCGAGTCAGTGATCAGATCAATGTGTCGGTAAGTAAGGGCAAGATGAGTATATCCATGGATGGATGAATGCATGGAAGTGAAACAACAGTCAGCTACTGATACACCTGGGACAAATGTCACCCAAGAAGTTGAAGGACTATGTCTACAGCTGTATGTGGTGAAAAATGCAGAATGCTAGACAGAGTTAAATGTTCAATAAATATATAACCATGGCAATTGTTTAGACTCACGTAACTGAATTAATATTGCTACCTGCACTGGACATACACACACCACCACCAGCCTGGAACAATGTGTTTTGTCAGAGGTATCAGCGGAGAACATTGTCACCAACAACCTGCTGTGTAGTCTTGTCACCTGCAACCTGTTATGAAGTGCTGTCACATACAACTTGCTGTGTAGTGCAGTCACCTACAACCTGTTGTGTACTGCTGTCACCTACAACCTGCTGCGTAGTGTTGTCACCAACAACCTGTTGTGTGGTGCTGTCACCTACAACCTGCTATGCAGTGTTGTCGCCTACAATCTGCTGTGCAATGCTGTCCCCCACAACCTGTTGTGTAGTGTTGTCACCTACAACCTGCTGTGTAGTACTGTTACTACATTTTCGGGGCCAACCAAATCAACCAATTGACTCATCCGTCCTGATGTAAGGACACATAGTCAGCCAGATTACACATTGTAACCTCTCGATCTCCAGCTCAATTGGATTACATGACACAGCCATATTATCAACCTATTCCGCCATGGGTCAAATCAGCAAGAGACCAACAGATGATCATTGAGGATGTCAAGTACCCGAGTACCCGGTACCTTTGATTTAATTACAACCTGCATCAACTGATGGGGACCATCTCCAACCCAGGATCCTATTGATGTTATCACGAAATGAACGAAAAACAAGATAAGTTGACACATATGGTTTCTAACAATTTGGAGATGTGCATGTGTGCGATCCTAACAGGGTCCCTGAGATGCCTTATTCTTTTCACTCACAGATACCACAGTCAGAGATATAGCTGCAGTATTAAAATAAATACAAATTACTACTATTCATGCCAGAAAGAAGTTTTGTTTGTCTGAATATATACACTGTATGCCATCACACAGGTTATTTAATATCTAGCCTCTGAAATAAACATGATTGGCAAAAAAAGCATTTCTTAAATTATCTTTATACAATGTAACACAAGGAGTCCAGAGGTTTTGTCATTTTCAGAAGGGCAGTACTCAAGATTTGCGAAATATGTCTCTCTGACAGACTATACAGGTGAATGCTTAGGTGAGCATTGGGCTGGTTTTGAGCACACCTATCTGAACACTCAAAATGGTTACTAAAGCTGATAGACAATAGTTTTAGTAGTATTTGTGAGTGTAAGGAGGGTACTTAACTGTAATATATTCAAGTTTGGAAACAGTTTGGTACCCTTTCATGACAACCTTTTACAGTGTCACTAAGCGATAAAAGCTAGAGATAAGCTGTGTATTAGAATAAATCACATTGACCCAATTATGTTTGAGATGCTTGTGGACTTTTATGCAGCCAGGAATACCACAACCCAGAGAATCAACACTCTGTGACTTCTAACCATGGGCACCTGCGTCTTTATCTTACAGATTGATTTTTAGAGGTGTCACGTATACTTGAAATCTACTACAATAAATAATTCACAGACTTGCAACATTTTAATGTATTGTAACTGTGACATGTCCCTGCTTTGAGGTTAAGGGCAATTGACTCACTTATTTGAAACAGCATAGAATCAACATTATTTTAACTGTGACTCAGCAGCTCAGAAATAGAAACAAAACCCCAAACAAACAAATAAACAAACAAACAAACAAACAAAGAAAAAAGTACCAAGGAACCATAGGGGTAACATATACAGTGGAAGCTGTCAAACTGGCATCTGTCCAATCTGGAAAGCTGTCAACAGCTGCATACCATCTCGGTCCCACCAGCTCTACAATCCAGCACTTTGTCTAAACCAGATTTTTTCTTCAGTTCCAGTGAGTGCCAGCAAAAGAATGGAACTTTTTGTCAAGTTTTTAAATGGAAGACATAAACGTGAATGCCTACTAGGTGTATGTGATTAATTTTTTCATAAATTTGCATTTCTTTTGCTTTAAGCATATATAAATTACCCGAATACTAAACTATCAGCACCAAAGTGAATGAAAATATATCAGCAAGTATCAAACACTGCTTTATGGAAGTGGTAAGAACAGTTTCAATATCTGATGTGTATGACAATTTTCCTCTTTTAGACATCTCCAAGTTTCTCTGCCAATGTCTGGAGCCAGTGGTGTCACCAGGTCTAAGGAACTGTGTCTTTGAATTTGGAGCTTAGTTCAAATACCAACACTACACAGCCCTGAGTATGATGTGTCCTTTCAGCACAATACCCATCTTGTGGAATTAACAAAACATAATTGTCAATTGTCATGCCCAGATACAAAGCAGTGAAGTGCATTCACTCTCTCAAACTTTTTCGACATATACATCAATGACCTTTTCAAACATTCAGCATGTTGTAGAATTTATCATGGTCTTGAAGTTGTGCAGATGCCACGTATAACAAACTGTGATGGGGCATGTTCACCTTCTACTTCAAATGTTACACAGTAAATCAATAAACGGAAACAAGTCCAAGGATCTGGCCAAAAAAATAGTTCCTACTTCTAACATGATCATCAGACCTTCAGAACAAAAAATATTCCAAGACCATGAAAAATTTTCCATAGTTTTTATCTTACATTATCAAATTAAGTTTCTATTTTATTGATAACGACAAGATGTACATATAGTTCACCCACTAAAGTCAGTAGTCTATGGTTGCTGACACTATCTAGAACTTTTTCTTGTCTGATCAATGCTTGATCTCTTCACACCAACACGAATTCCCAACAGTATAAACTCCATCAACATCATTCCCAAACAACACCCTCATCCCACCTAAATTCTTACATTCTTGCATTGTTCATTAGCATAGAAAGATTTGACATGCACATACTATGGCATGCTGCTGTACATTTACTCAGGGTAGGTGAGTGAGTGAGTGAGTGAGTTTGGTTTTACACCGCTTTTAGCAATATTCCAGCGATATCACGGCGGGGGACACCAGAAAATGGGCCTCACACATTGTACCCATTTGGGGAATCGAACCCGGGTCTTCGGCGCGACGAGCGAACGCTTTAACCACTAGGCTACCCCACCACCGCGAGTGAGTTATTGAGTGATGTATGAGTGAATTATGCTTTTTAAAATTTGGACTATTTTGCTCGATTGTTGATTTCCATACACATAAATAAGGGCAATTATACATCCATCTAGTAAAATGGGTTGAACTGTAAGTGCCACTACAAAAAGCAGCTATGGTGGCATATCGGTTCAGACAGTCTATCCTAATAAAATGGAAAGATGATACATCATAACAACAGCAAGTACCTGTTCACTGTTGGGTCATGCATTAGTTTCTACATATATAAAATGTCAAATGTCACTCCATACAATGGAACATTAAAAACACCCCAAAAAACCTTTCCACTGCATGATTCTGACTATGAGCATGTGTATTGGAATCAGTAACAGAGGATCATTAATGCTGGGAAAATGTCAAATATATTCTGTATCCAACAGTAACATCCAGCACAAATACATGCAAAGGCAGGTCAAATGTTGACCTAAAAACATAGGGACACATGATACAAGTAAACAAGGAAAAGCACTGGACATTGTTTTGAGCACTGATGTCATAAAACAAATTGAAAGATTTTGTAAGTGATCAAACAATCTTTGAGCATGATTGTTCTCTGGTGTTCTAATGGTGTTCTTTGAAATCTTGTAGTGAGTGAGCGAGTATTGTTTATACCACTTTTTGCAATATTCCATCACACTGGGAGACACCAGATACAGGCTTCACATATTGTGCCCATGAGGGGAATCAAACTCTGGTCTTTGGCAAGCTCAAACCACTGGGCTAACCACCACTCCTTTAAATCTTGTATCAAAATAACCTCAAAATAACAATTACAGTTCCAAAACATTTATATACATAAAAAAATATTACAGAAGATTGCAAATAAAATTTTATCCAAGCAAACAAAAGACCAAGTGAGCTCTTAACTTTTATGTTTTGTTTGTCAAAAGATGATAGAATCATGAAAAAAAATAGTTTATGTGAAAATTTGATTTACATCACAAAAAAATGTTCTGTTTTAATCAACACTCAAAACTGGCATGAAATGCTTGTGAGTTGAAAAGTAAGAATATCTCTGTATTATTTACCTCAAGAATAGTAATGATCTATGAGAATGAACTCAAAAACCTCAGCTCTTATTTCTTAAACAATTTATCTTCATGAAGCTTATTTCAATATTTGAACTGAAAATCACTAGGATATCTTTTATACTACAGTGGGGATAACGGAAGCAATGTTCTTGCCTCAGTTCAACAGATTTAGTTATAATTCAATACTATATCTTCTACTATTCACCCAAAACCCATGATTAGAGCTTTCATTGAAAATGTAGGGGAAACTGAAGTTTTTCATCCAATAGATTTATGGAAAAACTGCAATCCATAATTTACAGTCCTGAAATAATGATGCAATATGATTTTCTGTGGCATTTTTGCATTTATGAAACAATAAATGAAAAGTTTCAAAACAGCCGTTGATGGACTGTTGTTAGTCAGTCACATAGTCCCTGAACCACATTATTTTCCCCACTGCCTTGTACTCCCTGAAATGCTAAAGTCTAAAGAAGGAAATTTTATTTCCCCAGGTTAATCTCCAAACTCATAATTAAAATGGGTTTATTTCTTACTATCCAAATGATATATATATATTCAGAGACTAAAAGTTAGTCTAGATTGTTGGATGCAAGGTCCTAGATGTAGTCCAGAGTTCACGAGATGACATGATGTTTAATGGCATTTCTGTTGTCATTGCTTATAATCCTCTATCATATCACCTCCATATATTCTGTATTTTTGGCTTTATTCTCCCTTAGACTGGGCTTCAGATTTTCAACATATGTCCTCTTTCCTTTCAACTTTATGCAACTAGTTGTTCCTGCAGTAGCATCATCAGACTGGGCTTCAGATTTTCAACGGATGTCCTCTTTGTCGTCAACCATATGCAGCTAGTTGTTTCCACAGTAGCATCATCAGCTCACAGTACCTGTGTGCACGTACTTCTTTCCAACATCTTTTGCAAGCCAGAAAATTTCCTGTGTTCAATGTATAATAAAGAGAAGTCCATTGATAATGAGCCAATTTCCATTTACGAAGAAGCATGCACATCAGAGTACCATCACAACCAAAGTCATAAAAACTGTCATGAGTCATACTCGTCACATGTCCAAGTATTCTCCGTAATTGATTAACTTTGCTTGATTTGTGACCTGCTGTACACAGGACAAGTGCCAATCATCAATCAGTTAATCTTCTCCATTTAGCAGGTCTGTGGAATTCTGTAGAATCAATGGGAGTGTTTTCTTGTTGTTTAACAACCAACTCAGCTAAATTTCTGCTATATGACACTGTTCTATTGGTAATTAAGTCTGGACCAGACAATCCAGTTATTAACATTATTATTGTGGATCTACACAATAGGGATACAATAACATGTCAATCATGTCAGCAGGTCTAACCACTTGACCCTGTTAGTTGCCTCTTGCCACAAGCTCTTAGTATGGAATGGACCTGCAGTGGTGTAGACATTGGACATTATCACTTCAGGGTCACACAGAAACACAAGTATGGTGAGTGAGCGAGTTGAAATTTTAAGTCACATCAGCAAAAGTTCAGATGTTAATTTTCTTTCACAACCTAGCGATATATTAACGCCATATATGCTCCAGTTTAAAACAAGTAGCATGTTTGAAGTTACTATAACTGCTTGGGGACTTGTGTACTCTCTCAGGAGGACAATACAAGTATGGTGAAGGAGGATACTGACCAGTCAAGAAGCACTGGGATCTGTGACTCCAATTAAGGGATGCTACATTGGCAAAAACTGTTTGTTTGGTGATTATTGCAATATCTGAGTCTGCAAGCAAGCAGCAATGAGCAGAGGTGAGAGAGTAAGTGAGTGAAAGAGTGAGTGGATGGGTGTGTGAAGGAGTGAGTGAGGGAGTGAATGAGTGAAGGAATGAGGGAGGGAGTGAAGGAGTGGGTGAGTGAAGGAATGAGTGAGGGAGTGAAGGAGTGAGTGGGTGAGTAAGTGAAGGAATAAGTGGAATGGTGGGTGAGTGAAGGAGTGAGTGAAAGAGTGGGTGGAGTACGTGAGTGTAGGAGTACGTGAGTGAAAGAGTGGGTGGAGTACGTGAGTAAAGGAGTAAGTGACTGGATAGGTAGGTGAGTAAGGAGTGATGTATTAACGATGAATGGTTGTTAAATTGATAAAGATGAAATGGGCTTGTGAATGAGTGAGTGTGAATATGTGAGAGAGACTCTTGGTTTTAAACCCATAATGTCACCTAAGAAATACTCCCACCACTTTGTGCCCAAATACAAGTCACCAACTTAACAGTCCATCGTTCTTCATGACAGTTATTGTAAACAAATACATCTTGTTAGAATCCACTGGCATGCTTTATATGCATTAAGAATACTTCTTGTCCAATCTCCAACTGAAACCGGTGCTTCACTTTACTCTTTATTCTCCCAGACCAGTTCTGTATTGACCCTGCATATTTCTGATTTAATTTCACATTCAAAGTCAGATCCATATTTATTTTTCAATTAAAGGAAGTTTGTGAATCACTGCATTCCTGTCAGACTCTAAACTTAACTCAGCTGAAGAAATCGATACAAGCGCAAGACTTAACCAACAAAACACCCTGTATTTACTTCACAAAACTATGTGCCTGATCAGCGTACATTTCCTTGATCAATAGAAACCCAGCCTGATGTGATATCCAAGTGTAAAGTATGACAGTTAATAGTGCCTGTAACCGCGACTATGTCTTCTCCATGAATGAATACAAGTTCGGTTTAGTGTCGGCAATGCTATTTGAAAGATTTGAGTTTTTTTCAAAGAACAGAAGACTGTCATTTTCTGCAATACAAGTCAAATAACTTTATGATTTGTGAATCAAGTCACTTAACTCCACTTCAGATCCACTGATGTTGTTTCCTAAAAACTGCCTCTGAGAAAATTCATCAACTGAACACACTATCAAAGGCGATTAGAAATGGATTTTCCTTGTGATGGCTATTCAATCAAATCTTTCCCCTTAACAGCCCTAATAACCTTTCTCTCTCAATTTTCAGACCTTCGGACAATTAAAGAACTGGTTTCAACTTATGAAAGTGGCATTCCCTTGAGCTTATGACATACTGTTAACAATATTTTAATCAGCGCTCGGTAGAAATCCTTGGAAGAAAATATTTTCACTTGGTAGAGATTTTGAAGACTGATTTAAAGCAAAACAACATCGGAGGAATAATAAACTTAGCTGAAAATGTGATTTGAATACAATTGAATTTTCTTTCGCCTGATTCAATTACAATGGTCGAAGGTGACGCCACCAGTTCCCTACTCCAATTTATTGCCATTTAAAGATTTTGAAAAAGAACTCTGAGTGAACTGGCATTAGAAAAATGTCACTGTGCAATATTGCAATCACAGATGGAAAGCAACAAGAGCTGTGTGGTATTGTATTCAACACAAACACTGAAGAAACCTCATCTAACAAACACAACGGAGACATTTAGGTAGCAATACTCTTAAATAAGCCATGTGGGTGGAGACTGTTGTGCAACTTAATTAGTTCTGAATGTGATATACATCAGCTTCTATACAGAATGTCTCCTCTAACACCAATGCAATAATCACAATGGTGCCCACTTAACACAGTAGCTGTCAAATGGTCTCACACTGCTCCTGTGTTTCTTACAGGAACTCCTATAAATGCCAATGAGAATCATCTGGTTTCAGCATATACTGTACCGCATGTGTATTCAGGTGTTCCATAAAATGTTTTAAATAATTAAGATAAGGCCCATTTCAGACTGCATACTTTAATATTTAAATTGTATGGGGGGTGTTTCAATGAGCTTGTGTTGCTTGGTAGTGAGAGGTTTTTAGGCTGTGTTTACAGTTACATATTTGAATATACATTGTACAAAATGCTTCACTGGATCCTAGGGGTAGTCTAAAGCATCTTCTCATCATGCCAAAGTCCTGGGTTCAATTCCCCAAAAGGGTACAATGTGTGAAGCCCATATCTCGTGTCCCTGCTGTGATATCCTGGAGTATTGCTGTAAGCATGATAAAACAATGCTCAATACTGCTTCTTCCTGGTGGCATCCCTGATATTTTTCTGCAATCCATTCACATAATGGCAAATTTTTACCGTTCAAGCCCAACTAAATTTGTTCGTGAAACCAACACTTGTAATTCTCTGGAGTTGACACTACATATTTATACAATTCTCAAAAACTATCACAAGAAAACACTGGAAACAAATTCTTCATTTTACTGTGGAAAGATTTCTAAAAATGAATTCTCTTATCAGGTTTTCTCTGGACAAAAACCAAGACTACCATAATCAACAAATCCAAATGAATGATTTCAATATGGCACTTGTGAGACGGAGAGCAATATTTTGGCTTAATATTCTCAGGACACTATTACTTTGACCATGTTTTTCTGCCTTGGATGGAAGCTGTTGATGGGTAATGCATATCACCAAATGTTTTCAAAGCAGTGAAGAAACAGAATATATTCCAAACAGCTCATTTTATGGTAATAATTCCAAAGCAAGCATGACCCTGAAGATACATATGCTATTGTCTGAGACCTTTTTGTGTATATGGAGCAAACTGAGAAAAAAGAAGCTATATATATGTAATATCTACTGCAATGACAAGTAAATAAATACTTTAGGAAACAATCAGCAATCCCAAACCAAAATACCACACACAGCAGAAATGGATGAAAATTTGAGATTTTAACTATTGGGACATTAATTTGATCATTTACAGAGCTTAACTCAGCAATCTAATTCAGCAAGCAGGTAGCCATTTCAAACACTGGCCATCTTTTACTTCAAAACTTAGGTCTTTAGTATCCCAGTTGTGAAGACTGATGCTCTTGCTGTTGATCACTGTATTGTCTAGTCCAGACTCAGTTATTTACGGACTGCTGCCATAGAGCTGTGATATTGCTGAGTGTGGTGTTAAATGACAAACCCGTCAACACACTGCACTGGACCACATGAAAAGTATTTCTTGTTTCTATGGAAGCCATGGCATGTAGCTTTAAACTGCACCTCCATTTCCAGGAGACTAATCATAAATTATGAAATAATTGAATCTGGAAGTAATTAATACAGATACATGACCAAGTCAATGTCTCTAAAGTAACTTTCTCAAGGACATATGTCTTCTGTACTGTTTCCCAAAGGTATGTAACAGTTTCTGAATATCTTATAAAGGTACCGAGCTAGAAAGGAAGCGAAAAAACATTGCAACATTTCTTAGACTTGAAGTTTACAGTTTGTCAAGAACTTGCACAAAGATGTCTGTCAGGTTTCTATAAAAGAAATAAGCCTGAAATATACGGACTGCTGGAATGTCTTTGGTTCCTGGCAGTAAAAAATGGTTTTGATTCTTTTACATAAAAACAAGCAATGTCAGATATCCTTACCAGTGGTAAGACAGACGTATCCAGGGATTGGCAGGTAGTCAAATCATAATTGTTTTGTGAACAATCAGTACATACAAAGGAAGTGGAAATATACAAAGGAACTGAAAATAACTTGTATTGAGACTGGTGTTCATGAACACCTGGTGTCTTGGTTGTTTTTCAGAAATTCATTCACACAATTTTACCACAATGTTACCTTATGCACAGTCCAATTAAGTAGATCACTGAGACTCATTATTCTCTGAGGCGACATCATATATGTACAGATTATTTTAACAGCATGTGTCTCAGTCAGGATGCTGATTTTAAGAACGGATTGCTCTCAGCATTACAACTACGTCTTTGATGACTTTACATTAAAAGGTTCCACACTCTTACACTCAATCCAGTTCTGCAAATCACTGACACTGATTATTCTCTGAACTGAAACTATATATACATGCATATATGTACCAGTGTGCAAAATATTTTCTTAATTTTGCAAGACAGTCAGGCTAGTTATGCCTGTTAGTTACTTGCCCACAAAATAATTCACTAGCCCAAAATATGAAAATAACAATGTAGAAATTGGCAAAAGATGGCAAAAAGCTAAAATACCATCAAAAACAAATGTCCCAATTTAAATTCACTAGCCATTTGGGTAGGTAACTGTGGAAATTTACTGGCAAGATCTGAGTTTTACTAGACACAGGCTAGTGGGCCTGTGTCTATTTCATACAGACACAGAAATGTACAGGTATCTTACAAGTCTGTGTCTCAGTCAAAAATACTGGTTATAAATACCAGTGCCAATTCAACTCATGTTTAGCAGTTTGAGCTAGCAATGTTCAACAACCACCAGTAAGTCTATGATATATTTGCATAATTACATCAGTTTGAATCACTACCATCTTTTTGTGGAACAGGGATAAAATACGCAGATTATTGTCTCAGTAACCAAGGCACCATTCCTAAAACACAGCACAACCATGATCTTGAGACTATGTTACAGTATAGGAGTTATGACCACTTCAGTGCTCTGATCATTTTCTGGAAAGAGCCTGAGGACCCTAAATCCAGAAGCAATCTTTTCTCTATGACATTCATGAGTCTATGTCAAAGCATTGGAATCCGATAAGCATTGCAATATGATTTTATCCAAGTGGACACTGGCCTTTACTTTTTTTCTGTTCAATAATCAATCCCATTTTTTTAACTCTACAGAAAGAAGAGTGAATTAACTATTCACCATTTTAGAAGCCTACAGAGTGTATTCCAATGCAAACTGCCACAGCTACCCTAGCTGGAAATGCAGTTTATTAGATAAAGGTTTTATATATTCTTGGTTACTGGAGACATTTTTTTAATATGATTCACAATCTAAGTTCATCTCCATCTAAAATTGTATTAGTTGTCTTATGGCCATGGAAATAACTGTTTGAACGAATGAAATGATGCAATGACGTTGGCCGAGTGATGGATTTGTCAGACTAAGAATTAGCTGAATAAATATTGGACCGAACATCGAGTTCAAGGACACTTAGATGCAACTCAGATATAAATGTTCTTAATGGCAGGAAAATTAACATGTGATATCATTTGGACAAAACGTTCAATGACTGCTATGACACAATGTCTGAATAAGGTTTTGAAAAGTGTTAAATTGTAGGTATTGTTTGTGTTTCTTTAACATCTAGCTGTCATACCTTTTCCCATTTTACTCACAAATAAATTTCAAAACTTACTAGAATTCGGTTCAATCAGAACCTCCTTCCCCACCCTAGTCTGTTTCACAGTTATTGACCCACATTATTTCCTTCTCCACCCAGCCCTTCCTGCAATGCTTTAAAGGATGGTAGGGTAGTCCAGCGGTTAAAGTGTTCCTTTGTCAAAGATCTGGGTTTGATTCCCTACATGGGCACAATATGTAAAACCCATTTCTGGTGTCCCCAACTGCGATTTTGCTAAACATTGCTAAAAGCAGAACCATACTCACTCACTACAAGATTTCAAAGAACTGCATAATTGTTTGATCACTTGCAAAATCTTTGCAGACATATAGAAAACATTGCCACATCAGTGCTCAAAACAATGTCCAGTGCTTTTCCTTGTTTTACTTGTATCATGTGTCCCCATGTTTTCAGGTCAACATTTGACCTGCCTTTGCATGTATTTGTGCTGGATGTTACTGTTGGATACAGAATATATTTGACATGTTCCCAACATTAATGATCCTCTGTTACTGATTCCAGTACACATGCTAATAGTCAGAATCATGCTATGGAAATGTTTTGGGGTTGTTTCTTAATGTTCCATTTTTTGGAATGACTTTTTGACATTAAATTTTTATAAAATGCATGAGTTGTCGTTCCTCAAATGGGTACAATGTGTACCTCACCATAATATTGCTGGAATATTGCTAAAAGCAACATAAAACCATACTCACTCCTGAAATACTAAAGTGCACAGTGAACAAGTCTAGATGTTGTCCAGTTCTCAATCTCCCTACTCACTTGTAAAGGGATAATTTGCTACTGTCAAAATTATATATATTCAGAGACACAGTATTAGTCTATCCCTCCCTCTGATGTTCTATTAAAATGACAGAACAAGTTTACCTTATCAAGTTTCAAACGCAGACATCTAATACAATCTTATCATGGGTTCAAAAACCAGCAGTAATGGAATGTCTCTACCTACAAATCATACATAAAGGATTACTTACAGTTGTTGGTACTAGTATCAGACTGGAGGAGGGTGTGTCAGAGGATTGAAGGCACCTTTCCACTTCATGTCTCTCCCGTGTGGACATTTGAGAGACATTCATTCACTGCAGTGGTATACACAAGGAGTGAGGTATGGTATGTGTGTAAACTGTAGGAAATGATGTTTGGAATGCTAAAGGACTGACTGTGTAAACAAGCGTGAGTCACAATGGCCTTACGTACAGTTTATTGTGATAGTATGTAAGTGTCCTGTATACATGATATTGTGATATATAGAACTCTTTCCCATCACTTGTGTTGAATTGTCATGATTGTCTTGTGAAAACAATTCCAATTTTTAAATTTTACCTGCTTGAAAAATTCTAATGTTAAGATACATGGGCGCAAGAATTTGACTATGCAAGGCAATCTATGGGACAATAAAACAAAGGTATCTGGATCTGTTCTCAAAGACTTTTAAAATTATGTAACGCCAGTGTTAGAAATCAGTGCTTTGAGCACCTCAGTGAATGTGAACTTGAAAAATAATGCCTTTAAAAAACTCATGAGGGTTTTTGCTTTGACTAGTGATTTTTTTAGGACAAAAATCTGTAAAACAATAAATAAAATTAATCTGGCCTTAGGAACAGTCAACCAGTCGCCAGCATATGTAAAAACCTATAACATCACAGCCAGCCCAGAACTAAATGGTGCATGCTGATTCTCAAGAGGTATAAATCCATGCTGAAGTAGATTTTATTATATCTTTATTTCTGTTCAGGGATATGTTAAAAATGCATTATTATAAACAGACATATTTTTATTCATCTTCAAGGAGACAGATACCACTTAATGCAAAAAAATTCCCTTTTCTATTTTAATGGACAATTATTTTATCATTTTTGGAACAACATTCTGTTATATCATCTGAATTCCTAAACCCGTTCATCATACTACAGATGATATCTGTTCCAGTCAAATATAATGTTACAAATCCTAATATTTGCATGACAAGATCATAAAAAGTGAAGCATAAAAACAATATAAATTCTTTGTTTTCCTGACAGATACACAATATATATACTCTAACAGAAAAACTTTCCAGTGTTATATATGACATGAAGATATGTCTGTGCACCAACTGTAATTCTTTTATAGGCAATAAAATGTAAAGATCAGGGGATCTCCGTGGACTTCGAGCAGAAATGGGAGACATATTAGAGGGCCTATCTCTTCACTGTCAATTTCAATTTTTTTAGCTAGCTCATATACCCTGAAGGTCTTTGCACTCATCTTTTCTTTCAAGACAAGGAACTGCAGCTTTGGATGAGGAATATCCTACCAAATAGAGATAATTAAAACCACTGGGTACCACTTGGTGTCTATTTTGGTTATAGTTCAGATAAAATAAAGTTCATATTTTCATATTCATATTTCTTCATGCAGTGTCCCATTCAGATCACTGGTTCTTACGGATGTCCAGAAATTTCTTTGACACTTACACATGTAGGCATGAACTGATTTTCTAGCTTTCATCTGCATAACATCAAAGCTGCTTAACATCATTGGAGATTTTGTTCAATCTGGACTGGTGTTTAATTTCAAGGAGCCCCAGCCCATGGCAATGGGATATGTCAATATGGCCGCTGACAGTGTCAATACTCCTCACTGCGAAGTCAGTGTTGCAAACTCAACAAAAAGGGCTGTGAGATTTTGCTAAATCACTTTTATAAAAGATGCTATTGATTACCTGACAATACCCATTTACTGCTTCATCCCACATCACTGTCACATACACCAGAACAAAAGATTTCGATATTTCATCTTAAGCCATCCAATGAATCATTTCTTAAGGTTCAGTTGTTGACGTAATCGTGTTCATTTCCTATCTTCATCTGAAGATTAGGACGTATTACTCATATAGTTCATACACTTGGTTTATTCACGATTTTTACACACATTCACACAATCCCATGCCTGCGGGAGGGTACATAACTCTGACCTCATCACTGTGGGATGATGGGTAATCATGTGACCGCAATGACATCAATTGACCTTCCCTTTGCTGAAGGTCAAGGAGGGATGAAGAGGGACATTTGTTCAGGATACAGGGGCACCTATTATCAAGGACTCTCCTTCATTTAAGCTGAAAATATCTCCTGAAGTCACCACCTGTTCATACAGAGGCATGACAAGGGCACTTCAACAGTACATCAGATCATTCTACATGTTGTTGAAGGTCCTCCACAAACAGAAACATCCAAGTATTGAGTTTCATCCATAAAAGCTTGAATAAATATTCCAAGATGACATGCACTGGGCATAGCATCTTATCTGATAACTGAGTACATATTTGGAAATACACTTAATATTCTTCATTTAGAAAGGAATTGTAAATATGTACAGATAAGATATATCTCATGGAATGAACACAATAAGGAATTTGCAAAAGAAACACATGGACAACTATTTTTCAGCTGTAACTATACTGCATTATTTATTGTCACACTGTTGCACTGATAAATAGAAGAATGCAACAAGACATTTTTCTGGAATTATGATCGAAAATGTGATTCCAAAAGCATGCTACGACTCATGCTTATTGCTTGTAAATTGTCCAACAAAGGTCACAGCATTCATGGCCTTAGTAAACAATGTTGTAAGGTAAACACATATGGGGAAATTTCAAAACCTGACACATTTGTGATGTAAATTATGTCCACTGGAATTCCCTTTTTCACTTGTACAATTTGCTCACAGTTCTCAAAGGTGAACAGTTGAGTAGACTTTGCATGAGTCTGTGAAAGGTGCGCAACTGCTACTATTTTGCTTATCATTCATAAATACATGCTCATGATATAGTCAAAACTACCTTTTAATCTCTGAGATGAACATACTTCACAGAAAAAAATGGTCCCCAAAAATATAATAATAAATATAATGAAAATGGGCTTTTTTTGATAGATTTGCTTCAGGGTCTGTATGACAAACTAGATATAGTCACATCTGCTTTTGGCAGGGATAATATATAGGTGTGGAACAGGCTTTATTGCTTATACTTTAGACATGTTGTTACAAAGGTTAATATTAAACAAGCAAGGGTGTCGTTAAATATATGTCTGGAATAATCCATGCATCATAAGCACAATGATCTGTCAAAAGTTGTAATGGCTTGTAAATCTATGAACACACATTTCTAACCATGCATCTTTTATTTTATACAAATGTACTGAGACTTTAAAAATATTTTGCACCACTGACCAAGATACACTGAACTGGACATTTAATTCAGTAAATTGTTACAACTTTAAGGCAACTACTATCTGCTATCCATAACCTGTTACAACTTTAAGGCAACTACTATCTGCTGTCCATAAACTGTTACAACTTTAAGGCAACTACTATCTGCTGTCCATAAACTGTTACAACTTTAAGGCAACTACTATCTGCTGTCCATAACCTGCAGCTGTTACAACTTTAAGGCAACTACTATCTGCTATCCATAGCCTGTTACAAGTTTAAGGCAACTACTATCTGCTGTCCATAACCTGTTACAACTTTAAGGCAACTACTATCTGCTGTCCATAAACTGTTACAACTTTAAGGCAACTACTATCTGCTATCCCTTAGTTTGAAGAGCATGACCTGAAGTATAAGAGCAATCCAGCATTCATACCCATGAAGGAATTAACCTGCCTTCTTGAAGAACTTCATGGAGGTTCAGGTCAGCAGGTGAAACAAATAATTGCCTGGTACATGAAGGGGACTTGAGACCCGCTGCACTGATTTGAAAGAACATACCCTCACAGACAGCTCATTTTACTGCCAACAGTATCTCAGGTGAATTCCCATTTCTGCACCCTGCTACAATTACGTGTTCATTTATTCATCAAGCACATCACTATTGTAGTCAGGATGAAGCCAGTTAATCACTCCTGGGTATAACTCATCACTCTCTGGAAACTATGTTGGGAGATAGCCACCGACAGAGGGGCAATCCAGGTACTCCGAATACTGTAGCAGTCATTGTATCATGCTGTTGGACTACCTGCTGCAACATCCAAAGGAACATGAACATGGCCAAACAGAAATTGACCACAGTGGCCTTGAAGTCCTCATAGTTTACACATGTTCACATTTCTTTTTGATTTCTGTATGGGTTAATATTCATGATATGCAACAGTGCTATGAGAGTATGAAGGGGTTGTCACTGATGTTTATGATGTCAATCACCGGATTGAATATTCCAGCCTCAAGTACTTGAAGACCACTGTCATTTTGTGTAGGACACTGCTGAGCGAGTATGGTTTTATGACGCTTTTAGCAAAATGTTAGTAATATCACGACAAGGGACACCAGAAATGGGCTTCATACATTGTTCTCACGTGGGGAATCGAACCCAGGCCTTTGGCATGGCAAGCGAATGCTTTTACCACTAGGCTACCACAACAAATATTGCTGTGTAGCATTATCAACAATGAACAAGCAGTAGAAGCAGTTTATGAAAAGCACCTGAATAAAAAAAGGAATGCAGCAAAATATAAGGAACATGAAACAGTATCTGAGCATGCATTTGTTGAGAGAAATAGGAATCTATAAGTCATATGTATGGGACAGTATTGTTTTTGTAAATACACTGGTTTCAGTGATCCATTCACAAAATGTTCATAACTAAACTGCCTTTGTCAGTGATTATTTCTTGGCAAAAGTTAGATAGCGGCACACACAATGCCTTTGGGGCATTGGTTAAAGCATTGATTCATCACACCAAAGGCCTGGGTTTGATTTCCACATGGTGACAATGTGTCAAGCCCATATTCTGGTGTCCCCAGTCACGACATTGCTGGATCATGACATCATGCCTCACTCACTCACTCACTCACTCACTCACTCACTCACAATGTCTTCTAGAAAGTGTACAAATGCAATCTCTAAAAGTAAGCACACAACTTCACTACAAAATCTCAAAGACAATATATTCTGCATTTGAACTCTTTTTAAAGCGCATGAAGTATTCATAGCTTCCACTATAAAATGCACCATGAGAGTTATCGTAATATACACTAGTCACACTAGTACGACTGAGTGGGTTAGATCGCTGCCTTTGTCACCATCCGTTTCAGTGTCTTACTCTGCAAGTAAGGGTTTGATTGTCTGATGTGACTAAACCTTCCCAATATACTAGACTGTACTTACCTAAGAACGTATAAAAGCAAAAGCAAAAGTTGCATATGAAAGTTGGAAAGTTTTGCAAACTTCCTACAATTGTTTTTTTTATAGTTTAAATTGCATGTTCAAACAACAGAGTGATATTTTAATCTAAATCCCACAAAACAAATTGTCAGTGTTGTGTTTTCACTCACCAACCAAAGTGTCAACAATATGTAATTACAGTATATTTTTTAAGAATCACAATACTGAAGCAAAAAAAAAGTCTGTAGGTAATTTCATGTCAATCACACATATTTTTTTTTATCTTGACAAATATTTCTTGCATCAAAGTGAATTAGAGCAGCTGTGCTTTTCATCTTTATCATTTTTTCTTCTGTAAGGATATATAGCTGGTTTTAAGACATTGATGCAGTGTCTGTACATGTTGAAAGATGTTCAACAGCTTCATTGAAACATTTTCCACCATTTCCTTAAGCAGTCACATTCGTACTGACATACACACTTGCAGAGGTCTGCCAGGCAATAATATTAGTTAAAATTTGAATTTCTAGTCTATATACATATTCAGAACTTATTTCACCCAGAAAAGGCCCACCACGAATGACCAGATGGTGGCCACATGAATATTGGACAAAGTACTGTGATTATGTGTCCCAGTCCACCCAGTTGTGAATGGGTACCTCGTGGATGAGCCTCAATAAACTCGGCAGCAAGAGTTGTATACTCCCCAGGGAGTTGGGATTGAAATACAACGTGCTGTTTGAGATTGACATCCAGTGATCAAGGGAAAAATGCCAATGCCTTAAGCATGCAATAGTGCAAGGATATGGGTGCCATCTATCTATCTATCTATCTATCTATCTATCTATCTATCCTGTCTCAACAGGCGACTATGCTTGTCATAAGGGGCGACTAATGGGATCAGGTGGTTAGGCTCGCAGACTTGGTTGACACATGTCGTCGGTTACCAATTTTGCTGATTGATGCTCATGCTATTGATCACTGGGTTGTCTAGTCAGAACTGAATTATTTACAGACCGCCGCATATAGCTGGAATATTGCTCAGTGCGATGTAAAACTAAACTCACTTACTTACTCACTCACATCTAAGTGTCCTTGAACTAGATGTTTGCAATATCATGGCAGGAGACATGAAATTGTCTCCACACAATGTACCCATGTGTGGAATTGAAACTGGGTCTTTGACATGCTGAGCATGAATGCTTCAACCATTAAACTAACCCAGTCTATAACTACCAAACCCAGGCTCATGGGTATCGAAACTTGGGTAAACGTCCAAACTGCATCGTTTAGTCTTTCCTTCTACATTAATCTGACATGCTGTGAAATAAATGAAATTGTGTTCACAATTGCATCAAACAAATTTCCTGCACTCTATGATACCTACCAATGGGTTTCAGGTTACAATGAGTCCCCAAGCTTGTTGTTCAGGGCGGCTGAAATGAACTGGGTGCTGAGATAGTGGTATTGTTGATTGTCATCATAAACCCAGCAGTGTCTGACACTGCTAGTAATGCCAATGACGTGCTTGTTTGTCTTATCTAATCATATGAAAGCAGAGTATCTTGTTTAACTGCTGCTACCTTTGATACTGAAGTTTATGACATTCACACCTATAAACTTGAGTTACCCCACTGGCATAACAGAGAGCGAGAGAGAGTGAGAGAGTGAGAGAAATAGAGAGAGGTGAGAAAGAAAGAAACTGTGCATACATGTGTGTGCGCATTTCTAGCATGCATGCATGAAACTTGAATCACTGCTCACAGTATCAATCCCTTGACTGTATGGTCAGCACTAATTTAATAATAGTCCTCTGTCAAACATCTATGATAATGTGGAATACAACATGAAACAACCAAAAGCAAGACAAGATAAAGAATAGACTTAAGTGAGCTGGGTTTACACTTCAACAGAAAACACTGCTGGTGTGCCCTGGATCAAGGGTATCCTATGATGTCTGTAACCTCAAAGATGCAGGTTATTGCTCCCACTGGGCTTACTCTATCTGGCAAATGACAGTTAAATCAATCCTCCCAACAGTTCTAATGTATAAGTTCAAAAACATTCAATGGTTCCTTGATGATGATTTCAGTTGCATCATTTTAATGTGAATCAACGAACAAGCCTGTTTGTAGAGCATCCTGGAGGATTCCTAAATGTCCTCTGCCTTGAGAACAGAGAGGGACCCTTGGACGCTTTTAAAGCTGGACTGAATTTTGATGTGATTACATTCTGTTTTTCTTTGACAATCATATCAATAATATCACATTATTACAATGATCACATTATTACAATGACTTTGTAAAGCAGTCATTTTCAATCTGGCTAACATCTCAAGGCAAAGGAGTTAGCCGACTACAAAAAGTCCATTTTCAATCCTTACCATAATAGGCTAAGAGCTCAGTTGTAGCGGGTCCAGAGATCTTGTACATCCAACAATACTGACCAATCAGATTTCACCTATCATTTCACCTTCACACATTTCTAATAATATGCCAGTTCCTGGTAAAAAAACAATTCCCCTCCCTAATCAAGATCTGTATTGCAAGAAAAACAAACAGGTGCATCAAGTTTCTTGAGCTCCTTGATTTACAACATGAAAAGATTCAGAAAATATCAACTGCTAGTTAAAGGTAAACATGGCTTCTGAATCCTGCAATTGACCAACATCAACTGTGCAGTTTGGAAATTGAATGTCCTATGATTGTACTATGCACAGCAAAAACATCACCAGTTCGGCAAGGCTGCAAACTGGATTTATAGAATGTTTACCCCTTATCCTGGGGAAGATGACAGGCCAACAGTCCAAGATATAGCTGTTAAAGTTAACATATTTAATGTGCAACACAATTTCAAAATTCCGAGTGTGTAAAAATACAAGGCAACATAACAAAGAAATACAATGTGATCCTGCACCTTTAATTGTGTCCCTGAAAAATCCTGATTAATTGCCCTGGATGAAAGTGATCGGGCTCAAGGGAGCTATTCTGTCCAGGGATCCTCAGGAGTCAAAGCGCAGAAAACAATGCTCACTGCAAACATTTCAATGGAACACTGCATGTTGAGATTTTATATTGATGTTATTGCCATTTTCAATTTGCACAACAGAATCCACAACATATTTTTTTTTTCTGTAAGTATTGATCCTATAAGCTCCATTTCTGATCTTTGGACTCCATCAACGATCGGCTGTTTTCCAGTCTTGATGGGCCACTCTGTTTCACCACTGTAAGTGGACAGGGGCCACTCCAGCTGGGCAACACTGTAACTGGTCATGGACCACTCCAGTTGGGCAGCTCTGCACATGGTCATATGGACCACTGACCCATGAAGGTACGGGGTAGAACAGGTCTTCAACAACCCATGAGTGCCATGAAGGTGACTATACTTGTCGTAACAGGCAACTATCGGGATTTGCTGGTCCCACACGCTGACTTGGTTGAAACATGTCATCGGTTCCCAATTGTGCAGGTCGATGCTCATGCGATTGATCACTGGATTGTCTGGTCCAGACATGATTATTTACCGACTGCTGCCATATAGCTGGAAAATTGCTGAGTGTTGTATAAAACTAAACTTACTCTTTCATATGGACCACTCTAGCTGGGCAACTCCATAAATGGACAATTCCAGCTGGGCAACACTGTAGGTGAACACAGACCACTCCAGCTGCACAACACTTTTGGTGGACGTGGATCACTGCAGCAGGGCAACATTGCATAGTAGACACAGACCACTCCAGCTGGACAACTCTGTAAGTGGTCATAGACCACTCCAGCTGGGCAACTATGTAGAACCATTCCAGCTGGGCAACTCTGTAGGTGGATATGGACCACTCTAACTCGGCAACTCTGTAGGTGATCATGGACCGCTCCAGCTGGGTAACTCTGTATGGTGGTCATGGGCCACTCCAGCTGGGCAACTCTGAAGATGGACATGGGCCACTCCAGCTGGGCAACTCTGCAGGTGATCATGGGCCGCTCCAGCTGGGCAACCCTGTAGGTGGATATGGACTACTCCAGATGGGCAACTCTGTAGGTGATCATGGGCCCCTCCAGCTGGGCAACTCTGTAGGTGGACATGGACCACTCAAGCTGGGCAACTCTGTATGGTTGACAAGGGCCATTCCAGCTGGACAACTCTGTATGATGGACAAGGGCCATTCCAGCTGGACAACTCTGTAGGTGATCATGGGCCGCTCCAGTTGGGCAAACTCTGTAGCTGGATATGGGCCACTCTAGCTAAGAAACTCTGCAGGTGATCACGGGCCGCTCCAGCTGGGCAACTCTGTATGGTAGTCATGGCCACTCCAGCTGGGCAACTCTGTAGGTGGATGTGGACCACTCCAGCTGGGCAACTCTGTATGGTGGTCATGGGCCACTCCAGCTGGGCAACTCTGAAGATGGACATGGGCCACTCCAGCTGGGCAACTCTGCAGGTGATCATGGGCCGCTCCAGGATGGCAACCCTGTAGGTGGATATGGACCACTCCAGATGGGCAACTCTGTATGTGATCATGGGCCCCTCCAGCTGGGCAACTCTGTAGGTGGACATGGACCACTCAAGCTGGGCAAATCTGTATGGTAGACAAGGGCCATTCCAGCTGGACAACTCTGTATGATGGACAAGGGCCATTCCAGCTGGACAACTCTGTAGGTGATCATGGGCCGCTCCAGTTGGGCAAACTCTGTAGGTGGATATGGGCCACTCTAGCTGAGAAACTCTGCAGGTGATCATGGGCCGCTCCAGCTGGGCAACTCTGTATGGTAGTCATGGCCACTCCAGCTGGGCAACTCTGTAGGTGGATGTGGACCACTCCAGCTGGGCAACTCTGTATGGTGGTCATGGGCCACTCCAGCTGGGCAACTCTGAAGATGGACATGGGCCACTCCAGCTGGGCAACTCTGTAGGTGATCATGGACCACTCCAGCTGTGCAACTCTGTATGGTGGACAGGGGCCATTCCTGTTGGGCAACGCAAAACTATTGCATTTCAGACTGTGTTTGAATGGGATGACTTAGCCCTTAAAGGAAACAGAATTGCCAGAATGCTATAATCAAGGGTTCCAATCACGGTTCATTGTGGATTCGTCACCAACATAAATGTGCTTTTGGTTTTCAGAAAAAGCAGAAAAGATCTAAAGCCTTTTTCACTTCAGGCTTCCTTCATAGTGTGGCACAAATGAAATGTCAAGCAGTCTTAAAATTTACTCAGTCTGCAGGGCACAAATCTGTGGACACAAAACTGTTGAATACTCAAAAAAATTGAATTTTCCTAAAAAGTGGTTAGAAACAGGCAGTTAAATTTTCTCGCCATTTTTTCAAGAATCATGACTAAATGTAGAAGAATCACTATCAAACAGTAATGACATTACACAATTTGAGGTTCACTGAATGATGAGCAGATCTTGTCAACATCCTGTGTACAACCACATTTAAGGGTAAGTCAAAAAAACATGGCATCTTATATTACAAGTCTTCGGGTCAAAGTAGGAAATTGCATCTTACATAATGTTTGTCACTGAATCATCAAATTCAGAAACACCGTCCAAAAGTCTACCATAAAACATACTGACAGATTTAATGTGGCTTGAATCTGTGAGCCTGATGAAACAACCTTTCAACAAGACTCATATCATGCTCTTTGAAGCCTTCGGAGAAAGAGCACGCTTGATTGTACCTCAAATGTTGTGAAGTGTAGACAACAAAGGCTGCATCTCCTGTAATGTTACTTAACATGAAAGGAAAGTCGACTACTGGGAAAATGAAGTCATTCTTGTCATACAGTCCTGTGGTACGAATCTGAATCTGTAGACACAGACTTTACCATGAAATACATGAGGCACTTTCACAAGCCAATTACTGGCAAAATATGCTGCACTCCTTAAGTAAGGTTATGTTAACACAGAAAGTTTGGTTGGGTTGGTATGTTGTTTAACACCACACTCGGCAATATTCACACTTTACTGAACAGCCAAAGAAATTCAAATTGCCAAAAATTAAATCTCACAAAAGTAAGGCTTCACATTCATGTCTTGTATTTTAATACTTGACAAAAAGACAGAGTAATATTTCTTTGCTGTATATATGATAGCGATCTGTAAATATTGAGTTTGGACCAGACAGTCCAGTGATTAACAGCATAAGCATAAATTTACACTATTGGGAAATTAGTATTGTAGGTTTATAATTTATATAGTGCACATATCCATGCAACTATTGCTTGCTCAAGGCGCTGGTATGATGTGTCAACCTAATCAGTGAGTCTGACCACCCGATCCCTTCTAAGCATGGGTTACTGATGGCCAATTCTAAATTGGATCCTTATGGGTTTCCAATGGGAGGAGTCAGAAACCTTTCACATGAACATTTGATTCACTGCAGAGTCATAACACTAAAGGTAGAATCAGATCTGGAAATGGGTGCCAAAGACCAATGTTGTATTATAGGGTTAGTGACAAGAACAAGACAATGTGCAGCATGTAGACAGGGTAACAGTGGGTTCTGATAGATATATTTCAGACCCGTGATAAGAGGATTGGAAGAGTCTGAGCTTGGCTTAAAATGTTTGGATGTCTGATGATTGCAGTTTTGATGTCTGTGTTCTCGATACTACTTGTGCCAGATATTCATGACTCATGTTGTTTAAATCAATTTCCAGGTATCAAGAGTTGATTTACACTGTAAGGCATATTTGTTTTCCTATTCATCCTGTTTCTATGCATTGTAACATTCTTAGTGAATTAATCCAGAGAACAAATCACTTGATTACCAAATTCTTGGCATGTAGTAATGTGAAATCATTTTTGGGAGCAGATGGGTTGTCAAGTTGTTAAAGCATCACAGTAAAAGCTTGCTTCATGTCTGACTTCCCGTCTGACTTTGTCGTACCAGCAGGATATGTAACTTCCAAATATTTCAGCCAGACCCAAGGGTTGGTTACATGTAAAACTTGTAAAATGATAATGATTTCAATTTAAAAGCTAAAGGTGGGCAGTGGAATTTGAGAATGTGGTAGTCCATATTGAAAATAATCCATCACAGACAGGCAGGTGTTTCAAAAACTGCTATCAAAGTCCATCATTAATGGCAAAAAAATAACAACTTGCTGCAACAATAGTATCCTTCTATCTGAACAAAGCTGCTGTTGTAAGACTTTAATCATGATAAAATCATCCCTTGTCCATGCAAAACATATTTTACTGACATCCCTTTCCAAGAGTATGGTTTGTATGCTGTTCTGACTGCATGCACATGCTAATTTCTGATGTTGTGTTTAGCCAAAACTATTTTAGCTATTCAAGCTACTTCACTTACCAGGAAAAAATGCCATGTAGAACAATGTCTGTTTCAGTCACTAGCCATACCATACAAGTAGTGGTGGTCAGATTGATTGAAATACTCAAAGACTGGTGACAGAAATGACAATGCAATTGATAAAAGCAATGATAAAACAACCAATTGAACACAAATAATTTTGGAGTACTTGGTTACACTGACAATATTTGCAACAATATTGGTTTTCTACGTGTCATTAGATTTACATTTCATGAGCACTCTAAGCTTGTTTCAAGTTATGATTGAATTTATCTTAAAGACTCCTGACATACTCCCCGTACTAGTTTTCCTTCAAAGATGCGTACTCTGCAAATGCATTTTGTCCAAGTTGTATTAAAAAATACCAAATAACTACCTCATCTCATCGATAATCCCACCCCCTTCGACAGTCTGCTTTTTTTTGTCCTCAAAATTTGGCTTATACACAGTAATATACAATACATGCTTTCTCTTTCTTTTTTTTTTGAGCATTAACAACCATAACCAGGAACATTTGATAAATGTAACTAACCAATTATTTTTCACGACTGGTCGGTTGTGATGAACCAATGCTACATACAAGCTACACCTCGCATTTCACATCATGTTATTAACTACAGCTGCCATCTTCTTAACACCTGTTAAAATATGGGTTAAGAGTTGGTCCTCAGTAACCCGTACATGATCCTCATGCTGTCCATCGCTGGACTGTCCGATCCAAAGACTATGTACAGAACATTGCCAGATAGTTGGACTAATGCAGAGTTTGACGTTAACAACAAACAAACTTCAAACTTTTATAACTAAAACATCTCAATGTGCAGATGAAACTTTCCATGAGTGTCATGTTGACATTGTCAGTTTTAGATTAATCCAATTTTTCTAAATAAATCCCCCACAAAAAAATTTTGTAAATTTGATATAAAAATACACTGAGTTTGTTACAGAATTTATTGATGCAAAAACATTTTGTCATTCTTGGTTAAACTAGATGAATGTATGCGTGTAAAAACTGATGTAATAATTAATTATCATTGAGATAGTCCCAGTCTTATCGGTTTACCCCAGATTTTAGTGCTCTCCAAGGAATGAGGCAAGTGCTGTAACTCTCAGCTGGTACAAGTGACAACTTCACAGCAGGAACCATCGACAACTGTTTGTGTGTTGCAATACCGTGTGTGTGTGTGTGTGTGTGTGTGTGTGTGTGTGTGTGTGTGTGTGTGTGTGTGTGTGTGTGTGTGAGAGAGAGAGAGTGAGTGTGTGTGTGTCTCTCTCTCTCTGTGTGTGTCTCTGTGTGTGTCCCTCTCCTTCTAATACACCATGTAAAAGAAGTGAATGAAAACCCATGACCAATTAACTTCAGTAAGTTAAAAGTTTTAACATCTTTCATTTCAACCAACAGAAAGTTACTAACCTCTTGATCATGAACAGTCAAACCTTCTGTTCTTCTGATTCTTCACAGAATCTTCAGTGCACACCTTCAATGTCCCTGTCGACAGAAAAGTGAGATTTTGCTTACATCTATGACTTTTCAAGTTATGGGCTACTCTACCACAATGACAAATACCCTAACAAAATCAGTACAAATTAATAACTGTTTGATCAAGTCTAGAGCCAATCATACAAAACCACATCTGGCTTTTCACATTTAATATTGGTCATTTCCTCTTTGATGGGGACAAAAGTACTTACACAAATGACAACGATATTAATTAAATAAGTGATCAAGTTTCTCATCTGTGTTTGTTGTTCTTCAAATGACATTAATATGATCGTGCCATTTGAAGAGTGCGAATTAAGTGCCCCCCAGTCTGATCTTTGACATCAGTACATCACATGAAGACGATGTGTTCAGGTTTCTACAATTTTCTATAATAAATCCCGGCACGGAGCAGTCTTTGTTTTCTTTGATGAGGGACAATCAAAGGTTTGTTCTGTCTGCCATAGGAAAGGATAAGAGAAGGTCTCTGCTTTGGTCGGCAACACTAATTATGATCATAGTAACTGGAAGCTGTGTTCCTGTTAACCATCATTTTTTTTATGTAACAACAAAAAATGAAACTATGTATGGGGGGACTTTTGATGATATTCTGCAACATTTTATGATTTATAAATATGAACATCTAGCTGTGGTTAAATATGTGACGTTTCCTTATGTGACAAAATAAATGTGACCATAGTCACCGTGCAGGGAAATTGATTCTGACACATGGCTAACATAAACTCATTTCATGACTTTTAAAGTTCCTTGACCACAGAATGCATTGAGATGAAACTTGAAGCAATACATACCACCAACCAGTGAAACGAGATATTGTTTCTTGAACAATTGTTTGTCTTTAGGTGACTAGTTATCATTCACGTCCTAGCTACAAATATGCTCCCCATGTCTTGATCGAAAACAGAACCAAGACATATACTGTAATACACGGCCACGTGAGTCAAACGTAGATCACGTGATTAGTCATGACGTTCCAACCCCCCCAAAAAAAAGAAAAAAGAAAGAAAGAAAAAATACCAAAACACCCAAAACTGACCTTCACAAAATACGATGTAGATAATGAAGTTACTTATTCATGAAAACCCTACATGGATATTATAGTTGTCGGGCAAACTGGATGTGGTTAGTGACAGGCAGAGAGATGCAGACGCTCGTGGTTATCATATTTTGAAATAAAGTATTCGTGTCTGATTAGTATATGCAGTCTCCTCCCATACCTGATAAGCTAAATTTTGAATACCCTCCTTCCAAATGTCAAAACACAACTATACTGCACACCTTGTAGTGCAGTTCAAACCTTCCCGAACATCCCTTTGGATGATCATGGGTTCGAATCCCGATGTTCCCTGATTATGTTTCTAGGATTGTTAACATGAGCCCCATGCTAATGGGTTTTGTTAGAGTGACACCAAAGTAGCATCCCTTTGGCTTTTCGTGCAATATTCGTCATGGCATGAGTGAGTGACCATACGTTTTAGTAGTTATTCCTGTGATATTCTGTAAATAATCGAATCTGGACCGGACAAACAAGTGATCAACAACACGAAAATCGCTCTACTACGCATCAACCAAATGAGCGAGCCTGAGCAACCGATCCCGTTACTGAAGATCAATTCTAAGGTTACTGAAGATCATTTCAGAAGGTCATGATAGTTTCGCCATGATATGACGCGCGTACTGTTCAAAGAGGTGCTACACGAAACCCACTTACTCTTAACAAAACTGCTAAAGGACGTGCACTCATTTTTAATTCTGCCGAACTTGGCTTCAATAGAAAACCCGGTCAATAGACCTAATGATGCCACAAAATCTCGAATAACCAAATAAGCCAGTGACTTGTCTTTAACAAGTCCAAAAAAACCATGAAGTCCAAACAAAAAGTTTGAAATCACTCCATTTGCATGGCTCTGTACGTCTTTACCGAGTCATTACTTGCCTCGGAGAATTGGCAGAAGAGTTACAGAATGGTGGCAAATTTCAAGACTAATGAAAGAAATTGATTGGTTTATATGTTTTTCACAGATTCTTTTTCAGGTTTGTTCCAGGTTATTCAATGATAGCATAATAGATCAAGGACCAAAGAAATTTAGAGCAGTATTTTCTTCTTAAGCCCAATCAATATGATCCTATTATCACTTTACATGGCATTCCTGCAAACAAGCTAGCATATCAGGCATGTTTCAGCAGCGACCGGGCAGACACATTACCATCTGTAAGAAACCTTCAGAAACTGCTTTCAACTTTTATTGGATCTCTGTGGTGCACGTAAAACCACGGTTTGACCCAACCAAATGATCCACTGTTCTTTTTCCCTCGACACGATGCAGCTGTGGTCCACTATTCTGACTACAGACCAATGACAGTTACAGTTCAATGATCCAACATGGCTGCCGGTCGATTGCATATCAACTCTATCATTCTGAAGACTGAAATTCAAACCGCTTTACATAGTTAGATGCAAGTTCATAACCCAAACCTAAACTCCCCAAAATGGAACTGGAGTTTACAATTCTAGAATAAAGTCCGGTTCAATTTCTTGCAAGGCGGTATGGAGCACATCAAATAGCTGGGAAATGGTGATTATGTCATCAACAGAGCTCTGGGTTTTCTTTTCAATTTCAGTCTTATATTTGCGATCACATTACGATCGTGGTGTGCAGCTGGCTGTTCTGTCGTTGTCAGCAAGGTTTCACAAGCTCTCATAGCGATAAGATAGTCGTAAGTGTCATAGAATAACATTAACTTACGACTATCTTAGCGCTAAGAGAACTTCGAAAATCCAGGCCCTGGCTCTGTGAGCCAGATCATTGTTTTCTTTAAATACGTAACCGTTTGGGCGGAAATTTCAGGTCATCACAAATTTCAGGTTACTGCCAATGGTAGAAATAAATGTTCTGTTGCTGTCAGCCAGCAAGGACATGCCAGCGCCAAGGCTGATGCTTCTACAGACCACGAAAACCAACTTCAAGATACTTACAAAGACAGTAAGACACACGCTCTGAGGTCGAACTTCTCTAACCTTTAGTCACAGAAAAAACAACGCTATTGCCACTGACTGTCATCCCTAGATGTGACCTTCTTCCAACCTTCTTTTCAACCTTTTTTTAACAATGTTGTTCAAAACGCAGTGTAAAGTGAACATTCGGCTCAGAAAGAGATTGGGTCACCCTGCAATCAACATACATGCATATTTTCTTACGACGTTTTCTACCCAACTTTGAAGAATGTTACTCCGTGTGCGTGAGTGATGCTACGGGGCTGAGTTAGTGAAGGACTGTTTGATGAGTGATGCACTGCAACATTATTTCAGTTTTATCGTGTAGTGTTAACATGATTTTGCAGAAAAGCATGCATTGATGCACTTGATGCACTGACAAACAAAGACTCATAATCAGGATGATTGCAGCATTCTATCTTACTCTATTTGGACAAGAAAAGGATACAACGCTTGTCAGTTTTGTAGCATATGTTTACATAGGTATATTTTGTATACGTGACCTACAAAATATAATTCACAATCTTTGTAAAAATATGAATTGGTACACCTCTTTTACCAAAAACGTTAAAACGTTCGCTCGTCACCCCGAAGGCCAAGAATCGATTTTCCATATGAATGCAATGCGTGACAGGAAGCTCTGGTGTCCGTCGCTATGATATTGTGAGAATATTTCTAAAATCAGCGTAAAGGGCGTAAACTCATACCTTCACTCACTGTACTGAAATACCTTCTTCATGGTTGTAGTAACTACATAATACTGACTGTAAACCATTTAACAACATTTGAAGTGGTTCAACTAGTGTGCAGGTGTATGTGTATTTAAAACAAAAATACTACAAACAGGGGAATTATTCCCCGTATCATACGGCGTTTATAGTATAAGCTTCAAGACATAACAGTCAGTAAAACGTACTTCTACAATTGACTGATATGAATCTACAGTTACATAACTTCTAATTGAGGGGTAGCAGCATAATGTAAACGGGGGAGTAAAACAACAGCAACCAGTTCATTAATAACTTTTCTGTTTCCCAGAGGAACATCACATAACATGTTTTCCCAAAGGACATGAACTATAATTGATGTGATTAGCTCCTGAAGCAACAGTCATGACACTGAACGCCGTCTGCATACCATTAACCGACTTTTTGACACCGAAAAGTCAGATAAGTAAGTCTCATCTAAATCTGTCATAATGTCAATGGCTTGAGGGTGACTGATACTTGTCTGGAATGAGTGATCAAATCTGGACTACATCCGTCCCACTGTCAATTACTTGAAGATTTCTGATACATGTCAAGAGTGAGTGATGAAGGCTAGACTATAACTATCACAATGACAATGGCTTGAGATGGTATAATGCTTTTCTAGAGTGAGTGATGAAGTCTAGACTATAGCTATCACAACGGCAATGGCTTGAGATGGTATAATGCTTGTCTAGAGTGAGTGATGAAGTCTAGACTATAACCATCACAACATATTAGTGACTTGAGATGGTATAATGTTTGTCTAGAGTGAGTGATGACGTCCAGACTATAAGTATCACAATGTCAGTGGCTTGAGATGGTATAACGCTTGTCTAGAGTGAGTGATGACTGTGTGAGTGGGTTCACTTTTACATCTGACTCTACTTTTGGCAGAGATTTGTTATCAATGAAGATATGATTTTGTCGCATCACTTTACCGAGGGAGTTGAGTTTTACGCCACACTCAGCAATATTCCAACTATGTGGCGTCGGTCTGTAAATAATCGAGCCTGGACTTGACAATCCAGTGATCAACAGCATGAACATCTGAGCAATTGGGAACAGATGACACGTGTTCGCCTTTTATGGCAAGCATGAGTTGCTGAAGGCCTACTGTACCCCGGACGTTAGTCAATGAGTGATGAAGTCTAGAATATTACTATCACAATGTCAGTAGCCTGAGGTGGTATAATCCTTGTCTAGAGTGCGGGATGAAGTCTAGACCATAACAATCACAATGTCAGTGACTTGAGATGGTATAATCCTTGTCTGGAGTGAGTGATGAAGTCTAGACTATAACAATCACAATGTCAGTGGCTTGAGATGGTATAATGCTTGACTAGAGTGAGTGATGAAGGCTAGACAATAACTATCACCATATCAGTGGCTTGAGATGGTATAATGCTTGACTAGAGTGACTAATGAAGTCAACACTATAACTGTTATATTGCCAGTGGCTTGAGGTTGCCTAATACATGTCTGGTGTGGGTGATGAAGTCTTACCTACAACTGCCATAAAGCCATTGGCTTGAGATGGTCTGATTCTGGACAAACAATAGGAATAAGTGTAGAAATATTGACTGCAACGTTAACTAGTTTGATATGGGCCACAATTCAAGGTAGTGAAGGGTCATCTGCCACCAGCACTATGTTATAAAACACCTGTACAGCAAAATACACAAAATTAAGATCACACTGGGAAACTGATTATAAAACAAGAAAACATCACAGCTATCATTTGATTCACATGTAGGATTAGTAGAAAATAGTTCTCTTATTTGCTCGTCAATCCTAAGTTCGAAGTTGAAAAAATCCCATCTGATAATATCCAGCCTACCAAGGAGCAGCGGTTACAATCAATTCTCTGTTGACAGCCTCCAGCTATGAACACCAACACCATCTGGTGGTTACAGTACTGTCACTGATAGATTCACGGGGCCTGACATTGTCTCAGCATGGTGTTCATTTGATTTTATCTTTCACCTGTTGAAACTGAGCTCCCACCACTTCAATCAACTCAGTGGTGTATGTAACACATGGTACATTTTCACTGAGAATGAAGTGTCATTGAATAGTCTGTAGATAATTTCAGCATTTACATACAGTGGAAGCTGTGTAAACCGGCACTCTTCGGGACTGAAGAAATAATCCATTTTAGACAACGCGCCGGATAGGACAACTGTTGATAAATGTAAAAGTCACAAATGGGACTGAGATTTTATGCCGGTGTTGACAGCTTACCGGAAAGGACAGATTTCGGTTTTAACAACTTGCACTGTATTACCAACCACATCATGAAACAGATTAACCCCAAAGATTTTTGTGTGTGTTTCAACCTTTTGGCATGTATTTTCTCTTCATGACTGATCCTGGGGTATTGGTACAAGAAGGTCATGCCATTCGGTTCTCCTTCTTTTAAGTCTAGGAAACATTTTTCCTAGAAGAGCCCCTTGATGAAGGTAATAATTCTATCATACATTGGACAGCAAGCTGACTATTACCACAGGTTGGGAGTCCTAGTCGGAATCGCCCTCCAGCAAGGTTAAATGATTCAGGTGGTCAGGCCTGTTGACTTACCTGAAGCATGTTGTTTCACACTTGTGTACTTCAATCGATGCGTATTATGCTGCCTCTTGGCTATCTGCTTTAGACTTTATCGGGCATTGTAAACAACTTGGGGACTAAACAGAAGCAAGATTCGCATTAGAAATGGTCTTCCGCAACTCGTCCTTGTCTTAAGAGGCGGTTGCCGGGATTGGGTGGTCAGACTCACTGAGTGGGATGATACATGTCATGGTATCTCAATTGCATAGATCGATGCTCATGCTGCTGATCACTGGATTGTCTGACCCAGACTATGATTATTCACAGACCGCCGCCATATAGCTGGAATATTGTTGAGTGCCGCGTAAAACTCAACTCACTCACTCACTCACTCACTTACTATCAGAAGCTACACAATCATATCCACATTGATATGAAATCTCTGCCCAGAGCAGAGTCAATTGTACAGTTGTGATTATATCACGAGTGCGTATGTTTGTTTCAGCTGGATTAAGTCTGTATGATGAATGGATGGCATTGCCAAGTAGAGTATCAAAGCCTATAAGCTGATCTTTTGAAGACTCACATCGGTGTGTTCCAAAGGTAGCCTCTCTTTCTTTTGCGTAGTAACCAAATTCAGGGTCCGTTCCAGGACAACCCCTGAAGAAGGTGTAACGTAAAAATTGAGTCATGAACATTGCCAAGGGTATTAAAATGTGAGTTTAAAATTTACAGAGCATCTTTTTCTTACACGTAAAATAAACACATCTTCAGGCTACCGGAAAAGTAAGCCTGTATACATAGATAAGGCCATCTCATCTTGTATACACTCCTTCCCCGTTTTGACGAGACATATTGCAGTTGTTACACAGTTTGCATGTGCTCACAACAGTCGCATGTCCTCACAACACAACATTCACAACAGTATTACATCACTTATTGACAATCTTCACAACGCTTGCCAGGTCAACCTGTAAATTATACAACGATGCACCTATACAAAATGACTGAAGGAGGAATGCACAAGAGTTAAAACACGTGTCCTTTTTATGTTAACAGTACGACGCTGCAAGAAAAATAATGAATTCCCTAATGATGTTTTCTGTGCCATAAAAAGTAACACTTGTTTTTAAAATCGGAGACTCAGATAACAGTTTCAGGGTGAAAGTCTCTCTGTCATTCTCAATGAAAACAAAGGACTCTCCTAACCATGAGAATTATCTAGTAGAAACAGAATCCATTGTACAGTTCATACTTTATCATGTGTGTACAAATTACTGTCAATAGGAATGGTATTTTGGGATTCATGAACAAGTGGATATTTCTGTTCCACCAATGGTACCATACACAAACAAATTCACAGCAAATCTACTGTTCAGGTGAAAAACACAACTCACAGGAACATATATATTACAAGCCAAAACAGATAATTACATCGACCATCGGACCCAAGATGAAGGAAATTATTTCAGAAATTTAACACATGAAGCAAGCAGGCTTTCCTTTACATAATTCCTTTTCCGATAAATCTCCATTAGTTCAAATGTCATTCATGAGAAGCTATAAAGTTCAAAAGTGTTTATATCTCAAGTAATTTCTTTCGACAAGGCAGATCCTTCCTTTCAAATTGCATTATTCGTACCTATACGTATCACTTATCACCCATGCTGTGTGAAGGTGTTGTTCAACAGATCACATGCACACATAATGGCAGGATGCTGGGAGGTGAAAATCGATACAGAGCAGATTGAGCCGCAAGATTAATCATCTAGCCATACCGTGCCACAAACAACTAACTATGCTAAGTCATTCCTTGTTAGAGTCCAGACATGAAGTTGGCTTGATAAGAAGACCTTTCAAACACCATTTTCCAGGAAATTAGCATCAACAACAACTGCCGGCAATTGTTGACAGTTCTTGGCTCCAGTAGACTTGGTCTGGTGTTTTTCATCTGGTTCGTTACACGATGTCACAATGATTCAACTCAGATAAATCATAAGACGTAAATATACGGAGACAGATTCTTTTGAACGAAAGAAACATGTGACAAAATAACATTTACTTTGGAAATTGGTATTTTTAGACACAGACCTAGATGAAGTCTAGGTATTTGATCAATAAGATGTTGGTAAAGTTTAACCTGGTCTAAAACTGGTCGTTGTTGCCATTCTTATCTCTCATGGTTGTGTTCTTCCTTAAGGGATTGAGGACATCGTGGTAGTCTAGAGGTTAAAACTTTGATTCTCCACATGGGAACAATGTATGAAGCCCGTTTCTGTTCTTCCATGACATTGTTGGAATATTGGTGAAAGAACGATTCACGTATTCGCTTTTAAGCTGTGGAGAATGGAAGAGGAGGATGGAAGCGTTCCCTCATCACACCAGTTGCACTCTCACGTGGGGACATGTAAAACCGATCCTGTTGTCTCAAACCTTAGTAGAATAGTGAGTGCTGAAGGAACAATTAAACAATTCCGAATTCATTAAATTTAGAGGCGCTTGAGCATGCCTGGCCTTCTAAGGCACCGGAACATGCTGTGAAGAGTTACATCCCTTATGTGCAGCAGAAACCTATGAGCAAACCTCATTTCCAGCCTTCTCTGCTCATGGCATCCTTCAGTGATGTATGAACATCCAAAAGTACATCACTTGGGAATTTCCGACATACCATTTTATTGAAACAGTGTCCACCTAGGTGACTCAGATGAAGTCAGTTCCTAGCATTAAATCTCGACTTAGCACTTAGCTCGACCATAGTGGCATGTGATAATGCCACAAACACAGGTAATAATTACGAATAGTTTTGTCTACATACACCTAAAAAGGTACGGTGTCAATCACTATTTAGTATGTTTCCATGTCAGAACTACAGAGGGCTGCTTTTTCTCGCGCTTCACTCAAACTTGCTAATGCACAGCTTGAATTGTTTCTTTGAAGAACCGGGATGTGCAGTCATACTTTCACTAAAGTTTACTTAAGATGTTTTATTTGTAAACACAGATTACTTTTATGATCGGCTATAAAGTTACTATGCTGAACACTTCGTTGAAATTTCTGTGTACTCTGACGTTGATGTTATTATATGTTAGAAAGATATTAGCTGTACTTTCACGGTTCAAAACTATACATGTGGCAAACTTGGAAATCAATGTACAAAATTTGATAATGGGTGTCAAACGTTTATCTCAAATAAGTTGGCAAAATACTTTTCATATTGTCATAATGAGATTGTCACGATCGAAACAAGAAAAAGAGGTCAAAGATCCCCTCATTCGTAATGACGACATTCGAATTTTGATAGAATATTCTGAACGTGATATCTAACCAACAAATAAATAAACAACGTTTAGCTCTGTGTGGATCTCGATAATCTTTCAGATTGATTTTTCAGATAAACAACAATAATCAGCTTGTGTAACAGCTCTGCCGATAACATAGCAGGCCTTAGAACTGCAAACAGGCCTCAAACCAGAGGATAATTTTTTACACCATTTCAAATGTTGAGAGATCTGGCTTGTCTCAGCTGCACGAGGCTTCACCTTCAGGATGTTCTGCAACGTCTTAACAGGACTTGATTCACATCCAGAAAATCTCTGTTTTTCTGACTTTCTGACAGCTGGCACAATTTGAAAGAAGGACATAAAAATATAGACAGTCACTAACATATTTTTACTTCTCAACTCCGCATTAGAATATAGGGACATTTAGTTCCACTTGCTTCGTGAGGAGGCATCTTGCCACTATCTTCAACAATTTCTGTAGGTTATTTGAGACAACTGTGCCAGACCTGTGATTCGTCACATTATTCCGTGATGCAGTCTAATTACTACTTCAGTAATATCCTTTGTAACAGAAAAGCCGTTTGTTCGAAAACGTCTTTAAAGAAATACAGTTCTCTTGCCCACATGCATTGTGCAATTTAGTATAGCTTTGCAGAACACGAGGACCCTGTTTTAAAATATGAAAGCTACATGTCAGAGTTGCTATCGTGACTATCAAGTTATCACCATTCCATAATTAACACACACTACAGACAACTTAAACCATTGTGACAACAAAAGGCAGTCTGTTTGGTTTACGTCAATGTGGAAGTAGACAAGTGGAAGAACTAAACCCAAGCTGTGAAATTCCAATCTTTGAGTTCATTTCTCTTAACGATATTCCTGCAGTATCAGCAAACAGGGATCTCCACATGACAGCCTTATGGAGAACGAAACTCAACGCATTACCATGAGCGAGCCCTTTCACCACTTGACTACCAGATTCAACATGTAACAACTTTGATGTTATGATTTCTTAGTAAATCATGGTTCAAGAGATTCCCTTGCAATAGTGGATGATCATTAGGCAGAGACATATGGAAGAGATGGCAGACAGGTGACTGATATTGATGTACAAATAACGAATCATCTGAAAAAAAACTATTTTGTCAAACTGACCTTACACTACCACAATACTGTTCACACAGGAATGGACAAGACAGCCAGTTCCCATTAATTGTGATGATATAACAAGACAACATGTTTGATTAATTGGAAAATAAATAACACTTCCTGTTACCGCAAACTCCTCACACCATTGCTTTAACATGAAAGTCATCATTAAAACCCTGTACCATCTTCCGACTGTGCCTGGCTGACAACAGAACAATGCCGCGGAGATTATGTATGGAGGCATTCTCCAAAAAGCTAAGTAGGAACTCCTGTTTCACGACAGACTCATCCTTCAAATGTATACCAAACTCGTTGGAGCTTTTGTGTTTCAATATAGGATGCCGAGTTACCTCTTCCTTCTGTATAGCCAGGAGATCAGTTTGGTATGAAATCGAAATATTTTATAATTCTACTCTGTGACCAGTGACATTTGACATGGGGTCATTTGAACTTGTTTTCAATCTGAAAGTTGCTTAGGCTTAATGTCTTGGGGATTAATACCTTAGAGTTAGTGTCTCATCATACGGTTATTAGGAGCCGTATCAAAGCTTAGAATGATCACAACATAATCTCGTTTTGAATGGATCCTATCAAGCCCTGAAATGGAATTCTGAAACACCATCACCCGGTTGGAAGGTGAATGAATCCATTTCTAGAGGTTTTCATTGTTATCAGTTTTATATATGACATGGGAAATGAAGTCTCTCAGTTTGACATTTAGTCCCGTCACCTGTGCTTACACAGATTCAAGCAAAGTAGTCGCCTAAAATATCATCCCAACAAGCTGTAAATAGAATTCGTCTCCGTGGACGCCATAAAGGTGATGCCAAGCTAATGGAGTCCTAAACCGAATCTACAGGAGGGGGCTTATCAGCTGTGAGTCTCAGCTCGTACTGTGTTCCCACTATAGGTAAGGTAGTATATAAACAGGGCTTGTCAGGCTGTATACACGAAACAGTGCTGTGGAGGACATCAGTGAATGTTAAAGGATGTGGCTGGTGTAATTTCAACAGGATTTGTGATCAAAAGAATGTTGAAACCACTGATATTATAACATAACATATTATAACATAATTATAACATGTAGTAGTGCGGTTTTCACAAATGAACATTAACTTTTAATCAATATTAAGGATGTGGATCAGTATTGACAACGATCCATAAAATCGGGGCATCACTAATAACCCGGACGATGTTATCAGTTTAGTCAATATTTGTAACATCACTTGCTTCTGGGGCCCTATACAAAGCCCATCGGTAGTTGAGTAAATGAACGGGCTCGGGTGACTGGATGAATGCGTGGGTGAATGGGTGAATGGGTGAATGGGTGAGTGGGTGGGTGAGTGGGTGAATGGGTGGATGAGTGGGTGAATGGGTTGGTGAATGGGTGGATGAGTGAGTGGGCGAGTGAGAGAGTGAACGGGTGGGTTGGCTCAAATGGGTCGGCTCGAGTGAGTGGATGAATAAGTGGGTGAGCGGGTGAATGAGTGGGTGAGTGGGTGAGCGGGTGGGCGATTGAGTGAGTGAACGACTGCGTGATTTGCGCGGCTTTCGGATTAGTCCATCAATATAAAATAATGAAGAAGGCACAAGGAACACATGTCACGTGTTGTTCCCATGTAGGGAATCGAACCTATGCATTCATTGTAACAATCGGATGCTTTAACCACTAGGCTACCTGATCATTTTATCCATGAATACTGGCCAGTGATTATAACTGAAACCCAGTGTTCATTAATTGCCGTGCAATTGCCAAGCTATATCAAAACAGGCTCTATGGTCCTGAGATTATACGAATCTGCATTTGAAAGTATGAGGAACATCCAAGTCACAGTCTACAAAATCACCGAACACCTCATACATTTTAGTCTTACTATAAGCACATGTTACTAACCCAAGACCCCCAATCATCACTATACATGATAATGAATATTATTATCAATGTCCATTGTGAAAAGGGCAGACAATGACAAAGGCACATATCAACTGACATATAAAATGTATCGTCTAACTTGTACCAGTAGGATATATATTATAAGACTGTCGGGGTCTGTACTAGGATTTGAGTGTGACAATAATCCCATGGAAGCATTGTTAAACGGCATAAAGTGGGTTTTGCAAAAAGGTAAGACTGAAACTACTGTGACATTTTTGTTAATGCTAAGCAGATCAAGTGATTTAAATATGAAGATTAAAACCAGATGTAATTCATACATAGTATTTAGACCATAAATATAAATCAGAATTGCACAGACTAGGATTAACTAAAATGTGCTGATGAAATCCTTGAATGCTATAGTGACGATT